>NC_139517.1:99638789-100838789 GCF_947247035.1 Vipera ursinii | reverse complement strand
AATGACAGCAAACCCTTTGGGCTTGGCATGAAAATACTTCAGAAAGTGCATAGGTTGTTTCTACAGGAGCATCCCCCCCAAACAAAAAATTCCTCACCTTGTATCTTGGCCACCCTGAACAGTGGCTCTTGGTGGCAGCTCCAAGATTATACCTGAAGTAGAAGCTCAGGCCTTGACTTCCACCTTAGTGTCATTGCTGCCACACAAAGAGGCTGATTCATATCATTCCCCAAGACCTATGAGCCTGGGGAATGCTGCAATTGCCCTATGGCCCAGCATTACCTAGATTCAGCTGGGTGCTGCTTACCTTCAGGCAGTGTTCTCTTTTTGTTGACAGGCCCCTGCGACCTACCCAAGGCTGCTCTGGGTGGCATGAGGCCTTTGTTCTTGTTGCAGCTTTGGAGGATGTTCTTCCCTGGCATCTATAACCTCCAAAGACCATACGAAAGCGTGCCCCCTTTTTGCAAGCATTTCGGAGGCTCTGGAGGTCAGTGTCCTCTTGCACAGCCTCAAAAAAAAAAAAACACACACAAAAAACACCACCCACAAGAATGGTGAGAGTTTTCAAGAATAGTTGTTGTCAGTCCTACATGATGATAAAGCCTGATTATTTTTGTGGAGGATTGTTCAGAAGCCTGAGATTCTGATTCAGTCAGAGTTTCTGTTTTCACATACATCCATTTAATGCAAGGCGAAGTACAATTTTCAGAAGAGAAAAAAAATCCACCTGTTATGTACTGGGCTCTTGAAGAATACCACATGGGTTGCTGGAGCAGCTAACGGCTCTCCAGCAACCCAGACTACAAGTCTCCTGTGCTGCAATTGGCTAACTCCAGGTGGCAATGGTTGATTCAAACCTATTGGCTGCTGCCTAGGGGCTAGACTATATATTGCAGCTAGTTGCAGCCTTTTCCCCTGTACAGTTTCTGCACGAAATAAACTATGAGTTACCTTGTACTCAGCTTCGCGTCTGCATTCTTGCGCCAAATAACCCGCTATTTAACAGTAGCGATGAAGGTGGGATCCTGCTTCAATGATTAAGAGTTGAAGTCTATGAGGGACAGGCAGCGCATGCCGGAGGGAAAAGGCATTTCCCCCCGTCTCTCAAGGTTGGCTAGCAAGCTAGCGACCTCGTGCTCAGTGGACTCATTCCCTGACCCTGGAAGCAGGATCCGGAAGAACGCAGGAACCAGCAAAAGAATGCCAAAGGTCGGGAAACTGAGAGAATTCGACGTGAAACACCTGGAGGAATGGCCATCATATCTATCACAAGTAGAAAACTACTTCAGGGCCAATCAGATCGCGGAAGAAGGACTGAAGACCGCAATGCTACTCTGCGTATGTGGCCCAGCAACCTTTTATTTGGCCGAGAACCTTTTCGTGCCGACACCGATCGAAGCAGTCTCCTACACAGACCTCAAAAAGAAGCTAACCGGGCACTTCCAGCCCAAGATGTCTGAAATGGCTTGGCAGTTCAAGTTTGACCAAACAGTGCAGCAACCGGGTGAATCAGCTTCTGAGTTCATAGCGGGCCTGAGGCAGGCCGCATGCCTTTGCAAATTTTCAAATTTAGAAGAGCAACTACGAGACTAGCTTGTCTGCGGCCTACAGGACAGAACACTTCAGCAGAGACTCTTTGCTAGGCCAAATTTAACGTTTTCTGAAGCACAAGACGAGGTGATGGCTGACGAAGCTGCCGGGGCGCCATTCAAACAGTGCAGCCCGCTAAATTGACAAAGTTTGAAGAAACAGTCCACCGTGAGGACGCCAAACACACCGAAGAATTCTCCGAAGTGGAAGAAACTGAAATCAACCGACTCCAAAAGCAGCCCAACACGCAACACCAAAACAGCCAGCAGCGAGAGGACAATTACAAGGCAGTTCTCTTACTGAGATGTAAGGGGTGCAGCAGCAACCATTTTTGCACCAACTGCAGATTTCAATCAGCCACGTGCAGAGCTTGTGGAAAGACAGGCCACATCGCAGTGGTTTGCAGAGCCCGCCAGAGAGACCGGCCAACCAAACACCAGTTGGAAGAACCAACTAGGAGAGGTACTGGGGCCCAGGGTCCAGTTAGTGTGGGTTTCTTCAGAAGCCGTAGAAGCGTATGCTGCACCAGGGCTCAATGCCCCCTCAAACCCAAACTTCAGCTCATGATAGAGCTACAAGGAGTTCCATGTAAGATGGAATTGGACTCTGGCTCTGCAGTTTCAATTATTTCTCAAGACACTTTGTGTGTAGGCGCAGTAACAATTGGGCCAAACTAAGACCCTCAGATATAATCCTAACAGATTTTCAAAATGCTCACATTAAAGTTATGGGGAAAGCCACTTTGTTGGTAAAGTTTAAAGGGTTTTGGGGGCACCTGGATGTAATAGTAGTAGGGGGCCAGAGAACGAGTCTCATTGGACTCGATTGGTTTGATGCCTTAGGTATTCAGATTATTGGCATAAACCGGACACAAACTGCAGACCTAGCGTCAGTATGTGAGGAATATGCAGATGTTTTTGATTCAACCCTAGGCACAGGCCCGCCTATCTAATTTAAGTTAGATAATAATAATAATAATTAATAATAATAATAATAATAATAATAATAATAATAATAATAATAATAATAATAATAATAATTTTATTTATATACCGCCCTTCTCCCGAAGGACTCAGGGCGGTGAACAGGGCAAATGTATAAAATACAAAAATACAAAAGTTAAAAGGAATTAAACATAATGCCCAAGGTAAAAAACAATAAATACAAATATTGTGTCAAGGGTGCCTATGGGTGCCTGGGCAGGAGTGGGACAGATCTGAGGGTCTCTGGCAGAAGGAGATAGGACCAGGGAAGTGCCAAGGCATGGTCCACTGGAGGAGCCTCACTGTTCCTCTCAGGCCATGGGGGGGGCTGGACGGTGCTGCGGAAGTCAAATGCCTAGCCCAGCTCTCAAGCACCCACTGCACTAAGCCCAGCCCCACTTCCCCAAGGGGGTGCCCAGCTGCATTTACCTCCTCCTCAAGGCTGCTGCTGCTGTGCTTGGTCTCCTTAGCCAGGTTGCTCATGATGGGTAGGAGGGCAAAATCAAGAGGGAGGCCCATTCCCTCTCCATGTGAGGAGACTTTTGGCTTTGTATCCAAAGCTTCCTTAGCAATAGGGAGACCCCCCAGGATAGGCCAGGAGGAGGGGGCAAGGGGATGGTGAAAGGGCAGCAGGGCGGGACTAAGGTAGGACTTCCCTCAGACCTTCCCTTGCCTTCCTTCCTTCCAAAGAACAGAGTGGTGGGAAAATATTTGAGATGAGGGAGGGAGAAAAACAGGCAAGAAACACAGCTGGGGAAGTGTCATCCTTTGTGAGGAATGAAGAAATGCACCATTGCCTGGAAATGGCCAGCACATGGGCCTCGCCTACTTCACATATCCAGCTTGGTGGGCTCTATGGGAGGGGATGCAATGAGCAGCATGAGAGTTGATGTTACCTGTGCAATGCTGCCCAGCCCCTAGCCTGCCCGGGTTTGGTAGGTAGCAGGGTGCTCTAATCACAGTGCCGAGAGGCTGAGCCGGGTGGCATGAATCTGAAGAGAAGCACAATGCTGCCCAACCCCTAGCCTACCCAAAGTAGGCAGGGCCATGTGCTGGCCACTTCCAGGCGATGGTGCATTTCTTCATTCCTCACAAAGGGTGATACCTCCCCAGCATGCGCCGAGGGGGCAGTGCCGAGACAGCATGGGCTGATCCCTCGCTGTTTCCAGATGGCCTTGTGGAGCTAAGACTGAATGTATTTCAGCATAGATGACCATCACGAAATTGTACATTGGCTCCTGGCCAGCCTGGGCCAGGGCCAAGACAGCGGGGGCCGTTCCCTTACTGTTTCCAGGATGGCTTCGCGGGCCAAATGAAACCACTTTGCGGGCTGCATCTGGCCCCCGGGCCTTGTGTTTGACATGTCTGATCTAAGTAGACACAAGGAGTTAAAAATGACTTGATGGAACATCACTTTATTCCACAAATCCTTTAATATTGGAATGAATTTCTAGAGTGACTTGTAATATTTAATTTTTAAAAACCACATAAGACCTATAACACTTTTCTGAATATATTGGATATAAAAGTGATATAAAATTTATTGTGAAGTGCTTGTTGATCTGTATCTGTGCCTGGCAAGAATACCACATCAATTCTTTCCAGATGAATAACTATATTAATCTGCTGAAGTAAAAAAACTGAAGAATTTTATGGCATCTGAAAATAGTTTGTGAAAAATTATTTTTCTAGATTAAAATATTTAATTACAAAAGTGAATAAAACAACCCTTTTTCCCAGAATAAAAATAATCAATATACACTGTTGCATATTTATAGAATTTTATTTTTTATATTCAAAATCTTTTCAAATGAATAACATAAATTTATAACTCAGCAAATGAACAAAATATATACATACTGAATCCATCATCCTGACAATGATATAAATAAAAAACTATAATACTTTGGTTTCAATTAAATCATATTATATATTACAGTACAGAGAAACCTAATTGCATGAAGACATATTTCACTCTTTAATAATCAGAGTGTTTATTTGCTACACAATATGTAATATAAGTATGTATATATAGGCATTATTTGGGACAAATTCTTTGACTCTGATAAAGAATTTTATGATACATGTAAAATAAAATGGATCTAATCATAATAATCTGTACTGAAATTATCTTTTAATTATGCTCAAGATGGTACTAAGAAATAGACAACATGAAACTATATAATCATTTCCTTTTTTCCCAGCAGGGTTCCTGAGCTACCTGGCTTTTTAAGGGATATTTTATTTCATTATTATTATTGGAAACTAACATGCTTCCAAGTAAAATATCCACTTCTACTTTTATTTACAAAAAATACTCTGGGCATAACATAGATATTTTAGGAATGGTGCCTGGCTGTAACTCACCAGTTTGGTTTGGAAATGTACCTATCTGCCTGGGGGGGAGGGGGATATTAAAGTTGAACTGGAGTGATAACATTCAGAGGACTAGCAACTATTTTCTGGTGGATGTGGCCACCATAACAAGCCATTGTGGAAATGGTTAAGTTCTCCATTAAGGCTGGCATTGGTGAAAGTTCCCAGAATGTGCTTTCGTGATTGCAGATGCCACCCTGGTGTAGAGAAACTGACATCTAAAACACTAGGACCCAGAGTGTTGGAGCACAAAAATATATACCCAAAGGTTTTTGAAAGTTGGCCTTGTTTAAACCTATATTGAGTGTTTCAAAGTAAACAAATGAATGCAAACCAATCAGACATTTGAAATGTGGATCCACTGTGTTCATTTAGAGCCCAAACAGACTTGAGATTCCCAAGACAATTAATAACAGTGAATTTAATTAAAAAGCTCCTCCCTCCACTCTTATTCCCCCTTCTGCTGATTAGAATTTTACATAGCTGGGATTGGGGGAAATTTGAGAATGACGATCATAATAACTTTCCCCATCATACTTTATGTTGACTCTAGTCACTGCTACTAGTATTATATTTTATACTCCGTGCATTAAATGCTGACAAATAGAAAAGTATACTATTTAGAGTATGAACTATATCAGTTGAAGTTCTGGATATTATTTTAATTGCAGATAAATCTTTAGTTGGTGCTGTTTAAAAAAAGGTATTTATTAAAAAAATACTGTACTTGCTAACATTCTGCTGTTTTTCCTTTTTAGATAGCATAGGCTTATGCAAAATAATAAGGCACATTTGTTGCATTAAACAAATAATGAAACTGCCAACCTCTTTAGGCAAAATAGGCAATCCCCCATTCTAGAATAAAATAATTGAACACCATATCATATTTTAACATTTTGCTCTAGCTTTGGAGCGGTAACTTTTACAGTCTAACTAATAAACATAAGCCATTTCTGTTAGAAATGCAGTCCATGAGAAAGCATTTTGCTTTTTAACATTGAAGTAGAATTTGTATTATATGTCAGAATTTTTTTCCTGCGGGCAATTGTTGGTTCTCTATGGAAACAGATGTAATAATTTGGCTTCCATTTTTCTTTTCATGTCTCACTAAAAGGAAAAAGAGTATTATTTAATCACAGCCTTAAGAGCATAAGAAAGATTATTACCTTCCCTTTCCAACTCAGGAGTGAATATGAATATACTGTATATGTATGCACACATACATGTGTGTGTGTGTGGTGTAAAACAAACTAACATATGAACCTGAAGTTGTTCCAAGGACAGTGTAATTTTGCATAATCACATATAATGCAGAGTTTCTGAAGAGTTTCTGAAGATTTCAAAGGCTGGAATCCCATAACACTATCAAACCTCACAAGATTTGGGACAATTTTATTCTGAAATCTTCTTTAATCTTGTGTGAAAATGCATGATTATATTAAATTTGAGGGATCCATGGACTTCATCTGCTGTTCTGTAACCTCATACCAATTCAACAAAAAGCTTCCTGAATAGCAGTATTGCCAAATATTTTTGTGATAATCAAACTTCCAGCACATACCTCCTACTTTGGTTTTGATTAGAGTCAAGAAAAAAAATTAACTAGAGTCTGATACATAATATGTATATTTATATTGTTATAATCTAAATTATAGACTGAATGAGATGGAGTGGCCTCCCACATAATACTAAGCCATAAACTATGTTTAACAAATACATAGCTTGAGTGGTCATCATGAGAATAAAACAACATTTTTAGGTGATGTATAAATGTAGCCTGACTTTCTGAGGTCAGAATTATTTTATTCCAGGACTATGTATAGGAATATGCTGTGACTATCAGAATTGTTTGACAACAACAAAATGATTTCCAAGGTTTATTCCCTTCCCCAATATAATTGAGCTTGGCAGCAAATTCCAACGAATTCAGTGCAATTAGGAAACATGCATAGAGATTATACTGTAAATCTCAAAGAACTTTGAAGGGAGTATTTGGGGGAAGGGGAACTTGAAGGCTATTTAATTCATTCCCTGTTTGACACAGGAAATATAGAATTAAAACATTTTCAAGATGAGAAAGTCAATTCCTAATTCTAGGTAATTAGCAATACTCTCAGACAATATTATCATTATCAAATTATTCAGCTGAACACTATCCTCTTGTTACATAAACCCACTGAATTTAATAATTCTGTCTATGGTAACAGAGAATAAGCACTCAACTTTCTCTTCTATGTCACAGTCCTTAAGAAATTTAAAGAATATTATGTTTTACGTATAGGAAAAGGTAAAGCAAGACATGAGGACTATCAGCAACAAGGTTGGTGGACTTGATAAAAAAGACAGATATCACTGTTGGAAGTTTTGTAGGGCCCAAACAGATGTCTTTCTTAATATATGTTCAGCATTATGAACTTACTCTTGTGGTTCTTCATTTGGTTGAGGAACAGGATGAACAACTTCATAAACTGTAACATTAATATCCTGACTTTGCCCAACATCAGAGTCAGTAACATTAAAGTCAGTAACACGCAGTCTTGGTACCTGAAAGAAGCAGGTTACAATTTTATTTAAATAAATAAGCAAGACCATAATAAAAGCCCATTCATTCATTCATTCAGTTTCTATAGTCAACCAATTCAACCAAGTGATTCTGGGTGGCTTACAATTCTAAAATTATGAAACAATTAAAAAATATTAAAGCTGTAAAAACATCCACAAAATAAATAAATAAAGTAAGTATAGTCAATATGGAAAATGGTGGAACTGATGGATTAAGACAGAGCAAACTACTTTTTGCACCCCATGAGTCTCAATGAGATATTTTAGGTCTGTCACTTTTCCAGCCTAAAATACCTAACAAGTTTGTTGATATGAAGATAAATTGGGAGAGGCACAGAAATTACAGGTAGTCCTCCCTTAACATTGGTCATTGGGACTGGAATGTCAATTGCTAAGAAGTGCAATTATAATGTCATACGACCACCCCACTAGCGATAATGGTTCCAGCAGTCCCCAGATACCAAAGTTAAGCAAGGGCTTCACATGACCACATTTTCCAACTTCCTGCTGGTTTCACATTGACTTTGCTTATGGGAAGCTGACAGGGAAGGTTGTAAATCACAATCGTATGAACAGCTGGAATTCTGACAGTCAGAAATTTGGGCTGATAGCTGAGCATATGGATTACATTCAAGTAACATGGAAATGCTGCAACTGTTGACACTTCAAGGGCCCGTCATAAGTAGTACTCTTTTAGCACCATCACAGGTTTAAGAGGACTTTAACTCCTATGATCTTGCAGGGGGAAGAACTGAATGTACAAGTGGAAAATAAAGTAAGTTCTCAAAACATGGATTTATAGGATTTCTAGTTTGGGGAATCTTTAAATTATTTTATAATCCCATTTTACAGACAGTACTGATTCTTCAAATATGTCTATTTCATTATACACTCACTTACCCGTGGGTTTTCTGCAGAATCTGGGAGTGCAATAAATTCGTATACTCCAAAATCTCTCATTGCATTTTCATGTCCTAAAAATAAAAACATGAATTATGATGAGTTGTACTATATTACACTTCAAGTTGAATTCCAATGAAATATTAAGAAAAAGTTGAATGCTGGAACATTTGAGTAAGAGAATGGAAGTAATAGAATGACAGTTATGTCTATGATGTTCCATGTAAAACATTAAAACAAAACAGAAGTTCAGAAAAGAAGTTCACACTTTCCCCACAAAGTAAATATATAAAAGTGGAAAAAAAAATCATCCTTATTTGTCCTCAAACACTAATTTTGTTCCAAAGTAGATGAAGCACATAGAAACTTTATATTTTTGCCTTCATATTTGTAAGAAATTGTATATGTGTGTTTGTGTGTTTATGTGTATATATCCATGTCCCTGCACTTACTTTCCTTGATATCCCCCAAGTTGCCCGACTCATCTGTTTGACTTTTTACATATTAATTTAAAAAACGGGAATCAGGCATACTGCAAAATAAATACTAGTCTCCAGCATAATTCCAAGCATATTTCTGGTACAAAAAGGGTTTTTTTTAATTTAAAAAAATATGAAAAGCTATAATCCAGATCTTTGTTCCAAAGTAAATGCATCTGCCCTTCTCCATAAAAGGCAAAGATAAGAAAATTTGTCACTTGACAGGCGTCCCTAGCACTTATATTGTAGAGTGGCCAACAGCCCATTCTATCCAACTGTCTATCATCTATGTCTTTCTGCCTGTTTATATATCTCTCTTTCTAGTTTATGATGGATATGTTTCTATTTTATACTTATATTACCTGAAACAGTTTGTCCTTTTCGGTAACATGCTTTAGTCCTGGGGCCTTTTCTAAAAAATGGAAGTATTTTAAATTTTATGTAGTATTAGTATATAGCAGATTTTTTTTTTTAAAAAAAGTTTATGTAGAGTTCATATAAAAAGAATAATTTAGTGTTCTACCTGTTCAATTTGTGCTGTATTACTGCAAAAAAGAAAGAAAATAAAAATTGTTTTTAAAAAGTATAATTTATAGAAACTTTGAAGGTAATAGGTTTTCATTTAACATACCTTTATGTGGCTGAAATCGTCTCCATATTGCGAAAATACATATTGATACTATCAAAAATAATGAAATTCCAGTTATTATTGCTAGAGGTGACAAATATTTCCCTTTCTGATCCAGTCCTATAACAGAGAAGGACAGAAATTAATCTTTGATAGTTAATTGTGAGATAATCCTGAATAGACATATAGTATAACATTCATAAAATTTCTTTAAATTATTTTTTTTTAAATCAGAACATCAGATACAAAACTGCTTACGTTTGATTTAGGTGACCCCAGAACATCTAAAGTTAGTATCTCTTGTTGATCAGACAAACAAGAATATTAATAAAACCCTGCATTTAGATTAGGTATAGATTAAAGGTGCTTCTATGGCATCTTCTCTCAGTGTTGACATTCAGATATAGCTGGATTACATGTTCTATCATCCTTAGTAAAAATAATCAATACCAACCATTGACGGAGCTGTTCTCCAAAAATACAAACCCAAATGCTGGAAAAGCTGGGTGCCTATTATATTACAATGGTGAAAACAAATTCACATATTTTGTGACTATGTACATGAAGGGACAATATTTTAGGGACAACTGGTACCTAATACAGTTGTTATTTTGGTTTTAGTAACATATAAAATATTAAGTCAAATTTCTTTATTCCATTTTTTGGTCAATCACAGCACAATTTCTCAACTTTTATGTTATCAACATTTAACACACACACTCATTCATTTTTCTTTCATTCTCATAAAAGCAAGCATAATGGGATATTTAATTAATTGATTCTGGAAAAAACAAATAATAACTAAGAGTTTGTTTACATCTGCCATTTGTACCAATACAGCATTAGGATTCCATTACTTTGTTCCCACATCATCATCCATCTTGGGCAGCAGAAGTGAATTTCTTCTGCTGGGTTGCTGCATAATTCAAATTATAAACCTTCCATTTTGTAATTTGCCTGGTTTGAATTTCATGGAATTTAAGTCATGCAATTTTTCCCTATATTTGTTCTCATGTCACCCTAAATAAACTCAGAACTCCCTAATCAATTTCAGAAACAATATTATCTGAGAATCGAATTTTAATTCTCATAGTCTATTTCAATCAGTTTTAGAATTAAAAAATGCTGTTATATAAGTATGGTGCCCTGAACTTTCGCTCCATCTTTACTTTTAGATCCTAAGTTCTCTTAGTCTCTTCGTAATCAGATACACTCCCTTCATGGATTACTGCCATGTCGTGGTGAAGGGGCTTGTGTAATTCAATGAAGCTATGAGCTATGCCGTGCAGGGCCACCCAAGATGGAAAGGTTATAGCACAGAGTTCTGACAAAACGTGATCCACTGGAGAAGGAAATGGCAACCCACTCCAGTATCATTGCCATGAAAACCCCATGGACAGCACCAAAAGACAAAACGATATGACACTGGAAGATGAGCCCCTCAGGTCGGAAGGCGTCCAATATGCTACTGGGGAAGAGCAGAGGGCTAGTAATAGTAGCACCAGAAAGAATGAAGCGACTGGGCCAAAGCCGAAAGGATGCTCAGCTGTGGATGTGTCTGGTGGTGAAAGGAAAGTCCGATGCTGTAAAGATTTTTTCTCCATAGGAACCTGGAATGTAAGATCCATGAATCAAGGCAAGCTGGACGTGGTCAAACAAGAGATGACAAGACTGAACATCGACCTCTTAGGAATCAGGGAACTAAAATGGACAGGAATGGGTGAATTTAATTCAGATGACCATCAGGTATACTACTGCGGGCAAGAATCCCTCAGAAGAAATGGAGTAGCCTTCATAGTCAATAAAAGAGTAAGAAAAGCAATATTGGGATACAATCCTCAAAATGACAGAATGATCTCAGTTCGAATCCAAGGCAAACCATTCAATATCACAGTAGTCCAAGTCTATGCCCCAACCACCAGTGCTGAAGAGGATGAAATTGACCGGTTCTATGAAGCCCTACAGCACCTTATAGAACTAACACCAAAAAATGATGTCCTTATCATCATGGGGCATTGGAATCCTAAAGTAGGAAGCCAAAAGATAACTGGAATAACAGGCAAGTTTGGCCTTGGAGTACAAAATGAAGCAGGGGACAGGCTGATAGAATTTTGTCAAGAGAATACGATGCTCATAGCAAACACTCTTTTCCAACAACCCAAGAGACGGCTCTACAAATGGACATCACCAGATGGTCAACACAGAAATCAGATTGACTATATGCTCTGCAGCCAAAGATGGAGAAGCTTTATACAGTCAGTAAAAACAAGACCAGGAGCTGACTGTGGCACAGACCATGAGCTTCTCATTGCAAAGTTTAGACTTAAACTGAAGAAAGTAGGGGAAAGCACTAGGCCACTTAGGTATGAATTAAATCATATCCCTGTTGAATATACAGTAGAGGTGACAAATAGATTTAAGGAATTAGATCTGGTAGACAGAGTGCCTGAAGAACTATGGACAGAGGTTCGCAACATTGTACAACAGGTAGCAACCATAACCATCCCAAAGAAAAAGAAATCCAAGAAAGCAAAATGGCTGTCTGAGGAAGCTTTGCAAATAGCTGAGGAAAGGAGGGAAGTGAAAGGCAAAGGAGAAAAAGAAAGATACGCCCAATTGAATGCAGAATTCCAGAGAATAGCTAGAAGAGATAAGAATGCCCTCTTAAATGAACAGTGCAAATAGAAGAAAACAATAGAATAGGGAGGACCAGAGATCTTTTCAAGAAAATTGGAGACATGAAGAGAACGTTTCATGCAAAAATGGGCATGATAAAGGACCAAAATGGCAGGGACATAACAGAGGCAGAAGAGATTAAGAAGAGGTGACAAAATTACACAGAAGAACTATACAAGAATGAGCTTAATGTCCCTGATAATCACAATGAGGTGGTCACTGACCACAAGCCAGACATCCTAGAATGTGAAGTGAAGTGGGCCTTAGAAAAGTTGAGCAACAACAAAGCTAGTGGAGGTGACAATATTCCAGCTGAGCTATTCAAAATCTTAAAAGACGATGCAGTAAAAGTGCTACACTCAATTTGCCAGCAAATTTGGAAAACTCAACAGTGGCCACAGGATTGGAAAAGATCAGTTTACATTCCAATTTCAAAGAAAGGCAGTGCCAAAGAATGTTCAAACTATCGCACCATTGCACTCATTTCACATGCTAGTAAAGTTATGCTTAAAATCCTACAAGCTAGACTCCAGCAGTATGTGGATCGAGAACTACCAGAAGTACAGGCAGGATTTCGAAGAGGCAGAGGAACTAGAGATCAAATTGCCAACATACACTGGATCATGGAGAAAGCTAGAGAGTTCCAGAAAAACATCTACTTCTGCTTCATTAACTATGCTAAAGCCTTTGATTGTGTGGATCATAACAAACTCTGGCAAGTTCTTAAAGAGATGGGCGTACCAGACCATCTTATTTGTCTCTTGAGAAACCTATATGCGGGTCAAGAAGCAACAGTGAGAACTGGACACAGAACCACTGATTGGTTCAAAATTGGAAAGGAGTCCGGCAAGGCTGTATACCGTCGCCCTGTCTACTTAACTTATATGCAGAGCACATCATGAGAAAGGCAGGGCTAGATGAATCAAAAGTTGGAATTAAGATTGCCGGAAGAAACATCAACAACCTAAGATATGCAGATGATATCACTCTAATGGCAGAAAGTGAAGAACTAAAGAGCCTCTTGTTGCGGGTGAAGAAAGAGTGCAAAACTTGGGTTGAAACTTAACATTAAGAAAACCAAGATTATGGCATCCGGCCCTCTCAATTCCTGGCAAATAGATGGGGAAAGAAATGGAGGTAGTGACAGATTTTATTTTCCTGGGCTCCAAGATCACTGCAGATGGGGACTGCAGCCAAGAAATTAAAAGATGCTTGCTTCTGGGGAGGAAAGCCATGGCAAATCTAGACAGCACACTAAAAAGCAGAGACATCACCCTGTCAACAAAAGTGTGTATAGTCAAGGCTATGGTCTTCCCAGTTGCAATGTATGGCAGTGAAAGTTGGACCATACAAAATGCTGAGCGCTAAAGATTTGAAGACTTTGAACTATGGTGCTGGAGAAGACTCCTGCGAGTCCCTTGGACTGCAAGGCGATCAAACTAGTCAGTCCTAGAGGAGATCAACCCTGACTGCTCTTTAGAAGGCCAGATCCTGAATTTAAAACTCAAATACTTTGGCCACCTAATGAGAAGGAAGGACTCACTGGAGAAGAGCCTAATGCTGGGAAAGATTGAGGGCAATAGAAGAAGGGGACGACAGAGAATGAGGTGGCTGGATGGAGTCACTGAAGCAGTAGGCATGAGCTTAAATGGACTCCAGAAGATGGTAGAGGACAGGAAGGCCTGGAGGAATGTTGTCCATAGGGTCGCGATGGGTCGGACACGACTTCGCAGCTAACAACAATCAGATACACATAAAGAGGCTCTATAGGTAGTCTTTGCTGAATGAATACAACTGGAACCAACAATTCAGTTGTTAAATAAAATGGTTGCTACAGTAAGTGAAATATAATCTTAGTTCAGATTTCTTTTGCACTGCAGACCTGCAAAGATCATAATTAGAGAAGTGGTCGTAAAGTTACTTTTTCAATATTATCAGCTGTGAGTGATTACTATATGAGACAGTTGTTAAACAATGACTATCTGTTCAGTATAACCAGTGCTTTTTTTGTAAAAGAAAAAGGTGCCGGAACTCACACTTGTCATACAAACTGCCTTGCCTACCCTACAAGTTTCCATCCAAAAAAGGTGCTGGAACTCCCTTCTGGGTGTTTTATGACAAAAAAAGCACTGAGTATACCTATAGCTATGGTTGCAACTCTTGGGGAAAATGCTTGATTGCAAACAATTGTATCATGTCATCATCAGAGCTTTCAGGAAAAAAGAAATGTGCAAAAAGAACAATATTTGGCCAGTAGCTTGCTCTCCTATTATCAGCTTACATTTATTTTTATCTCTATTTTATGATGTTCTGCTACCCTAGATTCTACTAAGATATTGTGGCTTTGACTAAATGGCAAACGATTGGCTAGAGGGAACACCAAATAGTTATCAGGATACTTCACTTGTTCTTGACATTCTGATATGAGAGTTCGCACAGCTAATTTCAAGCAGTTTCAGAATACTCTCTGTGAGATTGGGAAGGAGAAACAGTAAGGAGTACTGTCCCACCAAGGGCTCAAAATTCATAGACATTAGTTAATAGAACTACCCACTGGGTCTCTAACAAAATATCACCTAAATTCCTTCAAAGCACAAATGCATGTTATCATTTGAACTGCTTTTATTCGAGACTGTTCAACTAACTGAATACATTTTATGGAGCACATTGGTTGCAATGTAAAGCTGGGTTCATTTACCTAAACAAGTACTGATTTCTATATTAGTACTTATGTTTCTATATTCTATTTTATCTTACACTATTTTATTTTATTTTGTTATATTTTAACTTTCTTCTTTCTTCATTTTATCTTGTTTTATTCTACTTTGTTGCAATCCGTGCCCATTGTTTTTTGATAATGGTCAACTGACTAATCAATAAAGTACCATTGAAGGAGAATAATCAATAAAGTTAAACTTGATGTTTTGAATACTGTAAAGGAATGGCAAGAGATAAGAGAAATACACTGTAGGTAGTTTCTTTCTACAGACATCTCTCACCTAGGGGAATCTAAGAACTGCCTTACACTCAATATTACCTTAAATGACTACTTACCTCTGGGTTTCAAAAAAATAATAATTATGTATTCTGTTCCAGCCTTTCACTGAGGTGACAAAGAACAAACATGCAAAAAATATTTAATTGCTCCTTCTTCTTGAACAGGAAAACCACTTGAAATTGTTATTTTCAAAAAGTCATTTTTGCAGATGAAATTGTTAACGAGGATTTATTTTGTTACTCATTAAAAGCATTTGCTGTGCTTGTAGGTAGCCATTAGGGGATACTCACAGTTCATCCCTACTTCTAACAACTTGGAGAACATAAAAAAACACCTTTTGAAATCTATAGCAATGAAAAAACTAGTACTGGAACATTATTAAAAAATTAGATGAAGCCTAAGTAGGGAGCCATTGTTTGACCATGAAGAAAATAATGCAAGATATCCAGAGAAAGGATTACACATGAAGAATATGGTAAAAGACCTCCATAGGATTTAATACATAAGTCTGATCACATAAATGGTTTGCTTTTTTCTCTGATAGGGGTATATGTCTTCCTAATATGGAATTTTTGATCTCAAGTCCGTACAAAAATTCCTGGTTGGCTGGAGATTTATGGGAATCGAAGTCCACATATCTTAAAATTAAGGTTAAGAAACTACTTAGGAAAACAACAGCTAGAGATGATTTTAGATTAAAAGTATTAATGTATGAATATGTTGGGTTGCTTATTCAACATGTTGTGACATTGTTTATAAAATCTACTTTTACTTTTATTCCTGACAACATAACTAGGTTTGTTCCAAAAGCCATCCTGGCCAACTCCATATAGTATCATAAATCAAACCCAAAATGTAAGTTCCATCCAGAATGCATACTGCCTTGTCACAGTTTACAGCTGCCGTCTCCTCTTGCAGGATATCTCTTTTTAGACTTGAGAGGCAAACAGAAAACTAGGAACAAAAATAGAACAGCAGGAAAAGGAGCTAGAGAAAAAAAATGGTTCCTGCATCAAAAAAGGAAATTGAAATCCTTGTTGCTCTTTCTCTGAATTAAGCTCAAATGCTAGCAATGTGTACAAACCTGGATAAATGAGACAAGTAAACAAAATCCTGAAGCCTTTAAGACTAAAGAATGTGCAAAGACCATCTTGCTATAGAAGAAAGACAATAGAAGATCCTTTTTTATTTGCTTGAACTACCATTCCTGCATTCTGCCCAAATATTACAGCTTTCTTTAGCAGCAAAGAAGTCAGAGATTTCTACCAAGAGTTGTCTAGATTTTTGCAGATATCATTCCCTTAGCAATGTTAAAGCGTTGAGACATGAAACAAGGCATGAAACATGAAATTATGTATTTCTGCTGCTGCACATTTGAAGGGACAAAATAAAAAAAACCCAACAGTAGCTAATATCCTCTTACAAACTAAATGTTTTAGTAATTATAAAGTAATTGCAAATACTTCATTAATCACTAGAGATAAATGGCAGGAAATAGGAAGGATAGTTCTAACCAATTTTAAACTTTAGAATATCCCCGTAGTAATTTTAAATTAAATTTTAAATTAAGTGTGGAAGAGCAAAATAGAATTCACCAGAGGTTTTAACTTGTACCTGAGTTCCAGCATCAGCTCACTTTGCTGGACCCAAAAGCACTTTTTTAAATGTCTCAATTGTTGTAAATGTGTCTGCAACAGCTAAAACCAGTTTCCATTCTATGCAAAATTCAGAGACCAAATTTATTAGTAGAAAACAGAGTGTAAATCATTTGATACAATCATTGTATCCATACAAAACTGGATAGAGTTCAATGCATCATTAGGGATGAATCACTGAAATTGCATTATACTTGATTTGGTTCTGATGCTGGTTCACACTGTGTATTAAACTATAATTAACTATAATTTACTAATTAAATAAAATTGGCTTTATTTATTAACTGTAGCTTATATTCTTCAAGGAAATATTTATAGTTCTTCAAACTCTTTTACTTTATTCATGCTAGAGAACTACAGCTGGGTTTTGGCTACATTTTGTGCAAACTACCTATTGTGGTTCATTGTTTAGTGCAAGGGTGTCAAACTGCCGGCCCATGGGCCAGACACATCATCCCAAAAACGCACCCACCCCATTGCCGGCAATGGGAAAAAAAAAAGCTCCAATACATTGCACGATGTCAGTGAAGTCACGAGTTTGACATGTCTGGTTTAGTGGAATATATCAATGCATCCAGCTTGTTAATAAATTATATTTAAGTAAAGCATGGTTTTAGCATGATATATGAAGCAGGTATGTTCATTAAATTAAGTTGTCTTAAAATTATCCAGTGGACTTCATGGCTGAAAGGAATTTCCAGCTCAGGTTTTCTAATCGGTATCTTATTCCTACATTACACACACTTGGGTCATTACTATTGTGATTTATGAATCACAGCCTAGCATAATGTTGTGAGCCTTTCCACTTATGGTTTATTAAATAAACCATGGCTTTGTGCATGAACCTAGCAGATTTAGTTTAAGGTAGATATAGCAAAAAAAATTTTAAAACAACAACAACAACTATAAAATTGCTTAAAGAGGAAAAGAAAACAATGCTGCTGTAGCTGCTGAATAATCATATTCTACTGTGTTGCTAATGGATTTAGTTTTTCCTGGAGAAGAATAGATATATCTGGTAACAACATGGTGAAAGTGTATTCATAATAGAGAGACCCTGTGTGTGTGTGTGTGTGTGTGTGTGTGTGTGTGTGTGTGTTTATATATCTAAAAGTTAATTTGTGTTGCCTCTTATGTATATATTTTCTTCATGGTGAACATTTTGCCTGGTGCCAGGACAAATTATATTTGTCTCCTAAAATGCCTATCTTTAGTTAAATATATTTAATCCCCTAATTTAGTAAATGTAAATATGAAAAAGATAAGATGTAACCATGGTTTCACAAATTTGCTTATTTCACTGATAAGGCATCTGTGTGCTAGAGATAAAGTCCAGTGCTTCCAGTTTTGGTTCTGCTAATCATGTTCAGAAACTTTTCACAATTCTACAGAAGCTTCCAAAATGAATAGGGAATTTGTTCAGAGATATTATTTTCACACTAATTGAATAGGATTGAGAGGGGGAAAAAACATTTAGTATAGATGCTAGATTAACAAACACAGCTAATCTATTTGAGAAAGAAAAATAATAATTTATCACTTCAGGTGTCACCAGGCAAGTGTTTAATTCATGTAGACACATTTTTATATAATACTCCACATATTGCTTTATGGCATGAAGGAAAACATTACTGATCCCTTACCCTTTATAAATAAGTGTCAATCTGGAGGGGAAAAGGCTTCAGAAAGAGAAGTGATGTTGATTTCACTTTTTTCTCTGTATTTTGAAGGAGCAAGTAGACAGAGATAAGTTGTTTTTAAAGGGACAAGACACGGAGTGTACTCAACCTCAAACTGGGAATAACTTCTCAGCAGTTCTATGTAGATGTTGAAAAGGAAGTGGGGGAGTGCTCTGTGGAGTGTAGCAGTCTTTAATACAGTCAGCTTTTCTTATAAGACCTTGCTTGCGAATAAAGGAGAATATTTATAGCTCTGGGTTGAAATGAGGGGTCCTTGAGGCTCTCTGAACTTGGTTGTTTTCTTGAAAGAAAGAAGGAAAGCACCAAGGACCACCCTTGTCAGTTAAATCCAGGATCCATTTTTTTCTGAGTCCTTCATACCACAGAAAATACTGGTTCCTCTATCTCAGGGGTCTTCAAACTTGGCCCTTTTATGACTTGTGGACTTCGACTCCCAGAATTGCTCAGCCAGGATGCTGGCTGAGGAATTCTGGGAGTTGAAGTCCACAAGTCATAAAAGGGCCAGGTTTGAAGACCCCTGCTGTATCTCCTGATCACATAGCAAACTAACATTTCATATGTAATAACTAACAATGTGCTTCTTTTTCTGATAAGTCAGTCTGCCTAATGTTAGACTTTTGTTTAAAAATGCTAAATGTTCTACCAATGCCAAACCATTTTTAGTCACTTAGTTTTTACTCTGAAACACCAATTTGTCTGTCAGTCTGTCTGTCTGGTTCAACCTAATATTGGTTTCACTATACAGTTCTAACCTGTTGTCCTTTTAACATGCCTGAAAGAAATTTTTTATGTACTATTACACTAAATCCCTCTATACAATAGGCAGCTGCTATTCACAAATGGCACAGAATTTTGTGGTGCGGGAGACAAATAAGCTTGGGAAATGTACTGTAAGGCATCATGCTAATTAACAAAATTGCTTCAGAACCGGAACTTTACTATCAAAAGAGTTTAAGTCAGACTAAAGGTTGCTTCAGACGAACATAATGAGGACAACCTGCTTAAAAAATACTTAACAAGGTATGTTTATGCCACAGAATGTGGGATAAGATGATGAACCTATCACAATTCTACCAGTGTTTACTGAAGAAACTGAGAGAAGGAGAAGGAAGATTGTTCTGTCTATTTAAACCTGGGGGGAGGAGTGGGGGTTGGGAAGACAATACAATTTGTAGATGCCCTAGGCCAGGGGTAGGCAAGCTTGGCTCTTTTATTTTGCCCAGGTTCGCCTGGTGCGCCAGTTGCGACCCTATCTGGACCGAGATGCCCTACGCACAGTCACCCATGCACTCGTGACCTCCCGGTTAGACTACTGCAATGCTCTCTATATGGGGCTGCCCTCGAGGACCACTCGGAGGCTTCAGCTGGTGCAGAATGCTGCTGCGCGAGTTGTGATGAGGGTTTCCCAATACTCCCATGTAACACCTCTACTCCGCGAGCTGCATTGGCTTCCGGTTGCCCTCCGGGTGAGATTCAAGGTGCTGGTGATGACCTATAAAGCCCTAAATGGCTTGGGTCCGGGATATTTGAGGCATCAAGTTCCCTTCGTCCTGTGTGCTCCCACATGGAAGGCCTTCTCAGGGTGCCGCCGGTAAAAGACTGCTGGTGGATAACACCCAGGGGGAGAGCCTTCTCAGTGGGTGCACCTGCCCTTTGGAACCAGCTGCCTGTGGAGCTTAGGACTGCCCCTGACCTTCGGTCATTCCGCCGGGACCTGAAGACCTGGCTCTTTGAGCTTTACGGCCCAGGCTGAGAGTTTTTAAATGGGGTTTTATATTTTTTTCAGGGATCAAATTTAATTATTTTTAACTGTTTTTAACTTTTGTATTGCATTGACGTTTTTAAATACTTTGTAAACCGCCCTGAGTCCTACGGGAAAAGGGTGGTATATAAATTCAATAAACTTAAACTTAAACTTTTATGACTTGTGGACTTCAACTGCCAGAATATTCTAGCAATTGAAGTCCACAAGTCATAAAAGAGCCAAGCTTGCCTACCCCTGCCCTAGGCTTACCTTCAAATCCCCAAAACCTTGGATGGGGCCATTAGAGATTTTTTTAAATTGTCACAAAATTGCGATCATTTAAATAATAGTTGGAAGCAATCATATCATTTATATTTCATAAATATAACTTAAAATGAAATCAAATGCTTTTTGGGGAGGGACCTAGTCTATTTCTTTCTTTTAGATGTAGTTGTCTTCTTCCATTACATGAGCTTAAAGAAAGGGTAGGCAATCTCTGACCATTTAGAAATTATTATTTTTAATTATTGGCCATACTGAGACTGACAGCAATCTGGATCAAACAATGGAGGTTTGTAGGTTTGAACTACTCAATATAATAATGTATCATAAAGCAATATACAGTTGATTTATCATTGTTGATCCATTTGGAACTTCTGAAATACAAATAGATAAATCTTAAATCTTGATATGCTGGCACAAATATCATCAAATAACTACATTAAATAGTGTGATGTTAAAGAATAATATGCAACCATACTACAATGCGTAAAAGCTCTGTTTCGCTTCCATTCTTAGGAGAATGTCTTAACACATCCAAGGATAAGAAATGTCTTAAAAACAGTAACTTTTACATATGTACTGAAGAAAAGAAAATTTGAACATTCTGCATATAACAATATGTATCCTGTGGGATAATTTAGGATCAGAATGTTTCTTTGCAGATGCAATACATCTCACAGAGCAGCGTTTCCCAAACTGCTATTCTCTACACTGTAAACTTATATCTATTGTCTACCTGTCATTCATTCATTCTTACCTTTTGGTATTACTATCACCAGGATGTGGGTTTCAACGTGGGTTTCAGTCATGTTGTTATAAGCAGTGCATATGTATTCTGTTCTCTGTGTCACCTTCTCAGATGCAATTTCTAGAAATTCTCCATATTGTACTGGATGTATGGAGTTGTTTGCCTTCAGGATCCATGAATAAATATTTGGTGGATTGGAATCTGCTGAGCAGTACAGCTGAACAGCATCACCTTTATCAAGCGTAAACACTTTCCCTACTTTCTGGCCTTTGGCATTATTTATGGTAAGTCCATAGGGTCCATCTTCATAAACATCACAGTGACACAGAGAGAAAGAAAACAGATTCAACAGATGGGACTTACATATATTCTGCTTAGTCCATTGCAAACATACTCCAACTAACTGCTTACTAAGGATAACTTTAACCCATCCTCAGCCTCCTGCAAATAATGCCTGTCTTTTCTTGTCCATTACAACACTGTTGGATGAAGGAATGCACACACTCAGGTTCAGAACACTATTGAAATACATAAAGAGAGAGACATATACATTGTTTTCTCTTGTAATTAGCATAAATATTTTTGATACATCAAGCAATCAGAGATGTTAGCATTTATTTATTAAATTTATAAGCCATCCATTTCACTTTCAAAGAACTCTGGGCAGCTTACAGTATAGCATTATAAAAACAAAATATAAAAACATTAAAAATTAAAATTAACAAAAATTGGGTAAGCCAGGAACCATTATATCAATGAGGTGGAGGTGGGATCTTTTTAATCCACTAACCACCTGGCAGGTACTTCTAGCATCACGGCCTCTTTGCTAGTCAAGAAATACCCTTCTTTTGCTTGATTAATGTCAATTTCAGCCACTAAACCTAGAAATCTATGGTCAGTTTTGATATAAGTCTTCGTTTCTTGATAATAGTGTCCACCTCTGCATAAGCATTCTTCACCTGATCATTTAGAACCTTGGGACAAGGCTATGCTTGGGCCCATGATTTGCTAAACATAGTTTCTTCAGTTGTCTGCATTTCATGTAAGATTTTGACATAAGCTTTCCTCAATGTGATATTCTCCCTCTATGTTGAGATCACAATTTCTAGAATTCTCAGGAAGTCTGACAAAGAATTTCAGGAGTAGTACTTCTGGCATATAAGGAAGATGTTCAGATGTTATAAACCACAGTTTGAATTTACAAAACTATAAGCAAGTATAGTTTAAGATATGCAGATGATACCACTCTAATGGCAGAAAGTGAAGAGGAACTAAAGAGCTTCTTGATGTGGGTGAAGGAGAGTTGAAACTAAACATTAAGAAAACCAAGATCATGGCATCTGGCCCTCTCAATTCCTGGCAAATAGATGGGGAAGAAATGGAGGTAGTGACAGATTTTATTTTCCTGGGCTCCAAGATCACTGCAGATGGGGACTGCAACCAGGAAATTAAAAGACGCTTGCTCCTGGGAAGGAAAGCTATGGCAAATCTAGACACACACTAAAAAGCAGAGACATCACCCTGCCAACAAAAGTGCGTATAGTCAAGGCCATGGTTTTCCTAGTTGCAATGTATGGCTGTGAAAGTTGGACCATAATTTAATTTAATTTAATTTAATAATATTTCTATACCGCCCTTCTCCTAAAGGACTCAGGGCGGTGAACAGGGCAAGAATAAAAATACAGGATTACAAGTTAAAAAATAATTAAATACATGCCCATATACTAAAAATACATCTTAAAGCCCCAATAAAATAACAATAACAACCCCCCCCCCAGTCCCCCATCAGGCCAGGCCAGCTTGTTCAAAAAAGTATGTTTTTAGCTCGCGGCGAAAGGAGCGAAGATCGGGCGCCGTCCGGAGCTCAACCGGTAGCTGATTCCATAGCTCCGGGGCGCCCACAGAGAAGGATCTCCCCCTGGGGGCCACCAATCGACATTCTCTGACCGGTGGCACCCTGAGGAGGCCCTCTCTGTGGGAACGCACAGGGCAGAGGGAAGTTGATGCCGGCAGCAGGTGTTCCCTAAGGCTGAGCACCAAAGAATTGAGGCCTTTGAACTATGGTGCTGGAGAAGACTCCTGCAAGTCCCTTGGACTGCCAGGCGATGAAGCTGGTCAGTCCTAGAGGAGATCAACCCTGACTGCTCTTTAGAAGGCCAGATCCTGAAGTTGAAACTCACATACTTTGGCCACCTAATGAGAAGGAAGGACTCACTGGAGAAGAGCCTAATGCTGGGAAAGGTTGAGGGCAAGAGAAGAATGGGACGACAGAAAACGAAGTGGCTGGATGGAGTCACTGAAGCAGTAGGTGTGAGCCTAAATGGACTCCAGAAGATGGTAGAGGACAGGAAGGCCTGGAAGAACACTGTCCATGGGGTCGCAATGGGTCAGACACAACTACACAACTAACAACAACAACAATATAATTTAATGTTTGTGAGAACCATTACCTAATAAAAAAGCAAGCATATGTATGAGTTTATGTATGCTCAGGAAACCAGAGAATGATTGACTAATGTTGTATTATTTCCATTTATGGTAAACCAGAGTTTATTTTAACTAAGGAAGCTATAGATTGGGTCCACATAATACAATACAATTTTAAAAAATCAAATGTATTAAAAATACAGTTGTTTAGATTGTACAGTAGTGTAGTGTATAATATACTAAACCTCAAATTACAATTTGCAAATTACAAAATTTAGTTTTATACACTGTGCTAAGATAAAACTAAATAGACCATGTCATTGCTTAGCACAGAATTAAGGACATGCAGAACCAGCAAAATCAGGAAGCTATGAGGCTTATAAATACTGGTACAAATATGGGGGAAGTGCTATAAATACATATTGAAAATCATTAGTTTGAGAACAGCATGCAGGAAATGATATTGCCACAAGAACAGCTTGAAGGAAGAAGTGGAGTAGGATTTGCTCTACTATGCCATTAAAAATAACTTGCTTCCCCTTTTCTCATTTTGGTCTTTTCCCAATTTCTGTTCTTTATAATGACTCTCTGGCACTGCTAAAGAGTACCAAGTATAGTGTAGTTTGCTCATGGCTACATTTGAAGGACTTTTGATGTGATTTAACTTTGATTGCAACAGAAATATAGTAACGAAACATAATTATACTCTCTTCTGATTGCCACTGAGGACCTTTCCGCTTCCTTTTCTCAGATTATCTTTTGGCCACTTTATATCTAACATCTGTCATGGAAAAGGGATATTTATTCTCTTGTGCAGTATTATAACTTTATTGTTTCCAATACTGTAGTTTCACATTGTGATAAGGGGTGCAATTCTACATCAATAAAACAAAACATGATAAGACAGTTTCTGTGGCTCACATACTGACGCCCAGGTTCACAGGCTTTCACAAATGTGTTTGTACCATGTTTACGTATCTAAATATGAGGCTTGGAATAATATGTGTTCTATTAAAGCAGGGGTGTCAAACTCAATTTCATTGAGGGCCGCATCAACATTGCGGTTGCCTTCAAGGGGCCGGATGGGTATGACCAGGGTGGGCGTGGCCTACTGGGTGGGTGTGGCTAGAATGCATATGGCCTACTGGGTGGGTGTGGCCTGCTCTACATCGTTCACATCAGATCTGAGGGTCTCTGGCAGAAGGAGGGTCTCTGGGCCAGGGCAAAGGCAGTGGGGGCCGTTCCCTCACTGTTTCCAGGATGGCTTCGCGGGCCACATGAAACCACTTCGTGGGCCGGATCCGCACCCTGGTCCTTGTGTTTGACATGTCTGCATTAAAGCATGCTATGTAATCTTTTGATATTGGTTGCACTATATACCTCCTATAATTTTGGGAAATTTATTGTGTAATATGGGATCACTGCACTGTGTGGGAATGTAATGCAGTTGAGACTTTATCATATTTCTTCCTAAAGGAATCCAAAGCTCTGTAAAACCTCTAGTTTTATGGTTGGCTATTCTGGCACAAACTGGGATTTTGCTGTGCTGATAGTGATCCAATTATGCAGGCTGGGCGAGTTTAATCAAATGTAAATTCCCATAATGCTCCCTGACAGTGCATGGTCAGATATACCATTTTACAATAAAATTGTTATTAAATGCATTTACTTGCCATACATGTATTGCCAGTCAAAATAATTAGGTTGGAGTAGAGATACAAAATATTAGAGCCCTCTGTCAGTTGTGAGTTCTGTTTAGGAAGTGGAGCCTTGATGTCTCTCTAAGGATGTTATTTTCTGGGTCTGATCCTGGGGCAATATAGAATCACTATCTATTCTGTTTGTAAAATTAGCTAGTAACTTGCTCAAACGTGTACTTAATTTCCCCCCTTTCCTGATTGCCCTGAAGAGCTTGTGGTGGTGCAGATTAAATACAATTGTACACAAAAGGGATTTTGGAAGAAAAGATACAATTGAAAAGATTATAACCATTGCTCATTTTGTTCTGCACTATTTCAATATAAATTAGGTGTCCATTAAACTTGTTTTGCAATTTTTATACAAATAAAAAATGGAGTGTGGCAGGATTTCCACTTGTGACTTTTGTCAACTATTTTTATGCTGACGCAACAGAAATGCTACATGAAGACAAGCTTTGTATCTCTGTGAAGTGTCCAAGAAGATGGAAGTCACTAGAGGGTTAATGGTATGTGAATGGTCCTCGTGGGAAATTCTTTCCAAAATAATCTTTTACATGTTAAATAAAATACATTTGAGGTTTTAAGACTATTTCTAAATAAAGGTTTCTAGTAGGCCAATACTTCTTTTTTGATATCATTCTGAACCAAGACCTTTTGCCTCAGTAAAACCTATTTACTAAATGACTTGTAAAACAATAAATCATCACTTCTTAGCAACAATTTACTTCTCAGGGGGAACATAAGCAATTGTATCTGTCACCAGGAAACTGTAATCCATCTTGTTTTTGAACAGATGGTATTTACCATGAGTGACCTTTATTATTACTCTAATTCCCCAGGCAGCAATGGCATATGGTCTTTGTAGCTTGTAGAGCCATTACTTGGTTGTTATTGAGAAAATTGGCAGCCAATAGATAGAATTTTAAAATACCACTTACAAGTGTACTTTAAATTATGTAACTTGAAAGTAATATTTAATGGAGGAAGTCATGGTGGATATTGGGCTTCTCTGTCATTTCTCTTGATGGTTTATAAGTTCTTGAAGTTTCATGCAAATCCTCTTGTGTAAAAAGAAACAATATTTTGTTTAATATTTGTTTAAATATTAACAGGAATCAATCCACAGAGTCCCCCATGCCATAAATTCATTTGCTTGGGTTTGTCTTAGGGAATCCAGCTATTACATTATACCATACTATATCATCATCATTGTTAATTATTGTTTTATCCTTTTAATGTTTACTGTTTTTAATGTTTATAAGCTACCCAGAATCATCTCTTGCTGAGATGGGGGCACACAAATCAAACAAACTTACCACTGCAATATTATATATACAGATTAGTTTATTATGGCTTAATTAATCTTGTTTGAAAGAAAGCCTAGCTTACACAATGAATTTTCCCTTGTTCGTCTTAGGGACAGATGATAAGCTTAAATATCATTATATAAGCCAGCCTGCCCATAAGTCTATTCAATGAATCATGGTTTAGGTAAGCAAAAGTTAAACATGATACATAAAATCAGTTATCATGAATTAAATTCTGTATTAATGTTACTTGGGTGTATAATATTACTTCTCAACTGTATTGAAAAATGCCCTCTATTTGTGTTGTTTGTAGCAGTAGTGTAGTGCTCTAGCCATGTCACTAGATGGGGCAACTCAAGCAGCTTTTCAGGGAATATTCTTTCTTTCTTTCTTTCTTTCTTTCTTTCTTTCTTTCTTTCTTTCTTTCTTTCTTTCTTTCTTTCTTTTTGTTTCTTTCTTTGTTTCTTTCTTTTTTCTTTCTTTTTTTCTTTCTTTCTTTCTTTCTTTCTTTCTTTCTTTCTTTCTTTCTTTCTTTTTCTTTCTTTTTCTTTCTTTCTTTCTTTCTTTCTTTCTTTCTTTCTTTCTTTTTCCTTCCTTCCTTCCTTCCTTCCTTCCTTCCTTCCTTCCTTCCTTCCTTCCTTCCTTCCTTCCTTCCTTTCCCTGCCTTTATTATTTTTACAAACAATTCAAGATAGTGACCATGTCCAATGCAGCTTCCTCCTATTTTCCCTACAACAACCACCTTTTGAGGTGAGTTAATGAGACTGACTGGTCCGAGGTCACCCAGCTGGCTTTGTGGTTAAAATGGGATTCGAACTCATGCTCTCCCACTTTCTAGCCTGATGTCTTAACCACTATAACAAACTGGCTCTCTTAATTTGTGATTGTTCAAAATTGTGCAGGAAATGAGCTGACTGAGCCTTCCCAGTCTAATAAGAACAGTAGGAATTCTGCAAGCAATTATACTAATCTATCTGGAAAAAAAAAACAAGTCATCCTGAATACAAGACTGTACAATGTAAAAAAAGAAAACATCTATTTATGTGGTTCTGTGTTACAAGGTGCTGGAGGCACACCATGGTCTGACATTCACATTGATGTCTACGGTAGTATATTTAACATTACCAGTGCTAAATAATAATTCATTACTATTCACTCTCCCTCCATCTCAACTACTTGCCACAGGTAAAAAGACAAGTGTAGGTAAGACAGTTATGCTGCCTAATTCCCATTATATTCAAATATATTTGTTTATAGATTTGTTGTACAGGTATTCCTCAACTTACAACAATTCATTTAGTGACCAGTTAAATGGCACTGAAAAAAAGTGATTTATGACAGTTTTTCACACAATCATTGCAGCACCTTCATAGTCATGTGATCAAAATTCAGATGCTTGGCAACTGATTCATATTTATTATGGTTGCAATGTCCTGGGGTCATGCGATCACTTTTTATGAACTTCCAACAAGGAAAGTCAAAGGGGAAGCCCGATTACTGTACTTAACAACCTTGTTACTAACTCAAGAACTGCAATGATTCATTTAACAACTGTGGCAAGAAAAGTCACAAAATGGAGCAAAACTCACTTAGCAACAGAGGTTTGGGGCTCAATTGTGGTTGTAAGTTGAGGATTATCTGTACTTTTATTCATTATTTCCTTCCTGAATTCATAGTAGAATGACAGCTTCGCAATTACCTTAGAATAAGATAGAACTCAATGGAAAACCTCTATAGCTCAGGATTGAACAGTGCAGTTCACAGAGCTGACGATCTCTGAGCTAGTTGGCTGCTTGCAGATATTTCATTACCAAACTAGGTAATATCAGTACAAGTGAATGTGGGGTTTGCTAATTGTTTATATGTAGTAGCTTGCCTGCCAATTTTGGTGGAGGCCATTTCCTCCTTGGTGGTTGTGAATTACTCAAGACTGAATTGCTCAAGAATAGTCAGTTTTGAACCTTAACTGAGAAATTCCCTACAATCCTTCCAATGTTAGTCATTCTAAAACTCCATGGGACATTGAAATGGCAACTTTCAGCTAGCTGCCATTATTGTTGCTGGAGGCTGCAGTTCAATCGGAGCTCACCAGCAGAAAAAGGGGTTGGTCACATTTTTATCAATTGTAGAGGCATTATATATGCTTTGTTTTCTTTATAGGCTACTATACCTTTCCTCAAGCAGATTCTCACATAGTCCCTAATATGACCAACAGATGGAAATCCCTAGAGATTAATCCCAACACATTTGGAAAGCACCATTTTGTAGAGATGGCTATAAGGCAGAAAATGGTCATTGCTGAATGACAGTTTGAAATGTATAATTTATTGCAATGACCCTGGCATGATTCCACTAGACATAAATACTAATAACTAGTGAAGTGGCTAAAGGAAGGAAAGCAAGAAAAAAGTAAGGGTCACTAAAAAGTTATTACAAGTCGCAGGCAACCTCATGGTGAATCAGTGATATGGATTTTAATCAATGAACAATATGTAGCTGTTTGGAAATTACTGAGCAGCAGGTCCCATTAGGTTTAGCTAGCATCATAAGCAACCAAAGGAGCAAATGATATCACATGACCATAATATCATTGTGCAGATTATATAAATTACATTACATAATCATGATATGGCATTGTAAGCCAACCAGAGTCACTTGATGTGGAAAACATATCAATTTAATAAAATATACATGCTGTCATTGTGGCTTCTATTGAAATCTGTGCTAGTTATCACCCCAAGAGCAAAGAATTTAAGTCCAGCAATACACATGGCTCACAGAGGGAAGGAGCACAAGAAACAGGATGAAAAAACTGGCATACTCTATGAAATTGATTGGGTTTACCTGTTTTCAAGTGAAAATTTCCTATTTGAACTTATATCTATGCATTATAAAGTGACGCGGTGGCTCAGTGGGTTAGGACGCTGAGCTTGTCGATCAGAAGGTCGGCAGTTTGGCGGGTCGAATCCCAAGTGCCGTGTAGCAGAGTGAGCGCCTGTTACTCGTCCCAGCTTCTGCCAACCTAGCAGTTCGAAAGCACGTAAAAATGCAAGTAGAAAAATAGGGAACACTCCAGTGGGAAGGTAACAGCATTCCATGCGCCTTTGGCATCTAGTCATGCCGGCCACATGACCATGGAGACGTCCTCGGACAAGCGCTGGCTCTTCGACTTTGAAACGGAGATGAGCACCGGCCCCTAGAGTCAGAAACGACTAGCACGTACGTGCAGGGTACCTTTACCTTTACCTATGCATTATAGCTTTTTAACATTTTTTTTAAAAAAATCATAATTTCCTCTCCATCTTCTCTGTTTGACTAAATTCAATTCACTTTTTGTCGTGTTGCTTTAATATGCTTCCAACATCTTTAGAGTCAACAAAGATGTTGGAAGCATTTGTTTGATCCAACTTTCAAGAGAGGATCAAGTGAACCAATTGGGTTACAGCTTGGTAAAGGCATTTTTGTTAGCCTTTTTCCCCTCTACCAGTCAAATCCTGTCTGCCTCCAACATACTGGATGTAGCTAACGCATGTAACTAACCTGGGTTATTTTTATTGTATACTTCCTAATGCTTGCTGTCTTAAGTATTTTGTGCTACAGTATTATGTCGTATTTTATATTGTATTCTATACAAATATTTTTCTAACACATGCCATCTTGAAATGATCTGAGTAAGAAGACATAACATTTCAAAATAATAATAGAATAACAAGAGCAGTTGCCATAATCATGTCATTTTCAATTGTATATTGTTTCACAGGTGTCTTCTTAAGCAAACATATCCAGTGTCCTATATTGATTTCGCACAGAAATTAAAAATGATAATGATATGGACTTTAGAATTTAATGTTCTTGCTTGTCTCAAATATAGTCTAAAGCCCATTAAGGATTTGGATTTTTTCCCTCTAATATACCACCATGAAGCAAAACAGAAACCACTTCTGAAAAATTATACAAAACAGGAGTAAGAGTCCCAAGAGTGGGCCTTAATACAGGAGTCAATACAGTGTTAGAAATTTCCCCTCTTTCTTCCACCAGCCTTCATGGATGGCTTTTTCCTGTCATCAGGAACAGCTAAAGAAGTGTGATAATTGCATAAGAGACATTTTATGACTTTCCAGCTCTTCATCAGATCCTTAATTTGAAAAAGATTTTTCTGTTCTTGTGGTACTCTTTGCTATAATTTATAACTTGTATTATAAATTGTTGCTGGAAAGGCTTTAAGAGTCTGACAGCTTTGTACAACAAGTTTTCCAAAACAGGGTTTAGATTTTTGGACTGCTCTACCACGTATATTGAGGATGGAGACTATGGTTTAAGTAAAGGTTAATACTCTAATTTAATTCCATATACAATCATGAAATTCGAAGTGGGATACACAGTATTCAAAGTTGTCCATCTTTCAGGCATTCGCCAATTCTAAACTTTGGATACGTAGAAGTTTAACTAGGTTAACTTTGGGATCCTGGCCTCTCAATTCTCGGCACCCACATAAATAAAAATCAAAAGAAAATTCTGTAAACTCCCCCTCCCCAGAAAAAAACACCTCTTGTATAACTCTTAAACATAATACAGTATTTTAAAAGACCTACACTGAAGTTCAGGAAAATGTTGAATAATTTTTTCTTTACTATTCCTTACTATGACTATATACACCAGACATGTCAAACACAAGGCCCGGGGGCTGGATCCGGCCCGCGAAGTGGTTACATGTGGCCAGCGAAGCCATCCTGGAAACAGTGAGGGAACGGCCCCCACTGCCTTGGCCCTGGCCCAGAGACCCTCCTTCTGCCAGAGACCCTCAGATCTGTCCCACTCCTGCCCAGGCCCCCATACGCACCCTTGATGCGAAAGATGCAGAGCTGGCCACGCCCACCCAGTAGGCCACGCCCACCCAGGCCACACCCACCTGGCCCCCTGAGGGCAACTGCAATGCTGATGCGGCCCTCAATGAAATTGAGTTTGACACCCCTGATATACACTATCACAAAAGATATTGTAATGAGTTCTTCTCTCAAATCAACTAATACCTACTATTAGAAGGGAATATCTGTAGAAGACTTTTCATTTCATTTCCAAACTAAATAACATCATTATTTTGCAAATTCACTCAAATCAAAGAGATCAGACACATTTCCTCTACTCACAATATATTGTTGGTATGATCATATCACTCATCATGGCACTGATAGGGTTGGTTACTAAACAGCTGTAATTCCCAATAGCTTCTTTAAGAACGGGGGCAATGGAAAGTGTATCTTTGTTTATGGTCATGGAGCCATTGCTGCTGTCTTCAATTGGATTTTCATTTTTCATCCACTGGTAAACCACCCTTGTGCCTTCTTCCACCATACATTTCAAAGTGATATTTCCTTTTTTTTCTACAACTCCGAATGAGGGTTCCATGTATATGACAGGCTTAGTGACAGGCACTGCAATTGAAACAATATTGGGAGTTATGATCAAGTCGTTTCTGTTATTTGCATACAGCAGTCTATTTAATTTTAGAGTCCACATTTCCACTAGTAGAAGATGCTAAGAACTGTCATTGCTTGTATTTGGAACCTCTGCAAAAGGTGGACTGTCAACCCAAAAACTTTCTTAAAAGAACCAATTGTCTTTTTAATCCCAAATGAACTCCATAAAGAGAATCGACATCGTAAGTTAGTTTGTAAGTCAGTCAGTTTGGGATGCATTATAGGACTCAATTTATATATATCTTATCTAGAGCTTTCATTATATTATGTTGAGAATCCTGGAAATTTTAGTTTCAACATACCAGGTGGTGTCAGTTTGGAGAAAATTGCTCTAGATTCTTCACCAGTATATCTTTTAGAATATAGTTATAAATAATTGCCACTGGATTTTAATTTGCACATGCATTAATTTGCACATGCATTAGAACAATGTAAGTAAATATTCCAAAATATCCTGATGTGTAATAGGCAACAGTATGTCATATAACTGTGAATGTCATCTTTTGTAGTATATTTTAATTTTTTAAGAATTTGCAGAATATATGCTAAAGCTTGTGCCTTTCCTGCAATAATGCTGGATTTTGACTATCACCCCCGTTAGATTTCTCTCTATTGCCAGGAAGTTCTCTAAATAGCATTACTTCATTGCACTGAATGTTCAGCAGGACAGATTGCAGCTTTGGGGAAAGGAAAGCCCAGAAAATATCGCAGATAAACAAGGAATGGTGAACTTATGACATTTAGATATGCCACTGAACTCTAATTGCCTAGTCACATCCCATATGGTAAATATTGGTGAATAGAAATATACTCCAGCATTTCAAGTTACTTACCATCAACAGTAACCTGAATCTTTTCAATTGCTGATTTTGTCCCATTGCCACGGATATTAATTTTTACAATATAATTTCCTTCATCACTTCTGTGTAAAGAGTTTATCAGCAAAGATGCATTTGGAGGTGAAAGTGTAAATTTGTGCCTATATTCTAAGTCTGGAAAAACCGATTGATTGACAGAACCAAGCAGATATTTAGGGGTCGTTGGTGGTTTTTCAAAGAGCCATATTATCTGGATGTCAGAGAAGGCAAAGTTGAAATTATAAGCAACCTCAAGTCTGAGTGGCTGTCCTTCAATGCCATTGACTGTGTATGAGGGAATTGTCATGTTTAATGCAGAAGAAATACCTGCAGCAGAAAGATTACATATATTACAGGTGAAAATACACATAGGACTTGCTTCAGTTCTATTGTAATGTATCTTAAATGGTTTCAGAACTAAACATCACTTGTTATATATCACATGTGTAAATTCATGTTATGACCATTTTGCATTTTTGTTCCTTATATATAATGCCATATATTTCTTTATGCGATACATTTTTTTTCATATTGGGTTAGATATAAACATTACACACATCTCTCTGAAAAGTACAAAGTAATAATAATAATTAACTTTTCAGATTAACCATCAACAGTAAAGGAACAAACAGCCAAGAAATACTGCAGATGGGTTATTTGGTAGAGCAGCCAGGAACATCTTGGAAAAGGTACTCAAATGCCAGGATGTGATTCTACCTACAAAAACCAGAGTCACGCAAGCCATGGTATTCTTTGTGACATGCTGTAGAAGTGATAGGAATATAACATATTTGAACTTTGTGTTGGCAAGTCTCTTGAAAATACTGTGGATAGCCAAGGAACTAAACTGATGGATCACTAAACAAATCAACCCAAAGTTCTCATTTGATGCACAAAAGACCAGGCTAAAATTATTCTTCTTTGGACACATTATGTGAAAACCTAAGTTTTTAAAACCTGTGCTGGTTACAACTATAGAAGACGTTCATTTTTCCTCTAATATTTTCTTGCAATTATTGATTGAGTAATCCAGAGTAAACAAATTTGCTTCTGGATTGATTTGAATGGCTAGGGATTGCCCATGGGGGTATAGCATGGATTCAGAAGGTGCTCAATTGATAGTACTCTTAAATACAATGTAACCAAGTACCAATCCCACAAGACTATTGTGTGAATGCAACCATTATACATGTAGTCCTCAACTTACAACCACAATTGAGCCCAATGTTTCTATTGTTAAGTGAAATATTTGTTAAGCAAGTTTTAACCCATTTTATGACATTTCTTGCCACAGTTGTTTAGTGCATCATTGAAATTGTTAAGTTAGTAACACAATTATTAAATGAATCTGGCTTCCCCATTGATTTTACATGTTAGAGGATCACAAAAGGTGATCACATGACCCTGGGACTCTGCAACCATCAGAAATATGAATCAGTTGCCAAGCACCTGAATACTGATCACATGACTGTGGGGATGCTGCTAAGATTGTAACTATGAAAAATAAGTCAGTTTATTCAGTGCCACTGTACCTTTGAATGGTCACTGAATGAACTGTTGCAAGTTGAGGACTAGTTCAACGAACTGCTAAAGTACAGAAGTGTACGTCATGTAGGTCTATCTCTGAAAACCAAATGGACATTAGGGCACCATTAGACCAGAATGGTGGCTCAGTTGTTGGCAGATGGTCACTATCAAAAATTCATATCTATGCTTCAGGCTTTGAATAGGCTGCAGTGTATGCCTCCCAAGCATACACAAAGGACAGCACAGCAGGAGGCTGATGGTGCAGATCAGCAGAGGGGCTGGACAGCTCCGGGCGATGACTGCTCACTCACGATAAGCCTAATGACTTAAGCTGTTGACAGCCCCAGGCATGGTCAGCCTGGTGGGAAGCCAGGATCTACACTCATTGTCACCTGCACTGGCAGGAAGCCCAGGTTTGAACTGATTGGATGCCATCCACCTGGGCAGGTACAAATAGACGCCAGGCTTCCCTGTTTCCCCAGTTCGTTCTGTTCAGAATAAACTCATCTTTACCCCAGCTCTGTGTCCGTCTCTATGTGAAGCACGCGACTTTACACAGGCCTTGTTTCCTTTCAGCTTGTATGTGCAATTCAAATGCAATTTTTAACCTTAGCCCCTACATGACCTGGTTCCAAGATATCTCTGGAGCCTTCTCTGTTCAATTTCAGTTTGTCCAATGCAGAGCTCATGGAAGAATCTAGTAGCAGTTCCCAATTTCTATGAAAAAAGGTGAACGGAAGCCTAGATAGGTTGGTGTTCCATTACAGGACAAATATTATGATGTGTGATATTTGATCAGCACTTGCCTTACTAAGCTTCAGAAAAATTACTTATGACAAGAAGGCATTTGATTCTTAATATGTTGCCATTTTGTTACTTGATTTGGTGATTGTTTTAAGATTCCTATTTAATACTTTTAGCTTGTGATTTTTATGATTTATTATTTTTTACTGGGATAATTCAAATGCACCAGTTATCTTTTGATTATGGCAAGTAAACATGAAATAAACCAAAACTAAATAAATCATGGCCTAGTATGACTTATGAACCCAGCCACTAGAGTTGGCCCTTGACTTAGATCCATTTTAGTGGCTGCTCAAAGCTACAGTGGCACTGAAAAAAGTGATTTACATTCAGTCCTCACATTTATGACCATCACAGCATCCCTACTGTCACTTTGGAATGGAATTTGAATGTGTGTATCCACAATGATTGCAGGGTCCCAGGATCATAGGATCACTTCTTGCAACTTCCTCAGCCCACTTCTGATAAGCAAAGTCAATGGGGAAAGCTGGATTTGCTTAACAACTGTGTGATTCACTTAACAACTGCAGTGATTTGCTTAACAACTGTGGCAAAAAGGTCATTAAATTGGACACAACTTACTTAACAACGCTTAAAAATTCTGTTCCCAATTGTAGTCATAAGTTGAAGACTGCTTGGTTTTTTTTCAGCCTTAGGAGCTCAATTTTACATGCAGGTTTTAACTGAATTAAATAGAGCCACCAAAGATATTGTATTAAGATTTTGTCTTAAATGAGGTGATGCTTTTTACCTGCTCCAAGTACAGGTAGTTTCAATGCACGACCAGAATTGAGCCCCAAATTTTTGTTGCTAAGTGAGGCAGTTGTTAAATGAGTTGCACGCACTTCATTTTACCACTTTTTTTGTTATAACTGTACAGCAAATCAGTGCTGTCGCTAAGCGAATCCTACAGTCATTAAGCAAATCTGGCTCCCCCCCCCATTGATTTTGCTTTGCCGAAGCTAGCTTGAAAGACTACAAGTGGTAATCACATGACTCCAGGACTGTACAACTGTCATAAATACATGCTAGTTGCCAAGGGCCTGAAGTTTGATCACCAGACCTTGGAGATGCTGCAACAGTTCCAAGTGTGAAAACTAGACATAACTCATTTTCCATGCTGTTATAATTTTGAATGCTCACTAAATAGTTATATGCTGAGTACCATCTGTACTGTAATCAAATGAATTGGAAATTTTATTTCATGTTGCAATGGAATACAATATTGGGAATATCTAATTTGCTAATTACCTAATACAGTATTGCCTTTCACCATATTTGCAGCAAAAGAATAGTTTGAGATTCAAACATTGTATTTTCTAGCAGAACCATTGCTTTTCAGTATATGGTAGTGCCATAACTGAAATTAAATTATCACAGGTATATTATATAAATACATGGAAAATTTTATTCTAAAACCTAGCAAAATTATTTTTCTGTGTTCCATTTTTGCTTTGGTATTTAAATTTTTCTTTTATTAAAAACAAGTTTAGGAATGGTTGATCCATAGACAACAAATTTCAAATATAATTCACCAACTTGTAAGAATCTGAAATATAAAAGAAGCTTCTGAAGCAAATAATGCACTTTCTTAGCTTCTGGTGTCTGATTGTGCTTACTTTCTTCGTATTCAGTATAAACAAATTAGATATTCCCAAAGTGACCTCCAACTTTTGCCTGGGCTGCATTTTGGCTTTTACATCAGTCTTTAAGTATTAGTAAGCACAACACCACCCTTGTTGACTGGAAACATCCTTCAAATATTTTACTGAAATAAAAAAGATGGCATAATATTTTGAGTTTCATACATAAACCAACATTCCATGGGAAGGATTTCAATTTTATTTAAAGTGCTTTGCAGTATCAGTGATGGTATAATTTTGAAATTAACCTAGTTTAGTTTGTTGTTGCTTTACCTTACACTAGTGGCAAAATGCAAATATTGTACTATAGTAGAACACAATTGCTCTGTTTGGTTTTTAACACTGGGATTTATGACTTAGCCATTTGTCCAAATCCATTTAATTGTGAAATTATTAGGCAAGGTTACACCCAGGTTTAACATAATTTATAAAATCCTGTTTATATTTCCACAATGAATAGAATAATGATATTGGAACCAAATGCTAATTTTAAACCCAGTTTGCACAAGAATGAAAAAAATATCCTCTAGGTATTACAAATCTGTTACTCTAAGTAATGTGGAAATTTTTATATCTCCTGTATGTGTAATGAACTTGGGAACAATAATGCAGAAATAGGGAACTAGCAGCCCTCCAGACATTGCTGAACTACACTTCCTAATATCCCTCACCTTTGATCACATGGGCTATTACTGCTGAGAGTAACATTTTAGCAGTTTTGGGAGGGCCATAATTCCCCCTTCTCCTAAAATAATATTTAAAAAATCTACTTTATAATTTCTAATGCTAAATACTATCTATGGAAAAATATCAGAAAGAATTTAAGGAACATACTGAATTACCACATATGGCATTATAAAGTTTTAAAAATGCATTGGTTACATTCAATGATACATGAGAACAGTTGCTGTCCCCAATGTGTACAGTTTGTGTTGATTCAACCTTCCTAAAAGATAGCATATTACATAATGTGTGAACTATAGAACAATCTCATCTGATCTGAAGAAAGTCTTAAAAGTTTATTCACAAGAACCCAGACATGCAGTTACAGAATTGTAGTTTCCATTTATACAAACCCCATGGTGGTATTTTATTCTATGATGCAAATAGCATTAACACTACGAATTTTATATCCATAAAGCTATTAAGATATTTATGTATTCTGTAAAGCCTTGTACCTGGATAAAGTTTCATAAAAGGACAGAAAATCATGCAGAATCTTACCTAAAAATAGGTAGAGCATATAGATTTGCAAGCCACAAAACATGGTGTTAAAAAGTAGCCTGTTTTGTGTGAAGGCCATCTTCTTTCAGTGCAGAGACTGAGCCTTGATCCAGCAGCTATGGAGTTTATTTGTTAGGGAAATCAGGTGTGAGTTACGAGTCACTGCCTTGTCTTGCTTCAGGTGATTTGACTATGTGTATAAATGACACAGGGAGTGGAGCACCTGTTAGATTAGTGTTCAACATCTTCATTGCCTATAGCCCTATCATAATTCTCTACTCTGGTATGTTCACAGCAAATATAGATCACGATAAATTGGGCATACAGTATGAATCACTCAACACTGATAAAAATAAATGAGCTTAAAGATCAGATGCAGGTTATATTCATCTGATGAATGCAGTTAAACAGCTCCAGGAAGAACATAAAATTGTACAAACCCTGAGAATTATTGCAAATGATGATTTTTGTTAGTTTATATTGTGTCTTTTAGGTTAGATGAAATTAGTCCTAAAAGCTTTTAAATAAACAAGTACAAAATTGCTTTAAAAATAGCAAAATTGAAAAAAATTGAAAAACTGCTTTGAATTGCAAGATTCAGTAGCATGCAAGTATGATAAAAATGCAGATTTTTAAAAACCCAAGTATGTATTTATGACTAAGCAGAAAGGGTGCAAATTACAAATTCCCTCAGAAGGGCCTCAGTAATCCAGACAACATGAAAATGGTGGCAGTGTAGAGATAACATAACTTTCTTCATTCATCCTGTTCATTAGCTGGGCAATCTACCTGACCAGAATTATAAAGAACACTTTCATTGTTAACCTCACAGTTTCCCAAACCCAAGTAAATCAGATTAAAACTTGTTTTGCATTATTTAAACCATGTTTTGCTTCAGCATGTTTTGTTGAATTAGCCATAATAGCTGAGTTCATTCAATACATTAAGTCAAAACTAAACTTATATTGTGGCTTTTGGAGAACCAGTCGGTCCGAGTCTGACCGAACACAGTTAAGATCCTTTTCTAGATCTTATCTTGTGGCAATGGAGGCGGCAAAGCGCGTTTACTTCACCACCCTCATTGCGTCCACAGATAACCGCCCGGCCGCCCTGTTTAGAGTGGTCCGCTCCCTTTTAAATCAAGGGATGGGAGAGGACCCCTTACGAGGACGGGCCGAGGAATGTAGTAAATATCTGGTGGACAAAATTGCTCAGATTCGGGCTGGTCTGGACTCTGACTGGGCAGTATCTGATGAGAGGAAAATGATGAGTTTGGCTGAGAACATTTGGGAAGAGTTTGACCCTGTGACTCTGGATGAAGTGGACAGGATCATGGGGAAATTAAGTGCCGCCACGTGTTTGTTGGACCTGTGTCTCTCCTGGCTGGTCTATGTGTCTCGGGAGGTTACACGAGGCTGGCTCCTAGCAGTTATCAATGCCTCACTGAGTGAAGGGTACTTCCCTGCTGCGTTGAAAGAGGCGGTGGTAAGGCCCCTCCTTAAGAAACCTGCATTGGATCCAGCTATTTTAAACAACTTTCATCCTGTCTCCAACCTTCGCTTTCTTGCGAAGGTCGTTGGGAGCGTGGTGGCACAGCAGCTCCCTTTGGTCCTGGAGGAAACTGAGTATCTGGATCCATACCAATCGGGTTTCAGGCCCAGGTATAGCACGGAGTCAGCATTGGTCGCGCTGGTGAATGATCTCTGGCGGGCCCGAGATAGGGGTTATTCCTCTGTCCTGGTCCTATTAGATCTCTCAGCGGCTTTTGATACCATCGACCACGATATCTTGCTGCATCGTCTTGAGTTGAGAGTGGGAGGCACCGTTCTGCAGTGGTTCTCCTCCTACCTCTCGGGCCGTTTGCAGACGGTGTTGGCAGGGGGGCAGAGGTCAACCCCTAGGCCCCTTAGTTGTGGGGTGCCTCAGGGGTCGGTGCTCTTGCCCCTCCTGTTCAACATCTATATGAAGCACTGGGAGAGATCATCCGTGGCTTTGGGGTGAAGTATCATCAATATGCTGATGATACCCAGCTTTTCATCTCCACCCCGAACCAACCCAGTGATGCCCTCGATGTGATGTCCCGTTGCCTGGAAGCGGTACAGATTTGGATGGGAAAGAACAGGCTCCGGCTCAACCTGGCCAAGACTGAGTGGCTTTACGTACCGACATCTCGTTTAGTCCAAGAGGTTCCATCTTTGATTATAGGAGGAGAGATGTTACCTCCCGTTGATAGAGCACGCAATCTAGGCGTCCTCCTGGATTCACGACTCAGTTTTGAAGATCATATTGGAGTCGTGGCTAGGGGGGCATTTGCCCAGATTCGCCTGGTACACCAGTTGCACCCCTTTCTGGACCGAGATGCCCTACGTACAGTCACCCACGCACTCGTTACCTCCCGTATAGATTACTGCAATGCTCTCTACATGGGGCTGCCCTTGAAGACCACCCGGAGGCTTCAGCTGGTGCAGAGTGCGGCTGCACGGGTAGTGATGGGAGCACCCTGATACTCCCATATTACACCCCTCCTGCGTGAGCTGCATTGGTTACCGGTTGCCCTCCAGGTGAGATTTAAGGTGCTGGTACTTACCTTTAAAGCCCTACATGGCTTAGGCCCAGGACACTTGCAGGACCATCTGCTACCGGGAACGAATTCCCATCGCCCAGTACGCTCACACAGAGAAGGCCTCCTTAGGGTACTGTCGGCTAGACAATGTCGGCTGGCGACCCCCAGGGGAAGGGCCTTGTCTGTGGGAGCGCTAACCCTATGGAACCAGCTCCCCCCTGAGCTTCGTATGGCCCAAGATCTCCAGTCCTTTCGCCGTGGCCTCAAAACACTCCTTTTCCACCTGGCTGACCTGGATTGACAGGGATTTTAATTATGTTTACAATTTTTAACTCTAATTTTTAATTTATTTTAATGTTTAATTTTAATTTATTGTACAGAGGCCTTTAATTTTAATTTTATGTTAATTTCTGTATTTATTGTATGTTATTGTTGTTAGCTGCCCTGAGTCCTTCGGGAGATAGGGCAGGATATAAGTCCCATTAATAAATAAATAAATAAATAATACTGCATGATTACCAATGTTTACCATAACTGGATTTTATTTAGCTCATTTTGGTTTATCTAATTACTGGAGCATAAAAATTCTGCATGAGCCCACTACATATAACATATTAAGCTAAAATGAGTTTGCAGAATTGTGGTTTTAAGTGGATTATGGAAAACATAGTCCTTAATTAGTCCCTCCCTGGTATTAATTATACCAACTTCTTAGTGGTGGAGCAGTAGGCTAATGCCTCCTTAAGTAAAATCAGCTGCCTGCAATTAGTGCAGGTTCGCATCCCACCAGGCTCAAGGTTGACTCAGCCTTCCATCCTTCCGAGGTAGGTAAAATGAGGACCCAGATTGTTGGGGGCAATAAGCTGACTTTGTAATAATGCTGCTGGGGGGGGGGCGAAAGCCCTAATAAGCAGGCATATACATAGAATGAAGGCTATTGCTAAGCACACTGATTTGTGCTTTAGACTGTAAGCCGCCCTGAGTCTTCGGAGAAGGGCGGGATATAAATGGGATTAAATAAAATAAAAATAAATAATCAGTCAAGGGAGTTTAGAAAGAAGTAAAACCCTTTACATTTTCTAATACTTGCTTACAAATATTCTTAAATGGACCCAGTTAAAAGAAATAAGTAATCTGTTTTTATACTTGCTCTGCTGTGTATAGGTTCTCCTTTCAATTGTTCCAGGCCAGGGGTCTTCAAACTTGGCCCTTTTATGACTTGTGGACTTCAACTCCAAGAATTCCTCTGCCAGCGTGCCTGGCTGAGGAATTCTGGGAATTGAAATCCACAAGTCATAAAAGGGCCAAGTGTGAAGACCCCCTCCTCCAGGCAATGGCTTTTCATAGATTCACACTAGATAAACCATGTAAATTGATAACCAAAATAGCAAAAGTTAGGCAATGCCTTTACTAGGATGAGGTTCTATATGTGATCATGCAGTTTTCAATTTATTCCTGAGGCCATAACGTTTCGTTGAGGAGAAACAGCGTGACAGAGTAGCTGCAAGTTTATAAACTAATTCTAGAGAAATAGCAACTTTAGCTCTAGATGTGGTTTTGTTTCCATGGAAAGAGCTAGAATACACTACAGGGGTGGTTCTTCGTTCTCAGCTCCTGATGGAAGAGCAAGGGAGTCCTGTTTCCAGCCAATCAGTGATTAACTTTAGCCACTTTAACCAGTCATGTCCTGGTTATCTCACAATCTTGCTAGCGTTATTCCCCACTATGGCAGGATCCCTAGTGTTCTCACAATGAACTACTGTCATTTGCCATACATGGGATTGCCTTTGTAAACCACACTGAAACTGAAACTAGCATAAATGCAGCAGCCTGCACATTAACTTGATTAACGTGGGATTGTCATATAATACTAATATTGGTTACCATTTTGATTTTGGGTGCAATTAGAATCATCTTTTTAACTCAAAAGGACTCAGTCGTGATGCATCGTAAAGCATTCTCTTGGCATTTAATACAGCGAAGTTTCGGTGTTGACAAACTCAAATAGTCATATCGATAGATATCCTTGATCACGAAATTATTTCACTAGAAGCAAAATACATTTCTAGAAATAGTCAAGTTCTGCGTCCAAGCATCAGATGGTTCTTTTAAATTCATTTATCGCTAAAAGGCTTATTTCATCCTGAGAACTCGCTACTTGGAAAGACAGGAAATACAATGCGCTGAGCTTTGTGGGAGTTGTATTTCTCTCAGAAGCGTATTGGCGTCTAAAATCCGGAAACAAAGCTCCTATTGTAAACTCTAAATCCCATGATTCCGAAAGAAAACAGGAGGGTCATGTGATGTTCAAAATGGCTTCGCTGTGTTAGAGGCAGCTGCGTTCGATGGGCGAAGGGAGTTTGCGAGACGAACTGGCCGGCCGGCAGAAATTGTGTGATCATGCAGAAAATCAAGTCTCTGATGACCCGACAGGTAGCGGGGTGGGAAGACGAAAGACCTACGTTTGATAAAGCGAGGTTAAGAAAGATGTAACTGAAACGATTTCTGCATAAGACAGCACATAAGACAGGGTCTCTTGGGTGTGTGTTTCGCAAGGCCGGAATTCCTATGATTAAAAAATGGAATTTTGAATGAGAAGAAAAACCACGACAATCTCTTATATTTACTGGGAAAAGACCCAAATGCGTTCTGTCGTAGATAAGATACGATTTAGCGTGCGTTTCATTGAAAAGGAATTCAATTGAATAGGACTTGAATATTCGTAAATGCGCACAGGATTTAAACTTACTTATTACTATTATTTGGGTAGGGAGGTCTGATGCTTGAATAAAGGAGGTATATAAAGAAGGTTTCCTGGATTGTTCATAATTTATTTCATTGATTATTCATTCAGAAACGTAGGGACTCCAGATGCATTGTAGGATTGAATTGTGGCTGTTCAGGTTGAGCTCGTTTCCCCAGTTTAAATTCTCTGAGGAAATGGTTTTAGAATGTAATGACGAGCTAAACTTGGAATCTTTTCTCATACTATTTGATGGCAAAAAGATTATAAAATATGTGTAAATAAAGATGTTTAGCAATTGGTAAATGCAAAGGTTGCAGATTTGAGGGGAACATCACAAGGGTGGCAACTGTGATTACTGATTTGATACATGTCATTAGGACTCTTAGTCAAAATGGGCCAGATAATATTTGTTTGAGAGACTATTACAAGGTGTGCTTTTTGATGAGAACAATAGAAAAAAATATTTGACATTGAATATTCCAAAATTGTGCCTTTTGAACATAAATCTCATATTCAGTGTTTTTTAAGGAAATAATATTGGACATTTGGTTTCAAAGCTCTCTAATTTATTTTTCTCTGCGATTCAACAAGCATTTTTGCAATTTTCCTCTGATACACATCTTAAGATTGAGCAAATAGTGTTTTCTGGAACATTTGGGTTACAAAATCCCTTAGTTCCAAACCATAGATTGTAGTGAAGGATTATCCTGAGAAAATGTCCATCATTTTATTGTACAGGTTCTTTTGTCCTTCAGCTATTTTGTAGCTAGAAAGCCTTCTTCACGAGAATAGTTTGAATTTTCTGAGGTTTGGTTTTCAAATATATGTGCCTATTAAAGCAGTAGTAGAAGCAGTCATATATTCATTAATAAGTGTTTAATTATTGTGGCTACAGAAAGTGACATATTTGTTTTTTCCCCCTTAAGGGTCTTAAAAGTCCTCAGGAGAGTATTCATGATTTGAGCCCCCTCGAGAACTTCAGAATTCCAAACAAGGTAGGACATATAATGTTAATATTTCTTTCAGTTTGTTTTATACTTGTAGCATCTATATGTATTCCATACAGTTACCATAGCAGGCCAAAGAAGCCAGCATCCTTATCAAATAGTGTTAATGACATTAACATGCAGCATAAATGATGAGATTTTTAGCAATATGTCAGCCTTGTCCTTTCTATCCTGCAATAGCACTGGGTAGGCATTTGTGGTAGCCACTCTCCTAATAACTGGATGTATCTCTGCTTGTTACTATTGTTTAAAATTTACTGTCAGGATCCTATGGCAGCTTTAATTTATAAAAGTACTTCAGGCAATTCCCATGTGCGATATGATTCTTACTGCTATTTGGCATCACATAATTTAATTACATTTTACAAAACATACATAAAGACAATATAGACCAATGTAGAAAATCAAGAGAAAAGATAAAGAGTAAAAAGAAAATAAGGATAGAAGTGCAAAGAGATGAAAGAGAAGGAAAAAATATATACAAAGGATGACTTCCAACTTTTTCTACCAGAGATATAAGAAACATTTACATTTGACTCTTGGTTTAATACTGTGATAAAATGTCCATTTTTCCCCAAAGAAGAAAAGGGGTAAGAAAAGATTGTGATCTTTTTTTCTTTTTAAATTTTAACATTCATCAAATCAGTATGTCAAAATTTGATTTTTCTCTATCTCCTGAATCCACAAAGGTTTTTCAATTGTAGATGAATTTCTTCAGTGATTTTTTTTCACAAGGGACATTAAATTAGCTGGTTCTCTCATCTTTATTAACCATTTTTCTATTGTAGGTATCATAGAATCTTTCCATTGCTGAGAATATAAATGTCATGCTGCTGTTATCGTATATAACCATAAAAAATACCATTTGATTTTTCCCAAAATTTATCCATAAAACCTAACAAAAATGTTTCCGGTCTGAATTACACATTTTCAATATTTTTTGAATTACATTACTATTTCACATCAATTATTGGTTAGCTCATTTGCAAGAACACCAAAGGTTCACGTTTGAGTTTTATATTTCTAGCAATTATTTGAGGATCCTTTAAACATTTTATGACTCTTACTGCTACTGATGTCAGAGTTCCCATTATATTAGAATCTTAAATATTTAACTCCCAAGCAACTTAAAATATTTAACTCCCAAGCAACTCCTCTAAATTCATCCATTTTTGTGGATTATTGCAAAGATATATTCATGTCATGAAGTGCAGAATCATGATGTCATGAAAAGATATGAATGAAATCATCTTTAAACTGGGTATAGTAATGATTGCGTAGGGATGGTGATTGTCAATATAGAACTTATAGAAGTAGGCCAAGAAAAATAAAAAAATATTATTATTTGACTTCTCAGTTGGAAAGCAGATCCCTTTTTTCTTTTTGCTAATTCTGGAAAGATGAAATTATTGTAACAGTTATGTTGATCAAATAAAGGCAAATGATGCCCAATGATTCAAATAAGTTGTTCATTGTACTTACTTATCATTTTTCTATATTGCTCATCTTATCTAGGTGACATGAATTGGCATTGAAAAATTGAAAATGTTTTACCTATTTATATTGCTGGTATAGTTAAAAGTAGTTCTGGATATGAAAGTTACAGTTTTGTGGGTTCTAGAAAGAACATGATGGGGTTCACTCAGATGCAGCCCATTTTCTATCATGGTTCCATTATTTTTTTAAAAAAAACTTAAGATGTTACTGAAAAAAAATGTAATGGGCTGTGAGAATTACTGAGGGAGATGGAAGAGCTGCAGCTAGCCAATAAAGGTAATGTTAGTACTCATGGTTTGGTTTCTTATCTGGACTGCCTTGAAGGATTGACAAAAAGTTTGAAAACCCTCAATTTACACAATGCTTATAAATTAAGAAACAATATTGCTCCAGGAAAAACACATTAACATTTATCATTAGATTAAGGAATTAATGTCATTATCTCTTAAATTTCTTTGGGAAACCAAAAAGAGTTTAAATAATGCACCCTGAAAGAATTAACCTATTGTAAGACCTGCCTCAACTACGTCTCTCAAGAAAGCAAAACTCTTGAAACAGGCATTGTCTCAAAAGGAACTTTTATTAGAGACTAGTGACAGCAGGGAAAACAAGGTGAGGTCTGAGAAAAAACCCAAGCAAGCAGTATATTAAAAGCAATATTCATTACTCCTCCTCCCAGGGTCCATTTGAATCCCAGCCAATCCACAAGTGGCATGTTGTTTTGGTAACTGGTTCCTTTGGTGTGCTCTTCAAGGTCTCTCTTGCTTTCGTTTCTCTGTGGCTCCAAATGCAAACCATCTCCTAGATCAGGGCTTTTCAACCACCTGTGGTACATTGGTACATTTCAACCAGCTGTGGTACATCACCTGTGGTACATTGGCACCTCGCAGGTGGTACATGACCATTCTAGAAAAGTGGTAGTGGGGGAGGGGAATGAGCTGAACTGGTGGCAGCACCACATAAACCTGAGCGAGAGATGGCTGGAGCTGCAGGGCTGTCAGGGCTCAGTGGAAGCGCCAGGATCAGCACTTCTTTGGGGCTGTCAGGGCTCAGTGGAAGCGCCAGGATCAGCGCCAGGCTCCAGCTGGATCTTGGCACTGATCCTGGCGCTTCTGAGTCCAGAAGAAGTGCCGATCAGCTGGAATGTTGCAGCATCTCCAGGGTCTTGTGATTTACATTCAGATGCTTGGCAACTGATCCATATTTATGATGGTCACAGTGTCCCAGGGTCATGTGAAGTGACCAAAACCTGCTGCAACCACCCAGCAGAGGGGGGGAGAATAAAAACTAAACACCCCCCCACCCGACCCCTGCTGCCAATCCTCAACAGAAATGCTCACAACAATGAAAACCTCTGACAGGAAAAAGAGCGCAGCTGGGCAGGCAGGCAGGTGTCTTGCTTGGCTGAGGCTTGGGGGGCACTTTTTCCAGTGCCATTGTAACTTCGAACAGTCACTAAGCGAACTGTTGTAAGTCAAGGACTACCTGTACCTCATCACTTTTTTCCTTTTTTGGGGAGAGGGTCATCAAGTTTTTGACACCTTGCTAGGCGACTGGTGGTACTCAGATGTTGCCATATCCTAAAAGTGGTACAATGGCTGAAAAGGTAGAAAAGCCCTGTCATAAATAAGGGTGATATTATTCAGCTGCATTCCTTCTCATGGGGGAAGGACAAAGAGGCAAGACAGTGCGAAGCATTCCCCCCTACCAACAGAATGGCAGAATAGACCTAATCATCAATAGAAAGCTCCCATTACTGTTAATCCTTGCTGGCTAGCATAATTTGGTCTAAAGAGATTTTAACATAAAAGTTTTTCAGCAGACTTGATCAGTTGCAACAAATCTGAGCTTGTTTGTTTGTTTGTTATTCAATTTGTACAATCACCCAAGTGACTCTGGGTGGTGATATAGTAGAAATACAGCCAACACTATTGTTATTCTAATATAATCACACTGCTGTATACAAGCTAGGATAAATTAATTTTCTAAAAAAAGTGTTTTCAACCATTCCAATCATGGGTAAAGGTAAAGTTTCCCCCGCACATGCGTGCTAGTCGTTTGCGACTCTAGGGGCCAGCGCTTGTCCAACGACGTCTCCGTGGTCATGTGGCCGGCATGACTAGACGCCAAAGGCACACAGAACGCTGTTACCTTCCCACCGGAGTGCTCCCTATTTTTCTACTTGCATTTTTACGTGCTTTCGAACTGCTAGGTTGGCAGAAGCTGGGACGAGTAACAGGCTCTCACTCTGCTACGCGGAACTCGGGATTCGACCCGCCAAACTGCCGACCATCTGATCGACAAGCTCAGCGTCCTAACCCACTGAGCCACCGCGTCCCTTATGTATTATGAATATGTCAATTAAAACAGTTATGGTTATTTATGATATGTCAACTAATTTAAACTTTCTAAAAATATTGAGCTGTAACACTGCAGTTCTTAGTATTTGGGTTTTAAAATCATAGCTATTTGCTATGAAAACTGTAATTTCAAAGATATTCCTCAAGATGGCAGTTTAATAAAACTTAAAAGAGTATGTGAGAGCATGCAGAGAGCATTTGATGGAGAACTGTGTAATTCTAAAAGTACAGTTCTGCTAAAAAACGAATTGGTCAGTGCATGAACAGACAGTGGCACTTTTTCTAGTGAATATGTTTTCTTTTCATCTTATATGGTGTAGTTAGATCAGAAGCTATTCCATGTTATTCCATTTAGCTCCCCTTAAAATTTTAGGGGATTCTTTTTGCAAAACATCTTTTGAGTTGTTAAGAGAACATGTATTTATTCTTAAGGACAATATTCCAATGTTTTCAAGGTGGAATGCCCATTTCTCAGTTATTTCCCACATAAGACACACTGTCTTATTTCTATATGTTAGAATACAGCAGGGAAAGCCAAAGCTTATGCTAAATTGAATGCCAGCTTTCTTCCACCTTCCCAGTGGTAACTCTTGTCATATTTTGTTTTTGTTCCCTACGCTGAGGTTTCATTATATGATTGCTGTTTCTCTTTGGGTATGTTACATATTAGTTACGTAAGTAGGAAGCAATTCAAAGAATGAATGCAATAGCTTTTAGAACAATCTAGGTAGAGTTTAATGCAAATGTGTTATGATAATTAAACCATACTTTTATTTTATTTAATATTCAAGTATGGTTAATTAATTATAAGAAGTAGAACTGTTACTCTATTTTCCAGTATGTTACATAGTTTTGTAAAATTTAAGGGTGAAAAATGAAACATCTGTAAACATATTAGCTCAATAAATGTATTCTTGCAGATGTACTGTATGTTAAAAATTGTGGATATATGTGTAATTTGCATATAGTTACAATCCACATAATGATTTTGGGAACTATTTAATGTGTGTACTTTATCCTTCTAGAGCTATCTTGCAATTTAAATTATAAAATTTGAAATTTTGGGGGGGAGGCAATTATTTCCAATTTTTACTGCAAATTGAGAGGAACAACTAGAATGCCTTGTCACTTTGATACGATATATTTATAATTAAATAATGGATATATTTTATATCGTTGTATTGCTATTAACTATATTTTATAGATTGTATTCCACTTGGAATCCAACTGGATTGAATTGGTATATAAATTTCTTAAATAATAGTTTCAATGTTCAAGTCTACACAATTACATTTTAATTATGATTTATTGAGTAAACTAATTTATTGAGACACACAAGCATACACACACACAACCGCGCGCGCGCGCGCACACACACACACACACACAGGGTGAGGGCTGGTTTCCAAACGTTTTGTTACCAGGCTAGGTAACATCACTGTTCTACTTTAAGGGTTTCAGGTGTGGGAGTGTCTTGTGATGGGCCAGGTTTGAGTCATCAGAGAGGGGCCTGTGATGGGGAGGTATTTCAGGCCATAGAAACTCTTTCTATGGCTTTCCTTTCATATGCTTTTAAAAAATAAATTGGTGATACCATTTCCTGTCATATATTGAAGGAAGAACTTAGAGAACTCCGGGAGCAACCAACTGATCCTCAAGCCCAGCAGGAAATAATTAACAGCATTGAAGAAATCTATTTTTCCAATGATTCCTTTGATATTGTTAAGTATGAGTTAGAGGTAAGAACACTGAACTGGAATAACAGTATATTTTTTCTTGATAATATATTTTGATCTTCATTGCTCTGCCTTTTTCACTGCCATTAAAGGAGAACAATCTTGTATTCATTCAATCAATTTCTATAGCTGCACAATTTAATTAAATGATTCCGAGAGGCTTACAATTCCAAAATTATAAAACAATTTTAAAAAATCCACAAAATAAATATAGAAGCCATGTTTTTTTTATTTTAGTAACCCAAGTCAAAGTAATATTTTTCAAGAAATTTGCCCTTTAGGTGGATTTTATGTCTATTTTTAAAATGGATTTTGATTCTGCTTACCTGTAGAAGCTGCCAACTGTTCTTAGTCTTCAGGAACTGGAAGAATATAGAGACAAATTAAAGCAGCAGCAAGCAGCTGTAAGTGGAAAGTTCTTTCTTCTTTCCTGCTCATTTTATTGATTTCCATAAATCTCATTATTTCTCAGAACTGTTGTATGACCTTGAAAACAGTTGAGGTACTTCAGTGAAGACTCAGAAATTATAATTAAGATGATCATATTTCACTTTCTGCTGGTTGTTATTTATTGCTTAATTGTCATGATCTATAACGTTCCCAGCCTTTTGCTATTGGTCAGGGTAAGTTGAACTGATGGGTATTAAAGTTCAAAATACTTGGATGACAGCAAGCTTCTTAAACTTCTTATAACTCCATGGGACATTATAGGCCTTGCCTTTAAAGGTTACATTTTAATCCCTGGCATACCCAGTTGAAAGCATTTGAGAGATATCTTTTATTCAAGACCAAGATGTTGGAGTATTGTTGCCTATGCTAAATAGACCAACAGGCTCACTAATTGTAGGGAAACCTCCAAAAGTTTTCCATGCCTGGCTTGGCTTGCTTGCTGAGTAGTCTGGTAGATATTGATTAACCATGAATGTAATTATGCTGGTATCTAAACTCTAATTTGAGTTTTAAAAATGAGCTTACAATAATTTCTAGTCAACAATTTTTGCTGGTCTAAATCTAGTTAAGTGTATACTAAACCTGCTAACCACAGTTTGAACACACACAGCTGCCTGAGTTAACATATCACCACATCATAAATCGGAACAAAAGAAATAGTATAACTTAACATAGTGTATAAATCCAATCTGTGTTTCCATGGTGGTTGTGAAGAAGTTCATATAAACAGCATAGATTCAAAGATAATTTAGCTTCATAGGAGACTTTCAAATTTCCTGCATGTCAAAGGGAAAGATAGGGAGTGATTCTTTAATTTGTCCTCTTTCATCTTTCAGGATTATTTGTGGCTGCTACCCTCTGTAATGTAGGAATTAGATGTTGTGTGTCTTGCTTTTTTAGGAAAAAAGAATCTGAATAATACGGACAAATAAGCAGAAACTAATGTTTTGAAGGAAGCAGTGTAATATTACTTCCTTGTCCTACCCAGTAAACCAGCTATAATTGAATAATAAATAAAAGATGCTTGTTTTATTCATTTATTGCAAAGCACAATTTTCATATATATTGGAATTCAGAATGGGAAAAAGAATTTATTAAACAGGAAAACAATTTATTTTTTAACCTAACTGGGGTAATGCTGCATTCTATAATCTTGCTTTTTAGAGAATATATTCAAAGAATATATTTTACAAAAATGCAGATTTCTTTCACTCTTCTTTATAGATGAATCATATTATAATTATGACATACTGCATGAGCTGCATTTGGCTTTTTTTACTATGTAGCACCTTAATTTTTATTCAAGTATGTCTTCAGCTTGCAGTGGGGTCAAAGATTAATTACATTTTTACTTCAGATTTTTTATGAAGACCTGTAATTTTTATTTATTTATTTTGCAAAGCATGGCAGTCTTAAGAAGTTTTTATTACTTTTATCTCCATTTATTTGAATGTGGAATAAAATAAAAGTGAAATAAAATATTTAAGATATATCATTCCAAATTGCTGAAGGTCTTCAATGTGCATGATACAGATTTGGTATAATAAAAATATTGTAGCATTAACCTTAAATGTTTCCTCTACAGGTATCCAAAAAGGTTGCAGACTTGATCCTTGAGAAACAACCTGCATATGTCAAGGTAAGATAATATAAATAAACTAATAAGTTTACAAATCATATAATACTTTACTCTGAGCCTCGTGTTTACTGCAGAAAGAAAACTGAAAGAGAATCATTGAGAAACCTCTAATAAACGTGTCAGGTTTGTCTATGTAAGCTTCACAGTTGATGGGCTTGATATATCAGAATTATAGTATAGAATATAGTAATACATGTAGTGTTCCCTGGTGCTGAAATGCAAAATAGTGGGGTTGTTCTCCATATTACATAGAGACCTCTGGAATGTTCTTTACTACTCCAGCATATCTTTCTTGTATTTATGGGGAGTCTGATACAGCTACACTTTATGTCATTCTGAAGGTTGGTACTTGGCTTTGTAGCATAGCATTTTCCAACTTCTTGTTTTGTTTCTATAATTGACAAACTCTAAGATGGAACTGGGCGTCTGATTAGAACCAAGGAGGTATGTGAAGGCACTTGTGATTATAGGTACCACATTATTTACCCCCCTTTTGGGGGGGGCTATAAGCCCTTTTTGGCTATTCCATATGATTGCTGTTTAAGCAATTCAGTAGTTTTCATTTGAAAGAAATTTAGATAAAGGATTGAGAGAGTTGGTTGAGTGGACATTACATCTTGTGAGCATTCAGAAGCATCTTTGTTTTCCAATGAGTCATTATTCCCATCATTATTTTCAATCATATCCAAAGTTTGTTTGGAAGGCAAAAAAGCAGATGGATTGCAGCTTGAAAAACAGTATCGGTATCAAAGAATTGAATATTTCATGTTCAGCACCAGGAGTGTATTTAATTGAATTCTTGAGCCAGACCATAAGCAGTTAGTGACCATAAACCTTAGTGACAAATGACGATGATTGCTGGGGACACGTGCTTTATATAATTTATTCCGTGTTCCTTCCTTTCTGTCCAGCTCCACATATTATTCTTGCCTGAATATTTGCTGCATCCTTTAGATTTTTGCCATTTGGAGAGAATGGATTCTGATTTACATGTATTTTCCTTAAGGACAAATCTGTGCATTGAAGAATTTTGTTCAAAGAAGCAGCTATAATTCTTGTCAAAATTACAATTTAGTGTCAGGATCTAATACATTTCTAGTGTGAGTTATCTTTATGCAACTGATAAATTCCTACATTGTTGTCTTCATTAAATCATTATCATGGTTTACTTAAATGTTTAAGGGTGTTCTTTACGTTGTATATAAAATGTTTGTATGAGAATACTGCATTTTGATCAATGGTTCTATTTTCTTGGAAAGCTTAATGGACTATATTTCATTTCTGTAGGAACTTGAACGAGTTACATCGTTACAAACAAGCCTTCAGTTAGCGGCTGTTATCTGCACAAATGGAAGACGGTATGATATATTTTTGAATTAAGGTTAATTGCTTTATAAAATAACAGTAACTGTTTTAAAAAGTTTCATAATTGCTTTATTGTTTTGTTTTGTCTCATTTATATCAGTACAAGACATGTAAAGATATCCTGGGCTATAAGATGTTGCTGGCTTATATCTTTGGTAGTCGAATACTGAATATGAATCTGTTGCTTGAATAAAAAGCAATGAAGCCATTATGACAGCTTTAATTTTTATGGGGATAGTTTAATGAACAAAGCAGGAAAATAATCTTTGAAATGATCTCTTTTGTCACTGGTGTTCATTTCTATATATAACCATCTTTTACAATGCATTTCTGCCATAATAGAGAGGATTCTTTTTTTTCATAGAAAATGTTAGTTTATTCAAAAAAGATTAAAATACAAAACATCAAAATATTTTTAAAAAACAACAAAAAATACAACAAAAAGACATTTAAAATAGGGTTTTAAAATAACAAATATACAACTAACATCCTCTCTAGTTGAATGCTGATTAGTATAATATAGCAATGTTGGTTCCCCATCCCCTTGCATAACAGGCCAAAATAATTTCAAACTTGTTAAACTGCTAAATCTTCTTACAAATTGTTAATAGACAAGATTGTTAAAGACATCATGAAAAACATGATATATTGTCTCGTCATCCAAGTCCTGACTGTCAAATTTGAATCAAATGTGAAAGTAGTCCTTCAATTTTGGGAAAAGGCAAAAGGTGTACCACCAAATTGACATTTTCCCCATAGCAGATGGGGGTAAGAGAGGGGAATCCAATTTCCCAACAGCATTTTTAGTGGCTTAATGGGCCTGATGCTTAGCATTACCATTTAGCAGCATTTTCTTCTGCTTAATCATTGTTTCAAAATTTTGAGTGTTGCATCATAGTTCCCTGTTAATAGTGCCAGGTTCAAGAAAAGGGGTCATGCATTTCATTCTTTTTCACATAAATCAGTTTTTTCCAGTTTACTATGTTTGTATTTTTGAACCAATGATGCAGCCTATTCATGTCAACGTAATTATCTCTATTAAAAACTTGTACTTGGTGGTGGGAAATACTCACTTCAAACTTCCATTTCATGAACAATAGCAACACATCCTTTTCTTACAGCAACTTTCTACCAACTTAATGTTAAAGAATGTATGTTAAATAGGCCAGAGCTTCAGCTGCATTTCTACTGCAGTAGTACTGTGATTTGTTAGACGCTTACAATATTGGAGACACTGTTTTCATTCGCCCCTGATAATTAAACAATCACTTCTCTGACCTTCCATATATAATTTTGTTCTTTGCTAGATGTTATTTGCACATCATGTGAAGCCATCATGTTGATGGGCCTAGCATGACATCTGAGTGCAGCTTGTAGGTAATTAAGAAATTATTACTTGTCAAATGTATGTAAATGCATTATTGTATTGAATCTTTTTTTCCCCAAACTTTTGAGTGGTATTTGACTGAACTCTGTATTACCCTCCGAATATTTGAAGATTAGTGCATTATGATGTAAAGTTTTTGATAAAAGCTTTGATTTCATAAAAACAAAAATGTTTCCTGCAGGCATCTGAATACAGCCAAGGAGGGCTTTACTCAAGCCAGCTTGGGTCTTCTTGCGAATCAACGGAAACGCCAGTTACTGTTTGGGCTGCTAAAATCTCTAAGAACAATAAAAACCCTGGTATGAACAGAACATATATATTGTCAAATTACTATCTTAATTTTAGTGCCACATACAATAACATCTTTCTTCTTTAATTTTTAGCAACAGACAGATGTGCGTTTGAGTGAAATGTTGGAGGTAAGAAATGGATGTAATTGAGGTTGAAAAATGTTATTCATCCTCCTATATATTCCAAAGATATTAGAATAGCCTTCTCGACATTGTCCAAATTTATTGAGACTGCGACACCCAGAATTCACAGCCAGTATAAGGCCATTGCTATACAAGCTACTAAAAAGTTGTGTAGTTTCTTTTAGAAGGGAAATAAAGTCTGAGTTATTCTATGTCTTGACACTACTATATTCAGCTGGGGGAAGATGTTTGCTCTTATTGCCAAACTTCAGTGAGCAGTGTTGGAAGGTTTTTCTTACCAAAACCAGAAGAGGCTTTTGCCCACAGATAGCAACTTATAATAGGCTTTTCTGGCTGTTGCAGTTAGCAGGAATGGGTTTGGACTAAGTTCTTTGTCAAAGCAAATTCTGATGTAGAATTGTAGGGTCCTTAGTGGTTTCTGAGCTAGGATTTGATCTCATTTTATACTAGTGTTTTGCCCTGCCAAAGTTGGTGGCAGTGGACTTGATAGTTCCTTGATTGGACTGTTGTTTAGTGTTAGCTTGTTTGTCTGAATTGGCAATTTCTTGATTGGGGCATTATTTGCTTCCTAATTGTTGGTCTAGTGCAGACATGTCAAACTCGCGGCGTCATGTGATGTCGCACGACGTATTGGAACTTTTTTCCCATTGCCGGCAATGGGGTGGGCACAGTTTCCTCGTGATATGTCTGACCCACAGGCCGGCAGTTTGGCACCCCTGGTCTAGTGTTAATTTTGGTGTTAATCTCTGCTGGCCTGGGTGTTGATTCCTTGTTTCCTTTTTGGCTTTTTGATTGTTTCTTTTGAATGGTATATAGATACTGTTTATGTCTATGTGCTTGTTGATGACTCATTTGTCTGAGTGCCAGGCTTTCAGGAATTCTCTAGCAATGTTGGACTTGGCTTGGTCTAGGATGCTCATAGTTTCCTAGTTGAAACTATGGTTAAGTCTGTCCATGTGTTGTGAAATTAAGCAGTTTTCATTATGTTTTCTGACTTCTAGATGTTCATGAATGTGCTCTGCTTGTGTCTGTCTGTTCTACATAACAGATGTTGTAGTCTTTATACTGTATGTTGTAGGTAATTCCTGTTTTTTCCCCTGGTCTGTTGGGTCTTTTGGTTTACTTAGGATGTCCTGGTGGGCTTTAGTGCATTGTGGCTTTGATGGGAAAATCACAGTGCCCCGATGGAGCCCTTCTTTTCATCTAAGTGAATCTTTATCAATGCTTCTGAACCTCAGCAACTCTAAAGATGAGTGGACCTCAACTCCCAGTATTGGTGGCTGAGGAATTCTGGGAGTTGAAGTCCACATATCTTAAAAGTTGCTGAGGTTGAGAGACATTGATCTATATTACCTTACATTGGCTTGAAGAGTGCAGTTCCACGCATAAGAGACAGTGATGTTTCATGATTTGCACTGCTAAAAGTCTGAAAGCACAACAATGTTCTCTTTCATAGCCTCCACACAACTGCTTTTTTAAAATATATATTTGATTTCTTACAGGAGGAAGATTATCCAGGGGCTATACAATTGTGCCTGGAATGCCAGAAGGCAGCTAGCACTTTCAAACACTACAGTTGCATAAGGTAACACCAGAGACATTTTGTAAAGCTGATTCTTTCTTGGAATTAAATAGGGTGAACGAAGAGGCAAAGCAGCAAAGCAGAGTTGTTAAGTTACTTTGAATTTAGTTGGCTTTGACTCCAAAGATTAATTTTCTAATTAGAATAAAAAGAATGGTATAGGTATATGTTTAATGCTTTTAAATCGTGCTTTAATAAAGTTTCCGAGATGCAAGTAGTTGCTGCAATGACAGTGCACTTGAGTCTTAAGGGGCTTAGTTGTTATGCAACATAGTATTTCTGTTCCAACATTAACTGATTGTCTTGTAATGCAGTCCCTGCTGCATTAACAACTATATTTGCAATGCTAAGCATACATCTGGAGACTGGGGCATATTTTAAGATTAATATGCATAGAGTTGGACTGTGTGGTAGAAATGCTTAAACTTGCTTTGTACATGATGCTAGATCAAAGTGTGATTTGTTTGTTTTTGGCATGACATATTATGTAAATCCATAATCCGACTTGTTTGCTTGCTTATTTATAAAGTTTATAAAGTTTGCTTTTAAAAACTTTTAAATGTTTTTAATTATAATTTTAATAAAATTACTATAAAAATCAGTAAATAACTATTGCTAGGCAATCACATTTCCTATTCAACTTCTGTAGGAACTTGTCCTGTCACTAGTCCCAAGGAAAACATGATTTTTTTTACTGTGTTTCAAAAGTCCAACAGGCTTAAGGCTTGTCATCTTTCAAGGAAGAGATGGTTCCAAGCAGCAGGTTCTGCTTCAGAAGGGACATGCTTCCTATGTCCCATTAGATGGTATTATTTCAAGGAAGGATGAGGTTTATTGGAATCTGGATGCTTTGAGAGATTTTGAATTGTACTATTTCAGATAGACGAAATATGCAAAAATGCATGTCCTAACACTGGTCTAAGATTTTTATGATTGTATATGTAAAGAATTAGGCACAATTCTTCTGTAGACCTTATTTCACCTGACTGTATTTTATATTTTTTATTTTCTAAGGATGCTTGAGAATTTGGTACATCTGTATTGTTAAGCCAATCTTATTTTTACTTTTTCTACTAAATCTTCCCACATGTGATTCCTCCAGTATTGTGATAAAGTTTGCTATTTCTAAATATTTGTAAACTGTGTTTAAAAAATGCTTGTAGAATCCAAGAAATATGTATTTTAGAAGGAATATTAAGAAAACCAAGATCATGGCATCCGGCCCTCTCAATTCCTTGCAAATAGATGGGGAAGAAATGGAGATAGTGACAGATTTTATTTTCCTGGGCTCCAAGATCACCGCAGATGGGGACTGCAGCCAAGAAATTAAAAGATGCTCCTGGGAAGGAAAGCCATGGCAAATCTAGACAGCACACTAAAAAGCAGAGACATCACCCTGCCAACAAAAGTGTGTATAGTCAAGGCTATGGTCTTCCCAATTGCAAAGTATGGCTGTGAAAGTTGGACCATAAGAAAGTCTGAGCGCCAAAGAATTGAAGCCTTTGAACTATGGTGCTGGAGAAGACTCCTGCAAGTCCCTTGGACTGCAAGGTGATCAAACCAGTCAGTCCTAGAGGAGATCAACCCTGACTGCTCTTTAGAAGGCCAGATCCTGAAGTTGAAAGTCAAATACTTTGGCCACCTAATGAGAAGGAAGGACTCACTAGAGAAGAGCCTAATGCTGGGAAAGATTGAGGGCAAGAGAAGAAGGGGACGACAGAGAATGAGGTGGCTGGATGGAGTCACGGAAGCAACAGGTGTGAGCCTAAATGGACTCCAGAAGATGGTAGAGGACAGGAAGGCGATGGGTCAGACACTATTTCTCAACTAACAACAACAATTATATTTTCCATAAAAATATTAAAATTAAGAAATATTCTGAATTTTTAAGAATATATTCATGCAGAATTGGATTTATGAATGTAAAACTGACATTTATCTGTTCATCCATGTGTTTAATCACCTTTTACTTTATCTTGAAAAAAAGAAATTCAATTTATACGAATATATAGGCATTTTAATTAATCATGTCCAAACATTTTAATATATTGTATTTCCAAATAAATACTTTTATACAGGTATTTCTTGAGTTACGAATGATCACTGAGTGAATTTTCAAAGTTACAATATCCCCTTCTGACCAGGCCCCAAAGTTACGTATGTTGCAGTACCACTGGGGTCATTCTGCTTCCATTTATGAGGGAGTGGGGGTGTAGTTCCCTTCACTTTCCGAGGTTTTCTTACTTTGGGGATTTTTCCCAAGGACTTAGTTACAGAGTAGAGGAGAAAAGATCGATATTCTTACCAGTTCCAAGCACGCTGTTCACCATTGTTCTGGTTCGTGCTCTTGGACTTCAGCTGCAAGTAGTTTGGGCTAGACACTAGTGTGCAGCTAGCATTTCTCCTATTGGGTTAGAGGGCTTCCCCCGGCTCAAAAGGAACAATCACCATCATTCCATGATCATCGGGGCACCCCTCTTTCTTCATCGCTTCTCTGGGGCAACTTCAGACCTATTTAGGGTCCCCTGGCAGGGTGAAATCAGTCATGGGGTGCGGAGTTTTGCAATCCCGCGGCCGTGCGCTACAGTGCAAAAATTGGAAGTCTTGGAAGATTCTTCTTTGGTTTCCCTGCACATTTTTTCCTTTTACAATGCTTTTCCATTTCTCCAGCGAAAGAAGAGCATTTTGAGCTGCAGGGAGAAATGCAATGGAGCTGGAAAGGAGCTGGCTCCTCTTGTTTAGGAGCTAGCTCGTCTTGCTTTTGGCAAGCGAGGAGAGCAGTTCTCCAGCTCTGCGGTGGTGCAGTTTGTGAAATCTTTGCAGGTTTGGCTTTCCAGCAAATGTCACAGCAGGGCCGCGCCCATGTGTGTGAGAGGCTGGGGCTTGGTAGAAAAGGGGAGAGGCTGGCCCAGTGTTTCTCACCTGCAAGGGCTCCAGCACCCAAGACTGTGCAGGAGGTGAGCGTGGGCAGTGTAGGGCTCTCAAGCATGGTGCCAAAGATAAGTTTGCGGTGGGGGTGTGGAGGAAAGGCCAAGCAGCTTGGGATCTCAAGGGGTGGGAAGAGGAGCATGGGCTCTCAGTGGATGGGGGAGGCCTTTGGTGGCTGGACCCAGTGGTCTTGTCTCTGCACTAGGGCTTCCATGGTCTTCCCCACTCCTGAAGTACCCCATGCACTCTTAACAAATGTGCATTCGATTAATGGGGAGAGGAGGGATGGGGCTTATTCATTTAAGGTGTTCCAATTAAGGAAACCTCAGCTTACAAATGTAATTGGAAAGCTCCATTACATTGGTAACTTGACGATTATCTATATACAGCTGTGTTTTCTTTAGCATATGAAATTTCTATCTCAACTTTATTTTCCTCAGTGGAATGGTGCTGTTTTCTTTTGAGTATTTTCTAGCAAATAGACACTAAAATAAACTGGAGTCTTAACATGCCTTAATTGTTTCAATAAATGAATACCACAAGTGAATAGATTTGTCGTAATTAATTACATCATTGAAAGGCCAAATAATTATTCTGAGAACAATTGTATCTTATTTGTTTCATGTTGGGGATTTGAGGCATGAACCATAGATTTCCATCAATTAACATTGATAAGAATAAAGTGGATTTGTGGCAGAGTTTATATAGATATTTCTTTTTAAAATTAGCCCAAACACAGTCAGCTCTAGATAGAATATAAGCTCAATTTGTAAAAAAAAATAGATGGCTTGCCATCTACTTTTTTCCTTCGGTTGCTGCTATTTGTCTCCCCTCCCCCCCATGAGGAATTGAGTTGAGAAAGTGACCTTTCTGAGTGAATGGCTACTTGTTTTGATTCTGTCCAGTTGCAAAGGCTGAACAGTGTCTCAGTAAGGTCTGAGTGATGGTGTATAAGGTCAGAAAGAAGATGGTGTATAAGGTCAGGAAGATAACACAAAATGGTAGCATAACTAACTTTTTTGAATTTTTTTGTAAGGGTTTTTTGAAAGTTAATTCTTATTAATATTTTTCATTTTCAATTGTTTCAATTGCTTTGTGCTTTAATATTTCATTACTTTATGAACAAGTACATTTTATGTACAGCAATTTTATAGGGATTCTAGTTTTAGCCTATTTTACCTCTCGTTAGGTTTGATTTGTCTGTTACACATAGTCCTCATCTTATGATCACAATTCAGCCCAAAATTTCCATTGCTAAGCAAGACAGTTGTCAAATGAGTTTTGCCCCATTTTAGGATCTTTTTTTGTCACAGTTGTTAAATGAATCATTGCAGTTGTTAAGTTAGTATCATGGTTAAGTGAATCTGGCTTTTCTATTGAGTGCATGTCAGAAGGTCACAAAAGGTGATCTCATGGTCTTGGGTCTTGGTCATAAATACATGCCAGTTGCTAAGGCTCCAAATTTTGATCATGTGACCATGGGGATGCTGCAACAGTCAAAAGTGTCAAATACAGTTATAAAACACCTTTTTCAGTGCCATTGTAACTTTGAACGGTCACTAAACAAATGTTGTAAGTCGAAGACTACCTGTGTAGATGTATATATTATATATTTACTATATAGCTTTGATCCTACTTACTATTCTTGTGCTTAATATATATTATGAAGCTTTAGCTATACCATGATTGATTTTAAATGTTTTTTCCTTCTCATATTATTTATTTTTCATGTTGTATTGTTTCACACTGGTGTCTGACTGTAATAAAATTTAAATTCAATAGAATATCTCAACATGCACAGAATTAAGCTGAGACTAAGTTTCCTTGTTTTCATGGACTGGGTTTGTTTTGTTAAGAGTTTCTACATGTTTTCTCCAAAGTCATTTCTATACTCCTCTACATCAAAAAGTTATTTAGCTTTTGATGGATCCCAGTTTAGGAAGAGAAAGAATCCACTGAATTAAGTTTAACTCCTATGACTTGCTAGACACATCCATGTAGTTTTCTTACCAGCAGTATGGAATTGGTGGGTCATTGTCTTTTCTGATTTGTTTTTTCAACTTTCCAGTCAGGTCTGCAACCCTGGTTTCTGATGGTCTCTCATCTAAATAGGTGTAACTTTCCTTAGCCTTTTGGAATGAGCCAATTTAGATGCTGTCACCTGCTAATGTAGACCTTTATGAAGGTCTATGAGATTCCTGAATTTCAAAAATTATTTAGTTGACTGCCCATTTATTCCTTGGTTGATGCAAATTGCACTGTTTCTACTTCAAATGATAAAATGATTATCTAGCTATCATTGAATATTTGTGGATAAAATGTATTCTGCCTAATATTTTAGAAGAATGACCTTAAAAAATTTATGAAACTACACTAATGTATCAAAATATTCATCTTAATTTGAAAAAAATATAACTTGAAATTTGAAAATGTTATAACTTCTAATGTTTTTTTTTGTTTTGCAGTGAATTGAATTCAAAATTACAGGATACCTTAGAGCAAATTGAGGTGAGTTTAGTTGAGTGTAAGTAGTTTCACCCATTAAATGATAAAAGTATTTTAATCATGCTAGATCAGACTGAAATCCTATCTATTTCAACATTCTGTTCCCACAGAAGTTAATCAGATGCAGGATGCAAGGTCAGCTGCTCTTTTCCTACTATTGTTCCTTATGCTGACTTTGAACTAAAGATAACCTGCACCATAGGCATTTGGATTAATAGCTTTAAGATCCAGAAATTTGTTAAATTGCAATTAAAAGTCTTCTAGCTTGGTAGTTGTCATCACAACTTAGCAAAGACATTCATCATTTCATTATTGGTATATACTGTCTGCCCAGGATTTTACAAACAATTTAGATAAATTGTGTATAGTAATCCTACTTCTGTTAGAATTTTGAGAAAGGGGAAGAAATTTCTCCACAACCTATATAATTTACATGCCTTTATCAAAACCCACACTTGTATTTTAATTAAACACTAAAGCTGTAAGCTCATGAGGAATGAATAATTTTCATATGCCATTTGGTTGATTTCTGCCTACTCAATGTTCCAAAAGTAAGTTTCTCATATCTTTCTTTAAAGACATTTTGTTTTATTGTGAACAAATGTCATTTGAATTGTAGTTTTTTTAATACTATGTTTTACTAAGTGCTCAGATTTTTACTTTACAGGAGCAGTTAGATGTTGCACTTTCTAAAATATGCAAGAACTTTGATATAAACCATTATACTAAGGTGCAACAGGCATACAGGCTACTGGGAAAAACACAGGTTAGTATTGTCTTGTTCAGATTGCATCCTGATATGCAGTGGATTAGCTTGTCTATAGGTTATCCTCAACTTTAGTGACTGGAAGTTACAACAGCACTGGAAAAAGTGACTTACAATGTTTTCACACTTATGACCACTGCAGCATATACATGGTAATATGATCATTTGGCATTTGGCAACTGACATGTATTTATGTTAATTACAATATCCTGGTGTCCAGTGATCACCATTTGCAACATTTACACCTGGTTTCTGCAAACAAAGTCAATGGGAAGTCAGATTTACTTAACAACTGCAGGATTCACTTAATTGCAGTGATTCGCTTAACAACTGTGGCAAAAAAGGTGGTAAAATGGAGCACAGCTCACTTAATAACTGCCTTATTTAGCAACAGAAATTTTGGACTCAATTGTAGCCAGAAGTCAAGGACTCTGTGTGTGTGTGTGTGTGTGTGTGTGTGTGTGCGTGCGTGTGCATGTGCGTGTGTGCGTACGTGCAAGTAGCAAAAGAGAGATGGTGAGAGAGTGTGGGGAGAGAGACGGGGAGGGGGAGAAAGACGGAGAGAGAGCAGACGGGGAGGGGGAGGAGAGAGACAGACTGGGGGAGAGAGAGACAGAGGGGGAGAAAGAGAGAGACAAATTTGGGAGGGGGGAGAGAGAGAGAGACAGGACTCACACCTAGGAGAAAAAAATAGAGCCGAGCTGAAGGAAGACAACCCTTATTCAAATGTTATTCATGGCACCCATGATCATAAATGATTAAAGCATAGCCTCAGAATATCAGTGTAAGAAGAACAAAATATATATGCTCTCCTTGTTTAAATAGTGTGTTCTTTCATGATTCATCTTTTTTTCATCTTATAATTACCGTATAAATTTCTCTGTAAGAAAAAAATACACTTTTAACTGAGAAACACTCGGTTGCTTATTTCTGATATTCATGAATGAAAAAATGGGAGTGTTTTGAGGTCTAATTATATTGAGGCGGGAGCAAAATATGACTTATTCTGATTTTGGGAATGTCATTATTTACTTCTGGGAAAGAAAACCTAGGAAAAGAAATAGGAAAATTCTTGACCCTCAATTTTCATTTGAATATAAAGAGATACAAATTATCAAATTTGCTGTAATGGATGGGAAAGTGCACTTTGAAGTCCCCGGTGCTGTCTGAGCTTGGTTCTTCTTTTGCAGCTATTTCATTGTGCAATTAGGTAATATCAGTGTGAATGAATTCAAAATTTGCTTACCCTGCCAGCTTTGGTGGCAGTGTGATTTTCTGTTTGGTGATTCCTTGATTAATGTATTGTTTTCTACCTGATTGACTGCTTATGCTATTGTTACTTAGGTGGGTAATACAACATCTGCAAACAATTTCAGGAAGTACCAAGGACTTCATAGTTTAACCCTGAGCTATTGATATATAGATAAGTTCACTTTTTTGGAACTGCAGAATGTCCAAATAGAATTAGAGAACTAAATAATTATATAATTATCTTTAAATTCTCCTTCATCTCTATTCAGACAGCAATGGACCAACTGCATATGCACTTTACACAAGCCATTCACAATACAGTATTCCAGGTTGTCCTTGGATATGTTGAATTGTGTGCAGGAAATACCGACACCAAATTTCAGAAGCTTCAGTACAAGGATCTTTGCACAGTATGTGGTTCTACAGTGGCTTTGAACATTTAATGTTTCTATATGCTGATGGGCCTACCTATTCTTTTCAAAAGCAACTTTTTAAAATTAAGCCCATATTTAATAGGGGATAAATATATGTCATAAAGGATAAAGTATGATCAGGTAGATAGGTATACTGGAAAGCTGTGCAAGCATATTTATAAATTTATAAAGTCATCCCTCTCAGCTAATGACTGGGCAGCTAGCAATATAGAAAACATAAAATAGAGCAAAACAGAATAAAACAATGCAGTGCAATGCAACGTAAAGTGATAAGGCCCATAAGCAAAATGTCTCCAATAATAAATCATAAAGCACATATGTCTTTAATATCCTGGCTTCACTGCCTGAGAGAAAAATCAGAATACTAGCAGAGTCAAGGCCATCCAAATTTCTGGGAGGAGGGAGTTTTACAGGATAGAACTACTTAATGAAATACTTGGATGGAGTTTACCAAGAAATCTCTAGACTATAGACTAGTCTGGAAAACTGAAAATAAATTCCAAAAAAGCAGCAATGTGACATTTAATATAAGGAAGTGTTTGCATATGGATCCTGGGACTCTTCACATAATTTTTCAGACTAACGGTGCTTGCTAATTACTGCAGTAGCAACAATCCATGAATGTTTTTGGAAATTTATGCCACTTAATAATACAAGAGTTATGAACATTTTATATTAAATGGAAAGTGGTCTGTTTTATTATTGGGGAAAATAGGGTTGTTGTTTTTTTAATTTGCAATCCATTTTAGAATTTGAAGCCTGAAAAGATAAATGTTCATGGTTTGAGAAAAACAAAAAAGCAAAAATTGAGGAGGCTGGGTGTCCTCTTAAGAAGAAATTCTTAAGAATTTCATCTATCAGACAGATATTAAATTACAGAAGTATACTTGCAACTTGTCATTTTTAATGTTTGTTTATTCATGCCAGAAACATCACAATTAAAATAATACATACTAAGTAATATAAAATTTAAAATATAAAATGCAAGATTAAAATATGTACAAATTAAACTATCATTTTTAATTGTTGTTTTATGCTAATAGCTGTACCTTTATGTATACTTGGCTTTATTTTTGAACTAAGAAAGCAAGGTACGTTTACAGATCTGTTTTGTGTATTGCACAGCACATTACATCAGACAGTTACATTCCATGCCTTGCTGATCTGTGCAAAGCTCTATGGGAGGTGATGCTGAGTTATTATCGGACAATGGACTGGCATGAAAAATATGACCATGGGGAATCTCCTTCATCTTCTGGTAGGAAATGGCTCTTGCTATTTTCAGAGTTCCAAGCATAAAAATTGGAGTGGAACCCATCTGATCTGTTTGTTAATGTGTGTCTATTGTTTCAGTGGGAAGCTGCTTGTCTTAGTTTAAGGAACATGTACCAAATGCTTGTTGTATTTTATATTCATCTTCTTTTGTGATTAGTTAGCATTTTCTTTGGAACATCTAAACCTTTGTTACACCATTTGCTAGAGGCCATTGACTTTTATTGGGTCATACATTTAGGGGCTTAATTATATTTAACATGATTGCCTAATGCAAAAAACACACAACTTGTGAGCCCAGAATCTCCTCCTACTCTGAAAGTAATGGATTCACAAACTCAAAAATGTAGTATAAATATTAGGACCTTCAGATCTACCCTATGCTGTAAAATTCACTGGAAAACTTTGAGACAGTTTATTTTCTCTCAGAGTGATTTACTTAAGTTTTTGCAGTGATGAAATTAAAGGAGGAGGTGCTATGTACATCACATACAAGTTTCTGGAGGAGAGGTGAGATTAGCTATACTTAATTTAATTAATTGTAAATGTCTGGTCCTACCCACTTCTTTTTTGCTACTACCATGCTATTCATAGGCTAAATGAAATCCTTAGTTTGAAATTGTGTTGTACCGCAAGTTTAATATACATTGTAAGGCTGCAGTCTAGAACACATTTATTAGTTTTTTTTGTTGAACATAGTAATTCTATTCCATTTCTATGAGTGAGAGGAGGACAAATGATGAAATGAGCATCATGCTTTTGTTATGCAAGCTCCGCTGCTTTGGTACATTTTGTTTGTATGACAGAATCATTGGATTTGGGGGCATCTCTACTCTATCAAATTAGATCTGTTTGACTGACTTGTTATTTTTAAGTGATGCAGTGAGGCATCAGTGAGGCATCAGTGAGGCAGTGAACATTGGGCCACATTCAGTAGCATATTGGAACAGATTTGTAAGCTCCTTAAAACAGAGATGGTTTATTGTTGCTTGTAGTTGATCTCCTTATCATCAGGACTCCTCAATCCCAGCCAGCAGATTACTCACGAACAATGTGAGTTGTATTCTAGCTGTATCTACTCATAGATTCTCTGCTGTAAGTTGTAAAACACAAGATTTTGCTTATAGCATTTAATTCCTGTTTGGAGATGTTGAAGATTTGAAATAAAATAAATCTACAATACATAAATCTTTGGGGGTTTTTTTTGTAAAAATCAATTTTCTTCCCTTTTCTGATGCCTCAAATTACAGTTAAATTATATTTCAGATGGAAATAATATCCTGGATACTGAGGAGACCAATTTTGATCGTAGTTATGTGAAAAAAAAATTGGAGCATGGGCTTTCACGTATATGGCAGGTTTGTTTGGAATTTGATCCATCAAAATAAGATCAATATCTGTGCATGATTTTAAATGATGTGCTTAAAAAACTGAAAAAGTATTTAGCTTAAAAGGGCAAATGTTCTCTGAGGAATGAGTATCAGTTGAAATGCTTTGTATTCTGTTTATTTATTTTATGCTGTTTTGATATCTTATTCAAGCTTTTCAATTGAGTGAAAGGTGATTAATCTTACTGAATTTTTATCTTGTTTTTATACTGAATTCTTTGTGAAGGAAGAAAGAGTGAGGCCTACCATTGTCATGTTGCAACAACATTTTTGTCTTATGCATCCAAACTCTGCTTAATCTTGTTTTGAAATTTTGATTGTTGCAGTGCAGTGCTCTTGTGTTTATGCCAGATTTAAGGAAATTGATGTGAATAACATCACCAAAGACTATAATCATGAGCTCCCCTTCCAAATCTTGGGATTTGAATTTTTGGTTTTGCAGTCTTGAAATACCAAGACTGAGGCCTTGTTTCTAGATCATGCTGATGAGCCTAGATTTTGTTGGCCATCATGTTGCTGTGAAAAAAAAATCCTCAACTTCATTTTTGTAGTCTGATAACAATTGCTAGCAAATTCCAGCTCTTGAAACTTCCATCTTGCCATCAGCAATTTAAGGAATGCATCTTACAGCATCTTCACTTGTTGAAGGACATAAACCCATTCCTGTGAAATGCCATTTTCCTTCAGTGTTTAACTTATTGACTTTAAGCAATTCATCAAACTTTCTCATATGAAACTAGCTGTTTATTGTAATTTTTGATCCATAAATAGCTCTTCCCAGTTTACCATCTTTTTATTTTTTGATCCAGCAATACATACTCCTCATATGAACACAGCCATCACCATGAATGATCAGTATCTACTGGTGAATTCCATTTGGAGGAACCCCTTTGGTGGTGAAACTTATAATCTCTGTATTGCTTAGAGTACACTCTCAAGTATTTACTGCAGAAATCCATTTCATGAACGATAGCATGGTCTTTTCTCATTGCAACTTTCCCAACTAAAGTAGAAGAACAGATGCTAAAAAATACAGAAGATCTTCTACTGCATCCATTCTATGATTTGTTGATGATTTATAACATTAAAGACATTACTTTTTTATTCAACCATCTGTTTTTTATCTATCTGTGCTTGTACTAACAGTTGGTTGCAAATATTTATTTAGTATCTGCAGAGTAGCCTAAACTGCTGTAATCAAGTTGAATTTCCACAATTTTATTGATCCAACTTTTAAATTCTAAAAAAAAATCTGTATTGCTTGAATTTCCAAATAAAATATAATCGTAATGTGAGGAGTGACCAGTTAGATCCATGCAGAGTAGAATTGCCTTATCAGGGAGATGGGTGACATATAAATTTAACAAATAAAACAAAAAAATACATTCGGCCTATAATACAGAAATCTCCCCAGTCTGGCAGATTACTCCTGGAGACAATTAGATAAGACTCCAAGGAACTTTGAAGGGATTAGCCCTACCCCTTTTGAGATTACATAGTGATTGCAGACCAACCCCGTGTTTGATCCCTCCCTGCAAGGCTGGGTGCTTCTCAACAAGTAACCAGCAAAGGACAGACAATGAAATATGTTAATAATTTTAAATTTAAAGCTGAGTTTAAATAACTATCCTGCAAGTATGGGGATCTTTGATGAATTTCAAGAGCAAACAATAGTGTCTGTCTCTTCTTTATGCTTTGTGACTGTTTAATTATAAATAGTTAATACAGTAAATTATTGTTTCTCTAGTATTCCAGCCTTTTTGTTTTTACATAGGATGTCCAATTGAAAGTGAAGATCTATTTGCTAGGCACCGATATGTCTAACTTCAAATATGATGACTTCATATTTGTACTGGATATTATCAGCAGGTAATTTGGATAGCGTCTATTTTAAGGAAATGTTATCAAAACAATTATGCAGTATAGGTTTACCAAGGTTCTGTATATAATAGTGTATAGAAGATAAAATTACTGTTCATTACTTGTCCCATTTGGCTATAAATAGGACTATCTCCCAAAGCTCTTAGTTATATTGTAGTTTAACTTTCTCCACATTGGTGCCCTCCTGCAGTCTTTTAGCCAGGATCAATTTATTCATGTAAATTTGATATGCCACCTTATATAACTTTCCAATATTTTCATGCAATAAAAATGTAGAAAATGAGACCAATTTTTTTTAAATTATAAAACATTTCTGAAATGAATAGGAACAATCTCCAGTTCCATTTATTCCATAGAAAAGTCTGTACATCCACAGAAGAGTCTGCAAAAGGTTTCCCTTTGGATATCTTATGTGGAAGACACACATAGGCCTTAATGATTCTGTAGTAATTTGGATTCAAGAGATATAAAGCTTTATATGCTATAATGAATCAGTTGAATTGCTTGGGGAACAACTGGTGATAGGTTCACCTGTTTCCACTTTGAAGTGATGTAATATGTCCCCAAAACACAATTTACCATTTCTGCAGCTATATATTGAATTAGCTACAATTTTGTACTGCAGTAATCAAGCATTGAAACTAGTAGCAATTATGTCATTACTTCCCACCATTGATGTAATGTAAGAATGATCCGAGAAGATCCTTGTGAGTCTAAATTTTCAGGATTTATAAATGAGGTTCTTATATATTTAGAGATAAATGTCTTATTCAAATCAGATTCAATTTCTCAATTTAGTTTTATATGTGCTGCTGTTGTAGGCAAGTTAATATTGCAATATTTTGCAATACACTTTAATTAAAAAGCCTTTTGGAAAGTTTAAAAATTTCTTTTCAGAAATTGTTCTAGATCTGCAGAGATTAGAGACACATAAAAGATAAAAGAGTTTTTAAAAAATCATTTACAGTTACATGCTGTAATGAATGTTTAATTGGAGTATTATTTGTACTAGGCTGGTGCAGGTTGGCGAAGAATTTTGTGGCAGCAAGTCAGAAGTCTTGCAAGATTCCATTAGAAAACAAAGTGTTAATTATTTCAAGAATTATCACAGGTAAGTTTTACAGTGTTTTCAGTTGTTGAGATTTAATAATATAGTGGAAACAAATTATAAAGCACATGCTCCTGCATCCCACATCATGTGGTGTCCATACAGTAAGAAAAAGCAAAATGAATGCTTCATATAAAATATGTAAATTAACATAAAATTTTCTCTAAAAAGGAAGTCACTTTTTTCTATAATGAACAAATATGAGAACTGACATCTAAACGTTCTTTGTTTGTCTAGTTCAGTATTGCCAAATCTGGCTAGTAGTAGCTCTCAGAAATTCTTGACAAGCTTTTTCCCATCATTATAAATGGTAGAAACTAAATCTCATATTTTGAGTAACAACTTTTAACTGGCTGCTAATTTAGGGATATATTCTTACATAATTTCAATAATGTACAGAATATAATTCCTAATTCCATTTGCACATTAGATTAAGTCAAAAATAAAATAACCACAATATGGACTGCTCTTGATATTAAAAAGTTTTTTTCTTTTTCTAACAAAGAAGTTTTAAACTACAGGATAATTAATCTCACGTTTTACTCTAAACTTTGTGCATGAGCCTTCAGGTCAGCCTTAACAGTGACTCTGTGGACAAATCTCTGCAGTTTTCTTGGCAAGGTTTTTGGAAGTGGTTTGTCATTGCCTTGTCCTAGAGCTGAGAGTGAGTGATTGATCCAAAGTTACACTGTTGACTTTGTGCCTAAGTCAGCTAGAAATTATGATTTCCTTGTTTCTAGTCTGGTACTTTTAACCAGAATACCAAACTGATTCTCACAGATATTTGTTGTTCAGTTTTTATTCAGCAAAACTGTTCAATTTTCATAATTTCTAAAGGGAAATGGTAAAAGAAAAATGCAATATTTGTTGGACATGTTGAAAATTGTTTCAACTTTGTTTTAGTTTAGTGAGCAATCTGAAGAAGAAATAACTCAGTAAATGTTTTTGTAAGCCACCTGGAGTCACTGAGAGTGAGTTGGGTGGTCGTATAAATTTTCATAAATAAATAAATAAAATGTCATTTGAGTTACCAATAATATAATTATTCTTCATTATAGTTTTTCTCAATCTTTTTTTATTGTTGCTAATTTATTGTTGAATATGCTAAGAGTGATACATTAATTATATTTCTGTAATTGTGCTTTAACTATCTTCTAGTTAAAAGAAAATTGTGCTTCTTTTATGGAGTAAAGATTGTAGTTTTTAGAAAATCCTACGTGTACTTGTTGGGAGAATTCCATAAGGAAAACCAACTGGGACAGATGAAAAGATTAATCAAGTGTTTGCTTCCATTTGTTTTCCTGGTGACTGTTATTCAGATACTCAGTGCTTCTGGTTGGGAAGTTAGAATGTATGCACTGTGTGATGCCTGTTTAGACATTCCATAGGTTACGTGCATTATAAAGCAATATTTCTTTATCTAAATTACTCATAGCTTAGTTTCATTGAATGATCCCAGCAAAAACAGAAACAACCAACCTCCATCCATCTTTCCCATGTTATGTATAGCCATATGGCCTTGATGAAGACTTTTCCTCTTTGCTATTTTTTTCTAAAATAAGCTACACTGTATGCTTTTGCTGACACTAATTATTCCTTTCAGAACTCGTCTTGAAGAACTGCGAATGTTCTTAGAGAATGAGACTTGGGAACTTTGTCCTGTTAAATCAAGTTTCAGCATATTGCAACTTCATGTAAGTCCAAACCATTTCAAACACAGGAAAGGTGATGGCAGCTTTGATCAAGGCTGCTACATAGTGTTACTGAAATCTTGTATCATATACATCTTCACTCATTAACTTCACACACCACTGTAATGATTTCCATGGATCTCTAAACTCTCACCAGAGTAGCTAAGAGGAAGTTTCTGGAACTAGCCAAGCCCAAACCATTTTCAGCATTAACAAGCTAGTTGCATTTTCTACTGAAGGGAACTATGGAATTGCCAGCTGTTCCTAGCTGGTGATAGCTCTAACTTTCAACAGCTATCATTCTGAAAAAATGAGGAGGTATACTGACAGACTCCATGAATGAAGGAGAATTCTGGAAATAAAAGCTACAGATCTTCTCCACTGTCAGCTTAGAGCTACAGGCTGCAAATTGATACACCCAAAAGCAGTTTTGGGAGCTTTTCTGAGCTCAGTTTTGACAATCTTTTATAATCAATTATTTTTATTATTATATTTTTAAACAGCCATTGAAGCCAAATGCATTTGAATTCTCATAGTTGTACACATGTTAAGCTTCTATTTGCATAATTCATCCCACTGCATTAATTAAACTGTGTTTAGAAAGCTTTTTGCTTCCAAAATGTATTATGTATGATGTGAAGGAGTTTGACAAAAATTATACAGGCATTCAAATAACCATTAAATAGGGAGTCTTTAAAAAGGCAAGAATGAAAATGTTAATAGCTAAAAGGTTAATATTGCAGGATTTGTACAGAATGTGCTATACCAACATATAATAATGTTGATAAATATTTAGACTTCACAGCCAGTGTATAAATAATCTTCTGTTGATGGTAATAGGAATTTAAGTTTATGGCACAATCACGTTCCCCTACTGTGTCACCGAGCAAGCAGCCTACGTTAGAAACAGAAGGAGATCTAACTCTTTTTGAGCAGTATTATAATGGAGGAAATCCCTTTGAAATCCAAGCCAACAACAAGGAGGAAGAGACAGAAGATGTGTTGGCTTCTAATGGGGTAAGTAAAAAAAAAATCCTATAACTTGTAGTGCATAGAATATCAACTGATATTCAAAAGAAATGGGACAAAATAATTATTAGTCAAAACTTGTTTGGACATTCACTTTGCATTGTATATAGCTTATATGTTATATTAAAAAGGGAAAGAATTCTGAAATGAGTTATCTTGATCTGATTTTTTTACATCTCAAAAACTTGGCATTTTAACAGGGATGTGTAGAATTTCTGTATTGTAATTGGTCATACATATGGGCAATTGATGCTGTTATAAGACCGAATAGTGACATCCTTACCATCAAGAGTCGATTCATTTGCCATATATATATTCCAGAGAGGTTATTCACTTCATACAAAATGAATGGGAAATAATTGGACATTTACAAATAGTAACAGTAATTGGAGAACATTTACAATTTCTGGGATTTTTAAAGTTATCATATTGTGACCAAAAACTATTAAAAGAAGACACAAAGTTACCCATTTGGAATTAGTCATCAACCTTTTTGACTTGGGCATAACAAATTAAAAGAATCGATGGTTTTCTCTGAGAAATAAATTACTCTTGTTTTAGGAATATTTTGATACTTTTTATATTATCTATCGTTTGGTGACTGCTGATTAGGAATGGGCTGTAACTTCAGTGATTAGAAGTATTTATTTGTGTAACTAAATGTTTAAACTACTCTTTGCCCTCACTTGATATAAATCTTTCATTAATGGATATGAATTTGCTTTCTTTTTTGTTTTTACATTGTATCATACATACACTTATTACTACAGTTGATTTGTGGTTCAAGTTATGCCAGTTTTCTCTGTGTGCTCCAGATATATTTGGCCTATATGTTCCAAAATTCCCACTTTTAAGATGGTTAAAAAGAAATTAGGTTTGTTGAAGTCACATCACACTCATGTCAGAAGCACCAAGGCTCTTCCAGTTTGAAAGAATTAGCTGGTGACATCACCGTTGTCTGGGGACACCCAGTAGGGAGCTGGAACAAAGAATGGGAGCTCGTCCTTCCCCATGGCAGCACTCAGGTCTTGAACACTGCTTGCTAATCTCCAACCTAACATCCTAACCATTTGAGCCGTTGTGCTCCCTTTGTTTGTTGGCTTGTTGAAGTAAACCAGCAGAACCACCACAGTGGAATCATGCCTAGTTTATATATGATGCTTCCAAAGCTGTTGAGAACTTGAACAAATTAATCATGGTGTAAGTTTCCCATCAGTTTTTTGCTCCTACAATTTTGGGATATTAAAATTCAAATTCAAATTTGTAATTAATCTTTCTTTTGTTTAAATATGAGATCAAAACAAGCAACCACTAGGAGATACATTAATTGCATCCATTTCATACAGTAATGTGTTTTTCTTTAACCAGGCTTTGGATTGCTTATAATTGAATGGAGATGTGTGCCATTTTACATATGTTTTGCATTCATTATAGCTTATAGGGCTACTTTCCAATTTAAAATAATTAGGATGAGTTACTCCTCAGAGTGATACAAGGAGTCTGCAGTAGGCAATCTTTTGACTTCCTCTAGCTTTTGCAATAAACAATGTTCTGCAAAGAATTATAAAAATGGAAAAATGACTGCATATTTTTCTTAAATTTGATTGGATAATTATTAGATTTACAATATAAATAAGTTTTGTCAGTTTTACATTTGGAATTCATTTATTTGGAAACGTATCTATTGTTTTAAATTATGATTTTTTAGAAATTGTTACGATATCTTATTTAGATCCATGTTTTAAATGCAATAAACACATCCCATATTGGGTGAGACAGCTTCCTTTGGCTCTTTTTCCTTTTTGCTCATCATGCATTGTTCCTCTCATTTTCCTGAAACCTCACATTCAGCATTCAAAAGAGGTTAAAATAAAATGCTGATTACAATGTTTGCAAGTCTAATTCTGTTCTCTCCTTCAATTTGGATGGAAATAGAGAGTTTTAATGGAAGCTACATTTGTGGGAGGAAAAATAAGAAAATGATTTTTAATCAAACCTTTTAATCAAACCTTTCTGAAATTTCTAAAACATTTTGATAGGATATTCTGGCTGAATTATAATACATTTTCTTAAAAAATGAAAATAAATACAATAGTAGAAATAGTGGAAAACAGTGAAATGGTAGAAAACAGTAAAATAGGATGCCTTAATATATATTACTTGAGGCAATGTTGCTCTGTGTATAAGTTTATATTCTAAGGGCCACTGAAAGATTATTGTGGATTCTGGATTGGCACAAAGAAACTGAAAACTCTTCCAATCTGTTGTTGATAGTATGAATCGGATGAACAAGAAAAGAGCGCCTATCAAGAGTATGATAGTGACAGTGATGTTCCTGAAGAACTGAAAAGGGACTATGTTGATGAACAGACTGGAGATGTCCCAGTAAAAAGGTACTTTTATGAGCATACATATTTTACAGTTTGTTCCATTCTTGAGAATTTGTTAATCACTTCAGCATTACTGAAATTCCAAAAGAAAGAACAACTTTTTTAAAAAAAAACCTTACTTTCAGATAGCCAAATGGCCTTGTAGAGAGAATAAAGCAACTTGCCTCAAGAACCTCACTTTGAATATCTTGAAGGAACAGTTAACTAGCTTATAATATTAGTTAATTATTAATGTGTTAATAGTATTTTTACTATCATGGAAAAAAGGAGTCCCTACAGATTTTACTCCACTAGTCATTGTTAACTATAGGGGGCAGCCCTCATCTCTGATTCAAGGCCATGGACCTGTGGTCATGTGATCAGCATGACATTGTGGAGCACTGTTTCCTCTCCATCAAAGTGGTACCTATTTATCATTTGCGTGTTTTCAAACTATTAGGTGGGCAGGAGCTAGGTAAAGATGGGTGCTCACCCCATTGCGCAATGCTTGGGTCTCAGACCTGGGCTATTGGCCTTCAAGCTGACAAGCCCAGCGTGCTGAGCCATCATGAAAGACCAGGAGCATATTTAAGATATTTTGGGTCATTTGCCATGGTAACTGAAGATCCTTGCTAAATGGTCAAAGATTTCACTTGTCTTAGAATTTTATGGCACGTAATGATCGAGTAAGTATTTCCTATAGTTCACAAGCAAGGACAAGAGCATGATACCTTTGTACCATTATTCCTCAAATAGTAGTTCAGGTGGTCTTTGCTTACTGACTGCCTTGTCTAGGGACCATTCTAAATTACAAAGTGTTAAAAAACGGTTAAGAGAAGAGCCAAATGCTGGGAAAGGTTGAGGGCAAGAGAAGAAGGGGACGACAGAGAATGAAGTGGCTGGATGGAGTCACTGAAGCAGTAGGCGTGAGCCTAAATGGACTACAGAAGATGGTAGAGGACAGGAAGACCTGGAGGAATGTTGTCCATGGGGTCGCGATGGGTCGGACATGACTTCGCAACTAACAACAACAACAACAAAGGTTTGTGACCAAACCTCAAATTTCTGATTGTTTCAGGATCCTTGAATCACATGATCACCATTTGTGTGCTTCACAATCGGCCTGTGACAAGCAGTTAATAGAGAAGGCAGAAATAAACTTCTAAGTTGTGGTCATCTGATGTTTCACTTAACAATTGCAGTGCTTTGCTTAACAATCAAAAGAGAAGGTTGTAAGCTCATTGTGGTCACATGATTTTCCATTTAGTGACCATGGTGCTTAGATGTCAGTTTCAGTGGTGATCACTCAGTGAAGACTACTGTATTTAAGATATGCTGCATTTGATTCAGGAGATAATATATCAAGATTATTAATTATGATCACTATTCTCCATGACTTGCCTAAATGAAAGCCTCTTTTTGAATTGTGGTCAGCTCCGCTGCTGAGATTATGGACACATCCATTTAGTTTTCTTGGCAACAATAAGCTATTGCCATTTTCTGGGATGTATTTTGAGTTGCAAGCCTGTGTTTTTCTGTGATCTCCCAACCAAATCCAAGCCAGTCTGATTAACTTTTTTTGTACAAGTTTTATTAATTTTTTAATTTTATATTCAGGTATTTGTGAAGCAATATGGTGGTTGGGTAATCAAAAGTAAACAATAGCAAATAACAAATTATTTGTAAATAGCTCAAGTTACATCAACAAAGATTCCCTCTCCGATTCCCTTAGTTATAACATAATCAAATTAATCGAATTAATACATTTCAAATTGTGACATAATCAATTAGAAGAATTTTCAATAGATTTTCACATACATATCCATGTCCTGTTTTTAAGTTTTACCTAATTGCAATAGAATATTCTAGAATAGCCTATGATACACACACACACACACACACACACACACACACACACACAATTTTTGGGTAACCCACATTTCCCTATTTCATTAAAAAGTAATTATCCTGTCTACAGAACCTACATTGTTCATTTCAGTACATTGTTATTTTTTACAAGTAAATTCTATTTATCATCTTAATAGTTCACCAATTATTAGAAAAATATCTTTTTGTTATATTCCAAATTCTAATATAAAATCAATTTATATCTGTATCATTACAACAAATATATTCTATATGTCATCTTAATAGTTCATCAATTATTAAAATAATGTCTTTTATTATATCATTCCAGATTCTATAATATAGTTCAGAGTTATGTTCTACTAGCTTAATTTTGTTTTCCCTTAAAAATCTAGAACCTAACTATAAAATCAGTTTATTTTTTTTAGAGATTCCCCTTAGCCCATTAATAGAAATTTTTTAAACTCTGTCCTTACAAATCCCAAGAAAGAGACAAGTCTAATTTTTTAAATCTAACTCGCCTTCTTTTTGTGCCAATCAGGCTTCCATATTGGTGCCTTTAGATTCTCAGATTTGTCTCCCTTTCTTTCTACACACATTGTTTGAATCCAGGGAGACCATCCAAATATCAGTTTTGCAAAGAAAGTGTCCCCTTTGTAATCATTGAAGTGTTTCTTTAATAGCTCAATTTTCGATGTTTGGTGTAATATAATTGTCATTAGTTCAGTCTGGTCTTTTTCTTCTTCCGATTCCATCTGGCTTAGGTAAGAAGTAGTAATTGGTGTTATGGTTGTCATTTGATTGGCTGGGTCCTCAACGTACTGTATTTGAAGGCCTTTAATATCTTCCTTCTTGATGTTTTCTTCGGGTACTATTGTTTTTTGAGTTGTAGATTTTATAGTTGAGGTCGAGGTTTGGGCTTCAAGGTTCTCTGTAAATTGTATTTGTTGTACTTTAGACTCTCCTATTTTAATGTTAGTTTCCACTTCTTTTGTTTGTTTTTGTATTGTCAATTCATCATTTAAGATCAAAGTTTGGTTTGGTAGCTTTAAGCTGTCAGATTTATCTTGCAGTTTGGCTTTGATTTGCTGAGTCATTGCCAAGACAGTTTGTAGTTAAGTGGTGGAATATATTCCTCCATTTCATTGATGTTTACAGACAGGTCTTTCATGGAGGCTGTTTTAATAAGAGTCAAAGATTGTCCACTTCCAGTATTCCTAAAAATTGTTCCCAATTCTTATCTTTGAAGATAATGTCAAGGACAGCTCTGTTATTCAGTCAACTCTCACAATATTTTTTTTTACTTGCTATACGAAGTTTCACCACAAGATGTCATCAATAGCATATAGAATAAGATGTAAAGTCTTTTTCCAAATTAATATAAAGCTTTTGTTCAATTAGTCCATTTTTTTCCTTAAGTTTAAGCAGAAAATAGGGTGGAAGATCCCCACAAAAATAAAAGCTTATTAATAAATACAAATAAGATTCCTTAATTTCTTTGCTTAGTCATTTGATTTCTTTTAAGGCTTTAAGGCTTTAAAGTTTATTCCCCAAGTATGCAGTCGCTGGTCTTTCCAAAGAGGGGGAGGAGATTTTTGGAAAAGTCCCACAGGAAAATACCGTATATACTTGAGTATAAGCCGAATTTTTCAGCCCACTTTTTGGACTGAAAAATTCCACTTCGGCTTATACTCCAGTCAACAAAAAAAACTTACCGAGGACTTGTGCGCGGCCGAGGCTTTGGTGCTTCCGGGATTGCGCGCACCTCTCCCAAGCAGCCGCCGTCCGGAGACCTGCCGAAGTTTGGGGAGGTTTGGGGAGGTGCGCGCGCACCTCCCCAAACCTCCCCAAACGTCGGCAGGTCTCCGGATCTCCGTGCCTTGCCTGCCTGCTTCTTTCCGCTGCGGAAAGAAGCAGGCAGGCAGGTCACGGAGATCCGGAGACCTGCTGACGTTTGGGGAGGTTTGGGCACCTCCCCAAACCTCCCCAAACGTCGGCAGGTCTCGGGATCTCCGTGCCTTGCCTGCCTGCTTCTTTCCGCAGCGGAAAGAAGCAGGCAGGCAAGGCACGGAGATCCCGAGACCTGCCGACGTTTGGGGAGGTTTGGGGAGGAGATCCGGAGACCTGCTGACGTTTGGGGAGGTTTGGGCACCTCCCCAAACCTCCCCAAACGTCGGCAGGTCTCCGGATCTCCGTGCCTTGCCTGCCTGCTTCTTTCCGCAGCGGAAAGAAGCAGGCAGGCAAGGCACGGAGATCCCGAGACCTGCCGACGTTTGGGGAGGTTTGGGGAGGTGCCCAAACCTCCCCAAACGTCAGCAGGTCTCCGGATCTCCGTGACCTGCCTGCCTGCTTCTTTCCGCAGCGGAAAGAAGCAGGCAGGCAAGGCACGGAGATCCGGAGACCTGCCGACGTTTGGGGAAGTTTGGGGAGGTGCCCAAACCTCCACAAACGTCAGCAGGTCTCCGGATCTCCTCCCCAAACCTCCCCAAACGTCGGCAGGTCTCCGGATCTCTGTGCCTTGCCTGCCTGCTTCTTTCCGCTGCGGAACAAAGCAGCCTGAACGAAGCAGGCTGCTTCTTTCCGCTGCGGAAAGAAGCAGCCTTCTTTCCGCAGCGGAAAGAAGCAGCCTGCCTGCTTCTTTCCGCTGCGGAACGAAGCAGCCTGAACGAAGCAGGCTGCTTCTTTCCACTGCGGAAAGAAGCAGCCTTCTTTCCGCAGCGGAAAGAAGCAGCCTGCCTGCTTCTTTCCGCTGCGGAACGAAGCAGCCTGCCTGCTTCTTTCCGCTGCGGAACGAAGCAGCCTGCCTGCTTCTTTCCGCTGCGGAACGAAGCAGCCTGAACGAAGCAGGCTGCTTCTTTCCACTGCGGAAAGAAGCAGCCTTCTTTCCGCAGCGGAAAGAAGCAGCCTGCCTGCTTCTTTCCGCTGCGGAACGAAGCAGCCTGAACGAAGCAGGCTGCTTCTTTCCACTGCGGAAAGAAGCAGCCTTCTTTCCGCAGCGGAACGAAGCAGCCTGCCTGCTTCTTTCCGCTGCGGAACGAAGCAGCCTGAACGAAGCAGGCTGCTTCTTTCCACTGCGGAAAGAAGCAGCCTTCTTTCCGCAGCGGAAAGAAGCAGCCTGCCTGCTTCTTTCCGCTGCGGAACGAAGCAGCCTGAACGAAGCAGGCTGCTTCTTTCCGCTGCGGAAAGAAGCAGCCTTCTTTCCGCAGCGGAAAGAAGCAGCCTGCCTGCTTCTTTCCGCTGCGGAACGAAGCAGCCTGCCTGCTTCTTTCCGCTGCGGAACGAAGCAGCCTGAACGAAGCAGGCTGCTTCTTTCCACTGCGGAAAGAAGCAGCCTTCTTTCCGCAGCGGAAAGAAGCAGCCTTCTTTCCGCAGCGGAAAGAAGCAGCCTGCCTGCTTCTTTCCGCTGCGGAACGAAGCAGCCTGCCTGCTTCTTTCCGCTGCGGAACGAAGCAGCCGGCGGCGGAGGCTTGCAGAACGGCGGATCGGCTTATACTCAAGTCACCAACTTTTTCCAGTTTTTGGGGGTGAAATTGGGGGTCTCGGCTTATACTCGAGTCGGCTTATACTCAAGTATATACGGTAGTTAGGGGAATAAGAAAGGTAAGGTCTCACCAAGGTCCTCCAGTTTGCTTCGTTGTGCTAGATGGTGCTTTCGGCTTTCAGCAAGGAATGGCTTAATGATTGGCCATCTTAATGGCCGATCTCGTCTTCTTAAGGCCAAAGGAGCTGCTCTGGATTCAAGCGGAGGGCTGCCACCCTTCCACAATCACAAGGAGGGCCTCCTCACGGTGGTTGCCCCTCCAGGGCGACTTTCAACCCTTTCAGGGTCCTCCAAGGAAGAAAGATCGGACGCAGGGAGAGAGCTCTTGCTGAACATCCACAAGCGCTGCACGCACAAACCGGAAGCCCAGTCTGATTAACCTTTTGAAAACAGTCAGTGTTAGTTAGATAGATTTCTGGGTCTGGGTTGTTAAAATTAATGACCATCACAATATTATTATAAATTGTCTTGGGTCCTGAGATCTTTCACTTCTAGTGAGGATGAGCATGTGCTTTGTTGTCTTAGGCAGCCAAAATGTCTTGACTTTAGCATTAGGTATGTCTTCTGTGGAGAGAAGAAAAAAGTCCTCTATAATTGGAAAGAACTATTTAAGCATTTCTAACACTAAATCTCCCCTAGGTGAAGATTTATTTTCTTGCAACACTCATTGTTTCCAAAATTAGCCTAACTTTAATTCTTAGGTATTATTACTTGTACTCAAGGTCAACATATAACCTTTATCCTGAAAACCAATAAATCTGTTTTTTCTAGTCCTTATACAGAATAATAAAACATTATAAATTGCCTATAAAATTAAATTAAATTGTTCATCTGTTGTATTTTTTAATCCCAGGTTCGCCTGGTGCGCCAGTTGCGGCCCTATCTAGACCGGGATGCCTTGCGCACGGTCACTCATGCGCTCGTGACCTCTCGTCTTGATTACTGCAACGCTCTCTACATGGGGCTACCCTTGAAGACCACTCGGAGGCTCCAGCTGGCACAGAATGCAGCCGCGAGAGTTGTGTCGGGGGTCTCCCGATACTCCCGTGTTACACCTTTGCTCCGCGAGCTGCATTGGTTGCCAGTTGTCTTCCGGGTGAGGTTCAAGGTGTTGGTAATGACCTACAAAGCCCTCCATGGCATGGGTCCAGAATACCTTGGGGAGCACCTGCAGCCGGCGTCAACTTCCCTCCGCCCAGTACGCTCCCACAGAGAGGGCCTCCTCAGGGTGCCGCCGGTCAAAGAATGCCGACTGGTGGCCCCCAAGGGGAGAGCGTTCTCTGTGGGTGCACCGGACTTATGGAACCATCTTCCGGTAGAGCTCCGGATGGCGCCCGACCTCCGCTCCTTCCGGCGCGACCTTAAAACCCATCTCTTTAAGGAAGCGGGCCTGGCCTGATGGGACGGGGTGGGTTTGTTATTATGACTTTAATTTTAAATTTGTACTATGGGCATTGTTTAATCATGTTTTAATAATTTTAACTTTTGTATTTGTCTTTTACGTATTGCCCTGTTAACCGCCCTGAGTCTCTTGAGAGAAGGGCGGTATATAAATTAAATAAATAAATAAATAAATAAATAAATAAATAAATAAATAAATAAAATAATCCAAAGTACAAAGTGAGAGGATGACAATGAATAGATCCTAAAAGCAATTTTAGGGAACTGCTGTATTATTCCAGCAATTGTTTTTATTTGAATATGTTAATAAAATGGAGGTAAGCAAGGTATTACAATTCTCTCATGATTGAAATTAAATGTCTAAGATGTCAGAACAAAAACAATTAAAATATATTAAAATATGGACACACTATCTTCAACTTTGTTTTATATTATAAGAATTATATTAAATTTTTAACCTAGTACAATTAATTATACAAGTAATTCAAGTAATAATATAAATGATAATACTCAAAGAACAAATATGTTTCCTTTAACTTCTGTTAAGAACGTTTCATATCTAAAGGAATAAAAACTAAACTAAAACTAAAAAACTAAAACTTCAAACTTGAACAAGCTTTAATAATAATAATAATAATAATAATAATAATAATAATAATAATAATAATAATAATAATAATAATAATAATAATAATATAAAGTTGGAAGGGACCTTGAAGGTCATCTAGTCCAACCCACTGCTCAGGCAGGAAACCCTATACCATTTTAGACAAATGGCTGTCCAATCTCTTCTTAAAAACTTCTACTGTCGGAGCATTCACAGCTTCTGGAGGCAGGTTGTTCCACTGGTTAATTGTTCTGTTTGTCTACTGTTTAAACTGCAGTAGAAATAGATTAAAAAGGAAAGGAAAAAGGAAAAGAACAAAGAAGGAAGAAAAAAATGAATTTCTGAAATGTGAAAGGGGAAAAAAAATTTTTGGCTTTTCCTATTCTCTCTCTCCCCCCCATTTTTTTTCAACACAGTATTTATAAGGCATCTCTGATTTAAGGATTTTTAATATCCAAGTTGCATCATAACAATGACTGAGGATGATAGTTGTTCTCAATATAGTCACTGGTTGCTACTTTGATATAGAATATACATACGTATATATAATAATGTTTGCTGACATAAAATGAAATATTTGTTTTTCTGACACTTCTGAGCATTTTACTGGATATCTTGTGTACTTAATAATATCTTTAACCTAGTGTTTCTCGAGAAACTCTGAGGACCAGGAAGAGATCAGATTATTGCCTCAACAAGGTGAACGCCCCAATTTTAACCAACACTACGCTAAATGTAATTAGGCTTGTTGGTAAGTGAATTTTTGGGTTTTTTATTTTTAAATGTCCACTGTGTGTGATTTATATATTTTGATAAAACTGGAACTTAAGCCTTATTAGGAAAACGTTTTTATTAGAGCTCTCAACATTCTCATGAAAATATATCCTCTATTTTTTGGGCAACAGAACAAACCAGGATGCGTCATTTTGATTGTATAACAACTATCACAAAAAATATGTATGCACATATTTTTTTTTATTTTTTTATTTAATCCCATTTATATCCCGCCCTTCTCCGAAGACTCAGGGCGGCTTACAATTTTAAGCACAAACCAATGTGCTTAGCAATAGCCTTCATTCTATGTATATGCCTGCCTATTAGGGCTTTCACACACCCCCCAAGCGGCATTATTACAAAGTCAGCTTATTGCCCCCAACAATCTGGGTCCTCATTTTACCTACCTTGGAAGGATGGAAGGCTGAGTCAACCTTGAGCCTGGTGGGATGCGAACCTGCACTAATTGCAGGCAGCTGGTGTTTACTTAAGGAGGCATTAGCCTACTGCTCCACCAAGGCACATAACATTTCTGGTACTGCTCCACCAAGGCATATAACATTTCAGTGTGTGTAGGAGTATTTTCTTAATCTTTATTATAGTGTTATAGCCTTTTCGCGGGTGTTCGTATGTGGATCTTTGGTTATTCGGGTTTTTCCCCGCGTAGAACTAAAGGTGTAGGGGCGACGTTTCGACGGAATCCCATCCGTCATCATCAGGCTGGTGGCTTGTGCTTCCTTCTTCTGGGAGAAGCATGTGGCTGTTTGTTCCTCTTTTTTAAACTGCCAGAGGGGGTGTGTTCTGTGGGTGGAGGTGTGCTCTGATTGGGTGGGGGAGTAAGTGTGTTCTGATTGGGTGGGAGTGTGTTTTGAATGGTGGGTGTGTTCTGATTGGGTGGGGGTGTGTTTTGAGTGGATGGGCTGGTCTCAGCTGCCAGCCTTAGACCTGAGCTGGTGAGTTGTACTGCTTTTGTTTGGCTTCGTGTTTGTGGTGGTGCCATGTTTTTATAGTGGGTATCAGTTTGCTTATTGTGTGGTTTGGAGGGGTTTAAAGTGGCTGATGTTGCAGCTGTAGTTAGGTTTCTGTTTTGTGGTTGTGCCTCGTTATCATTGTGGGTTCGGATTTGCTTTTTGAATGGTTGTGTGGTGGTGATGTCATGTGGTGTTATCATGAGTTTGGGTCTATCATTCTTGGTGGTTGGGACTCGTCTGTCAATCAAGGCGGGTTTCCAAATGGTTGGTAGGCGAGAGGTATCATCTCGTTTGTTTATGCTGTGGGGGCGTTTTTCTATCTCAATGGCTTCTCTGATTATTCTGTTGTTAAATGTTCAATTTTGGCGATAGTTTTGGTTTTTTTAAAATCAATTTCATGTCCCGTGGCTTCAAAGTGTTGGACCAGGGATGAAGTTTGTTCTCCTTTTCTGAGTGAGTTTTTGTGCTCTTCAATGCGTGCACTTATTCTTCTGTTGGTCTGTCCGATGTATGTGGTGGGGCAGGTGGTGCATGGGATTTCGTATACTCCTTGGTTTTCTAAGCCAATTATGTCCTTGGGGTTTCTTAGGATGGTGGATATTTTTCTGTCTGTGTAGAATGCTGTTTTGATGTTGTGTTTTTGGAGGACCTTGCTGATTCTGTCTGTGGTCCCTTTTAAGTATGGGAGGAGGGCTTTGCCATTTTCTTGTTCTCTGTCTCAGGTTTTTGTGGGTGTCTCTCTTCGGATTAAGTTGGTAATCGTGTTTCTTTGGAATCCATTGGCTGTTAGTACATTAGTGAGAGTGTGTAGTTCGGTTTTTTGGTGTTGTTCGTCAGCTAGGTGTTTTGTTCTGGAGATGAGTGTCTTGGCTACGGAGTTGATCTGTGCTGGGTGGTGGTGTGAGAGTGCGTTCAGATAGCGGTTTGTGTGTGTTTTTTTATGGTAGATAGTGTGTCCTAGGGAGCCGTTGGATTTCTTGTAGACTAAGACATCAAGGAAGGGAAGTTGATTGTTAGCTTCTGTTTCCATGGTGAATTGTATTTTGGGGTGTGGGCTATTGAGGTGTGTGAGGAAGTCATCCAGTCAACCCGAATAACCAAAGAATATATATATATATATATATATATATATATATATATATATATATATATATATATATATATATATATATGGAATATTTGATATATATTTGATATATAGAGAAACACGTAGAGCTAAAATCTACAAACATAAATAAAAAGTTAGCATTGCAATAGAGGCACAGAATCAAGCAACCTGGAAGGATTCATCCATAGTCTTATGGTGGCATTATAAAAATATCCCTTGATACATATTCCATGTGGGCTCTGTGGAGTCTTCTGTCTGTGGAATTCTGGGAACTGAAGTCCATATATCTTGAAGTTGTCAAGGTTGAAATACAGTGATTATTCCATTCTCAAGAAATCCCTTGGCAGGCAATGCCAAGCTTATTTGTTGCTTCTTCCATCTGATCAGGATACTAATGTGTCATCCCAGTCTGCCTGGGTCTGCCTCTATTTTTTTATTTGTCTCATTTATGACTGATTAATCTTGGTAACTAGTATTTTTTTTTTGTATTTAATGCTTATTTTTATTTAGGGTTTAGATGTATGTTTATATATCTGGCATACATAAAAAAGATTGTTTATGTTTGTGTGCATGTTTTAAAAAATCATGGTTCTTCAACCTAGGTTTGAATTACTCCCATTTTTTACTGTCTTGGAGCCACAGTGTGCCCAGCCTCGTGGTGATGGTTGGCTCTTCTGGGTGTCTGCCATCTGCAGCTTTCAGCTGGGAATTAGGAAAAGAGAAAATCCATTCTGTCTCTTGATATTCACCCTCAACCCCAGGTTAGGTAAAGGAGAGTGCTGACTGGGGAGGAAAAAAATCACCTGCTTCTCCTGGGCACTGGATCTTGCCTCAGTCTCACCCTCCAGCTGATGGCACTATTGCTTTGGAAGAACAGGCATATTTCTAAATCAAGTCTCCTTGTAGATACAAGTTCCAGGAGCAATAATCACATTCTATCAAGTCAGGTGTCTGTTGCAGGACTCCTGCTTCTGCTGTCTCTTTGTGCTTTTTATATATCTGGTTGAGTTTTTGGTGTTATACTCAGTACTCCCCCACCCCCAGTACTATGCAGTTTATACCAAGGGCAGTAGGAACATAATATCAAATGCAAAGACAAATATTATTCTTTTCACCTTTATTTGGCTTTGTGTGGATTTTAAATGTATTAAGAGAATTCATAGTCAAAATAGCTGTTTTCACCCCACCCCCCCACCAGTATTGTTAACTTTTAACTTTTGATTTGGGATAAAAAAAGACTTATCCTATGCTCAGTTGTGGATTTTGGATACTTCTTTTTTCTGCACTGTGTGCCTCATATATTAAACGAAAAGCAAAACCCTATTATTTTGAATCTAACAAAGAATAGGTAAATACAAATTAATGTCACTGAGTTCAGAAGAGGAAGATTCTTCTTACAGGTAAAAATAAATTATTGTGAAATAAAGAAGGCCCTTATTTCTGTACTTGATCTTCCAAAGATAACAATAAAAGTCTAAGGAGCCATAATTTTATTTTATTTTTATTTTACAAACAAATCTTTATTGGAAGTAAGCTCACAACAGTTTCTGTCTGGAATTAATATTCTTAACTTGCAGATAAAATATCTATAAACGTTTTTAAATTACATTATATGCTACATGGACTTCTGATCAGGGGAAGATAATAGGGCAATATCTTATTGCACTATTTTAACAGAATCAATGATGTGTTAAACAGGTATGTGTTACAAGGAAGCTTTAAATAGTTTGGTTACTCTGTTTACTACTTAATCTTTGTTAAGATGTAAGAGATGGTCCTTGGAGAATTTACTACTTCTGGATGTGCATCAATATATGTGTTTTTATAATCCCTGACGTAACAAAATTTGCTTCACTATTTAGAGAGCTTTTTCATAACAATTCCCAATCAAGTGATCCTACTGACTCATTAGCTTAATCTATAAAATAATAGTAGTAGTAGTAGTAGTAGTAGTAGTAGTAGTAGTAAAGTTGGAAGGGACCTTGGAGGTCATCTAGTCCAACCCCCTGCTCAGGCAGGAAACCCTATACCATTTCAGACAAATGGGTGTTCAGTCTCTTCTTAAAAACTTCCACTGTTGGAGCATTCACTGCTTCTGGAGGCAGTTTGTCCCACTGGTTAATTGTTCTAACTGTCAGGAAGCTTTTCCTTAGTTCTAGGTTGCTTCTCTCCTTGATTAATTTCCATCCATTACTGCTTGTCCTGCCTTCAAAGGCTTTGGAGAATAGCTTGACTCCCTCTTCTTTGTGGCAGTCCCTGAGATATTGGAAGACTGCTATCATGTCCCCCCTCGTCCTTTTCTTCATTAAACTAGACATACCCAATTCCAGCAACTGTACCTTATATGTTTTTGCCTCCAATCCCCTAATCATCTTTGTTGCTCTTCTCTGTACTCATTCTTTAATTTAAATGAATGGATTTTTTTATTATACGGACATAAGGGAATGTAATGATTTTCCACAGAACCTTATTTGTATGCATTTTTGTTTGTAGTGCTGTTTTCCCTGAGTTCTTTCTTGATTTTCATTATGCTTAAAAAAATCTACATTGATTAATTTCATTTAAAAGCACGAGTTGTATTACTTCAGAATCTTCTGGGATCCTGTCATAATAGGTTAATAAATTTTGCCAGTCTTCATGGCCAAACTCTTGGTATCTGTCTTTAGACTAATCTGTTGTCATATTTGCTAGTTTAAACACTACACTGAATTATCTTTGTAAAACTTGATAGAGACACTGGTCATCTTTAGTGGATCTTGGCATATATAAAATAATTGAAATAAGAAAAATAAGAAAAAAAATCCTAAATGCAGCTCACAAATTGATCATTTTTAACTATTTCCATTATAACTTCTATAAAAAGTATCCCTAGATAGCCTGGCAGTTATGTTGCAGAAGTTTTCAGTCTTGCTTTTAAATATTAGTTTGAGTATAAGAATCCGGACACAGCACAGAATAGAGATGCACATCATTTTTGAAAAGCTACATAGGAGTGTTGATGCCTTCTCCAGAATAAAATGGGATATATAAAAATCATAAAAACAAGTACCCCTGATTTAGATGAATAGAATAAGTTTATTTGGATTCATCTCCTACTTTTGTATGATTTTCTTGGGCCTAAATGTACATATCCCTATACTGGGAATTCTATATTGTGCCTACTTTATATGATATTAATATTCAAATAGCTCTTTGAAAAGCTCTGTTTTAATAGCTTTGTAGCAGGATGCCAAATTGGAGCTGACCTAATTTTGAGGTGGGACGCAGAGGGAGAGATTATTCTGTTAAGTGGAACTACAATTTAAAATCAGTGCCTCTGGATCCCCAGTGATTTGTCCTCATAGCAAATAGGGAAAAATTGATATCCTCAGTTGGGACCAATGTACTGAATGGGACCGTTCTTCCTAAATAACGTACTTAACAGCCAAGGCATCTTGGACTTATGAATTATACACAGAAACCTCAAGAAGAACAATATAATGGATGGCTGTTAAGAATTTTCACTTGCCAACTGCAGTTGCAGTTTCCAGCTAATTTTCAGAAGTTAACACCATGGAGAGGGCATTGCTATATACCTTAAGGGTGATCAGGACAAGAATCACTACAGAGTCCTTGATGCTCTCTGAGTTTTGTTGTTTTCATGCAGACTCTTCATTACCCAAACTAGGTAACATCATCAGTCATGGTAGAGAGTAGGGTTTCCTCTCAGTTTGTATTCTTTGTGGTTCTTTGTTTTGTTTTTTAAAATATATTTTATTGATTTTGTAACATAAACACCTTAATATTTGGTAAACAGTGTGTTGTCTGGGCTTATATTTACAAAGTAATCACTAACAATCAGTTTTTATATTCCAAAGTCCATATAATAGCTTTGCTTGATTTCCTCTTCTTCCAATAATATTCTCTTTGCCAACCTTGAATTAATACAATTCTTATTAATTCAATAGGTAATATTTAAATATACATTTTCCCCTGAAATTTCTGCCAATAATAATCACATAACATCATGCTTTTCTGTCTAGTCATCTTGGTTGCCTCATCTTGAATCCTGTTTACAATTCTTATTTAAATTTGTTTTCCCTCCAATGTTCAAAACATTCTTACTGGCCAAACATTTCTCAAGGTTAATTATATTTAAGTATTTAAGTCTATTTTCATATCTTAAAAAGTAAATGAAAAAAGACACCAAAGAAAAAGAAAAAAGAAAAGAAGAGAGAAGAAAAAAGGAAGAAAATAATAAGAAAATAATATACTACTTAAAATACATATCCCTCTTAAAAACTAATATACATTTATTTCCAAGTTTTTTCTGTTCTTTTTACCCATAATTAAACCTATGTTTAATCTTTAGATGTTCCATTTAATAAATCCAGTCATCTAATATTTTAACTCTATTCAAAACACTTTTTAGTTATCTATTAAAATTTTCTTAAGGTCAATTACACTTAAATATCTAAAACATTTCCTTTGTATTAACCATCCCAAATATTTTTATATTTCCCCATATCAAAAAGAAACTAAAAAAGAGGAAAGAAAAAAAAAACCATCTTACTTGGGGTATTTATCCCTCTTAAACTAAAATCTTTCTATTTCTTCAGCCATATTTGAACAAGTGTTTAATTTTTAAGTATTCCCTCTGATAAGCCCCGTCATCTAATTTCTCAATTCTCACTTTAGCCCTCTCCTTTGTGGTTCTTTGATTGGTCTATTTACTGTTAGCCCAGAGCACCAAATATCCCACAATTCAATCCTGCACTACAAATATTCTCCTCTTATCGGCATGAATCGCTCTTAGTAAGTCCCTACTCACAGTGGGGCTGCAACTGATACCTCGAGTAAGAGCTATAGGGGAAAGCCCTTAAGATACAATTCCAGCTGTGCATCCAGCTGTAGCTGGAAGTCCAAGGGCACAAGTGAGACAAAACTTGTTCCTTCATGGGAAATATCCTCAACCTGAGATATATTTGGAGCCAGCAAAGAGTTAAATGGTCTTTGAACGAATAACAGTCCTGTTTCATTAGGATTCATCTTCATCTTGTTCTATCTCATCCAGGCCCTCACAGCTTCTGGATCAAGTTTTCCATGATATTTCCAGCCCAGCCAAGCCCAGCATAACGGTATTTCGCTTAGAATGCTACTGATACCTCATCAGAATCTGGTTGATAACTTCCCTCATCAGGCTTACATAGATATTAAATATTACAGGGGAGGGAATTGGTCCCAGCAAACTTTACAAGGGAGTGAACCATTCTCTATTATTGTAGTTCTGTTGGAATTGTCCATTTAGGAAGGATTGGAATCATTAGAGATATATAGGTAGGTTGAATTTGCATTCCTCAGACTTTGAGTGAGGCTTTCAGATCCCCTCTCAAAATTATAGTTAAACTGTGACTTTTAACCTGACAGAATGGGGAAAATAATTAAATTCATAGAGAGGGAAGATATTAATTGTATTAAGTGTACTGAATTTAACTTTTTCCTTCCATTCAGTCATGTCGGATTCTCAAAAATTGCCTTGATAAGTTGCAGCAGTTTTCTTGGCAAGGTTTTTCAGAAATGGTTTTCCAGTGTCTCCTTCTTAGGGCTAAAAGAAAGTGACTGGCTCAAGGTCACCCAGCTGGCTTTGTGCCTAATATTGGACTAGAATGCAGGGTTTGTAGCCTGATTCCTTAACTACTACTCCAAACTGGCTCTCAATATAAATTTAATTAGGTTAAAAATAATAATCATATTTCACATTTGGCTTGCAGTACCCACATTTTTGTATTTGCTCTGCCAGCATTTTGCAGTGCAGTTTTCAGCATGTTACCGAAGGCTGCAGATAGGATTCAGCTAAGAAAAAGTTATTTGCCCCTGTTTTAATGAAGTAATTTTTTAAAAAAAAGGTTCCCAAAGTAGAATATAAGGGTTAATTGAATGTTTACCACCATTAAACCTGTAATATTAATTATCTTGTTTGGTTAGATTTCTATAGTGGCATTATGTATAGCTTTTACTGTTCTGTATTCAGAAATTGCTAATTGGCATGCCCGCAGAGCTCTTAACTGGGTGAAATATTTGAACTTGTGAAACTTTTGTTTTCATTCTCAGTAATAGTCTGAAACAAAAAGATGAAAAATGGCAAAACTGTGCTTTCATGTATTAACCAACTCCAGCATGAACATGAAAAGGTATATCTTGATGAAAGCCTTGGAAGAGCAAACAGCAGGGATATCCCAAAGGAATCTTGGAAAGTGTCTGAGCGGAGGCTTCCAAGATTAGGGTTATTTCTTTTTTTTTTTTTAGAATTTCAGCTTTCACTGCTTGGGCTCTCACACATTTTTGAAGCTATATTGAATTTACAAGAGATCTTACATATATATGGCTCATGATATATCCTGCTACTTAATTTCTTTCTCAAAATATAGAGCAAAAATATTTCCTGCTATCACCTTGCTAGACTGTAAAGGACAAATCTCAGATAGCTTCTTCATAAGCCATATGGGATCATTTTATCTTGAACAATTGTTTTCTCTTTGATGGTTCCTTCCTTTCTTTATATTTGTGAAACAGAACCTAAGCCAGAGCAAGTATAGGAATATTTGAAGACGTTGATAAACAATCAACAACCTGTAAGAGATAAAGAAAAAATGGGCAATACACATAGAGGTAGCTCTCCACTTATGACCATAATTGAGCCTGCAATTATGGTTGTGAGTCATGATGGTAGTTGAGTGTGTCATCAAATGATTGTGCCCAATTTTATGACCTTTGGTTGTTTTATGCAGTGGTTGTTAAGTGAATGCTGCAGTCATTAAGCAAATGCATTGTTTGCTATGAAGTGTTATTGCCAGAAAGCAGAAGTAAATGCCAATTTCTGACAAAAATTGTGGTCATATGACCACAGGATGTTGCAGACAATTGTAAATGTGAGCTGGTTGCCTAGCACCTAAAATGTGTTCACATGGGTATTGGAAGGGGGTCAGGAATCTGAACGTTGAATCTGGGTTATAACTAGCTTTTTCAGGATCTTGTCTTAACTTTGAATGGTTGCTAAGCACTGTTATAAGTGAGAAACACCTATATATTTTTGCTTGTGCACACTCTTGTATACTGTATGTGTTTTGCAAGTTTGTGTAAATACATATAAAATGACAAACACTTGACACTGTGAGCACAATTATTAGGCAAGTTGAATTTTGGAGGATTAATTTTCGTATTGAACAATTACAGTGCTCTTGGTCAATCCAAAATATTAATAAACCTCAAATCTGAATATTTAAGAAAGTAAAAGTGAGGTTTTTGGCTTTCTTAGGAGAATATGTGTGCATAATTATGGTGCAACTATTAATGTGCAGAATTAACTAAATGGAAAAGAAAAAATTGTCCATCTCGTTTATTTGCATCTGCTAAAATGAGAATAATAAACAACTCAAAATATACAAACAACCATTTCTGACATTTAACACAAAAAAAATCAGTGACCCATATAGCTACTCTTCTTTTTAGTAACAGTCATAAGCTTTTCATTTATGGAGTCTTGTTTCTTGATCTGTTGACGATCAATGTTTTGTGCAGCAGCAATCACAGTTCCCAAACGTCGTTCAGAGGGGTGTACTGTTTTCCTTCACAGTAAATCTCCCATTTAAGAAGGGCCCACAAGTGCTCAATAGAGTTTAGGTCAGTTGGGGAGGGGACTTTGTCATTATTCTTTCATCTTTAAGACCTTTATTGGCTAGCCACTCAGTGGAGTACTTCGATGCATGTGATGGAGCATTGTCCTGCATAAAATTCATGGTCCTCTTGAAAGATGCAGACTTTTTCTTGTACCACTGTTTGAAGAAAGTGTGTTCTAAAAACTGGCAGTAGGTTTGGGAGTTGATTTGGAATCCATCTTCAACCCAAAAAGGTTCAACTAGCTCATCTTTATAATACCAGCCCATACCAGTACCCCACCTCTACCTTGCTGGCATCTGAGTTGAAGTGGAGCTCTGTGCCCTTTACTGATCCAGCCATGGGCCCATCCACCTGGTCCATCAAGAGTCACTCTCATCAGTCCATAAAAAGACAGATTTGAAAAATCTGTCTTCAGATATTTCTTGTCCAAGTGTTGCCATTTCAGCTTATGTGTCTTGTTCAGTGGTGGTCGGGTTTCAGCCTTCCTTACCTTGGCCATGTCTCTGAGCACTGAATACCTTATACTTCTGGGTACTCCAAGTGTAGGTTGCAGTTCAGGAATATGACAGCCATGGAGGATAATGGATTCCTTGTAGCTTCACGTTTTGATTCTTCTGAAATCTTTGGCAGTTAATGTGCACCTTTTTTTCTCAACACGTTTCTTTTGACCTGTTGACTATATGCAACAAAACGTTTGATGGTTCTGTGATCATAATATCTTAGCAATTTTAAGAGTGCTGCATCCCTCTGAAAGACTTTTTAGAAGGTTTGACTTTTCAGAGTCAATTATTATTTTTTTGGCCCATTTTGCCTGAGGAAAAGAAGTTGCCTAATAATTATACACACCTTGATATAGGGTGTTGATCTCCTTGGGCCACACCTGGTATGTTTACATCCACTAACCATTTCAAGTTTATACAGCTTGGACGTGGAAAATATGCAGGCAAATGATAATACGGTCAAAATACTCACTTGCCTAATAATTGTACATATATCCATTTTCAGTTTATCTATCCAGATTGAAATTTATACAGATGAAGGTAGCCATGTAAAAGATGTCTTAGATCAGGGGTGTCAAACTTGCAACATCATGTGACATGTCCCAACGTATCGTGACTTTTTTTCCATTGCTGGCAATGGGGTAGGCGTGGTTTTGGCATGATGTATCCGGCCCACGGGCCGGCAGTTTGACACCCCTGTCTTAGATTGTACCAATACAAAATTAAATTGCAATATATAACTTAATAAGAACAATCACCATCATATAAGCCCGTTTTAGTTTGAAAAATAATTTGTTCTTTTTTCTTAATCATATGACTGAGCAATTTGCAAGCTAGATAAGTTTATGAAAATGAAATAAAATATAGTTTAAATAAAAACGTGAACATGTATTTTTCTTTAAAGTCATTGCAGAGCGTAGCTTAGAGACATTTAGCAACAGTTTGCAGATACGAAGGTGATTTTGAATGACCAGATGAAAAAGTGATTTTGTGACCAGTCCTCAGATTTATGACCTTTGCAGGTCTGTAAAGCAAAGTCAAGGTGAAACAAGTTTGTAAGCAGAGTTCATTTAATGACTCAGCTGCTGGTCCCAATATTGATAGTTATGTGAGGACTGGCTGTATTTGTCAAGAAATATGATTTGCTTTCTTCACATTTGTTTTCATTGCCTTTGATTTTTGTAGAGTACAATAAAAATAACTTCCTGGTAATGACCAATTTACTGACTGGTTGCTAGTTTTGTAAAAGTAGGTTGAAAATTTGGTTTCATTCTATAGCTGGAATGAAGAAATGTTCCTGGAAGATAAATGGTATTGAGCTGCACAATGATGCAGTGATAAAGAAATATTCTTGGCACATAACAGTGGAAATTATCTTGGAAGGACAAGATTTAGGTGAGGAGTACTTTGTTTTTCCCATGGTTTCTTAAATATTGTCCTTCAAACTGCCATATTAAAAGAAAAATGGAACATTGATGCCTGCATGACAAGAGTAAATTATTTTATATTGTATATAGGTGTTCTTAAGTACTTGAATTATTATGTTATAGTCCTAAAGAGTAATGAGAGCTAGAAAAAGAGGTTCACAAAATTAAACAGTTCAGAATTATTTAATGTTGTTAATACCATTAAAAGAAGAAATGTCATTTAAAAGTATATGTGGGCACTTTGTACATTTTGTTTTGGAGTGCAACTTGTCTTACTATTACTTACATTTTTAGGATAAGATACTAAGTGAATACCACAGGAAATACGCAAGAGTCAGCTGTTTAACATAGCCCATGTATTGGAAAAGAAAAACTATATCTCCTCTGTCTTGATTCAGCACTTCCACCCAAGCAGGGCACAGAAAAAAATAAATCATAAATTAAATTCATTCCCCAGATCTATGTCAGTGTTTTTTTAATTCTTTGCAAAATTTAAATAGTTTAAAGAAAATGTGTTGGTATTTTTAAGAAAATTGATATAACTAAAGCTGTAATACAACCATGAAAACAAAGATTAAGAAAAAGTTGATTTTTTTCCCTGTTAGTGATATTTTTTCTTTGGACTAATAGGAACATTTAGAAACAAAATTAAGATTATTTTTTACAAGATCCATAAATAATTGCCTCTTTAAAAACAATTTTCTTGCACAATGCCATTCTGGTGGGAAACAACAACGAAGAAAGCACCAAAACAACAGAAATAAAAACATGTTGGAGGCCAATTTCATACAAACTAACAATAAAGAATGGTTCACCTTGTATCCTGGTCAAATGCCTATGTATACCTCACATTTTCAATGAGAAAGCCAGAAAGATTATTAACTAAGCCTGCCAAATTTATTAACATAAAAACATAAACAGAGCAAAGAGAGCAAACACGAACCATGAAACAGGAGCTATTCAAACGGTTGCCTTCAGCAAACCAGCCTTCCCACGCATTCCCCTTTTAAACAGTTCAGGGCGTGGCTTCTCTCTACCTCCTTCCGAGGTGCCCCATTGCCTTCCAGTGTTTACTCCTGATTGACTGCCTCCTGCGTCAGGCGTCCTTGAACAGGGCCAGCTGTGGGTCATCTTCATCCAGGCTGTCAGGCTCACACAGCTGGGTCTGCGTCGTGACCAGGTGGGAGGGGCCTGGCTGAGGGCTCTGTGGAGCCTCAATATTATTCTCAGCAAGCTCTCCAACACCCCCCTCCTCATCCTCTGAATCGTCCGACCCAACTGCCGAACCCACAGGCTGACCCTGAATCACAACAGACGTAGAAGGCATGACTCCTTAGATAACATTGCTTAATAGAAGAACACATCATATGCCATTCTTGTCAGATTTTGTGGAAAAGGCAGAAAGAATTGAAGATAACCAGTCCAGCAAATAGCTGGACTGAAGAATTTTGTAAGTAATAACCAACTCATTGCATTGTACCAAGAACCATTAGAGACTCAGTGTTCATTCATATAACTAAAGAGTTCTGTTCTTGGTTTCATTTGAATTAAAAAATATATTGTGTATCTCTTGTACTGAGGCCTAAAATATTTTATGATTATGGTATGTTTCTTTTAAGGTGATATGATTTTCATTGGAAAATTCGGGATAAATAAATTATAATTTCCTGATTATTTCCATGATTTACGATGTCCAGATTGTATAATTGCTTTTAACCAAGATGGCATTTTTTGCATGAAATATTAGCTGATATTTGGGGTAGAAGATATGGCACTGAATAAAGAATAGAATATGTATTTGGGAATCTTAGAACAGAAGGTGTCTTTGGTGTAGCATTTTTAACAGATCCCATTGGAGATACCTGTGCCAAATTCTAGCATGACATCCTACATAATTTGGTCCACAAATGGGAACTTAATAGTATTAAGGTGATGGGAATAAGCTTGAACATTAGTAGCTCAGACCATAAGGATAAGATTTCATTCTGTGTGGCAAACTAAAAAATATTTTTCTATTTTCTGGTGTATTCTATTGTAATTGCCCCAAAGAATCTACCTACCCCAATACTCTTAACTGGGAGGGTTATTATGCATTGTCTGAATAGAGAGAGACATCAAAATGGAGGAGTTGCATAAAAATGGAGGAGTCACCGAGCTAAAAATAATGCTGACAAATGTATGTAATGAAGTCAGGAAAGGGAAAACTCCATTCATCATAGCTTCTATCTCACAGTTAGGAAAAATATGGATAGTCAGTCTATGCTACACATGGATCTCCTTATGTCTTTCTTAGTAAAAACTAACATATTTGAAAGACTACTGACAATAACCTGAGCATTGCAGTTATTGCAGCAAGAACAAAATCCAACATTCAGTATTACTAGCACAGGAAGTAGATAGAATGTGTTGGATTTTAGTTGTGGTACTTAAAATCAGATCTATTCTGTGACAAAAATAAGTATTTTAAATCCTATTCCTGGGGCTCGTTTACAGTCTCTGAATCTTAAAAAAATCCTACTCCGGAGGTTTGAGAAACTCTTGGAGGTGCATGCTGAAATGAGGACTTCAGTGGGAAAGCACAATTGAGTTATACTGCTATCTCACTTATTTTAGCAGCTGAACTAGATCTTAGTTCACCCAGTCTATATCCATTGAATACAGGTAACCCCCAGGTATGAACGTTTATTTAGCGAGTTTTCACAAAAACGAATTAATTCAGAAAGGGTACTTACATTAGAAATTAAAAATTGCGACTAAAAAGAGCCTATGTAGCCATGTGGCTTGGATTAAGGCTCTGTTGCAGTGGCCTCCATTTTTAAATCTGTGACTTGTTTGGGCGTAGGAGAAGCCAAAAGGTTTGGTGGTTGGTGTTTTTTTTTAATCCCTGGTCACATGGCCAACAAGAGCTGATCTGGGGCTCTTTTGCTTTTGCTGCAATCTGCTACTGCCTGGACTGGAGTGTATGGTAGAATTACTTCTGTAAGTATTTTAAAATATATAATTTTTGTTACTCTATAGTGCTTGCAAACTTTGGGAACTGCTCTGCTTGTGTTTGCAAACTATTGAGCTTTTATTTTGGAGATTAGTATATATTACTGTAGTTTGTAGTTTTTAAATTTAAATTGGCTCCAGAAGTTGTGGGTACCCTATCACTGGAAACTTTTAAGAAGAGACTGGATAGGCATTTATCAGAAGTATTGTACTCTCTTGCGAGAGCAGTGGGTTAGACTAGATGACTTCAACGTCCATTCCATCTCTGTTACTATTGCAAGTCAAGAGTTCTGTAAATCCCTCCCGCTGGGTGCTTGGCTGGAGATTCTTAAACTGGCGAATGGTTGTTTTTTTTAAAGCAATGCCCTCCCCCCCCCCCCTGAGCAGCTGAAGATGCTTGAGCTGGCTAGCAGCAGTTGTTTTTTTAAAAAAGAACTTTAATGACTGCAAGCCCTGCTTGAAGGCAATTTAGTTCCTGACCCGGTACCAGAAACAGCTGATGGGTGTCTGGTGGGAAACCCTCCCAGTTCAGTTAACATGGCAGCTATGGGAGGAAATAGTAAGTCATATCTTCATTTGATTTGATTTGATTAATGAATTTGATTTTAAAAAATTGTAAAATTGAGTCTGATTCATTTAATGAGTTTTTTTTACTTACAAGTCTAATGACTAGGCTCCATTAGGTTCATACCTTGAGGACTACCTGATGGTGCCCAGCAATCATGTAAATTGTGGATGTTTCATTGATGTCTAGTATTCAAGATTTTTGATAATTATTTAGCTTGATTTGTTAGCTTTATAATGCTGCTTTACCTTCAGAAATACATTGTGGTATATATATAGCAGTCTTCTGCTGATACATTCCAGCTCTATGGAAGATTTTTTTAAAAAATTTATTTATTTTAATTCCATTTATATCCCGCCCTTCTCCGAAGACTCAGGGCGGCTTACAAGCTTAGCAGTAGCCTTCATTCTATGAATGATAGTATTTTGCCACAGTCATCAAGTGACCCTTGGATCTCCCTGGACTTAATCCAATATCTTAACCATAGTACCAGCTGGCTGCCTTAGATCTATTGGATGCATTTGTCATTCTCATTTGGGGAAAGCTATAATAAGGTTTGTGATCTGGTTTTAATTTTGTAGACAGGCACTGTATATGGGCATTCTTGAGTCAGAAAGTTGAATTGTGTTTTTTTTCTTCTTCTTCAAGGTAAATACATGCAAATGATGAACATTTTGAAGCCCATTGCATTTGATGTGATTCACTTTATGTCACAGCTTTTTGATTACTACATGTATGCAATATATACATTTTTTGGCCGAAATAACACAGTAAGTAAATATAAGTAAACAGTAATTTTGAGCACAGTATAAATGGAAAATAATGGAATTAATTGTAGCTAGCATAGTGTATTGCCTGTGAAATATTACCAAGGCTGTGGACGTGTTTTTCTTACTTTGCTTTTTAAGAGTATTTTTCTCCAATGTTTATATGCAATCTGTATAGTCAAAGAATAAGGCTTTTATAATTTGAGCATTGATGAAGAAGATACATTATTTTTATTTTATTTTATTTTATTTTATTTTAATTCCATTTATATCCCGCCCTTCTCCGAAGACTCAGGGCGGCTTACAAGCTTACAAGGTATTCTGAAATAGATTTTTGAATTAATTATTTTTTGAATCTTTTGGGCCTTAAACCTGATGCCTTTTACAATACATTATAGTGAATTTGCCTATATAAAGATCATGGAAGATACTGACAATGATAAATACAATCCTTCTGAAATGGAATGTTTTCAAACCAATGGAAAGATTTTATTTGGGATTGATATTGTATTATTATGTTTTGGAAAATAAATTCCTGGAAGAATAAAAATAAGAGGTAAATGGTGCCATGTGTTCATTGACAAATATAATGAAACATTGAGTCAAAACATGAAACAAACTTCAGGCTAAATGTTCTTCCCTCCAATATCTCAGTGACTTTGTTGCAAAAATCCTGCCTTGTCTTATGCCAATGTTGATCATTATATCTGAATAAAAGTCTGACTTAACTAATTATTTCCAAATTGCTATCATTAACTATTAAAGTACCCTTCATGGATTATTGCCTTGTTGTGGCGAAAGGGCTTGCGTAATTCAATGCAGGGCCACCCAAGACAGACAGGTCATAGCAGAGAGTTCTGACATAACATGATCCGCTGGAGAAGGAAATGGCAACCCACTCCAGTATCTTTGTCATGAAAACCCCATGGACAGTACCAAAAGGCAAAAAGATATGACGCTGGAAGATGAGCCCCTCAGGTCGGAAGGCATCCAATATGCTACTGGGGAAGAGCCAGAGGGCTAGTACTAGTAGTGCCAGAAAGAATGAAGCAACTCGGCCACAGCCAAAAGGACACTCAGCTGTGGATGTATCTGGTGGTGAAAGGAAAGTCCAATGCTGTAAAGATTTTTTCTCCATAGGATCCTGGAATATAAGATCTATGAATCAAGGGAAGCTGGACGTGGTCAAATGAGATGACAAGACTGAACATCGACATCTTAGGAATCAGCGAACTAAAATGGACAGGAATGGGTGAATTTAATTCACATGACCATCAGGTATACTACTGCGGGCAAGAATCCCTCAGAAGAAATGGAGTATCCTTTATAGTCAATAAAAGAGTAGGAAAAGCAATACTGGGATACAATCCCGAATATGACAGAATGATCTCAGTTCGAATCCAAGGCAAACCATTCAATATCACAGTAGTCCAAGTCTATGCCTCAACCACTGGTGCTGAAGAGGATGAAATTGACCACTTCTATGAAGCCCTACAGCACCTTATAGAACTAACACCAAAAAATGATGTCCTTATCATCATGGGGGATTGGAATGCTAAAGTACAAAGCCAAAAGATAACTGGAATAACAGACAAGTTTGGCCTTGGAGTACAAAATGAAGCAGGGCGCAGGCTGACAGAATTTTGTCAAGAGAGTACGATGGTACAAAAAGAAGCAGGGCACAGGTTGACAGAATTTTGTCAAGAGAATACGATGGTACAAAAAGAAGCAAGGCACAGGCTGACAGAATTTTGTCAAGAGAATACGATGGTCATAGCAAACACTCTTTTCCAACAACCCAAGATGGCTCTACACATGGACATCATCAAACGGTCAACACAGAAATCAGATTGACTATGTGCTCTGCAGCCAAAGATGAAGAAGCTCTATACAGTCAGTAAAAACAAGACCAGGAGCTGACTGTGGCTCAGATGATAAGCTTCTCATTGCAAAATTTAGGCTTAAACTGAAGAAAGTAGGGAAAAGCACTACTAGGCCACTCAGGTATGAACTAAATCATATCCCTGATGAATATACAGTAGAGGTGACAAATAGATTTAAGGAATTAGATCTGATAGACAGAGTGCCTGAAGAACTATGGACAGAGGTTCGCAACATTGTACAAGAGATAGCAACTAAAACCATCCCAAAGAAAAAGAAATGCAAGAAAGGAAAATGGCTGTCTGAGGAAGCTTTGCAAATAGCTGAGAAAAGGAGGGAAGCGAAAGGCAAGGGAGAAAAAGAAAGATATGCCCAATTGAATGCAGAATTCCAGAGAATAGCTAGAAGAGATAAGAATACCTTCTTAAATGAACAGTGCAAAGAAATAGAAGAACACAATAGAATAGGGAGGACCAGAATTCTTTTCAAGAAAATTGGAGAGATGAAGTGAACATTTCATGCAAAAATGGGCATGATAAAGGACCAAAATGGCAGGGACCTGACAGAAGCAGAAGAGATTAAGAAGAGGTGATAAAATTACACAGAAGAACTATACAAGAACAAGCTTAACGTCCCTGATAACCATGATGAGGTGGTCACTGACCTTGAGCCAGACATCCTAGAATATGAAGTGAAGTGGGCCATAGGAAAGCTGAGCAATAACAAAGCTAGTGGAGGTGACAGTATTCCAGCTCAGCTATTCAAAATCTTAAAAGACAATGCAGTAAAGTGCTACACTCAATTTGCCAGCAAATTTGGAAAACTCAACAGTGGCCACAGGATTGGAAAAGATCAGATTACATTCCAATTCCAAAGAAAGGCAGTGTCAAAGAATGTTCAAACTATCGCACCATTGCACTCATTTCACATGCTAGTGATGCTTAAAATCCTACAAGCTAGACTCCAGCAGTATGTTGATTGAGAACTACCAGAAGTACAGGGAGGATTTTGAAGAGGCAGAGGAACTAGAGATCAAATTGCCAACATACGCTGGATCATGGAGAAAGCTAGGGAGTTCCAGAAAAACATCTATTTCTGCTTCATTGACTATGCTAAAGCCTTTGATTGTGTGGATCACAACAAACTGTGGCAAGTTCTTAAAGAGATGGGAGTACCAGACCATCTTATTTGTCTCTTCATAAACCTATATGCGGGTCAAGAAGCAACAGTGAGAACTGGACATGGAACCACTGATTGGTTCAAAATTGGGAAAGGAGTCTGGCAAGGCTGTATACTGTCGCCCTGCCTATTTAACTTATATGCAGAGCACATCATGAGAAAGGCAGGGCTAGATGAATCAAAAGTTGGAATTAAGATTGCCGGGAGAAATATCAACAACCTAAGATATGCAGATGATACCACTTTAATGACAGAAAGTGAAGAGGAACTAAAGAGCCTCTTGTTGCGGGTAAAGAAGGAGACTGCAAAACTTGGGTTGAAACTTAACATTAAGAAAACCAAGATTATGGCATCCGCCCTCTCAATTCCTGGCAAATAGATTGGGAAGAAATGGAGGCAGTGATAGATTTTATTTTCCTGGGCTCTAAGATCACCACAGATGGGGACTGCAGCCAAGAAATTAAAAGACGCTTGCTCCTGGGGAGGAAAGCCATGGCAAATCTAGACAGTACACTAAAAAGGTGAGACATCACCCTGTCAACAAAAGTGTCTATAGTCAAGGCTATGGTCTTACCAGTTGCAGTGTATGGCTGTGAAATCTGGACCATAAGAAAGGCTGAGTGCCAAAGAATTGAGGCCTTTTAACCATGCTGTTGGAGAAGACTCCTTCTAGTCCCTTGGACTTCAAGGCAATCAAACTGGTCAGTCCTAGAGGAGATCAACCCTGACTGCTCTTTAGAAGGCCAGATCCTGAAGCTAAAACTCAAATACTTTGGCCACCTAATGAGAAGGAAGGACTCACTGGAGAAGAGCCTAATGCTGGGAAAGGTTGAGGGCAATAGAAGAAGGGGACGACAGAGAATGAGGTGGCTGGATGGAGTCACTGAAGCAGTAGGCGTGAGCTTAAATGGACTCCAGAAGATGGTAGAGGACAGGAAGGCCTGGAGGAACATTGTCCATGGGTCAGACACGACTTTGCAACTAACAGCAACAACAACTATTAAAGTAGTTATTTATGTAGTTACCTTAGCATGAAACCATGAAGATCATGGTACTAGCTATATAACCTCAATGATATGGTTCTAGTTTATAAAGAGAAGAATATTTTTTTTTGTTTCATGGTCTTTAAAGAGCATAGAGGTGGCTGTGGTCATTAGTCTCTTGGCCCAAATTGGGAGAAAGTTCTAGGGAAGGGGCTATACTTCCCATAGTTAATTTTTGTGCTCTACATTTGGATAAAATATCGGCAAAGATTGATAAACTGGCTGTGGCTGTGTCATATTTTTCACATCTATCATATGCCATGTATTTAGAAGTTATAAATCTAAAAGATATGGCCAAATATCAGTACAAACAAATAGAAAATATTTTCCATTTTTGAGCTATTGCATAATTAATATAGGTGGTCTCACTTCATCATCACAATTGGACTTGAAACTGCATCACTAAACACTCAGTTCTACTGTTGTTGTTAAACGAATCATCCTGTCATTAAGTGCAACAACACATGACCATGTTTTGTGACTTATTGCCAACTTCCCAATTGATTTTGCTTCTCAGAAGCTGACTTAAGAACATCACAAATAATGATCACATAACCATGGGACCCCATGATATCATAATTGCGAACTGGTTGCCAAATGCCTGAGTTGCAATCATGTGACCAGGGGATTCTGCAACAACCCTAAGTTTGAGTCTTTATGACTGGTCATAATGCTACATTTTTAACACCGTTGTAAATTTAAGTAGTCACTAAACAAGACAGTAGCTAATTAAGGACTATCCATACCAATGAAACAAAATCAGCTTAACTTTTTCATGATCCTATTGATAAAAATAACTATGTTCATTGTTAATTGACACTTTTCTTGGAAACTTGAAAATCTGCATTATAAAGTTGGTGATCAGGGAGTATGACGAGATGTTACTGAACAGTAATTCTTCATTCTGATTTGAATTCACTTGGGGTTTCACATGGTTTTTCTGTGTCTCAAAGTATAACCATAATGAAGCAATGTAAACAATCCCGATTACTATCTTCCAAAACAATAGATAATTCTTATGTCAATAGTAATTGAGGGAGTTATTTTGACAGTACAGACATTAATTCATCTTTTTTATTTATGGATAGGATTGGTGAATTAATTAATTTCATGTCTCAGCAATTTCATTGGGGGGGTCTGTTGAGGCAGAAGATATGACAAATTGGAAAGTCTTGCGTTTATTTATCTTTCACCCAAGACTTGTTACTTAAAATTCTTTCTCATTTCTAGTTTGAATCAACAGGACTTGGACTTAGTAGCAGTAGGCTTCGTACCACCTTGAATAGAATCCAGGAAAGCTTGATCGATCTGGTAAGTCACAGGACTTTGGTAGAATTTCACAAGAGGATTAAAATGGAAATATTAATGTATCCTCAAATTTATCTTGAGAAAATATAGGGATTTAAGATGTATTTTGTATCTGTCAGAACAATTGTAAGGATTCCTGAAAATGTATTTTACCTTCCCATTCTTTTTACTTAAGGAAGTAGAATTAATTTAATCCTTTCTCTGTATTTTGCTGTCATGAACAAAATAAACCTGTAATGAAGATGCTGTGCTATAGTGTATGTTCTTAGGTGGAAAAACACCACAATGTAGATTAAGCTTCTTGCAGAAATTTGAACTAAATGTACCATACTGCAATTGTTTTGCAATAAATGTTGTGTTGTACGAGTTTAAATTTTCTACCAATGTTGTAGATAGATTTATGTGACAGATTGGTCACAAAATGTCTGTGGATATGAAAGAGCAATGACAATAGAAAAGACCTGTTCTTGAATTCTCTCAAAATTGCACCATCAATTTATACTTTTGTGGATTGATTTAATTATTCAATGAAGCTTAGTTTCTTTGATGGGAAGCTCTTCTGTTACATGGTAGTGACTAGTGTAACAGTGTCCATCACAGTTGAACTTTAATTGCATTTTAGTGACAGAACAATATTTTTCCCTTTATTCTGTGAATTTGTCATGATAGCCTTCCCTTACCACAAGGTCTTAGTGAAAATAACTGAAGCCATTTTACTACCATGAAAAGTTGGAAAAATGGTTTTTAAAGTTCTGTTTTGTATGCAGTTCCACAGAATTGAAACTGGGGACTAATACATATATTTTCTAACAAACTATGTTATATAATTTGTCAAAATACAATATTATGAAATACTGTAAAAACTTAAAAGTATTTAAAAGTTTTTACTAGAATTCTGTAGCTGATTATATATACTGTATTTGATATGCAGGAATTACATCTCATTGTAGGGTAATATTTACAGATGATGAAAATTGTTTGGGCAAGTTTATTTACCATAATTTTCAAAATAGTATACAATGGTAACAGCAAGATTATAACAAGAATGTTTGTTTCTATATTTATATTTCAATTCAAATTGACATCTGTCTTAAACCATGACTCTGTCCAGTTAATAATAGCATAAAATATAAAAAACCACACATATATACCACAGCCAGGGTAACAGCAAACTGATCAATATCAAATCAACATAACATTTGTATGGCTTAAGCTTTATCTCCTGACTCTCCACGCTCAGTAACAGAACCATGTGTTTCAGGCAGGGGTCTTCAAACTTGGCCCTTTTATGACTTGTGGACTTCAACTCTCAGAATTCCTCAGCCAGCCTGGCTGAGGAATTCTGGGAGTTGAAGTCCACAAGTCATAAAAGGGCCAAGTTTGAAGACCCCTGGTTTAAGGCCTTGCAAAAGGCTTAAAGGTGAGAGCCATCTAATTTCTGGAATAATGGTACTCTGAAGAGCAGTCACTGAGATGTTATTGTTATATTATTGTTCTTGTTTTTCTTTTCATTTTCTGTTACTTTTCTAGTTTTTTTTCTGTTTTGTATAAATAAAACTATTTTTTAAAAAATACAACAGAAAGAAGTAAAGTGGAAATAGAATATGACATATTGAACTGTAATGTTGCACTTTAAATACCTGGCAGAATAAACTCCACTTTTTTCTAATTCTCAAAAAATGATAAGATTAGTGATAGGCAACTCTTTCTAGGAAAAGATTTCACAAGTGAAAGGAATCTGTGAGGAATGGACCACACTTTTCTGGACTTAAATGGTATGGGACATGAAATAGACCCTGTACAGTTGATCTTTGCCCAAAAGATGGACCAAGATGTTTAGCAGGGCTGTGGCAGAAATAGTTACTACAATAGAAGGAACAATGAGATTTGAGAGTTTATTCTCTTATCTCAAGACTTCCGAAAATATTCCAAAGTAGATTGTTTTAAGTAAGCAGTTTGCTGCTATTGACTGCTGCAGGAACTTGACAGCTATAGTGCATGGTTCCCTTGATGATATCCCCTCTCTTTTTAATGGAATTAATTAGGTCAGTATTATGAATCCTTTTAAAGAAAAATCATAAATGTAACAATAAAATCAGGAACATCCTATTTGGACTATTAATAATATTTCCATCACTAGAATTGAGAAGATGACTGAAAAATACCTAATAAATTCAGTTTATGTTCTAGATGGAATGAGTATATAATTGTTGAAAGTACCTGTTTGGCCCTGCATTTAATTTTTCTTTTCTTATGAAGGAGATTGTTGCCATTTTGAGCAGCTCTTTATTAAAAAGTATATGTTCTAATGATCTCTGATAATTCCCAGAATTTTTCTAATAGTGCATAACAAATAGTTTATAAATTGCTGAGATGGAGTATGTTTATATAACACTGCATTAAGCAGGAGTACAAATTTTGGATGGACTGCCTAATACTCATTTTGTTCAGAGCTCTGGGCCTGCTGAAAAGGAGTTTCCAGATATACAGTGAGGAAAAAAATTGTTTGATCCCCTGCTGATTTTGTACATTTGCCCACTGACAAAGAAATGATCAGCCTATAATTTTAATGGTAGGTTTATTTTAACAGTGAGATACAGAACAACAACAAAAAAAATCCAAAAAAACGCATTTCAAAAAAGTTATAAATTGCTTTGCATTTCAATGAATGAAATAAGTATTTGACCCCTTTGCAAAAAATGACTTAGTACTTGGTGGCAAAACCTCACAGAGGTCAGATGTTTCTTGTAGTTGGCCACCAGATTTGCACACAGATTTGCACACACGAGGGATTTTGTCCCACTCCTCTTTGCAGATCCTCTTTAAGTCATTAAGGTTTCGAGGCTGACTTTTGGCAGCTCGAACCTTCAGCTCCCTCCACAGATTTTCTATGGGATTAAGGTCTGGAGACTGGCTATGTGCTTCTTCTTGAGCCACTCCTTTGTTGCCTTGGCCATGTGTTTTGGGTCTTTGTCATGCTGGAATACCCATCCACAACCCATTTGCAATGCCCTGGCTGAGGAAAGGAGGTTCTCACCCAAGATTTGATGGTACATGACCCCATCCATTGTCCCCTTGATGCGGTGAAGTCCTGTCCCCTTAGCAGAAAAACACCCCTAAAGCATAATATTTCCATCTCCATGTTTGACAGTGGGGATGGTGTTCTTGGGGTCATAGGCAGCATTACTCCTCCTTCAAACACAGCGAGTTGAATTGATGCCAAAGAGCTCGATTTTGGTCTCATCTGATCACAACACTTTCACCCAGTTCTCTGAATCATTCAGATGTTCATTTGGCAAACTTCAGACGGGCTTGTACATGTGCTTTCTTGAGCAGGAGGACCTTGCGGGCACTGCAGGATTTCAGTCCTTCACGGTGTAGTGTGTTACCAATTGTTTTCTTGATGACTATGGTCCCAGCTGCCTTGAGATCATTGACAAGATCCTCCCATGTAGTTCTGGGCTGATTCCTCACCATTCTCATGATCATTGAAACTCCACAAGGTGAGGTCTTGCATGGAACCCCGGACCAAGGGAGATTGACAGTTATTTTCTGTTTGCAAATAATTGCTTCAGCTTTTATCACCTTCTCACCAAGCTGCTTGGCAATAATTTTGTAGCCCATTTCAGCCTTGTGTAGGTCTACAATCTTGTCCCTGATATCCTTGGACAGCTCTTTGGTCTTGGCCATGGTGGAGAGTTTGGGATTTAATTGATTGATTGCTTCTGTGGACAGGTGTCTTTTATACAGGTAACGAGCTGAGATTAGGAGCACTCCCTTTAAGAGAGTGCTCCTAATCTCAGCTCATTACCTGTATAAAGGACACCTGGGAGCCAGGAATTTTGCTGATTGACAGTGGATCAAATACTTATTTCACTCATTAAAATGCAAATCAATTTATAACTTATTTGAAAGCATTTTTCTGATTTTTTTGTTGTTATTCTGTCTTGCACTGTTAAAAAAACCCCTACCATTAAAATTACAGACTGATCATTTCTTTGTCAGTGGGCAAACGTACAAAATCAGCAGGGGATCAAATAATTTCCCTCCTCACTGTATATAGTCTTGTGATGGCAGGTATATCCACAGGGGATGTCAAAAAAGTCCAAATGGTGTATACAACTGTGCTTTCAAAGTCCAACCACAATACTGTAACTGCTGTTTTGAGATTGTAGCCACCATATAGGGTTTTTTTTAACAACTCTCTCCCTTTTCCCCTTTGGTCATCTCTGCATTGGGAGGTGTGATTAATACAGTTCTTCCTTCCACACAGGAGAGATTGGGAATCATATATATGTAGATAAACAGCAATCAAAGAAAGATAAATCAGGCTGGAAATCCAGAGGAAATTTTTGGAGAAGATAAATATGCTAGACTTTGACAGCACTTGCTAATAGAACACACCATATATTGTTACAAAATCCCTGTATTTCAGATTGCAGTATAAAACATGGTAAGAGGTCCATGTCTTTTGTCTTCATTAAGCTATTCTAGGTTAAGGAATACAAGAGTTGTAGCAGGATAGACCAGTATTCCTTGCAAATTCCCTCCCCCCTTTCCTCTCATAAAGAGTTGGCTAAGGGAATGACCATTTCCTCCCTGATATCCCAGAACAATAATGGTGAATCTCTTGAGCTCTGCATATCAAAATTAAGAAAACACCTGCCATCTTTCCCTCTCTCTCTCTCTCTTTCCTTTTCTTCTCCCTCATACACACATGAAAAACTATTCACAAGAAGTAGTAATAAATTAAATTAAATCATTTAAATTTATTAATAAATAAACGCGCGCGCGCACACACACACACACACACACACACACACACACACACACTTATAAAATTGTAAATATTTTTCAGAATGCCTGTCTAAGCAGTTCTAGCCTGGAAACTTTGGAGAATGCTCTTGTGTGGCCTTGCAGCTTCCAAAAGAGTGGGAAAGCATGCCCCATTCTCACATGCTTTTTGGAGGCTCCAGAGGTCTCTTATGCATAACTTCCAGAGGCCCCAAAGGCCTGGTGTGTCACCAAAAATGTCATAGCATGTCACTTGTGTAACATATATGTTCACCATCATAATCTTTTCTTCAGGTTAGCTGCACAAATATTTTCAGGGAAGATGATGTAGAATTCTTTTTAAATCTATATTTGCTTTCCTTAGAAAAGGTTTTCTAAAAGAAAGTTTTAAGGTTTTAAACTGGTAAGTGTTTCATTCAGGAGCTGCTTAAGTTTGTATACTTTATATCCTCTTCTTTTTTAAAAAACCATCTATGATAATCTCCATAAGATATTTCCAGAGTCTGTGCTAAATATACATATAGTCATTCTGCTCATGCACACTTTATTTCTAAGCCCATACAAAAATGAAAGAAGTTAATTGGAGTAGCTAAGAGAGAAAAGTAGACTTCCCAAGAGAAAAATAGATTAGTTCTGGCTTTGATACATCTGATATAAAATCTTGTTGTTTTCATTTAATTTATGTTTACTAATATGGACTTAGATCATTTATATTTACAGGAAAAAATTGCTCATATTAGATAGAGATTTGAATATTTTACAAAAATCTAGAGGAAATATTTTATACTAACCTTAGTATGCTAATCTTACATTGTTTTGAGTCCTTCCACATGTATTGAGTATGGATTCATGTCCTAGAAAACTTCCAGAATTCATAGCCAAACGTAGTTTTGCCAGTGTGGGGAGGATTGTGGAATTTATAATTCAAAACCTCTGAAGGGTGGTAAATAGAGAAAATCTGCTTTAAATAAACACATTCATGAAAAACTATATCATAAGTCACCTTTAATTTGCAGCTATATATCTGCACAGTTATACTTTTACAAGGAAGAAAAGCCTATTCTATTATAGCCATAGGTATAACTTCCCTTAAGAGTCTACTGAATTAGTGGACATTAAGTAAAAGCTGGCGATCTCATTCCTGCTCCTTTTTCAGTGTGGGAAATGTGTATACAGAGAAGTAAAATGAATAGTTGAGCGTAAAGGCCCTTTGAGTCATAGTTTACAAGGGACAGAAGTAGTGTCATGGTTGGTAGGTTGTTTCCTTCATCCTTGCAGAACAAGTTACCTACCCCTATAGATGAACGAGTGAATACAAATCATTGTTGCCCAAGGACAGATTAAGTTCTCATCTAACTTAAACTAGATCAAGTATTTGTTGTGAATGTAACATGATCAAGCTTAAAATCTATAACTTTAATAAAAGTTTTGAAAAAAGATTGTGTTATGTTCTGCACGATTGCTTAGAGGTAATCTTTGTATTCAGCCATAGCTGAATACTAAGGAACCATATACAAAGAAGTGTGTCTCTTTTATGTAACTACAGTCAATCTAAAAATAAAATAAAATCAAAGCACAATCCAAAAATGTTACTCAGGTTTGCTAAAAGGTTTAATGAATGGTCAGGTAGGGTTTGCATGAGTTCTCAGTTTCTAATCTGTGTACTGTACCAGTTTTAATAAGCAGAAAATAGTCCCAACTACTTTTTAAGCTTTTAAAGATGATTTGTTCATATGAAAGGTCTAAGACTTCAAGCAGTCTTCTTCATCCATTCTATTCCTTAATTTCCGAGAAATCTTTCTTTGGCAATGACGTCTAGCTGTTACCTTTTTGACCAACTGCATTTTAGATGACTTCCTGCACCGTGCCGACTTTGAATGGTTCTATTAAGTTTAATGTGGGTAATTTTGCTTTAAATAAGGCAAGTTCTTAAGTCGTTATGTAAGAAGAAAACAGAAAATTTCCCCCTTTTCAGTTATGATTTAAGAATTCAACATATTGCTTTATATTATTGCTTTAGAATTATTGCTTTAGTATTTAATTAAAATAAACATGAAGATCATGTGTGCAGGGGAAAGGTTCAGCATTTATTTCTCAACAATAAGGATAAACACATAAATCTACTAGTGAACATTTTAAAGGCAGCTAAGGAAATTAAATCAGCTCTTGGGTGTTAGCTTTTTAGGTGTTCTTCTGGATCTGAAAAGCTATCTTGGTGGTCCATTGTATTTGATTAGCCCTATCATGTCTTGTATGTGTGGAGAAGAGAAAGTATTTTCTAGAAAATGTTGGAATTGGGAGTATATCTTGACTGAATATAATTAGGATTTTGCAAGGTAACGGGTTGCCTTCTTCTCATATTTGATGGAAAGATTTAGAGAAGGGAAAGATACCCTTTTTACCTCTTCCTGTCAAAATCAAGGCAATGGCCCTTTGTATAATTTAAATTGTTACAGAAATAGAGGACCAAATTATATATTAATTTCATTGTGTTACTTGCCTTTTCTTTCCAAGAATGAGAATATCGTGACATGGCTTAATTTTTCCATATGAAAAACTAGGATAAAAATCTTTAATATATTGCCGGGATAGGTTTTGCTAGATTAAGGAGTAGGAGTAGAATGGAGTGAATAGTTTATTTACTTATTTATTTTATTAAATTTTTATCCTGCTTTACTGTTGCTGTTTTTATAAATTACCCAACATATATAATACTTCTTCCTTCTCCTATTTTCTTCACAACAACAGTTTTGGGCTAAGAGAAGTGACCCAAGGAATATAACCAGCTTTCATGCATAAGAAGAGACTAGAATTCACAGTCTCCTGGTTTCTGGGTCAGCCTCATAACCACTATACCAAAGCGGCTCTTGGTTTGCTTCTCATCTTTTGTTGCTGAAGAAAAGATGGTATTGTATTTCCAGTGTAGGCTGTGTGTGTGTGTGTGTGTGTGCCTATTAAGATGATGAGACATTTTAAGATGGTTAGATAGGAAAAGAAACTGTTCAACAAGAAAAGATTGCATGTTTTAATATAACGGTCCATGATACCTTCCTCCTATATAGGAATCTAAATATAAGAAACTCGATTGTGCAAAATCTGTTGAGAACTGATATATGTCTTTGTGAATGTTGCACTGGCAGTTGCTCAAAAATCTTCCCCCCCCCCCCCAAGCAGTAAGAAGAAAATGCAAGAAAGAAGTTTCACTCCTGAGTACGGGAATTAATGAGACCAGGAAACAATCTGTTCCTTTTTGGCTTTTTAAGACTCCAAGCTTTTTTTTTCCTTTTCTTCTGTGTCTACCTGCTTTTTGATGTCTTAAAGAAGACTTTTTCATTGGTAGATTGAAATTACAGACCTGTACAATGATTCTTTAAAGAAGCAAAATGTCTTCAAGGGTCAAAAATGTTTGTTGGATATGATCAGTATGCTAGATCAAAGAATTACCATGTTTTGATGGGAACACAAGAACATTTTATTCACTTCTTTCTTCATTTATATCCTACCCATATGCTGACGTGCAACACCATAGCTAGGATTACAGGACATATCCTTCTGCTCAGATATTTGGATCAAAAGTAGGACTTTCTGAGGGCTAGCATGTTGAATCAAAATGCCCTAAATTGTTTGAGATGTGACTATTTTGCTTTTATTCACAGATTTTTTTTCTTCTCTTTTCTTGTGCCCTGATAACAAATTTCTTCTTAATTTTCTTCTTCCAAATTTTGTCCCTTTCCCCACTTTGATTGGTCACATGAAGATTCTTGACTGATTATGAATCACATAGTATGAAATTATTTTGTTATAGTACTTACTAAGGACAATTATGTCTGTGATGATTTCCGTGAAGACAATTGGTGCCAGTTCAGAAATCATTGTCCTCTCTGCAAATAAGTGAACAGTTTTGCCTCTTTCAGTGAGACTGTAAAACAAACAGCAACAAAACAAGCACAAAGAAGAGCATTTCAGTACTGATGAAAGGATGAAAATACTTCTGAACTCTAAGTTACAACATTTTATACTGCTTGTGCTTTGAATTAAAAGTTTATAGTGGTTTACTTACTGCCTGTTTGTGGTTTGAAATAATTCCAAATCCTAAATCCCATTAGTGAGGAATTACTCAACCAATAATTTGGCATTCTCCAATTTAGCTTTGTTCAAAAGAGCTCTTTTCCTGTGAAGTGAGGTGAGAGAGAGTCTTTCCCAGCAGTGCACTGGGGAAAAAATCCTTAAAATCGTAAAGTTGGAAGGACCATTTAGACCATCAAATCCAACCTTTTTATTCACTGCAGGCATCCAAACTATCTAGACTCCACTTAAACATGTTCAGTGAAAGGGAGTGCACTATAACTCTCAAGTTTCCTGTTGCAGCCTAACTCATACTTCTGAATATGAACTGTGTTTCCATTTAATTGTCAGTATAGATAATGAAGACCGACTTCTCAGAATCTTCCTACATTACATATAGCAGGGGTGTCAAACTGTCAGCCCGCGGGCCGGATGCGTCACACAGAAGCCGCGCTCATCCCATTGCCGGCAATGGCAAAACACTCCCAATATGTTGCGTGACATCATGTGATGTTGCAAGTTTGACGTTTCTGGCATATAGTATAGGCTATATAAGAGCCTTGGTGGAGCAGTGGGCTAATGCCTCCTTAAGTAACACCAGCTGCCTGCAATTAGTGCAGGTTCGCATCCCACCAGGCTCAAGGTTGACTCAGCCTTCCATCCTTCCGAGGTAGGTAAAATGAGGACCCAGATTGTTGGGGGCAATAAGCTGACTTTGTAATAATGCCGCTTGGGGGGTGTATGAAAGCCCTAATAAGCAGGCATATACATAGAATGAAGGCTACTGCTAAGCTTGTAAGCCGCCCTGAGTCTTCGGAGAAGGGCGGGATATAAATGGAATTAAAATAAAAAATAAATAAATAAATATTATGTGATTAGGGGGCTGGAGGCTAAAACATATAGGGAACGGTTGCTGGAATTGGGTATGTGTAGTTTAATGAAGAGAAGGGTGAGGGGTGACATGATAGCAGTGTTCCAATATCTCAGGGGCTACCACAAAGAAGAGGGAGTCAAGCTATTCTCCAAAGCACCTGAAAGCAGGACAAGAAGCAACGGATGGAAACTAGTCAAGGAGAGAAGCAACCTAGAACTAAGGAGAAACTTCCTGACAGTTAGAACAATTAACCAGTGGAACAACCTGCCTCCAGAGGTGGTGAATGCTCCAACACTGGAGGTTTTTAATAAGAGACTGGACAGCCATTTGCCTGAAATGGTATAAGGTTTCCTGCCTGAGCAGGGGGTTGGACTAGATGACCTCCAAGGTCCCTTCCAACTTTATTATTATTATTATTATTATTATTATTATTATTATTATTATTATTATTATTATTATTATATTGCAAATATTTTATGAGAGCATTATTTTTTCCTAAAGCTTTTCTTTCTGCAACCCTGGCTGATACATCTAATTTGAGCATAGGAATTGATTCATCCCTAAAAGTGCATTTATTTTTTTAGATCAATAAAGGAGTTCCTGAGGACATGTATAAATTATAATTACGTTCTTGTAACCCCTCATTGAAATACTATAGAAGGATGACCTCAGAGGAAATAGGCACATCCTACTCAATAAAACTAGATTGTTACGGCTACAAACAATATTTCTATATTCTATGCTCATAAAATGCATCAGAATCATAGATTATCATTGTTATTCATAAATGAACTTTCAGAGCTGAAGATACTGTATATAATGTGAAGTTTAGAATAGAATAGAATATCTTTATTGTCATTAAATTAAATAATTAAGAAATTAAGTTTCTATCAGAAGAAGTAAATATGCTAACTTATGCCCTGGAAACTATAACTATATTATTAATTATGCTACTGTAGCTCAGGAGTACTGAAAAGTATAGATGAATGTCTTCATACTGTCTGAATATTGCCTTAATTAAGTTCATTTGATTGTATTTTCAGCCAATGTAATTTCTTTCCCATCCTCTTCTACCCTTACTTCTTTTGAAGGATGTCTCCTCTGATGCTGCTGGAACGCTAACTGCTGTTGAAGAAAGAAAGGAAAAGGTTCCAATGCCGCATCTAAGTCATCTTGTAATCTTGACATCCAGCAACAGTCTCTATGGCTTGGCAGAGAGAGTGGTAGCCACAGAATCCTTGTATGTTAAGAATTCTCAACAGTGTTTCTTTCTGCTTCTTAAAATCAATTGCAAAAGATATTACAAATTAACTTAGGCATCTGTTAATAAGGCAGGACAAAGTAAAGTCTGCCAACATCTTCCTGACCCACCCCACAAAAAGTTCCTGTACCTGAAAGATGCCAGAGATGGAGAATGTTAGCCTACAGCCACTTGTTTTTTAATTTGATTAATTCCCCCTTGTAGCCAGCAAAGGCATGGTACTGCCCTTCAAGACCATTTAAAAGTTTGCAGCTGGTCCAGAGCACAGTGGTGCACTCCATATTGGGTATCTATAGATTTGCCCATGTTAAACCTTTGTTGTGCAAACTTCAGTGGCTCCTAGTTTTCTACTGAGTGCAATTCAAGGTGCTGGTTATTGCCTTTGAAGGCCTATTTGGTATGGAACACAGTTATTTGCAGGTCTGCCTTTCTCTAAGAATATCCAATTGTTCTACTAGATCAGATAGGATGGGCATGTTTCTGATCCCCTCCCTGAAATCTTGTGGGACCTAAGATGGCTGCCTTTTCTATGGTGGCCCCTACCTAGTTGTGAAACATCTCCTGCCAGCGATTTGACCGGCCCCCTTCCTTTTAGCCTTTCAAATGGCGTTAAGATGTAGCCTTTTCAGTGTGGTGCTGGAATTATACAGGTAAAAGGCCTGGAAGGAAAATAATATAGTCTGTTGTGGGGCATCTCAAGGGAAATTACTACAGTACGTGGTTTTTGTTTTTTTGCTTTATTGATTTATGATTGTTTTATTTATTGGTGTTATGGCTTTTGTATACCCAGAGTTGATTAAGATGGGTGGCCATATAAATGTTTTGAATAAGTAAGTAAGTAAGTAACTGCAGATATAGTATTGATAGGCACCCGTTCTGTAGGCCCATTGTCTGTCAGGTGCAAAACAGTGAGACTTTGATCTTAGTAACTTTTCTGTATTAATTAATTAAACAAATTTATATAGCTATCCAACTCACAATTGATTCAAGGCAACTTACAAAATTTTCAAAATCCATTATATAATAAAACCCAATTTAAAAAAACCCCACCCCACCTCTGTTTTATTTTTTAGAGTATTTTTGGCTGAACAATTTGAGTTCCTCCAGTCCCATCTTGATGCTGTAATGCCTCCAGCCAAGAAGCCTTTTCTACAACAGTTCTATTCACAGGTCAGGATTCTGAATACAGTTTTTTTTTTTTGTAATTTTGAATGTGTTATGTATTGCTTTTGTAAACAAACACCTTCAGATGCCTAATAATAATTAGTGCTACTTACTTAATGCATTCTGGTTCTTAATGTAATTACCGCAATAGCATTTGAAAAAAATGTTGTTTAACTTCATGTTTCAGACAGTTTCAACAGCCAATGAACTACGTAAACCTATATATTGGATTGTAGCTGCTAAAGCAATTGATTATGAACAGATGTTACTTCTGATGGCAAATGTGAAGTGGGATGTAAAAGAAATCATGTCACAACACAATATTTATGTCGATTCACTCTTAAAAGTAAGTATATTTTCAATTGCTTTGCACTTAAATGTTCCTAACTAAGAGATAAATTATTAATATAGTAGCTTTGTTCCACGTCGAGAGCAATAAGTCCTTCCTTCAGTAATTTGATTCCTTCGGTTTTCTTCAGTTCTTATCATAGCAAAAAAAGTCACATTTTTGTCTATTCATGTTTAAATAATATGCCAACATAAGGAAAGATTCTCACCAATGTTCAGTCTATGAATCTATACATCCTTAAGAGAGGATGTATTGTTAATTTTTTAAAATTAGAAGTACCAAGACATGGTCCCACATAATAGTATAGAGAAAAAGACATACCATACCATTTACTACTGAAATCAGTCTACTGCAGTTTCCTTTTTGACTATCCATTTCAGCATGGGTTTCGATGTTAAAGAATTATTTGCATGCTTACTTAAAAGTCCTAATTGTGATTTTGATTACTGAAAAATAAATATGCATATGTCTATAGTGTTTCTGTACCTTTCTGTTTGTATTGCTTGGCTAAAAGGTATGGACTTCAATTTGCCAAATAACCAGTGAAAACTGGCTTTCTGTCTGCCATATGTTCCTCCATTCATAATTTATAGTACCAAATAAGCTTTTATTCCCAGTGAATGTTTCCAATTTTAATAGTTACTATAACACCCTTTGGTGTTGTTTGCATGAATGTTCTGAGAGTTTCACACTAGGGTGGAGAATGCTGTCTGTATTCAACCCACTTCTGTATTCAGCTGGAGCTTTGAAAGGAAGTTGTAGCTCTGTTAACATAAATATAAGTACAGTTTTCTGCATAATCTGGGACATAAATAAAGGAGGATTTCAGGATATGTACTTGTCTGAATGATAGGTTCAGCTGCCTTTTAGATCTTTCAGTTGAAAGGTTGGAGAGAATAGAGAAGAAGATTATATGCTTCTCTGGTTTTCCATCATGTCTGAAGTCCTCTACACATTTAGATAAATCCTTAAGGAGGATCTCATACCAAGACTAAAATAATAATAATAATAAATCATTTAGGTGAGAGTAGCCACAATATTATTTGGATTCCTATTACAAACACATGGCACCATAGCACACAAACTATCTAAAGCCCTTCAAAACAGCTTAAATAATCCAAATGACCTATCAGCCCCAGAAGGAAAAAACCAGGAATTATCCAACAACATACAGTGTAAATTTGTAACAGCTATTGTATAGGGCAGACATATCAAACTTGCGACATCACGTGATGTCGCACGACGTATCAGAGCTTTTCCCCCATTGCTGGCAATGGGGTGGGCACAGTTTCCTTGTGACGAGTCCAGCCCAAAGGCTGGCAGTTTGACACCCCTGGTGTAGGGCATGCAGGCAGAAGACTAGCAGAGTGTATCCATTAACACCAAATAGCAGAAGACCTGATGATAACTCCTTAATTTTACAACACATGAACAGACTCAACCATAATTTCAACTGGAAATTGTGAGCAACTTATCACCAAGATCACTCCTGCCAATACTGACAGGGCAAACCATTAAAATGTAAAATGAGAACAAACCCACTCCCTCCTACCACTGATGAAATTATCTAGTTTGGTAATGAAACATCTGCAAGAAAGCAACCAAATTAAGAGTTCACCAAGAACCCCACAGTTCAACCCTAAACTACAAATAACCTATTCTATTGGATTCCTATTTATAATATAAAAATGGTTAGCAAATTTAAATACACATTTTGCAAATGCAAAATTTAATATGGAACAGTAGCCTTGAGGTCAGATTGGATCTTATTCTATTGGTCTCTTCAAAAGCCATTAAATCCTGGCATTTTCAGGATCTGCCCAATGATAATCAAGGCCTTCTGCAATGGGCTTGGATGTTCTAGCTATTTTTAGGTTGCAATTGTTTTGTTATTGTTCATATTTTAATATTGTATTTTCAGCAAGAAGCTTTAAGCCTTGTTGGATTAAGCAGCCATAGATTCATTCAATGAGAACTGAGATACACAAAGGGAGTCAATCTTTTCAAACTTAGTCTTGAGGTATATTGTAACTTCAACTCTTGAGTCTAAAATATGGCTGTTAGGAATACAGGAAATTTTAGTTCTTATAAATAAGAAGAGGAGCCAGTTGGGAAAAGCTGCTATAGAATGCCCATCAACTGTCTTGTCAGTTCGTGTAATTTTTGTTTGTATGTTTGCATATTTTCTGATTAACTGCATTTTTATTGGCATTTACATTTCATCATCTTTTAATAATTTATACATTATATAAATTTTATATGATTTAGGAATTTGAAGAGTTTAACAAGAGGATGAATGAAGTGTCAAAGAGAGTTCGTATTCCATTGCCAGTTTCAAATATTCTTTGGGAACACTGCATACGACTAGCCAATAGAACAATTGTAGAAGGGTAAGTGCTATTTGGATAGTCTTTTTGAAATGAACATTAAAATCATGGTTGGACTCATAAAGTTCTTTATTCACATAATGTATTCCTCCCCCAAATACTATCTCTCTTTCTCTTCTAGTCTTATGATAATCATAACTTCCAGTTACCTAATGTTGCCCACAAAAATGTGGCAGATTTAATTAGTTCAAGTGTAGTCTTGAGATAGGTGATATTAGAATTTTGTTCATTTTATAATTATAATATACTTGCAAACTGACTGCCATATGTCTTATAGGAAGTTAAATTGCCAAATTCAGCTGAGCATATGACTTGGACATATGTGTAAAGATTTTATTTATTAGTGAATAACACTTCTATTCAGAGAAGAGCAGCTATTGCAACCTCTTGGAGTAATGCTAATGGTATATTTTAGAACAGGGCTTTTCAACCAGTGGTACGGGTATCACCTGTGGTACTTTGGCACCTGGCAGGTGGTACGCGACCATCCTAGAAAAGTAGCAGGGAAGGGGAATGAGCTGAACCGGTGGCAGCACCGCACAAGCCTGAGCGAGAGATGGCTGGAGCTGCAGGGCTGTCAGGGCTCAGCAGAAGCGCCAGGATCAGTGCTTCTTCGGGGCTGTCAGGGCTCAGTGGAAGCACCAGGATCAGCGCCAGGCTCCAGCTTGAGCTCGGCACTGAACTTGGCGCTTCTGAGCCCAAAGAAGCGCCGATCAGCTGGAATGTTGCAGCATCTCCAGGGTGTTGTGATTTACATTCAGATGCTTGGCAACTGATTCATATTTATGACAGTCACAGTGTCCCAGGGTCATGTGAAGTGACCAAAACCTGCTGCAACCACCCAGCAGATGGGCGGAGTAAAAACCAAACACCCCCCACCCCACCCCCACTGCCAATCCTCAATAGAAATGCTCCAATGATGAAAATCTTGGACAGGAGGAAGAGCGCCGCCAGGCAGGCAGGCAGGTTTCTTGCTTGGCTGTGGCTTGGGGGGCACTTTTTCCAGTGCCATTGTAACTTCAAACAGTCGTTAAGCAAACTGTTGTAAGTCGAGGACTACCTGCACTTCATCACTTTTTTCCTTTTTTTGGGGGGGGAGTCATCAAGTTTTTGACACCTTGTTAGGCTACTGGTGGTACTTGGATGTTGCCATATCATAAAAGTGGTACAATGGGTGAAAAGGTTGATAAGCCCTGTTTTAGAATGCATGTTGATTAAAATATTTAGATGCAAATCAAAATCACTTCCTTGTATGTATGTTCAGAAGTAATAACTCCCATTCTTACCAGTCCTCGAGTTATCATTGTAATTGTGTCTGGAAATATGGTCATAGGTTAGGATGCTTGTTAAGGGATCATTGTGTGACCATGGCTAATTAAGCAACCTTGTTTGCTGTGGTTGTTAAATAGACATTGTTGTTAAATAGGCAGTTGTTAAAGTACCCATTTTCTCCAATGGATGTTTTTTGCTGGAAATCAGAAGTAAACCCTGGAAATAGGGAAAAATGCCAAAAATTGTGATGATGTGCAAATGGTTATAAGTGCAAGCCACTTGCCAACTATCCAAAATGGGATCTCCTGGGTTCAAATGGGGCGAGCTGTCAGAACTTCAAAATGGATCATAGGTAGCTCTGGGGAGGTCTCTTATAACTTTGAACAGTTGCTAAACACTGGCCATTAAGTGAGAACTATCTGTAGTAATCTTGAGCAGGGCTTTTCAACCTTTTCACCCATTGTACCACTTCTAGGATATGGCAACATCCGAGTACCACCAGTGGCCTAGCAAGGTGTCAAAAACTTGATGACCAAAAGAAAAAAAAAGGAAAAAAGTGATGAAATGCAGGTAGTCCTCGACTTACAACAGTTCACTTAGTGACTGTTCGAAGTTACAATGGCACTGAAAAAAGTGCCCCCCAAGCCACAGCCTAGCAAGATACCTGCCTACCTGCCTGCCTGGTGGCACTCTTCCTCCTGTCCAAGGTTTTCATTGTTGTGAGCATTTCTGTTGAGGATTGGCAGCAGGGGTGGGGTGGGGGATGTTTGGTTTTTATTCCCCCCCCATCTGCTGGGTGGTTGCAGCAGGTTTTGGTCACTTCACATGACCCTGGGACACTGTGACCATCATAAATATGAATCAGTTGCCAAGCATCTTAATGTAAATCACAAGTCCCTGGAGATGCTGCAACATTCCAGCTGATCGGTGCTTGTTCTGGGCTCAGTATAAACGCCAGGATCAGCGCCAAGCTCCAGCTGGAGCCTGGCGCTTCCACTGAGCCCTGATAGCCCCGAAGAAGCGCTGATGCTGGCGCTTCCACTGAGCCCTGAGAGCCCTGCAGCTCCAGACATATCTCGCTCAGGCTTGTGTGGTGCTGCCACCGGTTCAGCTCATTCCCCTCCCCTGTTACCACTTTTCTAGGATGGCCACATACCACCTGCCAGGTGCCAATGTACCACAGGTGGTACCCATACCAGTGGTTGAAAAGCCCTGATCTTGAGTTCCTGGATAACCTTTTGCTATTTCCTATTGTAATTCAACCACAATCTTCAGAAAATCAGAATTAAAGCACTGAACCAGACTTCTTACCTCTTGCTTATCTATCTAGTTATGCGAATGTGAAGAAGTGTAGCAATGAAGGTCGTGCTTTGATGCAATTGGATTTTCAACAGTTTTTAATGAAGCTGGAGAAACTCACAGATATTAGGCCTATTCCAGACAAGGAATTTGTGGAGACCTATATTAAAGCTTATTATTTGACTGAAAATGACATGGAACGTTGGATCAAGGAACACAGAGTAAGAACTAATTTTTAGGTTTTCTCATTGGATTGGATCTGGTGGGGGAGATTATATTGATACGCTGTGAGCCCAAATAATTGGTTCTTTGCTAATATTTAAATATGAAAGAGACTCTGATGACTTTTACTTTGTTAACTAAAAAGATCCTACACTGATGTGGTGCATCCATTGCCTGCTTGGCAGCCTTTTCAATTTGATTTTCTCTGTTGAACTTATTGGCCATGAAGGTGTGTTCTACATCTGCTAAATTATGCCTAAATAGAAACATAGAAAGCTGACAGCAGAAAAAAAGACACTGTGGTCCATCAAGTCTGCTTTTTTATTTTTTATTTTTTGTTTTATTTTCTTTTTTAATTTTTGTCAGATGATGGGATGACTTTATCCCAAGCATGTTTAAACTCAATTACTGAGGACTGACCCACTACCTCATCTGGAAGTTGGTTCCAAGGTTCTACTCCTTTCTGTGAAGTAGACCTTTGAACTTTCCTTCTGTCAGTTTCAGATTACGTCCCCTTGATTTTTGCTTAATATTGAAAATGCTGGCCTTCTAGAATCTTATTCACGTTCTTAATATATTTAGAGGTTTCACTCATGTCCCCCTTTTCCCTTATGTCTTCCAAGCTGTACATATTCAGTTTCTTCAATCTTTCCTGATAGGTTTTGTCCCCCCGACCTTGCACCATTTTTGTTGCCGCCTCTGGACTCATTCAATCTAATTAGAATAGAATAGAGAATAGAATAGAATTGGAAGGGACCTTGGAGGTCTTCTAGTCCAGCCCCCTGCTCAAGCAGGAGAACCTATACCATAAATAATAATAAACCTTTATTGTCAAAGTACAACATGTGTACATTGAGATTAGCTGAGCCTCCCCCCGTGCTCCCTCCCCCCGTCACACAGTGACAACAAACCATCCTACCACACCATGTGAACCAACTACACCACACACCGGCCTCCCAAGTCAATTCTGCATAAATTCACAGAGATTATATCCCATTCAAAAGCCTAACATCTCAGACAAGTGACTGTCTAGCCTCTTTTTAAAAATCTCCAGTGATGGAGCATCCACAATTTTTGGAGGCAAGCTGTTCCACTGGTTAATTGACCCTCACTGTCAGGAAGTTTCTCCTTAATTCCAGGTTGCTTCTCTCTTTGATCAGATCTTTTCATCTTATTTTTTTTAAGAATTGGACACAATATTAACAAATGGGGTCTGCCTAAAGCCTTATGTAGCAGGATTAGGACTTCCTTTTTCCTGCTGGGGATCCCTGTAGTGATGCACCTGATTAGGTGATGCAACTAAGATGTTCTAGAAACAAAATACATTCTTTGAGCCATAGGTTGGGGGCCTCTGTGTCTAATCCCTTTGGGAGAACTAAATTGGAAATGTGAACAGAAGGTTTTTTGAAACTTTGTTTTTGTAGTACCTCTGAGTCTTAAGCCAATCTGACATGTTTTTCCATGAGGAGTGGAAAACAGATTTTAAGAATTTCATGCTGTCCAACATTTCACTAAAACTCTAAGCAGCTCCTATTTAAGCTGCTACCCTTGTACTGCTTTTTTCTTCAGAGGTTTGTAACAAAAACAATACTCATCTCAGCCCTTGTTCAGTATTTCTTCCCAAATGTCAGTTTGGGGTGAAAATATCCTTTTTTGCTATAACAAGTTTTTTTCTGGGCACTCACATTCTGTTTGTTGGAAACTAAACTGTGATTTCTTTACTTTGGACAGGAATATTCCACCAAACAACTGACCAATTTGGTGAATGTTTGTCTGGGAACTCACATCAACAAAAAAGCTAAGCAGAAACTGTTAGCAGCTATTGATGATCTAGATAGACCTAAAAGATAATTTAAAAGACTATCCAGTCTTGTGATTTTTTTTTGCCTGTATTATTATTTGACCATGTGAAACATGAAGAAATATCTCATGGAACTACAGATGAAGTTTGGCTAAATGGAGAAAGTGGGCATCCTTTTCTGACTGGCTCCAAAGACATTTGAAATCAATGTGTGGTCTTCTCAACTCTTCTACCCCCACTGTCACTTTGGCAGTATGCTTACTTTCATGACAAGTTAAATTTGTTTTTGTATGTATGTGTGTTATGTGCATGTTTGTGTATGCATATGTTTACACACACACACACACACATAAAATCAGTATAAGAAAATAGAGCTAAAATAATATATTAGATTGGTGGGTTTTCTGTTGGGGTTCTGAGGGTTTTGGGGGTTGGTTGGTATTTTTTGTTTTTTTTGCCAAAGGGTTCCTACATAGTTCTCTCTTCTGTGCTGACAAAATGGTATGAGTGAAAATAAAAAAGAAAATCTTGTATCGAGATTATGAATTATGCATGTCCTTTAAAAGTGTGCAATGCTTAATACTATTAGGTTTTGCTTTACATACCTTTAAGTGCAAATTCATTTCAGAATGAATCCTATCTTGTAAAAGGAATTGACTAGGAATTATGGCAAAATAATAAACACTGAATACTAGGAAATGGTGCTTTGGAATCTGTTCTTGGCAGCTTATGCAATAGATCTGCTCCCATGGCATTCTGTTATAAGTAGGCTACATGAGATGGAAAGGATTAAAAGCAATTGACTCAATTTTATCACCAGATGTATTCACAAAATACCTCTGCAATAGAATTTTATCTGGATTTCAAATGTTGCTGAGTCTTCATTTTAAAAATAATACAGGTAATTAATTTAATAGCCTCCTTTGGCCCTCTTCTGAAACTGTTTCAGTTTCAAAAATGAGTAAAAGAGCCACAATCAAAATAGGATAGTGCTTCTGAAAAACTTAATGATTGACTAGGTGAAGGATTATCTCATGAAAATATCTTGTTTTCATGCTCTTAAAGATTAAAGAACTTCATTCTGTTTTCCATATAGCTTTTCTAACCTACAACTGAATTATAATTCTTATAACTACCACACAATGAAAAAACAAGATAAAAAAGTGGGGCTGGGGAATTTCTGGATGGAAATGATTGGCTGTAGGTACTGAATTTCTCCCAAATTCAAAATTTACTTCTTTCTACTTAGAACAGTGTTTTCCCAAATTTGGCAACATTAAGATGTGTGGATTTCACTTCCCGGAACTCACCAGCAAAACACTGGCTTAGAAGAACTTATACAAAAAAAGTCTTATTAAATGTCAAATGTTAAGTGCTTTGTTTTAGAAGATACTGAATTTGAATTTGACTTAAAGCACTTGCCTAGGTGAGCAAGCAGCTGCTGGAATTGATCCTACCAATTGATCAGAGAGATGTCAGGTGAAACATCAATCTCATATTTTTGCAGGTTCTGTTGTATTACTCATGGGGGGGGGAGGTCCTATTTCAGATGTATTACATCCTTTAGTATTCATGAGTTTGATAATGTATTCTGAACAATGAAGAAAGGAGTTTGAGAACCTGTTCAGAAATTCTGTTCTCTGTTTGAGAACCTGTTCAGAAATTCTCTGCCTTGTAGAAAAGTCATAGAGCAACACCTCCAAGGCTTTACAGAGAGGACAAAATGAATGGAGAGCTAGTTCCTAGCAGCTTTCCCTTGTCTCACTTAGAACTATAACGGACTCTGCTAAGAGTGTTTATCTATTTGACTTTATTGCTAGTTGTGTTTGAATGAAATATATCACTCATCCTTTGAATGGGTTACCTGTGTTGCTCTGCACTCAATCCAGATTGGAGAGTGTGCAGTAGCTCCTAAGCTCTCCTAGTACTTTTATGCCACTCTCTCTTGGTGGATTGCTAGATGTACAATGAATAGGCTATAGAAACCCAATGATCATTAGCTGGAATCTGAATTTTAATTTTCTGTATCTTTTTGCTGCCATCTAATAGTTTTCCAGATATTTATAGTCCATATATGGTATGCCTAATCTAAAGCAAGATATTTGCTTCATTATTTCCATAAAATGGTGCTGAAGGCTATTTTCTCTTTTTTCCCCTTTGTTGTTTTTTCTTCCATATAGAAATAGATCTTCTCTGTATAAAACAGAACCCTGATCTGTTTTAGGATCTCAGGCCCAGCTTTACATTCCAGTAAGCCAGAAATTCTAGCTTCTCCCAGATCTTGGGGTTCTTTCTTCAACTTAGAAATTAACTGTCAGCAGAAAGCTCTTCATTTGAATTGTAGGCCTCATTTGGATGTAGACACTCATGCTTTATATTTCTTGTTAGAACCCAAACAATTGTTAATGACACAGCAACCCGGGTATTTTGCAATAAATATGTCAAAAGATACATATCTTTGTTTTCTAGCACACACAAAAATAAAGCACTTATCATGGTTGCTACTAGTGATGATTTGGGCATTGAGCTAGGCAAGCTTAGAGGAGATAATGAGGCTATAATTCCATTTTACTCCTAATAATTAGTGTGTAGTTAGCCAGTTTTCTCAACACCTGGAGACATAGTATGTCTCTTTGAGAATTCTAAAAGCTTGCCCTAAAATAGTTCATCAGAATCTATGTAGGTTATCCCCTGACCCAGTGGGTTACTTTGGGGGTATAATTACATTGTCTCCCAGGAAAAAGGAGAAAGTAGGATGAGAGAGAAAAATAGAATTACTTTTTTTACAATGGTGTGAAATAACTAGATATTTCAGAGTAAAGCTTCCACCAATCCTGTTGAAGATGAGCATATCTTAAATTAATTTTAATCTATTCCAAATGACTTATTTTATGAGTCTTCCTCCCAGCTTCCATATGAGCTTCCAGTTTTGCTGTTTTGTGCAGCTGCAGGAGTATTCCCCTGCTGTCCTATTCCACCTTCTAGTGGAGCTAGCCATCTCTTCTTCCAGCTGGCAGACAGAAAAAGCATAAAGAAGGCAGTCAGTCAGTCATCCAGCCAGTCCCCCGCTTCACTTTCCTTTTTTGCTGACTGCTTTTTGCACAGAGGAAAGAAAAGTGAAACATAACGAAAGGAAAAGCTCATTTGTGCATCTTGTGGGAAAATGCAAAGCTACCCTGTAGAACATTTGGGATAGCAAAAGCGTATATAAGGAAAAAAATAACATTCTACTTCTAAGCAACTTTTCCTTAATAGAATATAGGGTTGGAAGGATCTTCTAATCCAACACCCTGCTCAAGCAGGAGACAGTGTACCATTCTAGATAAATGCTGTCCCGTCTCTTCTTGAAAACCTCCAGTGATGGAGCACCCACAACTTCTGAAGGCAAGCCATTCCACTGATTAATTGTTCTCATTTCAGAAAAGTTCTCTTTAGTTCCAGATTGAATCTTCCTTTAATGATCGTAATCAAGGAGAATATTTCTAACTCAGGGTTGAAATGAGGGATCTTAGAGACTCATGAGGATCCTGTTTAATCCCCCACTTGCTGCAGAGTTTGTTTCCCACTTAATGTCAGATGGTTAACATTCCCCATTACTACTGTAGTGTGTTTCTTGCACCCTAATTAGCAAAATGCCACCTATTTCATCTACCAGGTGGGTAGCCTATAACATAAAAGGTAAAGGTTCCCCCGCACATGCGTACTAGTCGTTTCTGACTCTAGGGGCCGGTGCTCATCTCCGTTTCAAAGCCAAAGAGCCAGCACTTGTCCGAGGACGTCTCCGTGGTCATGTGGCCGGCATGACTAGACGCCAAAGGCGCACGGAACGCTGTTACCTTCCCACCGTAGTGGTCCCTATTTTTCTACTTGCATTTTTACGTGCTTTCGAACTGCTAGGTTGGCAGAAGCTGGGACGAGTAACAGGCGCTCACTCTGTTACGCGGCACTCGGGATTCAACCCGCCAAACTGCCAACCTTCTGATCAACAAGCTCAGCGTCCTAACCCACTGAGCCACTGCGTCATTCATTTTTCTTTTACATTAGCTCATCTGCATTCAAGAAGACTTTCATCCTTGATTTTATGCATATCTGTAGAGGTTTAGTGATTTCTTACATATAATACAACTCCACCTCCTCTTAGTTCCCGGTACTGGTGTGTGGTGACTGGAATAATGTGTGTATGGATGTGTGTGCACAGTGTAGTGCAAGGGGCTAAATTTGCCTACACATGCGTAGAGCTGTTAAACATCGGGCTCTCAAGGCAATCTGGGATTACCAGCGATTTTCAGCAGTACCATAACATACCGAACTGCATAGAGAGGCCTCCAGGATCTCCGTGGATTGTCATCAGGTCAGGGAGGTGCCGACGTAAGCGAAAGCGAAAGGAGTGGAAACAAGCACGGCTGCAGAGCCAGGGTGTTGGTTTGGCTTAGGAAGCAGCCCCACAGACCAGCACTGCCAAGTGTCTTCTTGAGCAATGCCAGATCCCTCATCCATAAAACTGATGAATTAGAGCTGCAGATAGCAGCAAGCAGGCTTCTCCGTGAAAGTTATGTGATGATTGTCACGGCGACTTGGCTACACTCAGCTGTACCTGATGCAGCAGTGGAGTTGACAAGCCGAGTCATTCATTGCTCTAACAGAAATGGAGATTCCGGTAAGAGCAAAGGAGGAGGACTTTGTGTCTATATACATAGTGATTGGTGTGCCAACAGCAGACTAGTTTATTTATTTATTTTATTTATTTTATTTTATTACATTTGTATACCGCCCTTTCCCTGAGGACTCAGGGCGGTTTACAGGGAATTAAAAATCAAACATACAAAAGTTAAAAACCTAGTTAAAAATATTAAATTCACCCTGTACTCATTAAAAACCCCAGTTAAAACTTTTCTCCTCAGCCTGGGCCCGGGAGCTCAAAGAGCCAGGTCTTCAGGCCCCGGCGGAATGATCGAAGGTCGGGGGCGGTCCTCAGCTCCACCGGCAGCTGGTTCCAGAGGGCAGGCGCTCCCACTGAGAAGGCCCTATCCCTGGGTGTCACCCGCCGGCAATGTCTTACCGGCGGAACCCTGAGCAGACCCTCCCTGTGGGAGCGCACTGGGCGAAGGGGGTTTGATGCCGGCAGCAGGTGTTCCCTCAAATAACCCGGACCCAGGCCATGTAGGGCTTTATAGGTGATAACCAGCACCTTGAATTTCACCCGGAGGGCAACCGGAAGCCAATGCAGCTCGTGGAGAAGAGGTGTTACATGGGAGTATCGGGAGACCCCCATTACAACTCGCGCGGCCGCATTCTGCACCAGTTGAAGCCTCCGAGTGGTCTTCAAGGGCAGCCCCATGTAGAGAGCGTTACAGTAGTCCAAACGGGAGGTCACAAGCGCATGAGTGACTGTGCGTAGGGCGTCTCGGTCCAGATAGGGACGCAACTGGCGCACCAGGCGAACCTGTGCAAAACCCCCCTGGTCACGGCTCCTATGTGATCTTCAAAATTGAGCCGTGAATCCAGGAGGACGCCCAAGTTGCGAGCCCTATCGACGGGGGGTAACACCTCACCCCCCATCGTTAGAGGTGGAATAACTTGGTTAACCCAAGATGCCGATATGCACAGCCACTCAGTCTTGGCGGGATTGAGACGAAGCCTGTTTCTCCCCATCCAGACCTGAACCGCCTCCAGGCACCGGGACATCACGGAGAGGGCATCACTGGGTTGGTTCGGGTGGAAAGAAAGAGTTGGGTATCATCAGCGTACTGGTGATACCCCACCCCAAAACCACGAATGATCTCGCCCAGCGGCTTCATGTAGTTGCTGAACAGGAGAGGCGAGAGAACCGACCCCTGAGGAACTCCACAAATGAGAGACCTCGGGGCGGATCTCTGCCCTCCTGTCAACACCGACTGCGAGCGGCCCTGGAGGTAGGAGGAGAACCACCGTAGAACGGTGCCTCCCACTCCCAACCCCCTGAGACGCCGCAGCAGGATACCATGGTCGATGGTATCGAAAGCCGCTGAGAGATCTAATAGGACCAGGACAGAGGAGCAACCCCTGTCCCTAGCCCTCCAGACATCATTCACCAGCGCGACCAATGCCGTCTCCGTGCTGTGTCCGGGCCTGAAGGCCGATTGGTACGGGTCCAGATAATCAGTTTCCTCCAGGAACAGAGGGAGCTGATGCACCACCACACTCTCAACAACCTTCGCCAGAAAGCGAAGGTTGGAGACTGGACGATAGTTGTTTAAAACAGCCGGGTCCAAAGCAGGCTTCTTGAGGAGGGGTCTCACCACCGCCTCCTTCAAGGCGGCAGGGAAGACACCCTCCTTCAAAGAAGCAGTTATTACTGCATGGAACCAGCCTCGTGTTCCCTCCCGAGCCGCATAAGCTAGCCAGGAGGGGCACGGATCCAACAAACAGGTGGTGGTGCTCAGTCTCCCCATGATCCTGTCCACATCATCAGGGGAAACAGGGTCGAACTCAGTCCAGATAACATGCTCAAGACCGCCTGATTCCTCCCCATCAGACTCTGCCCAGTCAGAGTCCAGGCCGGTCCGGATCCGAGTGATTTTGTCCGCCAGATGATGACTAAACTCCTCGGCTCGTCCCTGCAAGGGATCCTCTCTCACCTCCTGGTTAAGGAGGGAGCGAGTCACCCTAAACAGGGCGGCCGGGCGATTATCTGCGGACGCGATAAGGGCGGCAAAGTAGTTGGACTTCGCCATCCTTATCGCCGCAAGATAAGACCTTATAAAGGTTCTTAACTGTAATCGGTCGGATTCGGATCGGCTGGATCTCCAACCGCTCTCTAGACCTCGTCTCCGACGCTTCATCTCCCGGAGCTCCACAGAGAACCATGGGGCCCAGCGGGATCTGCGCCGGGTCAGAGGTCGCATGGGTACAACGCAGTCGGGTGCCCTGGTGGCAGCCGTTTCCCAGGCCTCCACCAGAGCATCGACTGGGCTGTGGGTAAGGGTGATAGGTATCGGCCCAAGCGCCCTCTGGAACCGGTCCGGGTCCATTAGGCGCCTGGGGCGGAACCACCTGGTCGGTTCCGCCGCCCAGTGGCGGGGGATGGCATGACGGAAAACCAGCCTCAGGAGGTGATGATCTGACCATGACAGAGGGGTGATGGACGGAGAACCCCCTCCCAGATCATCCAACCACTGTCCAGACAGGAACACCAGGTCGAGAGTATGATCCCCCTCGTGAGTCGGGCCCTCAATAACCTGGGTCAGGCCCATGGCTGTCATGGAAGCCATGAACTCCCGAGCTAACTCCGACGACCCCCCCAGTGATGGCAGGTTGAAGTCACCCAGGACTATAAGCCTGGGAAACTCCACCGCCAACCCTGAGAAGGTGTCAAGCAGCTCAGGCAGGGCTGTTGCCACACAGCTGGGCACCAGGTATGTGAGCAACAAGCCCAACTGAACCCGAGGACCACATCTCAAGAGGAGGGATTCACTCCCGGCCGTCTGGACAATGGTGGCCTCCCGGGGACACAAAGTCTCCCGAATAACCACTGCCACCCCACCACCCCTGCCCTGAGCCCGTGGCTGGTGCAGCACCCGGAAACCTGGCGGGCATAACTCGGTGAGAGGCACCCCTCCCTCTGAACCCAACCAAGTTTCCGTGATGCACGCTAGATCCGCACATTCCTCCTCGATCAGATCATGGATGAGGGGAGCTTTGTTAACTACGGATCTAGCGTTAAAATAGACCAACCTGAGCTCAGGGGCCTGATCACCCTCATCCCCGGGTAAGAGGGCGCTAACCGGAGGGTCGGAGCGCGCCACCGCTCGGAGATAGCCGGGGCGCGATCCCAGATGTTGATATGGCCCTCCGCGCAAACACCTGCTGCCATTCCCTATCGCCGTGGGGATTTGAAGCCCCACCCCCACATTCCCAGAACCAGCAGCCACCTCTCCCGACCCCGTCCCGTCAGGATCTCTAACAGGACCAGACTGAGTGCCGGTTAAAGATTCCCTCCCTACCCCCCCTCCCTCCCCCTCCCTAACCTCTTAAAATAACCGGCTAAAAATTTTATCAGGGGCCTCTTAGCATGTCTTGACTCGAGGCCCCTATCTAAGCCCAGCCACCTCTCGGAATCCCAAAGCTTGGGATCGTCATTAAGGGGAGTATGGAAACAAGTGACAGGTCGCGCCCATGAGGCAGGAACTGCCCTAAGGGCATACAAGTCCGCTTCGGAGTAATGATAAATCATACTGCGCTGGAATAGTCTTTTAGGGCAGATGTTATGAATATGTCCAAAGGATCGCTCAATGATGGTGTATAGATGGTAAAAAAGTCCAGTAGGCATATCTCCTAGTCTGCAAAGCCATCTCAGCTCTCACCTGAGATGGAAATCCAGGGGACAACCTCAGTCGTCCTCTCACTCCGGCTGAGGAGTCCAATCTGGAGCAGAGAGTGAAAAGGGGATCCTGAGCCAGGGCCACCCCAACTGGTCTCTCACACCAGTGAGGTGGTCACTGACCAGTCCAAAACCGTCCTCCCACCACGGTCCGGTCCCGGCCACACTGGACTATCAATAGGAGGGATCTTAATTCCCATCAGGCATGGAGCTAGCCACAATGCCTGCCTGTCAACAGGGAAAGTAAAAACAGGCAGGCCAGGCCTCTGTCGATCCTCGCATCTCCGGCCAGCGCCGCCAGTCTGGGGGGGGGAGAACAGAAGCATTCTTTCCCAAACGCCCGTCCGCCAGTCCAGGCAATCTTCCAACGGCGGAGAGAGGCAATCCCAGCAGATGTATTTAGTCCGGGAATTCGCCAACATGTCCGCCGAGGCCGATGACCAGGCCCACTGTCTGCAACCACCATCCGGGAGGAGAAAAAGGCTCCACGCCGCCAAAAATGGCGCCAGCCAGCTGATGATCGTAGAAAGATCTCCGACCGGTGGGATCGTCGCCGCTGCCCCTCCGACAAGCAGAGGGTATCCACGGCGAGCAGGCAGAAGAAGGAAGGCAGGGCAAGGCGTCCCGGACTTCTCGGCACCATAACGGAGCTTGGCAGGTCGGCAGGCAGGCAGATTCTCAAACGCCGCTAGTTCAAATCAGCAAGCCGCTAGTTCGGAGGGGGGGGCTCAGCGCCACAAAAAGCAGCGCCCAGCAGCTGTTTTGAAATCCCCTCAATCCCCAAAGTCGCCTCGGCGAGCCGGCAGAAGAAGGAAGCAAGCTAAGGCGTCCCGGACTTCACATCGCTGTAGCAGTGCTCAGCGCCATAGCGAAGCTCGGCAGATCGGCAGGCAGGCAGTTCTCGAGCGCCGCCAATTCAGATCAGTAAGCTGCCAGTTCGGAGGGGGGGCTCAGTGCCACAAAGAGCAGCGCCCAGCAGCTGTTCCAGAATCCTCCCAATCCCCAAAGTCACCTCGGCAAGCCAGCAGAAGAAAGAAATAAGGCAAGGCGTCCCAGGCTTCACGGCGCTGCAACAGCATTCGGCGCCATAATGGAGCTCGACAGGTCGGCAAGCGGCAGTTCTCAGCGCCGCAAGGAATAGCGCCCAACAGCTGTTTATTAAATCCCCCACCCCCAGAGTCGCCTGAACATACCGTGGGCCTCCCTAAGCTAATTCCTTTGGAGCCCTCAAAGAGCGCCCGAAGCTTAGGTTGCGGCAGTCGCCATCTTGGGCAAATATATATATATATATACGTAATGCTCCCCAGATGTGGAACTGATGACTGTCACATGTAGGCCATTTTATCTACCTAGAGAAATTACTGTGGTAATTATTATAGCTGTCTACATTCCACCTGATGCCAATGTCAGTGCGGCGCTTTCCAAGCTATATGACATCATCTCCAGGCAGCAGCAAACTCATCCAGAGGGCACTCTTGTCGTGGCTGGGGACTTCAATCAAGCCTGTCTAAAGACAGTTCTCCCCAAGTTTGTGTAGTATGTGCAATTTTCCACCAGAGGGAAGAACACTAGACTGTGTGTACTCTAATCTGAAACAGGCATATAGAGTATTCCCCCTCCCCCACTGGGTACATCTGATCATCTCTCACTCCTGTTGTGCCCAAAGTAAGTCCCTCTCAGGAAAAGAACTCAGACAGTCATGAAAATGGTTAAAATCTGGCCAGAGGGTACTCTCAGTCAATTGCAGGACTGCTTTGAAACCACTGACTGGAGTGTATTCAAACATCAAGACCTGAATATATACACGGATGCTGTACTGTCTTATATCAAAGCGTGCACTGGTAGCATGACAATGGAAAAGTGCACTAGAGTTTACGAGAATTGCAAACCCTGGACGACTGCAGAGGTATGAACACTCCTGAGAGCCCGGGATTGTGCCTTTAAGGCAGGGGACAGGGACACATATAAGAGAGGCCAGGGCAAATCTCAGAAGAGGCATTAGGATGGCGAAACAACAAATAAACATAAGGTGGAGAACCACCTAGCAGACAACAACCCAAAGCAAGTGTGGCAGGGACTGCAGCACCTAACCAACCATAAGGCCAACATGAGGAACACAGTTAATACCGATGCCTTGTTGGCAGAGGAGCTGAATATCTTCTTTGCTCACTATGAGGTGAAAAGACTAGACCCTGTAGCCTCTGCTGGCCGGCCTTCTGATTCCCAGCCACTAACCCTGTATGAACATCAAGTGAAAGTTGTATTGAAGGCTGTGAATCCCAGCAAAGCTGCAGGCACAGATGAGGTGCTGGGGATAGTGGATAAGAATTGTGCCAATCAATTAACAGGGGTCCTGACAAGGATCTTTAACATCTCCTTGCAAACAGCCTGTATATCATCATGCTTGAAAGCAGCTACCATTGTCCCAGTTCCGAAGAAAACAGCAATCGAGTGCTTAAATGACTACAGACCTATTGCATTAACATTGTTCTGTCACAGCCTATGACCGTCCTTGTTGCATCACAAGAACAACCCCTTTTTTATCAGTAGGCTGGAAAAACCAACCCTTTTTATTTCATATACAGTCCTGATAATTATTTCCTCAAAACAAAAACAATGAATAATTAGTTCAAACAGCAAAACAGAGCAGGAGTTAAACAAGAATTTTACTAGTAAAACAAACAGACCATGATTCCATTGAAGTTCTTTACAAATGGTTGCCTTCAGCAACCAGCGCCCCCCACACCTTCCCTTTTTATTAAGCAGCCCCAAGGTGTGGCTTCTCAATGCCTTCTCCTCCCTTGGAGTTGCCTTATTGTCTCCCTCTGACCTGCTCTAGTTAACTCCCTTCTTTTACAAGCATATATAATGACTTCCATCTATGAGTCTTCAGAGTCTGACTCATCTTCCCCACACAGCTGAGTCATCCGGAACATGATTGGAGGGGCCAGGCTCTTCCTCTGATTGTGAGTCTTGTAATACATCAGAGCCTCCCTCTCACTCTGATGGCTCTCCAAACCCCTCCTCCTCAGATTCCCTGGACTCAGCTGTCGGGACCACAGGCTGGCACGGAATCACAACACTATCCTGCACCTCAGGGCCCTTCCCCTGGGTCTGCTGATCCAGATGCAGTCAGGATGGGAATTGTTCATGGAAGGTGGTCACCAAGGCAGGAGCATGAATGGTGGTCGCATCCTCCCAGGTGAACAACTCTGGTCCATGGCCTTTCCACTTGATCAGGTACTGAAAGCGACCTTTCAGCCAACGGGAGTCCTGAATGCTGGTGACCTCGTACTCAGGAGCACTGTCTCAGTCACAATGTTCCGGTGGGGGAGGTTCTGTTCAGCAGAGTGGACACGCCGGTTGCTCAGGGACCAGCAGAGACCAGTGAAAGACCAGATGTAGGGAACGTGGCAGAGTTAAGCAATAGATGACCGGATTGATGACAGCCTTGATTGGAAACGGTCCTAAATATCAGTGGTCTAACTTCTTGGCTGGCCGGGTTGATTGTAGATTCCTGGTGGACAGCCAGACCTGATTTCCCACAGTGGAGGTTTTTAAGAAGAGACTGGACAGCCATTTGCCTGAAATGGCATAAGGTTTCCTGCCTGAGCAGGGGGTTGGACTAAATGACCTCCAAGGTCCCTTCCAACTGTATTATTATTATTATTATTATTATTATTATTATTATTATTATTATTATTATTATTATTATTATTATTATTATTATTATTATTATTATTTAGTGGAGGCGTATCATGCCTCGACTGATCAGCAAATCTTTTGTAGTCAACCTTGGCCTTCTTTAACTGTCGCCTGTAACTCTGCCATGTAGTCGTTTGCTGCTGGTACCAATGAGTAGCAGTGAAAGAGGGAAAAACCTGGGGTGATATCCCACATTGGCCAGGAACAGTGTCATCTGTGTGGAGGTGTGCTGCGAATTGTTGAATGTGAATTCGGCTACAGCCAGATAGTCCACTCAATTGTTTTGCTGCTGATTTACATAGCAGCACAGATATTGCTCAGGGATCCCGATGACCTTCTTGGTCCCTCCGTCAGTTTGGGGATGACGCACGGTCGAGAGGCAGATCTTGACGTCCACTGCCTGCATCAACTCCTGCCAGAAACGGGCTGTAAATTGGGCATCTCTATCGGACACGACCCTTTTACAGAGGGCGTGCAGCCAAAACACCTGCTGGATGAACATATGACAGGTGGTGCGGGCTGATGGCAAGCCACGGCATGGGATGAAATGTGCCATCTTGGTCAGCATGTCCACCACAATGAACACCATTGTGAATCCAGAAGATGAGAGTAAGTCCATCATAAAGTCCATGGACACAGCCCCCCAGAGTCTTTTGGGTGTCGGCAAGGGCTGCAGTAATCTGTGCGGGGGGTCCATTGCTGACTTGGCCTGCCTACACGGGATACAGGACGTAGGCCTGGACTTCGTGTTGGACTTGGGGCCACCAGAAGGTACAGGAGACCAAGTGCAGGGTATTGAACAGGCCAAAATGTCCTGCCGCCAGAACCTCCCTCCGACTCTGATGGCTCTCCAAAACGCTCCTTCTCCTCCTCAGATTCCCCAAACTCAGCTGTCGGGAGCACAGGTTGGCACGGAATCACAACAAACATCTATAGTGATGAAATGCTTCGAAAGGTTGGTTCTCCAACATCTTAGGACATGCCTCCCATCAGACTTCAGGGGAATAGGTCAACAGACGATGCCATAGCTACTGCTTTACATTCTGTAGCAAGCCATCTGGAGAAACCTGGAAGTTATCTCAGGATGCTTTTCATTGACTATAGCTCGGCTTTCAACACTATTCTGCCAAGCATCCTTATTGAAAAGCTGACTGACTTGAATCCCCCCCTCCATCTGTGATTGGAATAAAGAGTTTCTGAGGGACCGGCTACAAACAGTAAGGGTCGGGTCTGTTTCATCCACCTCCCTGAAGCTTTGCATTGGCTCGCCACAGGGCTGCATGCTTAGCCCCACCTGTATCACTGTATACATACGATTGTGTATCATCCAACCCATCCATCATTAAGTTTGCAGATGATACCACCGTAGTGGGTCTTATTACAGGTGGAGATGAAACAGCATACAGGGGGGAGGTACAAAAAGTATCATTATGGTGTTTAGAGAACAACTTGCACCTGAACATAGGCAAAACAAAGGAGATGGTGTTAGACTTTTGGAGGAAAAGAGAGGAACCTGCCCCACTTTACATCGGGGGTGGGGGCTGTGTGGAGAGAGTCTCCTCCTTTAAATTCCTGGGAGTCTACCTCTGTGAAGATCTTACCTGAAAAGTCAATACAACCCAGATGGCCAGAAAGGCCCAACAGAGACTCCACGTCCTCAGGGTCTTGCGGAAGAACAGGGTAGAACAATGACTAATAACCTTCTTTTACTGGTCTAATATAGAGAGCGTCCTCTCGCACTGTATTGTGGTTTGGTATGCTGGCCTGACAGCTGCGGATAGGAAGATATTACAGAGGGTGGTGAGTACAGCACAAAACATCGTGAGCTGTCCCCTGACACCATTGGATGACATCGCCAGTGCTCTCTGCCTTGGAAGAGTGAGGAAAATTCTCAGGGATGACTCACACCGTGGTCGGTACCTCTATACTCTCCTACCATCGGGTAGGAGATACAGAAGTATAGCCAGCCACACCAACAGGCTGAAGAACAGCTTCTGTCCATGGGCTGTCAGGCTCCTGAACAGGAAATAGCTCTATGTATGACTGACTTGTGAGGCTGGTGTGTTGTGCAATTAGCTCACATGGTGTAACAAAATGGTGGGTTTGTTGTCACTGTGAGTTGTGGTGGTGGGGGGCGCAAAGGGAAGCTCAGCCAATCTTACTGTATACATGTTGTACTTTATTTTTTATTATTATTATTTTAATTCCATTTATATCCCGCCCTTCTCCGAAGACTCAGGGCGGCTTACAAGCTTAGCAGTAGCCTTCATACTTTGATAATAAAGGTTCATTCATTCATTCTATTAGGTCTGTTTCTTTTGAACAAATAATAATAATAATAATTAATAATAATAATAATAATAATAATAATAGTAATAGTAATAGTAATAGTAATAATAATAGCCTTGGTGGAGCAGTGGGCTAATGCCTCCTCAAGTAACACCAGCTGCCTGCAATTAGTGCAGGTTCGAGTCCCACCAGGCTCAAGGTTGACTCAGCCTTCCATCCTTCCGAGGTAGGTAAAATGAGGACCCAGATTGTTGGGGGCAATAAGCTGACTTTGTAATAATGCCGCTTGGGGGGTGTATGAAAGCCCTAACAAGCAGGCATATACATACTGTAGAATGAAGGCTACTGCTAAGCTTGTAAGCCGCCCTGAGTCTTCGGAGAAGGGCGGGATATAAATGGAAATAAAATAAATAAATAAATAAATATAATAATAATAATAATAATAATAATAATAATAATAATAATAATAATAATAATAATAATAATAATAATAATAATAATAAGAAGAAGAAGAAGAAGAAGAAGAAGAAGAAGAAGAAGAAGAAGAAGAAGAAGAAGAAGAAGAAGAAGAAGAAGAAGAAGAAGTTGGAAGGGACCTTGGAGGTCATCTAGTCCAACCCCCTGTTCAGGCAGGAAACCCTATACCATTTCAGACAAGTGGCTGGCCAGTCTCTTCTTAAAAACTTCCAGTGTTGGAGCATTCACCACTTCTGGAGGCAGGTTGTTCCACTGCTTAATTGTTCTAACTGTCAGGAAGTTTCTCCTTAGTTCTAGGTTGCTTCTCTCCTTGACTAGTTTCCATCCGTTGCTTCTTGTCCTGCTTTCAGGTGATTTGGAGAATAGCTTGACTCCCTCTTTTTTGTGGCAGCCCCTGAGATATTGGAACACTGCTATCATGTCACCCCTCACCCTTCTCTTTATTAAACTACACATACCTTATGCCTTTTAAAGGAGAATATTTGTAGCTCAGGGTTGAAATGAGGGTTCCTTGGGTTTATCATTTATATCCTTCCTACAATACATTCCAGTCATGAGTTTCATCCCACCAAGTTTCGGTAATATTCTTTCTGCCCTCATATACTAGGACTTTAAGTTCATCCTGCTTGTTCCTTCTACTTTGAGCACTACTGTATAGGCATCTGACTATATATGGCTGATCCTGTATTTGTTTCCTAAATCTCCTATTTTATATATCAATTCCCCTTCCTTCCCACTATTCTCTACCTTATTGTTTGATTGGTTGTTTTGGGGTTTATATTTGGGATTATGTCCTAAAGATACTACAGATAGGAAAGATTGCTCATCCTCCCCTTCCAGTTTTAGTTTAAAGCTCTTCAGAAAAGCTGAGTCATTCATTTCCAAACACTTATTTCCCAGTTTGCTAATGTCCAGTTTTGAAACTGAGTGTACTTTTGGAATATATTACAGGCCATTTTAGAATAGCATACTTGCATTGTCACACTGTTTTTGTCATTTTTGGAAGGTTACTCCTTTGTTGTTATTGTTTTACTTTAATGTCATGAACATTCACCCTTCCTTAAAGAAATTCATTGTGTGTTTTAATTATCTCTTTGCTTTCAGAGCTTTCTAAAGAAAGAAGGTTTACTTTCATGACCAGATTTGTTTTCAGTATCTGATTTAAACAACCAGAATTATGACGTACTGCAATTTGGAAGTTTGGGGACAATGAATACTTGGCATTGGAAATATAACTTTCTGCCCATATTTGTTTATTGTATGTTGCAGTTTGGGATTAAAAGAGATCCAGAGCATTTCTATCTTTCTCTAGTTAAATACCTAGACAGTTCCTAGCCCTTAGATACATCATTTTAGATTGCAAATGGTTTGTTTAACTTTATATAATTCTAGGGACTGTCCATCCAAGTTTGGCTTACAAATAAAGTATCCATAAAAGCAGGAGGGTTGAAGTTATCCATCACTATGTCACACTGAAAAGTACACTGAATAGGGTCACAATCCTCACCAACACCATAGGTGGTGGGATATATTACAAATGACTGTTTTGTGACCATTTCATTTAGAGGCTATTCGCAGTTATATCAGTGATGAAGACTTTATGACCAGTTATTGCATTTACCACCTTTGCAGATCTAAAAAGCAAACAAAAGCTGAAATAAAATAATAAGCCCAGTCATTATTTCATTCAACGACATTTTGCTTAATGACCAAGTTGCCAATCCCAATTGTGGTTACTGTATATTTCTGTTTAAATTATAACTTTTGTTTATGAATTATACATGTACTTGAATATGTGCCAATGTTCTGTTGCTTTACTTTGCTTGGTGATACATTTTCTCTATTTTGGCATTGCAAAAATGCCAAAGGCTTCCTGAAACATAATGAGTGGAGATGTGTACAGATAGCAGTCCTGGGTGTACAGTAGCAATGGGATTAATCCCTAACTGCCAACCCACATTTAGAGTAATTGTCCCAAGGTAGCATAGTTTGAACTTAAAATTTCTCCCAATTCTGGCACTCTGACTTTTGAATTTTTGCTTAGTTAATGAACCACTCTAATTCAATGAGATGCACAGTTACTTAGATTTAAGTAGATGGCTCCATTTTTTTTAAAAAAAAATATCAAATGTCTGATTTACATGTCCTCATTTCATTGGGACTAATTTTTATATTAGCTGTATCTTAAAAGTAGCAAATTATATGCATTATTAGAATCTTCTTCCTGAGTCCTAATGAATCACTGTCATGATTTGAATTGACATTTTAATAACAAGATGCTGTGCCAGCATGAAATTAATTGAATCTGCCTGAAGTTTTCAAGGATAGGGAACTGAGAATTTTTGACAACAGTGTCCAATCCACCCCCCAACTCTTGTTTCTTGTTTGTGATCTGTTGATATCTTTTGAAAATGTGAAAACTACTATGGAGGTATAGGACTCAAAGAATTATACTTTAATTATACTTTAACTTGATAATGTAAACATTTCTGTACAATAGATTACGGATGGGTGAAAATTGAAAATACTGACCCCAATAGGCCTGAACTGATAGAAACAGATAATAAAAAAACAGACTGGGTTTTTCTAGAGGAAAATCATCTGATGAGCATAAAAAAGCAGAATTGTTTATATCATCTTATCAAATGGAAGAAAAGGAAGTCTATGACCGAGATGAGGAAAATTGTTACTTATTCTTTATCTGTTATGTTATGCATAGTTTGGAGCTATATTTTAATTCAGTAGCTATTACAATATTTTCTTATATCGTCGTCTTTTGGGATATATAATCATCAGATCTGTGTTAACAGTGTTAACTAAGGACAAACTAACCAACCAAGGACAAGTTTGAATTTGATGTCTCAGTCCCTCTCTATCAGGATGTCCTATGCTATATGCCAAAGCACAAACATGAGCAATATATTCTGTGGGAATATTAAGTGGTCATCCAGGGCTCACCATAATCTTTTTGATAATTCTTTTTAATCCATAGTTTCAGTTTTTAATCAGTAGTTTCAGTTTGTAAGCCCTGCATTACATCCATCCATCCATCAATTGATTGTATGGCACTTTCATCCATGCTTGGCGTGGATAAAGATAAAACATTTGCAAATACCTCTACACCAATCAGTGCTGCTTTGCTACTGGTTCTAGTAACACCTAGCTAGGTTAGAGCCATAGCTCAGTGGCATAGCATCTGCTTTGCATGGTGAAAGTCCAAGTTTATGTGTCCACCACCTAAAATTAGGAAACCACCTAAACTAAATACTGTGTTAGAAAGACTAGTTAACTAACCTATTTTATTCCTAAGCGTGACTAGAAATAATTCTTTTTCGGTCTTATTAACTTTTTCAGTGGAAGCATTCAGATGAGATTATAAACAGGTAGACCTCACAAGATTGCCTTTTTCTGTTGATAATATACATTTTAAATGACTACTTCTTAGGCTACCCACTTTAAGATGAAGAGATCTGATTATATTAGATGACTGAGATGGTTTGTTTTTGCATATTTACTTAACAAGATTTATAGATGATAGATAGATAGATAGATAGATAGATAGATAGATAGATAGATAGATAGATAGATGAGAGATAGATAGATAGATGATAGAGATAGATAGATAGATAGATAGATAGATAGATAGATAGATAGATAGATAGATAGATAGATGATAGATAGATAATCTTTATTGTCATTTTTTACTGCAGACACAATGGCACACATTAAAAATGAAATTTTGTTGCTTGCTCTCAAACTGTACACATACATAACACACATTTAAATATACTATATACAACATAAGTATAGACTTACACCTCCGCATATAAATAACATATACATATTAATCACTGTCTATCTTGAATACATAATGGAAGGAAGAAGCTTTAGAATTCACAAGATTAACACTGTATGGAACAAAACTGTGACTGAATCTGCATGTTCTGCTTCAGATACCACGGAGCCTCCTCCCAAATCAATAGTTGTTTTGCAAACAACAGACATTATAAATGATTCTTTCAAAAATGACTATAATGTTCTGCAGAAATGTATACCAGGGTTTTTAAAAGCTTGTGTGTTGGTTGACATTTATTAGCTTCATCAATGAAACAAAACGGATTTTTTTTGAAAGTGATGATTCCATGTTAGTCACATGGCTAATCAGAATATATGCAGTTTAAAAATTGAGATTTTGGGGGGGGGGGGTGCTGCGTACAATTTTCATTATCCCTCCACTGGGCCCCACAGATCTCCTCTGTGAATGGAGTGTATAATGCCAAGAAATTGCTCACAATGGGGTCTAGGAAATGGGAAAATAATGCAAAGCTGTTGAATGGAAATTGCAGTTCTCTTTAACTGGATGTGCTTGCTGAGAACAGTTAAATGCTTACTTCCCAGAACACTTGTTCCTCAGGTGTTCACTCAACATGTTGTTGCTGCATCTTCCCTTCCAGTATTCTATAATGAGCAAAACAAGCTCAAACATAGGCACTCCTCTGCTTTTCAATCCAAGGATGTGCTGTAATTATTTTTAGCCGTTCCTGCAATCAGTCCATATCACTTTGATTTTCCCATATTCTTTTTTCTCTGTACCTCAGGACCATTCATTCCTTAAAATGCGCAACACCACACGTTAATTGCTTGCCTTTCATTTAGAGCATTATTCCCTGTTCCTGGAGTGTTGCCTTCACAGAAAATAAATGTTTATGCTTTTTCAAAAGTTTTTTCCAAGAAAGGCTATGCCATTTGAAAAAGCTACTTCATCATCTCACATTTTGCCATAAAGTAAAGAAGATTTTAATAACCCATAGATATGGTTGCATTGTATGGAGACATTTATAAAACACGAGAATATTTTGTTTTATGACTAGGAATATAACTCAAACTTTCCTTGATTATTTTAAAGATGGTTATGCCTCATTATTATCCACTTGGTTTTCTCTGCCCCCCCCCCACTTTAATTTTCAGATTCTAATTCCTAAGGTGAAAGTCGGGAAGGTGGCTAATTGCAGAGAATGTACTAGGTCTGAGATAGTTTTTATTTACAAGAATGACATGGGCAACATATACATCCTGTATACATTTTCAGAAATAACACACACTGTTTCCTAAGGCTCTGCTTTGGAAGTGTATCAAGTCCTTGGCACACTATTTCTGTCTTAGAAACAATTCAGCCACCTAGATTTTATTTTACTAACCTTTTTTGCTGGCTTCCAAGAGCTTTTGGCATTGTGTTTCACTTAGCCAGCTAACAGTAGTATTTTTCTGCAGAGAAGCAAAATTGAATGGATTAATATGAAGTGGTCAGAATAAATGGTGGGTGAGAGAATTTCATTTACAAAAAAACTGCCTTTGGTATCTACTCTTTTTACAGCTTTTCGAATCCTTTGCTTATAGGATTGCTGCTCAGATGGCAAATTTGATAACAGATTTGTTAATTCATCTAATTTGCATTGCTTAATACTTGTCAACTGAGAACTTACAAATATTCAGGACTGATTGGAGGTGAAATTTCCATTAGTTGATGTAGTCAGCAAACATCCCAGCATTTCCTCATTTCCCATTTTAGACCTGCTATGAATGTCAGTACGAGGTTCCCTCAAACTGAGCTTGATCTTGGTGACACCATGGAGGGGTCCATATAGATTTCCTGGCAGCAATATGGAAATGGTCTAGTACCTTCACCAGAGATGTTTTGTTTTAATTACTGCTTTAGTCAACATTTCTTGGTGATCTCTTATCCTGCTACTAATCAGCTGATTTTGTTTACTTTGAGAATCAGCCAAAGTCCATGCTATGGTGGGAATATCAGTGTAGAAATACAAAGATCTGAGAGAAAAAACCCCTCTGCATATATACCCATGTTGTAAAATTTTACAAACTTTGATAAATTTACCTTATATGGATATGCAATAAAGACAGATGTTTGAATGTTTTTATATCAATATCTTTTTAATGGATCTCTTATAAATAATTAATCACATGCTAGTGATTTCCAAATATTTGATTATAAAGAATTACAGATAGTATTTCCATCCTTTCTAATTTCACTCCTTCTATGTTTGTTTGTTTTTTTGGTATCTTTTGGTATCTTTTTTTTGGTATCTTTATATAGTCACCCACTATATAACAAGATTTCTTTAAAAAGCCAAAACAGAACAACCGCAACCAAACCCAAGCAAAATAGGAAATTATTGGTGAATGTTTAGTCTTTATAATTCTGGCATAAAATAGTAAAACTCGTGCCAAAGGATATGGCTCAACTTTTGGTGTATATGGATTCATTTTTATTGTGATATATTTATTAATATAAAGCCTGCCCTTTTTGGATTATAAAGTACTCTTCTCTGTATAAGTATGTATGAGACAGAGAAATAGTGGTAGTGCAATTAGATAATTCAGTTTTTTTCTCATTTATCCACTTTACACAGCTATATGTCTTAGTGTAGATTATGCATTAGATTCTTTCAGAAGAAAAGGCAGGGCTTTTTTTCTCATAGCACGCTCAGAACGGCGTTCCGGCACCTTTTTTGGATGGAACCTTGTAAGATAGGCAAGGCGGGTTGTATGAAATGTGTGAGTTCCGGCACCTTTTTCTTTTACAAAAAAAGCACTGAGAAAAGGACAATCTATATAGCAAAAACAACAGAATATGACTGTGTGTCATTTCTTTACACTGCATGAAGGAAGAATGGAATGCAGTTTCTGATTATGACCATCTCAGCTCTGATCTTTTGGTGGAGTCATGAGTAAAAAAATATTGAATTATCTAATTGCACTACCACCATCTCTCTGTCTCATACATACTATACAGAGAAGAGTACTCTATAATCCAAAAAAAAATGCAGGACTGCTTACTTTCCCAATCATTGGTCATTCTCCCAACAGTCATTGTTTTGCCATATGTCCCTCCCCACAGGTTGTGGAGCTCTGAACATTTACTATAGTAGATCACTGGTGTTGCGTTGTATGCATTAACAATATTTTTCTTTTGATTCAGTTATACGAGGGCAAACTAAGCAGCGGATTTCAAAGTCAGAAGTCAGGCACAGTCACAGTCCACACAGCATTGAATCACAGTATTTACATTGGTATGGCGTATTCTCCTGATAGTCATTCACGGATAGAAATGCTGTCCAATTTTTATCTGAAAATTCCAGGGATTGAACCAAAGATTTTATCAAAGAATAGGAATACTTTTCCTATTCATAAATTTTTCCTCAAATCTACTTATTTGCAGTGTTGTACCATTGGAGTCTGCCAGTCCATTTCATGAACTGAAAATGAATTTGCTACCACTATACAGTACAGTAATGGGTAAGATTGGGTTAGGCAGCCCTTTTTCTGAGCAGAGTTTTGGAGTTGTGTGTCATTCCTCTTCCTCTTCCTCCTCTAACCAAATGTTAAGGAAGAAAGAAAGAAGATGCACATTTCTGTTTTGAAATTTACAGCCAGTTTGGAAACAAATTCAAGCTATACATCTTACCAAACCAACATGTACAAAAATATCAAATTAATACTTTTTCATAAAGAATCAACTTCAAAACAGTGTAAATGGAAAAATTAAGATTCTAAAATCATATAATGCTACTATTCTTTTCTTATAAAAGAAACACAAAGGCCACAGGCAAAACCAAATTAGGAACCTGCTGAAAAGCATTCCTTTTATCTTATGATCTCTTTTGCAGAGATGGTGTATTATTTGTGGCTTGAATCAAAGAGTATTTTTAGCAATATCATTTTCTTTGCCTTTCATTGTGTCTTGATTTTTTTTCATTTTCCCTTCAAAAATGTTCTGCAATGACACAGAAAGAACCTGAAGATAGTTCTGAAAAACACACCCATTGACAAGATACAGTACATGCAGGCAAACTAACTAGTGTAGGACTGTGGGATTATTGGATTTGAATAAAGCGCAAGAATGATGACGCGAGGCTGAGTACAGGATAACTCATACTTTTATTTCTTGCTGGAACTGTACTGAAGCAAGGGCTGCAACCAGCCGCAATATATAGTCTAACCCCTAGGCGGCAGCCAATAGGTTTGAACCAACCATTGCCACCTGAGGCTAGCCAATTGCAGGACAAGAGACAGTTAGTCTGGGTTGCTGGAGAGCCGTTAGCTGCTCCAGCAACCCACGTGGTGTAACACAAGAGCCCAGTACATAACATATATATCTATGTATCTTTTTATCTATAACTATTTAGATTGAAAGTGTAGGGAATCAAGTGCTAGGATCTCCTGCATTCTTGGTTTAAAAAAAATTAAGAAGGGTTATCCATTTCGATCACAACAAAAATACAAGGGCAATGCTTTCCACAGGGAGGCTCAAAAAATTCAGGATGGCAACCATGACCCTGTAATTACGGTTGCCCTCTTGACTTTTTTTGATGCCTAGGTTCAAGGCAGTGGAATAACTGGAGAGCCCTGGCCTCTGCCTTTAATGGGGACACTGATCTCCCAGCAGCCAAAGGGATGCAAAAAAAATTCTGCATTTATATGCAACCCTCTCCTGAATGTTAACATATCTTAGTATTATCTCTGAATAGTTATTGTCTAAATAGTTATTGTCTAAAGCCGCTTGGGGTGTGTGTGAAAGCCCTAATAAGCAGGCATATACATAGAATGAAGGCTACTGCTAAGCTTGTAAGCCGCCCTGAGTCTTCGGAGAAGGGCGGGATATAAATGGAATTAAAATTTAAAAAATTAAATCTTTTGGGCTTTTACTCATTTGAGTTTTATTGCATTTGAATTCACAGACTTCCTCTCCACATTTTACCGTGGCAAAATAGCAACCAGATAGAGGAAAGGATGGAAATTACTTTTTAAACCCAAAGACAGAGGACAAAGGTTCTGCTAAAAATGAATTCTGACTGAAATCCACAAAGGCAGGATAGAATGCCTATAGAAACTGACTTCTTAGAGCAACAAAGAGTCATTCCCTACTTGAGACTGATAAATGTAGACTGATAAGTGAAAACATTTTAGACTTAGTCACAGTGACATGGCCAATCAGAATCTTCCATAAGAAGGTGAGTGCAGCAACCACAAGAGTCTGGTCAGAAGTCAAGAGAATGGACAGATAGCTTAAGGGCGCCACATACCTAGAGAAGCTTAGACTATGAGTCAAGAGCAATCCAGACTGATGAGCTTTATGGATGCAAAGTGGGCAAAAGACAGGACATATCTACAAGTGGGGACATCATTTCCTGCACTGACAAGCAAGCAAAAGACGTCAATTGTTACCTTGTTATCCACTGAAGCAATCAATCCTTTAATAATCTGAAGTTTTCAGGCTCAAAACCTGAAAAAAAATGTGTTTGTCTTTTCTGGGGAAAAATACAGAAGCGATTTGCCATTGCCTGTTGCCTATAGTGCTTCTTTTAATGCCAGAGCTGGTCCTGAGTGCAATAATGTAATTCTCTGGGGGAATCTCAACAGGATCCTTTCAGCTTCTATTTAATTCACTTTAAATAAGTCTGCTGCCAAATCTTTTATAAGCAAGAGTCATCTAAGGGGCAATTTTCCCCTTCTGTAGATCCAGTAAGAGACCCTCATAATCTCTACTTATACACAGACAAGCATGGCTTTACTTTGTACTTTCACGAAGAAACAGATATAGAGCAACACAGACAATATTGTGAAAGTATCCATAGACAAACAGAACTTTATAGAGGAGAAGGTTTCAATTCAGTGGGAATGAAGCTCTTTGTGGGAGAAAGATTTGATCAGACTTTATGTCCCCCCCAAAAAGGTGCAGGACATTTGAAAAGCAAAGTACACATTTACAGTACACATATTATTCCTTGTTCTTTGCAAAATGTCCAGAGTTTTTGCAATGGTTCTTGTGCAGCTGGTTTTCTTTCACTCTTTTTTTTACTGCCCCATTTGTATGGGTTAAAGTTCCTCCATCCTGGACTGTTAGAATCTTGTCTGCTTGATTTGGTAAACTACAATAATTACCTGGCCAAATTCCTTACTGATGAAGCTTTCTGGACTATTTATACATCAAACTGAATACAGTAATTGTTTGAATCCTTTACATCCCCCAAATTGTCCACTTCACTTATAGGGAGCCAAACTCTGAGTACCGTATCACTGTGAGAAAATCCTAGTGCTTCTACCCACCTCTTATTTTTACTCATCAATAGTCTTTCTCTGTTTTGCTTTAAATTTAAATATATATATATATATATATATATATATATATATATATATATATATATATATATATATATATATATATATATATATATATATATATATATATATTATCTTCCTAAGCTTCTTAAAGAGTGTCCACATATGTGTTTTTGTATTTTAATTTCCCAGCCCTAGGATTTCCTGATGACCTATGATTTAAGTAAAGACCAGATCTGACCCCTTTAGCTTCTTAGAAATCATGTCAGTTCAGCTACTATTGTGTTTCCCCAAAAATAAGATGTGGTCATATTTTTTTTTTGCCTCCAAAAGAGGCACCAGGTCTTATTTTCGGGGGATATCTTACCTGCTTACTTTAGGACTGCCACAGCCAGGCTTCCCATGCCCTGACTCCTGTTGCACCGCTGCCTGAATTCTTCTGTGGCTACTTGTGGCCACACACCATGCGATCCATTGAGCCACTGCCACCACTTGCAGTAGCAGGTTGCATGGCTCTTTGTGCCACTCGCGCCGCTGCTGCCGCTTGTAGGACACTGCTACATTGAGCAACGGCAGCAGTGCAATGAGCCAAATGGCCTGCCATGATCAGTGGCAGTGGTGCAATCGATGCAATGAGCCAGGTGGCCTCCTGCTGTAAATGGTGGCAGTGATGCGACTGGTGCGATGAGCCACGTGGCTTCCTGCCATGAGTGGCAACAGTGGCGCGATTAGCGCAATGAGCCACGTGGCCTGCTGTGAGCAGCAGCAGTGATGCGATCAGCATGACAAGCCACGTGGCCTCCTGCCATGATTGGCGGCAGCAGTGCAATCAATGCAACAAGCCATGCGGCCTCTTGGCATGAGTGGTGGCAGCAGTGCAATGCACCACATATTGTGCAGCCGCAAAACTCAGACAGCAGCATGACAAGTGTCAGGGCGTGGGAGGCCTGGCTTGCAGCAGTCCTCAGGCAAGCGGATGTGGGGCGTGTGGTGCAGCTCCACTCTCCCAGCCCTGCCCGAGCTTGATTTTTACATGAGCACCTTTTGGGGTTAGGGCTTATATTGGGCTCAGGTGTAAACTTCAGGCTAGGGCTTATTTTTGGGATAGATCTTCTTTTTGGTATGAGTATGAGTTCATTTGAAGATCCTTGTCATGTTTCCTGTTTGATCCCTGAGTGGTGCAAGGCTTGGTGTAGATGTTAGTCTTGTCAGATTCTTTATAGTGGAATTGAAAAAACAGAGCTATCACACTACCGACAAATTAAGAGCCTTGGTGGAGCAGTGGGCTAATGCCTCCTTAAGTAACACCAGCTGCCTGCAATCAGTGCAGGTTCGCATCCCACCAGGCTCAAGGTTGACTCAGCCTTCCATCCTTCCGAGGTAGGTAAAATGAGGACCCAGATTGTTGGGGGCAATTAAGCTGACTTTGTAATAATGCCGCTTGGGGTGTGTGTGAAAGCCCTAATAAGCAGGCATATACATAGAATGAAGGCTACTGCTAAGCTTGTAAGCCGCCCTGAGTCTTCGGAGAAGGGCGGGATATAAATGGAATTAAAATAAAAAAAATAAAAATAAAAAATAACCATTGACTTATCATATATTGGTCAGTTGAATTTCTCTTTGAGTCATAGTTGTGGGCATCTGAAGGAGAAAGAGGATGGAAGTGATATCATGATCTTATATGCAAATGACATACATTACATACTTTGTGTTATTTGCATAATGACCATCAGGATGGCAATGACCATAGGATGACATCATTGTGCATCAAGGGCTGGGCTACAGATATTTTTGTGCCCTCAGCTCATCTTCCAATTTTGTTAGGCATTTCAAAAAGGCACTCTCTACTTTTTCTTTTAGTGTTTGAGTTTTACACTTACAATTTTCAGACCTGGATATTTTTTCCCCTTTCTTGGAAGTTTCTCCCTAGTTGCACAGCAAACCATTTTAATTACGTCAACATCCATTATTTTCATATGGCAACAATTCCATGAAATTATATTTAACTCTCAAGCTGGTGCACTGTCTTTCAGAGTGTGTCATTACTGCTTTTTCTGTTTTTACTGTGTTTTTTAACTTTAGTGTTTCCTAAAATTTTGCATCTTTAAGCTGGTACTCAGCTTTAGCCAAGAGCAAGCCTTGTTTATAGCAAATGTTTATGGGTTTATATCCAGCAAAGTTACATTCTTAGTTGTCTGAAGTTTTAACAAAACAATCTAGTTCTTTCTTTATGGGGAAACCAGCAGTTTTGTTAGATGGACTGACCCCAATGATGGAACTATCAGCATTATATGCTCTCCCAAGAGCATAACTAATGTGATCAACTCCTGATTCAGAAATCCATGCTGTGAAAGCATCAACTTTGCCATTTTCCCATTTACCCTTGTCTTTTAGATTGAATTGGAGATTTTTACAGAATAATGAAGAACAAAGTATTGGAGAATTGCAAACTGATACCTTCTTATTAACTTCATCTCTGTTTGGTCTAGCAGTAGCCACAGTTTCTATATAGCTGGAGGGACTGTGATGAGTCCAGGAGGACCAGTTGTACCTTTGCCACAATCAGAAATAATAGAAACAGAGAGGTCAATATTCACTTGGAAAGCCATGGTCGCTAATAATTTCAGAAGCTATCTTCAGAAATACTTTGTTTACTTGGCTTTCTAACTTAACCTATGGCCCCATAACCTGTTGAAAGCCTTGGGGGCAGTTTGCTTGCTTCTCTTAACCTACTGGTATCACATGACCTTTCTTACTGTTGAGACACACTTTGTTCCCAAGTAGAACAGCTTTGCCCTGTGGTCTAAAACTTGGCAAGTCCATTCTTAGGGGCTTGTTCACTTTTGAAACCTGCAGTTCTGGCTTCCTCAATATGACCTGTGGAATCCCTAGGCCTACTTGCACTTTAAAATATACTAATCCACTTGGGCCTGAGCAATTAGAATCCAATCTATGCTTCTATCCTTTTAAAATTTACCATTCCAGCTGGCACGTTGCTGAGTTCTTACCTGGTCCTGACAATTGTTTTTAACTCAGTTTGAGCTCTTTGATAATTACTGTGCATGACATGAAGCAGTCCCATTTTGCAGAGAAATATGCTGCACCCAGCTCTCCCATTTCTTTTTCTTGGTCTTGTCATGCTGATACTAATGTTATTTTCTACATGATAGGCATATTGTGATGTGCTAATTTTCATAACCAGTGAGTTGGTTTTACTGCTTATTGTTATCATTTATTTGTTTAAAACATTTATATAGTTGTCCATTTGCTATCCAACTTTGGGTGGCTCCATTGTCCTCAAGAACTAGAAGTAAAAATAAAACTTGCATTATTTGATCGGAGATGGGTAGGTGGGAATTCCTTCTTCCTTTCTCAATAAAATCAAGGTTCAGAAAAACCAGAAAAAGACACATGAACAAAATTTGTGGACTATTCACACATTATATCTGATCTCTATTGCCATTTTAATGCAATCTGTAATACTACTATCTCCTATCTTCTCTAGGCTCATATCCCAGCCCTTCTCCCACAGCCTGGCATGTTCAAGAAGCATTTCCTTAGTGCAACAGTATCGGTTAAGTGCTCCAATTTTATGAGGCAGTTTCTCTCAAGTCAAATTGGCAAACTCTGCTTCCATTCTAATGTTAAAATAAAATTAGAGAAAAACATGGGACTAGTTCTCAATCCCCCTTCATGGATTACTGCCTTGTCGTGGCGAAGGGGCTTGCGTAATTCAATGAAGCTATGAGCTATGCCGTGCAGGGCCACCCAAGACGGACAGGTCATAGCAGAGAGTTCTGACAAAACGTGATCCACTGGAGAAGGAAATGGCAACCCACTCCAGTATCTTTGCCATGAAAACCCTATGGACAGTACCAAAAGGCAAAACGATATGACGCTGGAAGATGAGCCCCTCAGGTCGGAAGGTGTCCAATATGCTACTGGGGAAGAGCAGAGGGCTAGTACTAGTAGCGCCAGAAAGAATGAAGCGACTGGGCCAAAGCCGAAAGGACGCTCAGCTGTGGATATGTCTGGTGGTGAAAGGAAAGTCCGATGCTGTAAAGATTTTTTCTCCATAGGAACCTGGAATGTAAGATCCATGAATCAAGGCAAGCTGGACGTGGTCAAACAAGAGATGACAAGACTGAACATTGACATCTTAGGTATCAGTGAACTAAAATGGACAGGAATGGGTGAATTTAATTCAGATGACCATCAGGTATACTACTGCGGGCAAGAATCCCTCAGAAGAAATGGAGTAGCCTTCATAGTCAATAAAAGAGTAGGAAAAGCAATACTGGGATACAATCCTCAAAATGACAGAATGATCTCAGTTCGAATCCAAGGCAAACCATTCAATATCACAGTAGTCCAAGTCTATGCCCCAACCACCGGTGCTGAAGAGGATGAAATTGACCGGTTCTATGAAGCCCTACAGCACCTTATAGAACTAACACCAAAAAATGATGTCCTTATCATCATGGGGGATTGGAATGCTAAAGTAGGAAGCCAAAAGATAACCGGAATAACAGGCAAGTTTGGCCTTGGAGTACAAAATGAAGCAGGGCACAGGCTGATAGAATTTTGTCAAGAGAATACGATGGTCATAGCAAACACTCTTTTCCAACAACCCAAGAGACGGCTCTACACATGGACATCACCAGACGGTCAACACAGAAATCAGATTGACTATATGCTCTGCAGCCAAAGATGGAGAAGCTCTATACAGTCAGTAAAAACAAGACCAGGAGCTGACTGTGGCTCAGACCATGAGCTTCTTGTTGCAAAGTTTAGGCTTAAACTGAAGAAAGTAGGGAAAAGCACCAGGCCAGTCAGGTATGAATTAAATCATATCCCCGTTGAATATACAGTAGAGGTGACAAATAGATTTAAGGAATTAGATCTGATAGACAGGGTGCCTGAAGAACTATGGACAGAGGTTCGCAACATTGTACAAGAGGTAGCAACCAAAACCATCCCAAAGAAAAAGAAATACAAGAAAGCAAAATGGCTGTCTGAGGAAGCTTTGCAAATAGCTGAGGAAAGGAGGGAAGCAAAAGGCAAGGGAGAAAAAGAAAGATACGCCCAATTGAATGCAGAATTCCAGAGAATAGCTAGAAGAGATAAGAATGCCTTCTTAAATGAACAGTGCAAAGAAATAGAAGAAAACAATAGAATAGGGAGGACCAGAGATCTTTTCAAGAAAATTGGAGAGATGAAGGGAACGTTCAATGCAAAAATGGGCATGATAAAGGACCAAAATGGCAGGGACCTAACAGAGGCAGAAGAGATTAAGAAGAGATGGCAAAATTACACAGAAGAACTATACAAGAATGAGCTTAACGTCCCTGATAATCACAATGAGGTGGTCACTGACCTCGAGCCAGACATCCTAGAATGTGAAGTGAAGTGGGCCTTAGAAAAGCTGAGCAACAACAAAGCTAGTGGAGGTGACAGTATTCCAGCTGAGCTATTCAAAATCTTAAAAGACGATGCAGTAAAAGTGCTACACTCAATTTGCCAGCAAATTTGGAAAACTCAACAGTGGCCACAGGATTGGAAAAGATCAGTTTACATTCCAATTCCAAAGAAAGGCAGTGCCAAAGAATGTTCAAACTATCGCACCATTGCACTCATTTCTCATGCTAGTAAAGTTATGCTTAAAATCCTACAAGCTAGACTCCAGCAGTATGTGGATCGAGAACTACCAGAAGTACAGGCAGGATTTCGAAGAGGCAGAGGAACTAGAGATCAAATTGCCAACATACGCTGGATCATGGAGAAAGCTAGAGAGTTCCAGAAAAACATCTACTTCTGCTTCATTGACTATGCTAAAGCCTTTGATTGTGTGGATCATAACAAACTCTGGCAAGTTCTTAAAGAGATGGGAGTACCAGAACATCTTATTTGTCTCTTGAGAAACCTATATGCGGTCCAAGAAGCAACAGTGAGAACTGGACACGGAACCACTGATTGGTTCCAAATTGGGAAAGGAGTCCGGCAAGGCTGTATACTGTCGCCTTGCCTATTTAACTTATATGCAGAGCACATCATGAGAAAGGCAGGGCTAGATGAATCAAAAGTTGGAATTAAGATTGCTGGAAGAAATATCAACAACCTAAGATACGCAGATGATACCACTCTAATGGCAGAAAGTGAAGAGGAACTGAAGAGTCTCTTGTTGCGAGTGAAGAAGGAGAGTGCAAAAGTTGGGTTGAAACTAAACATTAAGAAAACCAAGATCATGGCATCCGGCCCTCTCAATTCCTGGCAAATAGATGGGGAAGAAATGGAGGTAGTGACAGATTTTATTTTCCTGGGCTCCAAGATCACTGCAGATGGGGACTGCAGCCAAGAAATTAAAAGACGCTTGCTCCTGGGGAGGAAAGCCATGGCAAATCTAGACAGCACACTAAAAAGCAGAGACATCACCCTGTCAACAAAAGTGCGTATAGTCAAGGCTATGGTCTTCCCAGTTGCAATGTATGGCAGTGAAAGTTGGACCATAAGAAAGGCTGAGCGCAAAAGAATTGAGGCCTTTGAACTCTGGTGCTGGAGAAGACTCCTGCGAGTCCCTTGGACTGCAAGGCGATCAAACCGGTCAGTCCTAGAGGAGATCAACCCTGACTGCTCTTTAGAAGGCCAGATCCTGAAGCTAAAACTCAAATACTTTGGCCACCTAATGAGGAGGAAGGACTCACTGGAGAAGAGCCTAATGCTGGGAAAGATTGAGGCCAATAGAAGAAGGGGACGACAGAGAATGAGGTGGCTGGATGGAGTCACTGAAGCAGTAGGCGTGAGCTTAAATGGACTCCAGAAGATGGCAGAGGACAGGAAGGCCTGGAGGAACATTGTCCATAGGGTCGCGATGGGTCGGACACGACTTCGCAACTAACAACAACAACAAGTTCTCAATCAGCAGCATAATCGAGATAGAGACAGAGTTTTAATGCAGCAAACCTGAGCACACATAAGCCAGAAATAATACATGAATACAACTGTATAGTCAAAATCTTTTCTGTAACAATACTCTCTCATATTATTCCTTTTCTCATTGGAAGTTCTTAGTTGTTAAAAAGTTTCTCTCAACCAGGGCTGAATTGGCTCTGCTTTTTCATTCATCAACAACCATAATCCATAATTTTCTTCTCTGCCTTTTGTCAGCACATTTCCCCCATTTCTGTATTGCTAAATTTTATGTTCATAAAAATACCAGCCATTGTTCTGTATTTTTAAAATAGATTAAGAAAAATTATGTCAATATTCATACACATTTTTGTCAAAATACGGAGTGATGAACACGAAAAGAGGTTGATTATATGAAACTCTGGATTGTGCAACTATAGCATTTGAAGAAATGGCTTACAAAATCTTTAATTAAGATTGTATTTATAATGGCTAGCTTGTAGTTTCCCCAACTTATATTTATTTTAGTTATGACTATAAGAATTGGGCTATCTACTTTCTGAAGGTAAATTGCTAACTTAAATAGCCTTGAAAAAGGTGTAGCTAAAAGATTTGGAAATGGGTAGTTTGGGTACAATATTCCACACACAAAAAAAATCAAGTAAGTTTCTGCTCTGCTTTTTTTTTTTTGGACTGGTATGTAGGAAGGACTCTTAATTTCTTCAGAGCGGTTACCCATTATAGTCCTATCTTGCTTATTGGAAAAACCAAACCCAATAGAATGTATCATGAACCCACTTATAATTTTAAACTAAGTTGTTAAATGAATACAAGTGTGAGAGCAATTCAGAAATAAACCTCCGTTTGGTTTTATCAATGACAGACACTTGCAGATACAGAACTTTTATTATACACATTAGAAAACTACAACACTCCATTACTTTTTGACATAATTGCCATTCAAACTGAGGCCCTTGTCATAACATCTTACAAGGTTTGAAATTCCTTAGTAATAGTTGCTGTGTGCCATATCTGAGCTACGGGAGGCGGTGATCAAAAACATCCCAATGGAACTGCTTCAGAAGTTCTTGGGTGTGTTTAGTGGTGTGCAGGTGAACATTATTGTGAACCAACACCACACTGGAAGTGGTGCCATAGAAAATCCCACCAAATGTGAAGATGCCAAAGGTGTACTGCTAGTGAAGTTCATGGAGCATGGTTCAACCATCAATTCAGAAGTCTACTGTGAAACGTTACGAAAACTCATACGAGCCATCCATAACAAGCGTTGAGGCATGTTGAGTTCTGGTATGGTGTTGGTTTATGATAATGTTCACCCACACATCGCTAGATGCCCCCAAGAACTTTTGAAGCAGTTCCGTTGGGATTTATCACCCCTCTACAGCCCAGATTTGGCGCTGAGCGACTACTACTAAGAAATTTCAAAACTTGTAAGACATTATGACAAGTACCTCAGTATGAATGGCAATTATGTCAAAAAGTAATGGAATGTTGTATTTCTTTAATGTGTACAATAACAGTTCTGTATCTGTGAGTGTCTGTCATGGATAACCAAATGGAGATTTATTTCGAATTGCCCTCATAGAATGGATGGGGAAAATAGCATTCAAGATTTTTCCTTACTTTCCATGGCATTTATGATTGCTAGATCAATGCTATGATGTTCAACTGAACATTTCCACAGTTTTACTCCATATTCTTGCAAACAAATGAATATTTAATGGACTAAGTCACCCTACAATTGTGGAGAAGAAAATTTAAATAGAAGCACAGGACTGTATTTCAGTTTTACTTCCCTACGTTTTAGGATGATCCTTCCCACCTAATGACTTTGTGTTTGTGTATTAACCTTTCTAACCATCATCCAGTAAAATTATTGCCAATTAAGACTCATCTTTAGGGTTGGAGAGCCTTGGGGAATTTCAACTCCAGGGAGAAGAACCAACACTAAAAGCGACTATTACTGTGACCTATTTGATCCCAGCAAGGAAGAGTTACATGTGTCAGACTGTAGCCTATAAAAGATAATCTGATAATTAGTGACAAACAAGCTGTTAATATTCTTTGTCCCTTCCCTTGTTGAAACTAGAGAAAGAAATGAAAACTATGTGTTTTTATGTAAAGAAAATTTCTTACCTCCATCTGCATGCAAATCTAAATGGCTGGGGAAAAACAATAGATGGGTCACAGGTGAAACTTTCATCCTCAGGGCTATTTCATCCAGTGCATATCTAGAAGGCCCATGCCTTCCAGAAATGCTTTTGGGTAAGTACAAATGGTGGTTATAGAGGAAGACAAAAAGCAAGCATTTTCTTCCATGAACTTCTTTAATTTACTATACATTAGGGTTTTAAAAAAATAATATGCACTGTGGCAGCAGTCATTCCTTTTGGCCACAAAAGTTCACATCTTCAGCAAATGCAATTGTTATACAACATCAAATATATTTGAATGACTCAGAAATAGGCTTATTCGGTGTACATGTATTATTTTTTCAGTTGCAGTTTATTTTATACATTCTCAGCATGATTGTTGACAACAAAGAAAATATGCCAGTAGCATGAGGTATTTGAAATATGGTCAATAAGAATCCATTCATTTGGTTTAAAGATTTATATGCTAAAGACTGGCTTGGGATAGAACTTCTGAAATACTTTTTCTTGAACAAAATTAATTTTCAGAATTTTTTAAATAGTTGAAATAAGATTCAATGAATAGAGTGACTCGATGAATCACAAAGCTGAACATCATTTTTTTTCTAGATAAAATGGCAATTGTAGGAATTTCCATGGATATATATTACATTATGTAAACTTCAATTATCTATGTTATAGTTTTTAAAATGTATCATGCACATTTTTCTATCAATGGCTCATTGTTGTCCTTAAAATGATACAAAATTGTTGCTGTGACATAGTTTAAGAAACATAAAAATGGTCATAAATATAGAATTTTTTAAATCAATGTTTTATTAAGAAAAGAATTCCTCAGTTTTATTCATCTATGACTAGCAAAAATATATGTATTTCTGTGATGGTTGTAGGCTAGGCCAATTTAAAATCCAGCCTTTTTGACCTGAATCTTTTATAAACGCTAAGGAATTGGAACATAAATATATCTTTCAAACATTTCTGCTTTAAAGGCAAAAATGAGTTTTTAAAAAGATAAATATAATAGGTAGCTCATTGTACAACTTTTAGGTATAATTAGTTGATAAATTATAGTTTTTATTTTGTGGTGCTGTAGGCATAATCCAAACAACTAAGCATTTTTAACATCCCTGATTTTAGGGGGTGACTCAAAACATAGGTTTAAATGCATTTTAGTAAAATATGCAAGACTCAGATATTGGCTGAAATGTGACTTTTTTTTTAATCTGACAACAACTTTAAAGCCTTTTTCTCTTTTTCTTTCTAGCAGGCAAAAAATTAAAACAGTGAGGTCTTTACAGTTTACAAGAGGTTGTTGTTGTTTACTGCAACATATAATTGTAATATTCCTTAGCTATTTCCACAAGCAGTCACGATAATCAATGCAACATTATGGCCTCAAATGTGCAATACTCAGGAACTTTTTAAAGATCTTTCATTCAGGCCAGTTTACAATATAATATTATATATGTAAGCTCTATTGATGGTGTATGATAAAAATGAATGAAATTCTGATGTCATGCTTTCATGTTTAAAATAGCTTTTATGATCTGATGCCTATCTTATAAGATTTACACTTTTAGACAGACAAACAAGGGTTGACCAAACTGTATGACTGGCATGCTTATGATACAAATCATGCAGCATGGTTTGCATCTGATAAACAAGAACAAAAAAGTCCAGTCAAAACTCTTCAGATTCCAATAGTCAGACATTATAAGTATGATCATAAGTATATGAAAGGCATCAGTTTGCATGTATCTTCTCAAACCTATTTCTATCTATATGGAATGTCTAACTTCCATGTCCAAGAGCTATCTATTTTTTCCCTTCTTTTTTAGATTTACACAGTGTTCCCATTTTTTGGCCTTATACACAAATGGAGAAGGCCTCCAAGTTGAAATGCTTGATGATAGAAGAAAATCAAAACAAACAAGCAAACAAGTGTTAAAGATACCCTGTGGAAATGAAAACAACCAAAGGCATATATGTGTATACAGGAGAGAGAGCAAACGGGCCAAGGGCAGAAGTACAATGAATCAGGAGGGTCAGTTCTTTCAGCTAGGCTTAGACATTATTCCAGACTACAATAATACCATTTCAGATAGAATATATACTTTAGGAAAGTTGAAGTGGATATTACAGTGGCTAATAAAAGAACCAGAGGTGCTATGACAATCAAGAGGACTTCCTTCAAAAAACAGAATTTTTATCAAATGGGAAGAATGGAAAAGAGCTATGGATAAAAGAAGCAAAAAGACCACATAGCAAAAACATTTAAAAACCCACCAACAAAACATTCTTCAAATACATTCAGAATAGTAAATTAACCAGGAGGCCATTTTGGATAACAGGAAATTAAAGGTTTGCTAAAGGAGGGTAATAAACAGTATAGAAACTGAAGGATTATTGGCTATTGGTCTTCAATTCTGAAGATATAGGACAGATGCCAAGCTGGGTTTTCAAAGGGAAAATTATTATTATTGTTTATTAAATTTGTTCACTACCCATTTGCTGTAAAGCGATAATAAACTGGATGAGCTGAGACCAATAGATATAATCAGACATGAATTTAAAGTCCAGATTGACAGGCTGAAACATTCAGATAGTCCAGAAGTTGTTCAACAATTTAGGACCATTTTCATCTTAATCTGTTGTAGATATGACACAGATTAGCATCAGTTTCCTGATTACATATTAGGCAAAGTGGTTCCATTTCCATTACCTTTGCAGAATTTTTTGTAGGTGTCTTTAAACATGTAGTAAATACATGCAGTACACTTTTGAGTTTTAAACAATCTATGCCAAAGTCTCCCATCACTGGCTTCATGGGATAAAATAGGTTAGATACCATAACCCAACAGATACTATGTACTTTGATTTTATAAAAGCCTTTAGTAACATTCCTCACAAAAGGCTCCTGAATGAAACCTACTTGTCATGGCATAGAGGCACTATTATACACTGCTAGCTGATCCAAACTCTACAGACAATAGACTCTATAGGCAATTCACATGCTAGTAAGAATGGCAAAATGGAATTTCCTAAGGGTGAGGGCGATTTTTAACTTGTACATAAATAATCTATGTCTGTCTGTCTGTCTGTCTGTCTGTCTGTCTGTCTGTCTGTCTGTCTGTCTGTCTGTCTGTCTATCTATCTATCTATCTATCTATCTATCTATCTATCTATCTATCTATCTATCTATCATCTATCTATCTATCTATCGTGAAAGAAAGATGATTAGATAGATCTATCATCTCTCTCACTCTTTCTCATCTTCTTTTTCTATCTAGCTATTTATCTATCTAACATGTATATATGTAGGAGGGGGTGTTTATTTTGGCAAGGTTTAACTAGGGCTGAATGATAGTCTGAGCTGCTTATACATTCAGCTGGATTGATACTATTAGTCTCCAGCCTAGAAATTTAATCACTTTCTCAAATTGGCTCTCACTAAACTATCTAGTATGATAAAATTTAAAAAAGAACTGTGTAAAAAAACTTGAATCCCATGAAATTGGTTTAATTGGCTTTGAAATGCTAAGAGAAATTCAATGAACAAGTATAAAGAGATGCAGGTTGGCATAAAAATTCCAATGAAATCAAAGTAGAGGGAGACTTATGAACTTCCCAGACACAGTCATAAGTGATCCTGTGCCTCTGAATGCTGATGAAATGGGACTTCTGGTTGCTTTCCCTTAACCCAGCTATTTATTTGTTCAAATTATACTTTAGCTTTCTACTCCAAGTTCTTACTTTTGAAAGCTCCCCAAGCTAATTTCTTCTTGTTGTGTATTCTCCAATTATTTTAAGAGAAATACAGAAAATCTGTACGTGAACTTTCTATTACGTAAAATATAAACTTAAAATGGTGAATAGAATATGTACTCTTTTTTTTTAGATATTTGGCATAACCCGAGTGTTGCCAAATATGTAACCAGTTCTTGGGAACATTGCAGTGGCTCCTTTCTTCTTTGGAACAGTGACTGTGGAATGTTAGGTTTAAGTGGAGCAAAAATGATCAAAAATTTAAACAACTATTTGTACCAGTGAAACTAATTGGAAACTGTTTTCAGAGTTGAAATAGAATTGGAAATATTAAATGCAGGCAATGTATAAATGCTTCTAAAATTTATTTTGATCATAGTATATGCATTAGAAAGTTATTAGAAAGTTATATGGCTTTTTAAAGTATTTTCAAGGCAAAAAAATAGCATAGCTTTACCTACAATACATACATTGCAAAACCATACTCTTTCTAGATTAAAATTATGTCAAACTTTTTCATGTGCAGAATTAAGATTTAGGTGCAGCTGAATCCAAAAGTGATATGGAAATCACTTTTCTGTGTTGCTTACAATTTCAATAATATTTGTATGGAATGATATAAATAATAATTTTAATTACTTTTTATTCTATAAATTCTATTTGTGAATTGCAAGAAAAAAATTCTGGTGTTTATGAACAATGGCGTTCTCCTTAGATTTTTTTTTTGCACTGGACTTTTCAGGGAAAGAAAGCAAGAAGATACATTGAAGGACATATAGTATGTAATAAAGTACAAAGTAGTTATAAAATTTAAGCCTGAATGATTAGCTATATAATGGTTACTTTCCATTTTGAATCCTTATCTGCAAAGGTTCCAGCTGGTAAAATTAATGAGTATTTAGAGTCAGAAAGACATCAATGGTAATATGAAAGAAGAAAGAAAAAGAAAGGAAGAAAGAATTAAAGAAAGAAAGAAGCTATTTTCCTAATAGAACTCTCACTTTATTTCTAGAAAAAATGATTATCTTTAATTTTTTGGACTGAAAAATATGGCTGACAAATTTCCGTTGAAACAATTTATATAAAGTTGATGTACTGAACAAGGGTCTTGAATCCCTTCAGTGATCTTCCTGACAGAATATTGTATTCCTATGATATTTAATCCTTTTTTCTAAACTTTATGATACAATAAATAAATTACCTTCATTTCTATCTCTTGCCTGATGTCAGAATAATACTGAATGGCTAGCATCCTGTTGTGATAGTAAAGATTTACATATAGGGAATAAATGTTGGTGTTGTTTTGCTCCAAGTTGTGGGGTGGGGAAAAACACTTTGAGACAGCATTTAGCCTTACTGAAAGTAAATAATAAAACTGCTCCAATATAATGACAAATAAATTTGTATTTATGATTCCAAATAGCAATAGCTCTTTACCATCTCCAGTTTGCATTTAGTTCTATTTGGATAACAAAGATCTCTTGTAGAAATAATGGATTATTCTAGTGGGATGTCTGATGCAAAGTTTTATTACTATTGCATCCTCATTTTATATGGACAAGTTCTGGAACTGGTGAAAAATTTTCCTCCTCATTGAGAAATCTAGTTTTCATCTCCTTTTCTTTTGAAAGTGGCATTGGCAACTGGGATCAGTCCCCATGTCTGAATCTCTATCAGACTTTCATGAACTGGTGCCACAAAAGAGCTGAATTTCTGCACTTGGCATATGATGGCTCCAGGTTGCCACCAGTCTTGCTCCTTTGTGCAGAAATGAAAAGTGGAAACCTTTAATTATGAATTAAGCAAATGTCTCTCCAGATTTTAATGCAACAAGTTCAGAGTCATGTATGTACTTTCCATTCAGATGCTCACTGTTGGAATCATGATGATACAGATAAACAGGAACCTCTGTGATAGATGTTGCTGTGTAGGAGGTAGACCGTGTAGAACAATGGTCACGGCGCCTTTGACCCCACTGAGTTTTATACTGCATCCATTGCCGCTTCAGAGTTCCTTGGACCTATAACCAAAATATATTCAATGTTAGCAAATATCTGTGAATTAATTTTAACAAAAAAGATCTCTGATTCCTGAAAAACATATTTAGAATGGAAATCACTTCAATGAAAATACAATTCACTCTTCTCAAATAGGCTTTGTATTTGTTACAATTTAATTCCCCTAGCAATGGTCACAATTTCTATGGATTAAAGGAGTTGACATCCCACATCCCATTGCCATAAGCAATAATTGACCTCACTAACAGCTTCAATGAGATATAAAGAAGCGCATGTAGAATTCTGTTCATGGAAAAGGACTGTTTCCTGCCTCCTTCCTCAAACATGCCCTTCCTTGATAGAATATGCTTAGAGATCAGAAACTCCAAAACTGCGCAGTATACACTTCTGGAAATTGCATATAGAAAGAACAAGAAAGCAGGGTCAATCCAGGGCCAATCCTTCTTGAGTCTGAACAAATGTTCATTCAAGCTAGGCTTCTGCCTTCTATCTTGGTTTCTTTAGTCCAATGGTGACAGACATGCTGTTTTTGTGAGCTTTGGAGAAAATAAAATATTAGCTATCCAATATATGACTCTCAGAGGAGATATACTGCTCCTTGCGGTAATGGTTTTAATATTGTTTAACTTGCAAATTGCTGGAGAGAGTTAGTTATTGTCCAGGATATAAATAGTAAAAAAATAAAGAAAACAGTAAGCTCACACCATATAATTTAAGCCCTTTGAAAAGAGGTCAAAAGAGTCCCACAAAAGTCATTTAACTGACATTTCCAAGAAGAATGGAGCTAGCCCTGCTAAAGAGTTATTTTTTATAAGGTAGCATTATAGCTAATCTATATTTTGTGACATAGAACCTAGAATCATTCAATGTGGAACCAATATAACACAGTCTCACATAATGGAATTTTGAAGTCTTTCAGATATGGCTTTTATTATATTGTCTTCCTGATTCTCCTTCCAAAGATTTTTTTATGATCCTTACATGCCAACTTCCACTTGTGCATTAATTCTGATCTGTAATTCTTAGTAGGCACCATACATTCAGATGTGATTTATTCTTCAAATCTAGGTCCTCTAGGTGAGAGGTGTCAAACTGTCAGCCCGTGGGCCGGTTTCATCATACCCAAGCCACCCATTGCCGGCAATGCAAAAAGAGTCATGATACATCGCAACACGTCATGTGACATGGTGAGTTTGACACCCGTGCTCTAGGTCCTCTAAATTCCTGTCCCCAAAGTCATGGAATTAGGACAATAGACCTACCACTGAGCAATATTTCAATATTTAGGGATAGTTTTTTTCCAGGCTTCTGAATCAGAAATGCTTATTGTGACTATCTCAAAGGGCATCCAAATCATGCTCAGCTATAAAAGCTTTCTATTTTAATCAACTATTTTAACCAATTCATTCTAGCTGCTAAAGCTTATGCCCACATTTCCTGGGATTCAATTAAGGCCATACAATGAAATGGTAATATTAGAGAAAGTTCAATCCAAAGTTTGGAAAATATTTTCCAGATTCTATGCTGCATTTTAAATGTATATTTAGGGAAGAAGAAGGAGCCACTAGAGTTGAATCTTGCTTTTAGATTATTATTTTTACATTTGTAAGAATTTGTTATATTGTATAGTCCAGGTTGGTTGGCCCCTTTAGTTATAGGAGACAATTTTGATTCCACCTGAAAAAAAACATTACTAGAAAGCCAATTCAATTTGGAATTGGCAAAGTGTAGAAGGCAAACTGATTACATAGCTTTGACGTATTCATTAATAACCAATGACCAAAATATACACTAAATAAGTCAGCCATTTGGACAAAATCATTGTTTCAAATTTAGAAGAGTTTCATCCTTGGCTCATTTTAACACTCTCCCACAGCAGTGTTGGAAGTAAACAACAGGAAAATTAATTTTTCCAAATGATTGTGGCCCGTTGATGCAGGGGCAATTCGATACAGTGTGTGTTATATGGCCAGTTCTAAGGCACACTCATTTGCAATTGATCTCTCTAAAAAATCCACAGGGCATTTTGATGTTCATTCAATCAATCATTGATAATTTCTTGGCTCCATCTGGTGAACATCAGGAGTTTGATATGAACAAAGGAGGGAAATCACGCAGAGCATGACTTCTAAAAGTTTTTCCAATCCCTTAACAGTAGCTTCGCTTTGGGCTATGACATGTGACTGAATAGGAAGAGGGAGGGAAGGCTTAGAGTGCAAAAGAGCTTAGTTTTTCCAGGAAACAGTCCAACCACCTCTCACACAGAGATCCACTGGGAATTTTTAAAATGATTTTTCCCCTCCACAGAGTACCTCAACATCTGGTCCATTTTTAGCTCAGCTGTTTTGCTGGTTCCTTCTACCATACCAAATTTGGTTCCATTCTGTTTAGCATTCAGAGTGTTAGCCTGCTGATGGGCAGTCTTAAGCCCTTTCTCATACTTTCTTTCTAATGTTGTGTTACAGTGAATAAAAATGGGTTCTTCAAGCTGTTCTTTTTTAAGTAGTGCTCTTGGCTCTTTCTGAAATGATATCATCCTTGGTTGGTAATAACTCACTCTCATTAGGAATAAATTGTTAAAAATCAGACTGAAACAACTTTCTCTTCCTACATCCCAAATCTCAGGTATTATCTTCTCCTCATCTTTAGAGGATAAAGACTTTTGAATGGTCAGGCTGCATAAATCTGACAACACCGAAATGGCAACATAAAGAATATCTATATAGAGCATGTACATTAAAACTTTGTGTTACAAACGTATCTGGGATGTTTATACAAAGCATATATATCCAGTTAATTTCTGGTCTTCCTTTCAAAATGATTTCACAAAAGAGAAAAATGCCAGCCATTACAAATCCCCTTTCCTGGCAATGACCATAATAGGTAACGTGAATTTCAGGCTGGGAACTATGGAAAAAGTCTGAAGACACCTTTCTATAAATGGAAGGAATATCTTATTTAGCTTCGTGCTTTTTCACGAGGTGGGATTGAATTTAGGCTATTACACCAGTTTGAAAGTTAAATGACATACAGAATTCCACAAATTTGGTAACCGTGAAAAATTCAGGCAATTTTTATTTTGACTAAGTTGCTGCATATGTGAAATCTCAAGAGTCATTGCAAAAATGGACAGGAATGGGTGAATTTAATTCAAATGACCATCAGATATACTACTGCGGGCAAGAATCCCTCAGAAGAAATGGAGTAGCCTTCATAGTCAATAAAAGAGTAGGAAAAGCAATACTGGGATACAATCCCCAAAATGACAGAATGATCTCAGTTCAAATCCAAGGCAAACCATTCAATATCACAGTAGTCCAAGTCTATGCCCCAACCACCAGTGCTGAAGAGGATGAAATTGATCGGTTCTATGAAGCCCTACAGCACTTTATAGAATTAAAACCAAAAAATGATGTCCTTATCATCATGGGGGATTGGAATGCTAAATTAGAAAGCCAAAAGATAACTGGAATAACAGGCAAGTTTTGCCTTGGAGTACAAAATGAAGCAGGGCACAGGCTGATAGAATTTTGTCAAGAGAATACTATGGTCATAGCAAACACTCTTTTCCAACAACCCAAGAGACGGCTCTACACATGGACATCACCAGACGGTCAACACAGAAATCAGATTGACTATATGCTCTGCAGCCAAAGATGGAGAAGCTCAATACAGTCAGTAAAAACAAGACCAGGAGCTGACTGTGGCTCAGATGATAAGCTTCTCATTGGAAAATTTAGGCTGAAATTGAAGAAAGTAGGGAAATGCACTAGGCCACTCAGGTATGAACTAAATCATATCCCTGATGAATATACAGTAGAGGTGACAAATAGATTTAAGGAATTACATCTAATAGACAGAGTGCCTGAAGAACTATGGGTGGAGGTTTGCAACATTGTACAAGAGGTAGAAACTCAAACCATCTCAAAGAAAAAGAAATGCAAGAAAGAAAAACGGCTGTCTAAGGAAGCTTTGCAAATAGCTGAGGAAAGAAGAGAAGCGAAAGGCAAGGGAGAAAGAGAAAGATACACCCAATTGAATGCAGAATTCCAGAGAATAGCTAGAAAAGATAAGAATGCCTTCTTAAATGAACAGTGCAAAGAAATAGAAGAAAACAGTAGAATAAGGAGGACCGGAGATCTCTTCAAGAAAATTGGAGGAATGAAGGGAACGTTTCATGCAAAAATGGGCATGATAAAGGACCAAAATGGCAGGGACATAACAGAGGCAGAAGAGATTAAGAAAAGATGGCAAAATTACACAGAAGAACTATACAAGAATGAGCTTAAGGTCCCTGATAACCATGATGGGGTGGTCAGAGCCAGACATCCTAGAATGTGAAGTGAAATGGGTCTTAGGAAAGCTGAGCAACAACAAAGCTAGTGGAGGTGACAGTATTCCAGCTGAGCTATTCAAAAATCTTAAAAGATGATGCAGTAAAAGTGCTACACTCAATTTGCCAGCAAATTTTGAAAACTCAACAGTGGCCACAGAATTGGAAAAGATTAGTTTACATTCCAATTCCAAAGAAAGGCAGTGCCAAAGAATGTTCAAACTATCGCACCATTGCACTCATTTCACATGCTAGTAAAGTTATGCTTAAAATCCTACAAGCTAGACTCCAGCAGTATGTGGATCAAGAACTATCAGAAGTACAGGCAGGATTTCGAAGAGACAGAGGAACTACAGATCAAATTGGCAACATATGCTGGATCATGGAGAAAGCTAGGGAGTTCCATAAAAACATCTACTTTTGCTTCATTGACTATGCTAAAGCATTTGATTGTGTGGATCACAACAAACTGTGGCAAGTTCTTAAAGAGATGGGAGTACCAGACCATCTTATTTGTCTCTTGAAAAATGTATACAAGGGTCAAGAAAAAATAGTGAGAACTGGACACGGTACCACTGATTGGTTCAAAATTGGGAAAGGAGTCCGGCAAGGCTGTATACTGTCGTCCTGCTTATTTAACTTATATGCAGAGCACATCATGAGAAAGGCAGGGCTTGATGAATCAAAAGTTGGAATTAAGATTGCCAGGAGAAATATTAACAACCTAAGATATGCAGATGATACCACTGTAATGACCGAAAGTGAAGAGGAACTGAAGAGCCTCTTGATGCGGGTGAAGAAGAAGAGTGCAAAAGTTGGCTTGAAACTTAACATTAAGAAAACCAAGATCATGGCATCCGGCTCTCTCAATTCCTGGCAAATAGATGGGGAAGAAATGGAGGTAGTGATAGATTTTATTTTCCTGGGCTCCAGGATCACTGCAGATGGGGACTGCAGCCAATAAATTAAAATATACTTGCTCCTCGGGAGGAAAGCAATGGGAAATCTAGACAGCACACTAAAAAGCAGAGACATCACCCTGCCAACAAAAGTGCGTATAGTCAAGGCTATGGTCTTCTCAGTTGCAATGTATGAAAGTTGGACCGTAAGAAAGGCTGAGTGCCAAAGAATTGAAGCGTTTGAACTATGGTGCTGGAGAAGACTCCTGCGAGTTTCTTGGACTGCAAGGCAATCAAGCTGGTCAGTCTTAGAGGAGATCAACCCTGACTGCTCTTTAGAAGGCCAGATCCTGAAGTTGAAACTCAAATACTTTGGCCACCTAATGAGAAAGAAGGACTCACTGGAGAAGTGTCTAATGCTGGGAAAGATTGAGGGCAATAAAAGAAGGGGACGACAGAGAATGAGGTGGCTGGATGGAGTCACTGAAGCAGTAGGTGTGAGCTTAAATGGACTCCAGAAGATAGTCGAGGACAGGAAGGCCTGGAGGAATGTTGTCCATGGGGTCACGATGGGTCGGACACGACTTTGTAACTACAACAACAACAAATAGTTTGAAATTCCATCACTAAAATTTGTTTTTTGGTCATATAGAAAAAAGATCAAGAGCTGGAATTTTGTCTTCATGAGGCTTCCTGTTTCTGTTTGCACATTTTATCCCCTTCATAGAGAAAAAATCGAACTTGCCACTCACTGCAAAATACTCCTATATCATCCAGCTGGTTGAGGAGTGTATATATTTATATATTTATATATATATAAAACATTTACAAAGTTCTTTTCTAAGGTGGCTTCCACTGAAGAGTTGAAAAAACTCATTTAAACTAACACTAACTGCATAAAACTAATTTTAAATGAATAAAATCAGTACCACTATCCAGGAAAACTAAACCTGAAATAAATCTTAAAACATGTATAAAGAAAAGAATTTATGCATCTTTTGAATAAGTCATTCTCTCATATAAAAGCCAGGAATATCATTGTTGGGGTCATATCTGCAGACTTGCAAAAAGAGTCTTTGAGTCAGTGCTCAAAGCACAGGCTGGGTAGGTGAATGGACAAACCAAGGTGACTCTCCTAATACAGATCATTTCTAAAACTGATTGATTATATGCTGTCAAGTCATTTTTACTCCTTCCATGTAAATACATTTTATACATGACAATCTATCTGTAACCTGTTTTTTCAAGTCTCCCAATAGTGCACTTAGGCTATAGTAACTAAATCGTTGGATCCCTTGGTCTTTGCTGTCCTCTTCTTCTCTTTTTTCTCATCATTAGACCCTTTTCCAGAGAGCTGAGTCCTTGCATAATGTGTCCTAAGTAAATTATTCGAGCCTAATCATTTGTGCTTCAAGTAAGAACGCTAGGCTGATTTGTTTGATCCATCATTTTGTTTCCTTGGCTGTCCATGGAATCCTTAGGAGTGCTCTCCAACAGCAAAATTCAAAGACATAAATAGTCTTCCTATCCTTCTTCTTTAAAGTCCAACTTTTGCTTTTATAGAGTATCCCAGAAAATACATTGGCTTGCACAATTCTGATCTTTATAGGTACAGTATAGACACATCGTGGCATTTAATATTTTTTCCAAAGCCTTCATGGCTGTTCTACCTAGTGCTAGTCTGCAGCATATTTCTTAATTGTTTGACCCTGTACTGTTGATCCTAAAAGGCAGAAGCTATCCACTTTCAGTATCTTCATTATCAACATAGGAACGTAAATAAAACTCAATCTTCCTGAGCAAAAGATATGCTTAAAATAAAAATCACTGCATACAATTATTCTGACAATACAATAAAACAATGACAAATGCAATATATAATTTTTATCAAGCTGTGTCATATCTATCGCTCAGTCCAGCTGATAGAAAGATTATATTTTTAAAGGTGCTTGATCTTATCAAGGGGATGATCTTTTAATGCAGAAAAGCTCACATACTTTTTTCCGCAGTAAAATGACTTAAATAACTAATTTCTTTCAAGTGGAACTTGTGGTTAGTGGGAGCTAGGTTATTCTCCCAAATCACAGCAGCTACTTTCCAAAACCATAGTATTAATCTATCATTTTCAATATCAATCTACTCAAACCAGTATGGAAAGAACTCACCAAAATTGCAAGATGACACTGACTCATATAATCTATTGCATCACCTATGCTTTATTATTTTTTAAAATGATGCTCAAGGATGTTGAGATTTTGAAGAGGACTGGCTTCCGTGCTATGTATATTTTTCTTCCGGGTGAAAACCAGACTTTTTCCATTTTTGTTTATAAGAGCAAAAGGCAAAGATACTAGGGATCAAGAGACAGACTTAAAAATAAACTGACATGATCCTCATGTCTTTAATTTCTTCTATATTCAAATTGCTAGAATACTAGAATTGCAAAAACACCTTGGGACATTATTTATCTATTGTGCTTATTTACCTCGAACTCACAATGCTTTCCACAGTTAATTAAAACCTGTATCAAATAAAATTAAATTAAAGCTAAATTAAATTTAAACCACAATTTGTCAGAGCATTATCAAGCCAACAAAAAAGAAATAATTATAACAACAGAAACAATCAATGGTGTCTCTGGCAGAGCTCCTCTTTTGTCATCTACTGGAATGATATTAAAGGGGATAATTTAACATGCAAAGAATGGCTTTCATAGGAAGGCTGAGCCCAAGGGGTGCTAATTTTTCACTTATGATAAAAAAAACCCAACAGATTTATCCTCACTCACATTATGAAACTAGGACAATCAATAATCTCTCTTGATATGGTTTAGGAATTAATAGATCAAACCCAGAATTTTGAATTGTACCTGTGAAATTATTGAGAGCCAATGCATAGTCCACAATACCAGTGCTATATATTTCTGGAAGCCTGCTAGCAAGTGGGTTGTCATATTCCCTCCCCCCTTGTACTTTGATCTAAACAGCCCCACACAGAACACGTTACTGCAATCTAAATGCACAGTGATTTGCTACAGTGATTTAGTGAGGACATGATTTACTGTATCAGGATCTGCAGGCTCTAGGTATATGCAAAAGTCATATCTGTTTCTACTTGTCCATCAGCAGCCATGAATCCAGGAGAATCACCAAATCACACAGCCCAAATCAATCATAGATAGTGTCACTCCCATGGGGAAAATGTTTGGAGCTGACAGAGTCATGATCGACAAATTCCAAATTGTTTTTTTTTAATTCAACTTCAGAATGTTTCAACCAATCCAGACCTTCATAGCCACTAGACCTTGACAAGTTCTCCACAATCTCATCTGTAGTAGGGATATACAATTCAGTATCAAAAGCATAATATAATCCGGGGGAAGATAAATGGAAGACATATGGTCCCAGTAGTTTTTTCCTCCCAGCCCAGGAGTCGCTTCAGATTATGTAAATATGGACAATTGAACATGATTGCAGCTGCTGTTGTAAGCAACTGTATTAATTAATCCATTCACTATTAATAGTTATCATGAATCCAGTCATACCAAAACTTTTAAAAGCATTTGTTCTTGATGTTGTTGAATTCTTGCTGTGAACATTTAACATTTAGGACTTTCAGAATTTTAATTTATAAGTAGTCCTTGACTTATGACCATAACTGAGACTGGAGCTTCTCTCACTAAGTGAGATGGACATTAAGTGAGTCCTGCCCAATTGTTGCCATGGTTGTTAAGCAAATCACATGGTTGTTAAGTGAATCCAGCTTCCCATGTTGACTATGCTTGCTAAAAGCTGGCTGGGAAAGTTGTAAACTGTGACCCTGTGATCTAAGATGCAACAATCATTGTAAATACATGCTGGATGCCAAGAGGCCAAATTCTGATCAGGTGACTATGGGGATGCTGCAACGGTTTTAAATGTGAGGATCAGTCAGTCATAAGACACTTTTTTTACCACTATCATAACAAATGGCCATAAGTCGAGGCCTACCTGTAACATGGATTAAAATCTTTTGCTGTACTTCCCCATACCAAAATCTCACTTTTTTTCCTACCTCATCCTAAAGATTTCATTCATTTCCTAAAGAATCATTTCTTCATTGTATTTTCATTACTCACATTACAACAGCAGGTTGCAGAGTAACAAGGCAATAATAAAAGCTCACAAAAATCCTTATAAAATGTATTGACACAACAAATTAAAACAAATGGTAACTACTAAAACAGCAGAGATAAAATGGATTAGTAAACCATGCGTGCAGTGTTAAGCTAAATGTTAAAAGATAGTTTTCTGATCAATGAATAAAATTGACCTGGCTCAAAATGTCAACCAAGGTATCTCTGTCATTTGTTGGGAGCAATTTGTTTTGTTTTCCAAGCTAATCTGAAGTGAATTCTACTTATCATACTAGGACTAAGTGGCAGTGTTAAATGACATGAAATGAAGTTTATTCACTTACCTCTCCATTGAAGAAACAGAAAATAGTTGCCACAAGTAAGCCCTGAAAGGAAAAATTAAATGTAAATTATTCAGATTGTTTCTATGAATACAGAAATTATGGAATGAAATAAAGCGGATATATTTTATAACATTTCACTGTAGGTAGAGTAGAGTATAATAACTCACAATTCAAGAATTCTGCTAGATCAAAGAGCTATCTAACCTAGCATCCTGTTATAGAAAACAGACAACCAGGTCATTAATGAGCTAATCCTCATCTGTTTCTCTTGTTTCTTCCTCTCTCTAATCTCCTTTTAAAACCATTTAAAAACTAATCACACATCCTAAAATTTTAATTAAGAAGGATGGAAATGAATGTCTTGATACTGTTCTGATTCAATGGTACTTAACTCAAGAATTATCGCCACGCATAATGAAAAGATATTCCATGATTGATCTTCAGTTACATTTTCATATTGATGTGAAACACTTCATTCTGTCTGTCCTGAATTTCACAATTTATTCCTTACATTTAGTTTTCCGTGATTAGAGACAAAACAAAAGGATATCCACAATGGGGGTCAAGGTGGACTCTCAAAAAGTCAAGATGGCACCTGCAAAGTCCAACTCCATATGTATAATTTTTCAATGTAAAAATTATAAACCCATACAATTATGCCTTCTGCCTTTTTTTTCTATTGAGCAATTATCACGTTGGACTTTTCCCCAAACACTTAGTCTAAACCCCTGCTCCTTTTTAACAAGTACTGAACCAGTAACACACGTAAGAAAATGGAGAGGGATTCAACTATGGTCATCATGACAATGTCATGACTTTTTGACACCCCTTTCTCTGCCTCCTGTGGATGCCTCTTCTGTAAAATAAAATGTGGCACTTTTCAGGCATTCACCCTTTCTTCCCATAAAAACCAAGTCATTTGATAGAAAGTGTTATTTTCACAAAGTAGAGAAATTTGTGGGGAAAAAGTTATTCAAATGCTAGCTAATAGAGAAAATTAATGGTCTGAAACTAATAATTTCTTTTCCAAAAGAATACAGGACAAGCAGCATAGAATTTTGGAACATTTGAAAAAAAAAGAAACATATTTATTTGGTGCAAGCTTTACTGATGGCAATTGTGATATTTTCCCCAAAGGACACAAGGCTTTGGACTGGGTGATCTTTTGTCAGCAGATCACATGTGATTCCCTTTCTTGTCTCCTTGTTTCCATTTCTTTTTCTGCTATTTTAGAATTAGAACAGAACAGAACAGAACAGAATAGAATCTGGAAATGACCTTGGAGGTCTTCTAGTCCAGCCCCCTGCTCATCAGGCAAAATAGAAGTGAAAGTTCTAAAATCCCATCAATAGGATTGTCATTAAATGAGTTACCAAAATCCAACTCTTCATTAGATGGCCCAAGGATACAGGAAGCTCTTTACTACCATTTAGAGGACATCTGGATTGTTGTAGTTCAGATATGTCAATTCTACCCATTAATACAGGATCCCTAATTATTTGTTGCAGCCTTAAAGCCCATGCCAGTCACAAGGATCAATACCTGCATTATAATGTGGGAAATAAGGCAAATTGTAGAACTTGCCCTAAAATTGTGTTAGCATAGATTTTAAAAAGCTATTTTCTTTTCAGTGGAAATAAAATCCTGGCCTTATATCCTGGTCCATACCCTGCTTGTTAATTTTTCCACCTGTTGCAGTCCTTATTCTTCCTAAAAATATTAAATGCAGACCACCGTTATTAAAAGACTGCACATTTGTGCATCAAAAATAAACACATACAAAGACATATTTATGTGTCCCTTTGTGTGTCTCTGTCTGTATTATACGCACACATACGCATAGGTACACACCCCTGGAAATAAGCACTTCTGAATTCTCTATAATTTCATAAGCAATTTAATAAATGTATATAATATTGCACTCCTTTTGTAATAGAAACTTTCTTCCTTTTTAAAAAATATTTCTATCTCATTTATAAAAGCATTTTGGATTATGCGGTTTCATAAATATATTGTATTTTGCCCAAGTGTAATCTGATCTGGGCGTGTTCAGATGGTCTTGAAATTAGATTTTAATTCGCTATTCTGTAGGCAATACTACCAGAGGCAAATACAAGAGCCATGTAAGAAACAATGAAGAGGCTAATGGCAATAAGTGAGGTAATTTCAAAATAACTAATGTTCATTAAAAATAGCTTGTTTGCTTTATAACATTTTGAACCTGAAGCTACTGTCCTTGCCTAAAACTATTGTTCTTCCATCAGTGCTGCCTTCTCCAACAGGACCACTAAATTTCTTTGAAATTACAGCTTCTAGAACTCTGAGCCACTGGATTACCCATATCCAATAACTCCAAGGAAGAAATGACTAGGAAATATTCATGACAATCAGTGGACACATTTTAATGCATTTTTTCCAGTATTCTTAAAGTATTATTCCAAAGCAGTTGTAATATAATCCATTTGTGTTTTGCTAGAGCAAGGTACAATAATGTAGAGATTGAATCTTAGGCATCATGGGACAATGCCCCTGAAACGCTGTTCCTATTTGAACAATCTTGCAATCCAAAATTTGGAATGAGGGCAACTGCATGTACTAAGCTTCCATAATTTCATTACAATATACAAAATGCAAACATCATAGTTTAGGAGTACTAGAATCATTCTGCTTCTTCCTGTCCTACCTCAGCCATTCTGCTATGGCTCACAAAGAACTATAAAGTTTGAAGCAGCTTGAGATAATACAAAATGAAAGGTAAACAAAAGTATAAATAAATAAATAAATCACAGTCATAGCATTGTATGGAGATTTGCACAAACCGGCAAATCTTGCACATAGGTTTTGGGAATTGTGTATGGTTTGCAGTCTCAGGGTGTATCCTTCTGACAAAGTAGAAACTATGGTTTATAAATTACAATATAAAGAGATTAAAACAAAACAAACCTCATTATGGCTTAGTCAATGAGTGACTATCAATGGAATTAAGAGCAGATGATACTTTGATTCAAGGTTTTTAAATAGAAGGAAATCACATGATTTCTTCAATATTATCCATGGGTTTGACTCGTTCACAAAATACATCCAATTACAATTTAATAATTTGAGTAGGTTTTTCTTATCTTCAGTGGCATTTAATTTTAGATTAAATGCTGATGATCTTGATAGCTTTCCATTAAACATTTAAACATTACCCAATGTCAAGCTAAGTATGCATGTGCTTTTGTAAAATTTCTTAGAAGGATAATTCTTGTATGATAGTGCTCATCCTTTTGAGAGTAGTCACAATATTCTGTCTTGCCAACTTTATTTGTTTTTAATATCTTATGGCAGCAATAATAAACCAATAGATGAGTTTATACCTTTTTGCATGGTAGCTTATATATAACCTTACATATTTTTATAGCTTGGAGAATGCATGTATTACAAGCTAATAAACAGATTACTGCAACAATATGAGTTTAATGGGCTTTGCAGAAAACACATTGATCTAGATGAAGGGGAAATGAAGCTGTCTCACATGCCAGCATCACATTATTTGCAGTCCACACAACTTTTGTATGTAGGAAATCATATTGTTGGTTTCTCCTGTTATTAGCAGACTAGCATACTGCTGCATAATTTATGGTCTGATCCGATCTTGGTTTGATATCCTGGCAACATAAATGCTGCTCTTTGCTATAAATACACAGCTTAACATAGCTTTTTATATAGCTGTAGCTACACTTAAATTTCCTTGAAGCATCAGTAATGATTTCAAAGTCTGATATAATCTAAATGCAAATATTTGCTCAGTGAACTGTTACTTAGCAATTAGTTATTTATCTCTGACTCCTAAAGGATTTAGGTTATTTCACATTTTGGTGGCATAAGAACAGCCTACAGCTAGTCCTTGATTTACAATCACAATTAAGACTGTAACTTCCATTACAAAGTGATGTGGCTGTCATGCCTGATTTTACAACTTGTTTTGCCCTATTTGTTAAGCAAATCACTTTGGTTATTAAACAAATCTGGCTCCCCCACTCCCCAAATCTGACTTTGCTTATTGGAAGCCCCCTGGGAAAGTCATAAATGATGATCACATGACCCTTGAGTGGCTACAACTGTTGTAAATAAATTTCACTTACTAGTTGCTTGAATTTTGATCCTGGGATTGTGGGGAATGCTGCAATGGTTGTAAGGACTGGTTGTAAGTCACTTTTTTCAGTACTGTCATTAACTTCAAATAGTCAAAGTTACAAATGTTAGTAAGTTAAGGACTATCTGTACAATATTGTAGGTATTTGATTTAGGACTAGGAAGGATGGAGCCCCATTTGAGAGAAAGGAAGAAAGAGACTTTATGTAGATCTTGTAAAAATGAGAAAGAAAATATTTATTTTCACCATTGGTTTTTATTTATTATCAGATGGGAAGGAGGCTCTACTACAAATTTATGCCTCAGGTTCATAGGTATGTTTAGGACAGGCCTGCCCGCCAAACATGGACTGCCAAAGCATGTTTTTAAACCATTGCAGGGGGAAAAAAACCCTGACTTCATATAGACAAGAACTGAAACAGGGCTATAAACAAATTTTCTCAGCTTTGGGATTGTTACGTATCCAGGTGCAGGTCGCCTATGTTTGGTTCGAATTGACGAGGACTCAGAGTGGTTAACACTGAATGAGTTTATTGAATACACAAAGTCAACTGTCAAATGTCAAATGTTGCAACCCTTTTATAGAGAAAGCGTTTGAACTGTAACCAATACAAACAGTCTGTTTTCCCGCTCCTTGGTTGTGGCGTCCAATGATTGCACCTTATTTTCCCGCTTTAAACCTTGCAAAGCTGCACTGTGTTTGCAATCTCTTTCATGGCTTATTGCTAACTATTTACATACACAACACCCCTTACCCCCCAGTTGGTGTCATTTCTTTACAAAATCCATTAGGTATTTTGGTGGCCTATGTATTCTAGAAGGGTATCTGTTACTTTGGCTGCTAGGGACCCTTCTTCCTGGTTGACTGCTTGGCTGCTGGTTACTATGCTGGTTACTACTAGACCTGGGCTCAGGGTTACTGGCTTCAGATGTACTGCCTTGTGTATTAGGTTGTGTTTGGGATTCAGTTGTCACTGGCCTACTTCGCAGGGGTATTTCCCAATCAATTGGACTGAATTGTTGTTGATGGGCATCAGGAAATATGTCATCTTGCCCAACCACTACACCACTTTCTGGCCTAATGTTATCTGTACAGTTTGCCCTTACTGAGCTTTGGTCCCCCTCAGCTGGCACACACCCACTAGATCTTTTCCTCAGCTGGTCTATGTGTCTTTTACAGATCCTATTCCCTTCCCCCTCAATGATGTATGATAGGGGACCTAAGATTTCAGTTACCACCCCAGGAATCCATTTATCCCCTTGGGCGTAGTTCCTGGCCCAGATCAAATCCCCCACTTCAAATGTTCTGTTAGGAATGTCTAATTCAATGTTTGGTTGGAGTCGGTCAGGGTGTAGTCTGTCCAACTTGGTCAAGATTTTCCTTCCCCACCTCATTTCAGCTGGACTTTTCCCTGTAGCCGAACAAGGGGTTGTGTGTTGAGCCAACAAGAACTCAGCTAGTCTCTGATGCCAGTCACCTCGAATGATTCTTTTAAGTGCGTCCTTCGTGGTCCTCACGTTCCTTTCAGCCAATCCGTTGGTGGAGGGGTGGAAGGGTGCAGAAGTCTTATGCTTAATCGAGTTGGCCTTGAGGAAATCCTGAAATTCAATAGATGTGAATTGTGGCCCGTTATCAGACACTATTAAATCCGGCAACCCATGAGTGGCAAAGAGGCCCCTTAATGCCTGTATTGTTCTGCCTGCCGTTACTGAACTGACCGGTACTACTTCTAGCCATCTAGAGTAGCTGTCGACCACTACAAGGAACGTTAACCCCTGGAAAGGTCCAGCGAAGTCAATATGAATCCTGGACCAAGGATTCCTAGCTAGCTCCCATTTATGTGTGCGGATGTGTTGTTGTTCAGGCCTGGAACGTTGGCACAGATGGCAATTGGCAACGCATTCCTCAATGTCTTGGTCCAATCCTGGCCACCACAAGTGACTCCTAGCCAGGGCCTTCATCCTTACTATTCCGGGGTGTCCCTCATGCAATTCAAATAGAATAGCTGATTTGTGGATTTCTGGAATTACTACACGAGTTCCCCACAGTAAGCAACCCATATGAACTGATAGTTCATCTTTCCTTCTGAAAAATGGACTGTATTTTACGTCCGGGTTGGCGTTGGGCCAACCGCTCATGACCCAGGCCATTACTCTCCTTAAGATGAGGTCCTTATTGGTTGCCTCAGCTATGTCTTTAGCAGTTAGGGGTAGATCAGGAATATCTTGTAGGGACATTACTTGTCCCACTGGGGCAGGGTCCTCCTCTGTTGTGCTAAGGGGCAATCTGCTAAGAGCGTCTGCATGACCCATGTCCTTACCTGGTCGGTATTGGAGGGAAAATGAATATGCTGAGAGGAAAATGGACCATCTCAGCATCCTGGGAGACATAATTTGGGGAGTCTGTTTATCTGTGGTAAACAGTCCCAGCAGGGGTTTGTGGTCTGTCAGTATTGTAAAGTTCCTGCCATACAGGTAGTCGTGGAACTTTTTAACTCCTGCCACTATGGCTAAAGCTTCCCGGTCAATTTGAGCATAGTTCCGCTCTGCCTTGGTTAGTGTGCGGGAGTAGTAAGCAATGGGTCTTTGCATTCCCTGGGTGTCTAAATGGCTGATTACTGCCCCAACGCCATAAGGCGAAGCATCGCACGCCAGGTAGATTGGTCTGTTTTCTATAAAGTGGGTTACAGTTGAGCTACTGGAAAGGATATCTTTTAAGGTCTGGAAACTCGCTTTGTGCTTGTCTTGCCAATGCCAAGGGGTCTTCTTATCTAAAAGCCTGTGCAGTGGTTCTGCAATGGCAGCCTTATGTGGCACAAAAGTGTGATAAAAATTTACCAAGCCTAGGAAGGCCTGTAGCTCAGCCTTGTTCCTTGGTTCAGGCGCCCCTTTTATTGCTTTAATTTTTTCAGGGGTAGGGTGGACTCCGCTTTTGTCAATCCTGAACCCCAAAAAATCAGTGGATTTAACCCCTATGCTACATTTTTCCTTTTTTAATTTTAATCCAGCCTTTCTAAATCTACCCAGTACCTGTTCCAGTCGCTCTACTAACATTCCTTCATCTTTTCCAGCTATTAGGACATCATCAAAGTAAGGGCATACTCCAGGTATGCCCTTTAAGGTCCTCTCCATCACTTCTTGAAAGATGCCTGGAGCTGCTGCAATTCCAAATTGCAGTCTGTGGACTCGGAACGCCCCCTTGTGGGTAACAATTGTCTGTGCCTCTGCCGCCTCTTTGGAAACAGTCAACTGTAAGTACGCATGCGCCAAGTCGAGCTTGGCGAAGATGGCGGCGTCCTGGATCGTGGCGAGGACCTGCTTCACCGTCGGGACCGGGTAAGCATGCTTTTTCATTCCAATGTTGAGGGTCGCTTTGTAGTCGGCGCAGATCCTCACATCCCCATTGGGTTTGAGGGGTGTGACGATCGGCGTCTCCCACAAACCGCCCTCAACAGGTTCTAAAACTCCGAGGCCTACAAGCCGGTCGAGCTCGGCCTCGATTTTTTCTTTTAAGGCAAAAGGTACCCTCCGGGCCTTTAGCCTGATTGGATTTACTGAGGGGTCTAGGTTAAAATTAATGGGGGGCCCTTTGTACTTGCCTAGAGATCCATCGAATACGTCTGCAAATTCTTTGCAGACGGATTCGAGGGTCTTATTTCTAATCACAGAATTTATTCCCCCTATCCAAATTCCCAGGGCAGGAAACCAATTAAGCCCTATTAAGCTAGTCCTATTCCCCTCCGTAACTACCAAATCTAAGACCCCCTTAAACCCCTTAAAGTTTACTCTAAGGCTGGTCTTTCCTTTTACGATTATTGGACTTTTTTGGAAGTCCATTAATTGAATATTTGTTGGACTAAGTGGAATTCTTTTTCCGCTTAGTTGTTCAATTTTCTCAAGGGTTTCAGTGGAAATTATCGACACTGAAGCCCCAGAGTCGATTTCCATTCTGCAAGGAACCCCTTGCAGAAGGACTGTGATTTTTAATTTTCCGTCCGGAAAATTGTGCCCCCTTCCCTGCCGTCTCCGATTGACTCGGGCCACCTCCCTTAGGTTTGGAAATTTCGCCCGGGATCTAGGGGTCTCCTTGCCACTAGCATTGGGGGTTACCTTACCCTCTGGCCACACATCGACTTCATTCAGACGGGAGTCCCGAACGCGGTTTCTGCAGATGGCCTGGATGTGGCCGGTCTTGCCGCAAGCCCTGCACTTGGCGGTGCGGAATCGGCAGGAAGCGCGGGGATGGTTGCCGCCACAGCTGCCACATCGGTTCTGGGTGTCGTTGTCGCGCGGTCTGGTTGCTGTGTCCCGCCACGGTCGTTGTGCCCCGGTCGGTGGTCTTTGCGGTGTTGCGGGTTGTTGCCGGCGGCCGGGTTCAGGCCCCTCGCTTCTAAGTTGTCTGGGTGCCATCTTTCCAAATCGCCTGGAGACTTCGGCGATCTCTTCCTCCCACTGCTGATCCACCTCCCCGCAGTCCACATAGCCCTCTTGGTTAATTTCAGGTGCTGTCGCCATGCTACTGCGGGGGGGGTCGCGATACCCGGTTGACTCATACGTTAGGAGTTCGTCGAGCACTTCCTGTAAATCGCCGGTAGGTTTGGCGATTATTCTATTTTGTAATTGTTCATCGCGTAAGCCCAGCACGACTCTGTCCCGAATCCTAATTTCTAAATTATCGTATTTGCAACGTACTGCGGCTTCCCTGACGGCAGCGACGAATTTCTGTATGGACTCCCCCGGTCTCTGATTTCTCTTCTCGAAGATGCGCCGCCAAAAAAGTTCGGACCTTCGGGGAGTAAAGTGAACCTTTAGTTTTGCAAGGAGGTCGGCATAGGGCACGCTGGAGACTGGTTGTGGCTGGCACAGCCCGACAGCGACTCTGTAGACCGGTGTGCCGCAAATTGTCAAAAGTGCCGCCGCTTTTTTTCGGTCGTCAGTGATTCCGTTCACTAACAGGAATCCTTCGACCTGACCGATGTATTCTTCCCAATCTTCGGGGAAGTTAGGGTCAAATTCCTTCAGTGACCCGATTTGCGCCATTCGGAGAATTTTTTTTCCTATTCTGCCGCGGCCGCTCGGTTGACTGTGACTCGCTCTGACTTTGCCGCCTTCACGACAATTCTTCCTAATCTCTGGTCTTCTGTCAATCCCATCCTCGTCGCCAGTTGTTTGGTTCGAATTGACGAGGACTCAGAGTGGTTAACACTGAACGAGTTTATTGAATACACAAAGTCAACTGTCAAATGTCAAATGTTGCAACCCTTTTATAGAGAAAGCGTTTGAACTGTAACCAATACAAACAGTCTGTTTTCCCGCTCCTTGGTTGTGGCGTCCAATGATTGCACCTTATTTTCCCGCTTTAAACCTTGCAAAGCTGCACTGTGTTTGCAATCTCTTTCATGGCTTATTGCTAACTATTTACATACACAACAGCCTACATAGCAGCGGCCACTAGGGGGAGTTGGCCTGGACGGTTTGCGGGAAACCCAGCATCCGGTGGGAAACATAGGGCCAACCCCATTGGCTAGCTGCCTACCTGGCCAGGTATATAAGGAGGCCAGGTAGCCCGTGTTTCTCAGTACGGATCCCTTCAATAAAGAGCTGAACCTGTACTCCGGCTGGCGTCTCTTTCTTGCGTCAGACCCACTACTTTACAGTGGTGATGAAGGTGGGATACTGTCGACAAAAGAGCTGAAGTCACTAGGGGAACGCACCGCGTGCTGGAGGAAAAGAGACATCTTTCCTCCCCCCCTCAACACGACCGCCAGCAACCGCAACCCGGCCACCGCGAGCAACCTGCGACCGGCCCCGGCCACCACGATCGAGATCCAAGACCAGCCACCACAGCAGCCAGCAGGGAATGATGGCAAGAACAGGACAACCCCGCAAACTTGACACCTGCCATCCGGAGAAGTGGGCCCGGTACCTGTTGCACGCCGAGCTGTACATGAGGTTCAACCAGATATCGGAGGACAGCTCGAAGGTGGTGGCCCTGCTCTGTATTGGCAGCCCTGCACTCCTCGAGGTCGCCGCGAACCTGTTCTCCCTGGAGCCCATCGAAGCCGTCTCCTACCAGGACCTTGTCACCAAGCTGAACACTAACTTCCAGCCTTGCATGTCTGCGCTGGCCTGGAGGTCGCGGTTCAAGAAGAGGGACCAGTGACCTGACGAGTCAGGGGCCGATTACATTGCCGCCCTGTGGGAAGCTGCCAGCCCCTGCAAGTTCTCGAACCTGGAAGAGCGGCTACGTGACAGGCTGGTTTGCGGCCTACAGGACACAAGGCTGCAGGAGCGCCTGTTCGCAAAGGCCGAGGTTTCGCTACAGGAAGCCCAGGATGCCATCCTGGCCCACGAAGTGGTCTGCGGGGCTGTCCAGGCCGTCCAGGAATCCAGATCCGGCAGCCAGATGGGCACTGTGCACCAGCAGGTTGCCATGGCCGAGGACGAGGAGGACGAACAGAACATCGACCTCCTCTGACGGAAGGCGGCCCCAAACCAACGAGACAGATGGCCGGAGAAGCCCAGGCTGACTGACGGCTCACAGAAGTGCGCAGGCTGCAGCAGAAACCACGTGTGCACACTCTGCAAGTTCTGCTCAGCCACGTGTCGGGCCTGCAAGAAGACAGACCACATAGCCGCGGTCTGTCGTAGCCACCGACCCCGAGAAGAGATCCACGAGCTGCGCCCGGAAGATTTGCCGCCGAGAGTTACTGGGGCCCTGACCTGATTACAAATTGGATTTTTTGAGAGCCGGCTGGGCATCCACCACACTGGTAGCCACTGGCTGCTCAAACCCAAAATTAAATTAACAATCCGCTTGTATGGCGTCCCCTCTAAAATGGAGTTTGACTCCGGCTCTGCGGTCTCCGTCATCTCCAATGAGACCCTTAACTACATTAACAGCCAGAGCAAGCAGCGGGTTCAATTGCGGCCCTCAAATTTAGCCCTGATCGACTTCCAAAATGCCTGAGTCAAGGTAAAAGGGGAGGCCACCCTTTCCGTGGGGTTTAAGAGTCGCGAGGAGCTCCTGGAGGTAGTGGTGGTAGAGGGCCGGAGAGCCAGTCTAGTCAGCCTAGACTGGTTTGAGGCCCTGGGAATCATAGTCACAGGGATCCAACGCATCCAGGGAGAGTCCATCGAGGCCGCTGTGAGGAGTTTGCAGATGTCTTCAATGGAAAGCTGGGCAAGTACACAGGGGCCCCCATCTCGTTCAAACTGAACCCGAGCATCCCCCCCATTAGAGTCAGGCCGTGGCAAGTCCCCTTCGCGCTCAAGCCCAAAATCGAGAGCGAATTGGACAAGCTGGTAGGCCAGGGAATCCTAGAGCCCATAGATGGGGGGGAGTGGGAAACCCCAATAGTCACCCCACTCAAGTCTAACGGGGAGGTGAGGATCTGCGCTGACTACAAATGCTTGGTGAGCCATGCCCTGAACCCGCACGCTTACCCGGTCCCCAGGGTCAGCCACGTTCTCGCTTCTCTCCAAGGCGGCACCATCTTTGCAAAGCTGGATCTCGCACAGGCGTACCAGCAGCTCACAGTTACTAGGGCAATGGCAGAAGCACACACTATAGTGACACACAGGGGAGCTTTCAAGGTAAACAGGCTGCAGTTTGGGATCAGTGTAGCTCCTGGCATTTTCGAGGAAATTATGGAAAACCCCTCAAGGGCATCCCAGGAGTCTGCCCTTATTTTGATGATGTCCTGATTACAGGAGCATCAGCTGAGGAACTGGCAGGCAGGCTAAGGGAGGTCCTAGCCAGGCTGCGTGCTACTGGCCTCAAATTAAAGAGGGAGAAGTGCAGTATTGGGGTCCCTTCCACAGAATTCCTGGGGTTCAGGATAGATGCAAAGGGAATCCACCCCACAGAGTCCAAGGTAAGGGCCATCAAGCTGGCACCCACACCCAATAACAAAGCAGAGCTGCAGGCATTCCTGGGCCTGCTCAATTTCTACCACACATTCCTCCCACACAAGGCAGCCATCGCAGAACCACTACACAGGCTATTGGAAAAGAAGGCAGCATGGGCCTGGACCACGGTCCACGACCAAAGCTTTAGAGCTTTGAAGGAACTACTGTCTGACAAGTCCACAGTGACACACTTTATAGAATCAAAGCCCATATGCATCATGTGTGATGCATCCCCTTATGGTGTGGGTGCTGTACTAAGCCACCTTGAGCCTAATGGGGCCCAGATCCCAATAGCTTACTACTCTAGAATGCTGTCTGGAGCAGAGAGGAACTATGCCCAAATAGATAAAGAGGCCCTGGCAATAGTTGCTGGGGTCAAAAAGTTCCATGATTATCTCTATGGTAGGGAGTTCACAATTTACACAGACCACAAACCCATGCTCGGCCTGTTCACAATGGACAAACAGACCCCCCAAATACTATCTCCCAGAATGCTCCGGTGGTCCATCTTCCTTGCAGCGTACAATTGAAAGCTTGTGCACAAGCCAGGGAAGGAGATGGGCCACGCAGACAGCCTAAGTAGGCTGCCCATAGACAGTACAGAACCAGACCCCAGCAACACAGGTCCTGGCGTTGCAGGAATTACCAGAATGCCCAGTACATGCCAGGGACGTTGCAGCAAAGACAGCCTATGACAACATCCTCAGTAGGGTACCCTCGTGGGTATGCACAGGCTGGCAGGGCAGGTCCCCAGGACCTGAATTCCAGGCATAACTCTCCACATACTGGGGTTTCCTCCTTTGGGGAAGCAGGGTCATCATTCCCACAGCATTCCGGGACAGGGTATTGGAGTCTCTGCACGAGGGACATCCGGGGGTGGTTAGGATGAAGGCACTGGCCAGGAGTTACCTCTGGTGGCCAGGGCTGGACAAGGACATCGAGGAATGGGTCAAGGGCTGTTACACATGCCAGAGATCCAGGCCAGAGATGCCCCACGCCCCCGTGCACAGGTGGGAGGCAACACACACTCCCTGGTCCCGCGTGCACATTGACTACGTGGGGCCCTTCCAGGGTCAGCTGTTCCTGGTAGTAGTAGACAGCCACTCTAAGTGGCTGGAGGTAGTCCCTGTTCCCAACATGACCTCAGCAAGGACAATCCAGGTGCTCAGGGCCCTCTTTGCCACACACGGCCTCCCAGACATAATTGTGTCTGATAATGGGCCTCAGTTTACCACTAATGATTTCTAGGTGTTCTTGAAGGCGAACTGGATTAGACACGCCACCTCCGCGCCCTTCCACCCGTCGACTAACGGTCAAGCTGAACGGATGGTAAGGACGACCAAGGACGCACTCCAGCGCATAATCAGCAGGGACTGACATCAATGGCTGGCATAATTCTTGCTCGACCAGCACACCACACCATGCGTGGCCACAGGGAAGAGCCCAGCAGAACTACGATGGGGACGGCGCCTCATCACCAAGCTTGACCGGCTGCACCCTGACCAAGTGGCAGCAGAGACCGTGAAGCCCTCGGCACCTAGGGTGCTCAACGTGGGGGACCTGGTCTGGGTAAGGAACTATGGGGCAGGACACCCATGGATTCCGGGGACCGTGGTAGAGAAAACCGGGCCCCTCTCCTATATCGTGGGGGTGGAGGGTCGACATATCAGGAGACACATCGACCAGCTCAGGGAAAGGGCCCCTGAGTGCACCACCCATGTCCAACTGGAAAACCACACTCCAGGAGACCCCAGACCAGTGGAAAGCTGCACGGACCCTGAATCAGTGTGGGATGGCCTCCATCAGCTGGCCCTGCAGCAGCAACAGGGCATCATCGGTGGTGGTGACCCAGCAGCCAGACCCAACCCAGCCCAGGAGCACCATAAGCCAGATGACCAGGGCCAGGGCGAAGCCCCACTCAGACGATCCACCAGGCCCCACAGGACTCCAGCGCACCTAGTGGACTACGTTTGCCAGTGACCCATCAACCTTACTGTATTTGTATATAGTTACACATTGTATATAGTTGTATTATGTTGCATAGAGGGAGGCTCTTCTCTAAGGGGGGGAGGGGTGTTATTTATCCAGGTGCAGGTCACTTACATATCAGCGGCCACTAGGGGGAGTTGGCCTGGACGGTTGGTGGGAAACCGAGCATCCGGTGGGAAACCTAAGGCCAACCCCATTGGCTAGCTGCCTACCTGGCCAGGTATATAAGGAGGTCAGGTAGCCCATGTTTCTCAGTACGGACCCCTTCAATAAAGTGCTGAACCAGTACTCCGGCTGGCGTCTCTTCCTTGTGTCGGACCCACTACTTTACAGGGATCATATCTGGTTGTTCCACTGTTGAAACAAGCAGTGCTTGGATGCTTAAAATCAAACACCATTCATTGTCTTTCCCAAATCAAACTTTTAGGGAAAAAACAAACAAAAAACCAATGAAGGGATGTAATTTATTCGAACTGTACGAGGAACATTTCTTATGTTAAAGGAGCTTACATTAGGGAAAAGTATGGTTTCAGAGCCTGCATTGGCAATAAATAAATATACATGAATAAAAAGTAATCATTACAAAATGATTTTCTGGCAATTTGCATTAACTGCTTTTTATATCAGGGGAGATGCTCTAGATAATCACAGAAATGATCTTGGAAAAGGAATGTGACAGTTATCAAAATACGATTTAAGCCCAGGAATAAAAAAGAATATTAGAGAGAAACTTAAATTAGCTCTGCTGACAGAGTTTCAAGATTCTATTACTATCAATGAAGTAGGATTGCAATATTTATTCTGGATTCTGTTTCCTGATTAAGTTTAACTTAAAGGGTTGGCAGATGCTTACAAAGATCCTGCAAGCCAGAAGATATTAAATCTTTTTAATATCTTCCAGTTTTAAATACTGGAAAAACCAAATATATTTTTGTCGATTTCAGAAAAGGCAGGCACAGCCACACTGCTGTGTGCATTAATGATTCACCTGTGGAGATGGTTACCAGCATCATATTCCTGGGTGTGCAGCTAACGAGTAGGCTGGTTTGGTCGCTCAAGAGTGAGACACTGGTGAAGTGGGCACAGCAATGCCTGCATCTTCTGCATTGCATAAGAAAAGCACATTTCCTTCCCCTGTCCTGACCACTTTCTACATGGGGACAATCGAGAGCATCCTGTCATACAGCATCACAGTCTGGTTTAGAAGCATCACTGTTTCAGACAGGAAGGCGGTGCAGAGAGTGGTAGGAACCCTAACCCTCCCCTCCATCCAGGACATAGCACATAAGTGTTGCTTGAGCAGGGTCAGTAAGATTGTCTGGGACATGACACATCCTCTTCACAACCTGTTTTCCTTGTTACCTTCTGGGAAAGGCTCCGTGGTATCCGAAGCAGAACATTCAGATTCAGTCACAGTTTTGTGCCATATAGTATTAACCTTGTGAACTCTAAAGCTTCCTCCTTCTGTTATGTATTCAAGATGGACAGTGATTAATAGTTACATGCAGTGCTTTTTTTGTAAAAGAAAAAGGTGCCGGAACTCACACACGCCTTGCCTACCATACAAGGTTCCATCCAAAAAAGGTGCCGGAACTCCGTTCTGAGCGTGCTATGAGAAAAAAAGCCCTGGTTATATGTATACTTATTTGTATACATATATTGTATATAGTATGTTTAAATGTGTGTTGTGTATATGTACACTTTGAGAGCAAGCAACTAAATTTCATTTTTAATGTGTGCCATTGTGCCCACAGTAAAAAACGACAATAAAGTTTATCTAATTAAAGGACCAAATTACTGCCATATAAATGCATAAAATAAAATATGCCAGATTTTTATTGATCTATTTAACTCTAGAAGAGCTAGCCCACTAGTATATTATAAAGCATCTTGATCTAATTATTACAGACATTGATGTGTCAGGAAGTTGTAGGTAGGGAAGAAAAGGAGTTTGCCATACAGACACTCTTTGCTCAAAAAAGCTATATGAAAGGTGGGCAAACTTTTGATGGCTGAGGCCATCTTTAATTTATAATACAATATGGAAATTGTTATGTATTGGGCTCAATTGTAACACCACGTGGTAAGCTGGAGCTAGCTAATGGCTCTCCAGCAACTCAGACATCCCGTCTCCAGTGCTGCCATTGGCTACCCCTAGGTGGCAGTGAATTGCTTTAAACCTATTGGCTACCGCCTAGGGGCCAGGCTATAAATTGCTGCAGGCTGCAGCCCAGTTCTTAGTTCAGATCCTGCAAGCAAATAAACATGACCATTGCTGAATTCACTTGCCTCATATCCATTCCTGCACAATGAACTCACTACACAACACTGGTGATGAAGGTGGGATCTTGCTTCTCCAAAAGAGCTGAAGTTCACTAGGGGAGAGGCAGTGCATGCCTGGCAGGAAAAGGCATTCCCCCCCCCTTTGGTTGGCTAGCCAGACACACTAGCGACCACGTGCTCAGTGGATCAGTTCCTGGGCATTGGAGAAGCAGGATCAGAAGATGCAGGAACCAGCCGTGAGGACCTGAAGAATGCCTAAGGTTGGAAGGCTGCAAGAGTTCGATATCAAGCATACGGAGGGATGGCCATCCTACTTGTCCCAGGTAGAAAACTACCTCCAGGCAAATCAGGTTGCAGGCAATGGGCTGAAGGCCACCACACTGCTCTGTGTGTGTGGCCCAGGCACATTCAACCTGGCCAAAAATCTGTTCGCCCCGACACCACTGGAGTCAGTCTTCTACTCTGAGCTTAAGAAGAAGCTAGGAGAACATTTCCAGCTGAAGATGTCTGTGATTGCTTGGTGTTACAAATTCGAACAGTGAATGCAGCAGCCCGGTGAGACCGTGTCAGAATACATCGCGGCCTTGAGGCAGGCTGCATGCCTGTGTAAATTTGCAGATGTTGAAGAGCGACTGTGAGACCGGCTCGTCTGCGGCCTACGAAACCAAACGCTGCAGCAAAGACTGTTTGCTAGACTGAATTTAACCTTCACTAAAGCCCAGGATGAAGTCATGGCAGACGAAGCCGCCGGGGGTGCAGTCCAAACAGTCCAGCCCACCAAAATGACGAAACACAAAGAAACAGTCCACCACAAAGATGCCAAACGCTCAGAGAAATCATCAGAGGAAGAAGATGCCAAAGTCAACAAGCTACACAAGCAGCCCAACGCACAGCACCGCAGTAGCAAGCAACAAGAGACTCCTTACAAGGCAGTTCTCTTACTTAGATGTAAAAGCTGTGGCGTAAGCCACCAACGTGCTGATTGCAGATTCCGGTCAGCCATGTGCAGGGCTTGCGACAAAACCGGCCACATCGCAGCAGTTTTCCGAGCTCGCCAGAGGGACCGGCCACCGAAACAGCAGTCGGAAGATCTGACTAGGAGAGGTACCGGGGCCCAGGGACCATTTAGTGTGGGGTTTTGTAAAAGCCGCAGAAGTGCATGCCGCACTGGGGCCCGACGTCCCCTCAAACCAAAATTTAAACTTCAGGTGGTTCACAAGCCCGGCAAAGAAAAGGGCCATGCTGATGGCCTGAGCAGATTCCCACTGCCACTAACAGAACCAGACCCGGCCCCTGTGGCCAGAATTCTGTCCATTCAGGATTTGCCAGAATTTCCCATCCATGCTGGGGACATAGCTGCAGAAACAGCTACTGATAAAACACTTAGTAGAGTGCTTTCATGGGTACACACGGGGTGGTTAGATAAAAGCCCAGACTCTGAGTTTCAGAGTTATTTTGTCAGAAGACACAAGCTATCAGCTCACAAGGGGTGCATCCTATGGGGGAACAGAGTCATAATCCCCTCATCACTGAGAGATAGAGTTTTACAGTCACTACTTGAAGGCCATCCAGGCATTGTCAGAATGAAAGCTTTAGCAAGAAGCTACCTTTGGTGGCCTGGCCTAGACAAGGACATTGAGGCACAGGAACATGGATGTTATACATGCCAGCAATCAAGGCCTGAAATGTCACATGCTCCAGTTTACATGTGGGAGGAGACGCACACTCCCTGGTCTAGAATTCACATAGACTACGCTGGGCCCTTTTAGGGGCAGCTCTTCCTCATAGTAGTAGACAGCCACTCCAAATGGCTTGAAGTAATCCCAGTTGAAAACATGACTACTGCTAGGACCATCCAGGTGCTGAGAAAGCTCTTTGCCACACATGGGTTGCCAGATGTCTTAGTTTCAGACAATGTGGCCCAATTCACTGCTGCTGAATTTCAGGCCTTCCTAAGAGCAAATCTCATCAGACGCGCAACATCTGCCCCTTTTCACCCATCCTCTAATGGTCAAGCAGGAAGGAGTCACTTAAACAGATAGTAACAGGTGACTGGCATCACAGACTGGCAGATTTTTTACTTTGTCAGCATTCTATGCCCTGCACTGCTACAGGCAAAAGTCCTGCAGAACTTTGTTGGGGAGGTGACTGATCAATAAACTGGACAGGTTGCATCCAGATAGAGTGGCAGCAGAAGCCTCTCAACCAAAACCCCCAAGGGGGCTGCAAATGGGTGATTGGGTATGGGCCAGAAACTATGGACATGGGAATCTCTGGGTTCCTGGTAAAATTACCAAATCATCTGGTCCCCTCATCATCTGGCTGGAGGGAGGGCGAGTCATCAGACGCCACATTGATCAACTCAGAAAACGGTTTTCAGAATGGCCACTAAGTGAGGACTGCGTCATAAGTCCCTCCCAAAGTCCCCAAACTTGCAGCCAAGCCAGCCCACACTTGGACTATCAAGACTCTTCCTTCATAAGTAATGAGGAATTGGGCATAGAGGAGGGGAGTCCAGAAGTGCAACAAGGATCCCCTGATGGAGCAAGCCAACCAGATTTTAACAACCGCTGTGCCAACTCTGCTGAACAATCTGACTCTAGGGTGGGCCAACCCGGAGAGGCCAGCCAGAGAGCATCTAATTCCTTTGACTCAAGTGCATTAAGGGACACTGGTCTGCCTGGCCCAATGGGTAAGCTGGTAGATCAGAAAGTAACTGGAAACCTGAGGCGTTCCACAAGGGCACGCAAGCCTCCTACTTATTTAGCAGATTATGTTGTAAAATAAAGGAACTATAATGTTGTCTGTACTGTTGACTTGTTGCTGTACTGAAACAATAATGGAACTATGATGTTGTTAGTTGTCTAGTGTGCTGTTAATGGAAGCCTATTCATTCTGGTGTTAAAATTGTGTAACTTGCCTAACTGTTGCTATGATGTTAAATCGTGTAACTTGTATTGTTTTGCTAATTGTTGCTATGATGTTGTCTATTCTAAGAGGGGAGGAGTGTTATGTATTGGGCTCAATTGTAACACCACGTGTTAAGCTGGAGCTAGCTAATGGCTCTCCAGCAACTCAGACACCCCGTCTCCAGTGCTGCTATTGGCTGCCCCTAGGCGGCAATGAGTTGTTTAAACCTATTGGCTGCCACCTAGGGGCCAGGCTATAAATTGCTGCAGGCTGCAGCCCAGTTCTTAGTTCAGATCCTGCAAGCAAATAAACATGACCATTGCTGAACTCACTTGCCTCGTCTCCATTCCTGCACAACGAACTCACTACACAACAGGAATACTATGTCATATCTTCATGGACAGTGCAGGATTATCTGAGTTTTCTTGTCCTTTCCCTCCAAGTATTTTTTCTTCCTAGAATTTTCCTAAAAGTGCAGGGTCCACATTTTTTGTATCAACAAAATATTGATCCATTGTAATAGGAATTGACCGACCGACTTTTTGCCCAAGCTTGGCACTGTGGGCTGAGTGAAATTAACTGGCCCCAAATCACCCAACCAACTTTCATACCTAATGTGGAACTAGAAGTCACAATCTCCTTAATTGCTAGACCAAACCAGCTCCCTCAAATTTATTATGCTTATTTACTGGATTTTTTAAAAAAAATATTTCCCATTAAGTTAGCAAGAAACTGTGCCAATGATTTTCAGTAACTAGATCACTTTGGAAGTCACAAAAAAGGATTTAAAAGGCTGCATGTGGTTTTAGCTTGCATTTGTCTACACATTACCATATGATCCTAGTGACACTGCCATGCCTTCAGAGTTTTCAAGAAGCCGTATGTAGTCTTCTTGATGTTTCTGCCTGTTACCATGAATGAGGAATACTGAAGAAGGTATACCAAGCACTGGAAAATATATACCAAGCACTCTCAGGATGATCAATGAGCAGCATCTCAGACTAGCAGAAAAAAGTGGAATGCATTCATGGGCTATCAGTCAAAGTAGTTTTCTTCCCATGGTGTTGGGAAAAGCACTTATGCAATGCCAAATGATTATATACTTAGTGACGATTCTCATTCTCATTCAGACTAAATTTGCCACTCACATTTTTATGTATTCTTTGGATTTGCAAGTACAAACATTTATTCTTTCCATGAATGTATTTTTAGATGGGAAGATTAAAGTCATTACCCAGGTAGTTATTTGCCAAGAAGGAGGGGTATCTGTTTATTCTCTCTTCTTCAGATTAGTTTTCCCTACATATCATAAATCCCTCCATAATCTTTCTTTTGTGTAAGGTAGTATTTCTACAGGAAAATTCAAACACAACGGATAGATCTAAAATTGTGCCTCCATCAAATCATCTTCTGTAAGATGCTGTGTTTACTCAGTTAATATGCATAAGATCTCAGCCTAAATTATCTCACATATTTATGTGTGGATTGTTTTATTTGGAAAATAACCCACAAATCAACTAATCTGCTGTAAAGCTGACTTACTCTCATTGACTTTAGTGGCACTAATCCATTATTTGAAGCCAGCTGTGTTTCCTGGGAAAATATTCTTTTGTCAACTGAAACCTACCAGTATTACCAAAAAAACAATCATAAACCCATACCTGATAGTGCATTAAAATATGCATGATGTAATCATATATTTCTCCAGCAAGTTTATTTTCTGGTCTCCAAGGAAAAATGACAAACTGAATACCTAATAAGGGCACAAGAATTAAAGTGGCTCTGACAGCTTTCATGTACATATTGGATTCAGCCCGATGTGTATCTCTCAGTTTTGTTACCAGAACTCGTACAATGTTGAGCAAAAAGAAAAAATTGACCTGAAAAAAAAATGGGTTACTTTTATTTTTATAAAAAATTAAACAAAGATAAAGACATATGAATATTCCAATATAAAGAAAATATCACTCTTATTTTCATTGGTAGCCAACAGGGAATTTAGCTCACAACAAGGAAACATTAACATTTGCAAAGATGCTTGCAAAATGTTTTGAAATGAGGGCACATACAAGCAATATCTGTCTGTCTGCCTTTCTTTGCAGCTTTAGCAAAACCTATCCATTTATCCACTTTCTGCCAGAGCATTTCCCCAGTCATGTGAAAAGCCTTCACCTGGAATAATTTCCTTACTTGGTTCCAATCCCAATATCTCATCAAAAGAGTGAAAAGAAGATATAGACGATATAGAAGAAGATATAAATATATATTATACCAGGCAGATCCCAACTAGTCAGAAAAATCCCCACTCATTTTAAATTCCAAACTATCATGCCATGTTACTGATAGATTTCTAGCATCCAAGTTGCTTTTCTACCATGAAGAAAATAATCTGCTTCAGGTCAAGATAATGGTTCAGAAGTCCTAAGGACACAAGGAACCATGGAATTGGCTGATTATTTTTATAAAACATTAGGTGTTCTGAATTCTGTGCTGAAACGTGGGACAAAACATCTCAATAAGAACAATGAAGTGTAGCAGAATTAGAATAGTGCTGAACTCACAATAAAGTAGCAAATAATATTCTCACCAATAAAGCTGCCATTACAGGCCCATGAACAATGTACAGCAAATATGTGTCAACACTAATCCAACAGCTGGAAGAAAATCAATAAATTAAATAATGAAATTATATATATCATCTAATTAAGCTTATATATATATTAACTAATTAAGCTTTAAATATGTGAACATTAATTCAGCAGCTGGAAGAAAATAAATAAATTAAATAATAAAATTTTATATATATATTAACAGATACTAATTAAGCTTTATATAAAGTAGCAAAATACTTACTTATCATTGAAATATCTGGCTCTGGCCACAGCATGAATTGATGCTGGCACTAAAGGAAAACCTAGAATAATAAATTATATATATGAGATTTATTATTATTTTTTATTCAATTATGGTATGCATAGGTCTGTACTGGTATTTCATAGAGACACAGGGTTGGAAAGGAAAGTTTAAACTAATATCCTGCATGTATTCAATCAAACTATTCCCAGCAGAAGATCATCCAATTTCTACCTGACAGATCCAGTGAGGAGGAACTTAGTAATTGGTTCCATTTTCAAACTGCTGCTACTGTGAGAATTAGCTTCTTCTAGCATGCGGTCTCAATCTGGATTGTTCTACATACATTTATATCCTGTCATTGTACCACTAGCCAAGTTAGCCAAAGTTATGCATTAGTAAAAAGTTAAACAGATATGTTAATTGACCACAAAGACAACAACAATAAAAATGAATTGCATGATTTAAAAAAGCTGTTTTAAAGCTATCCTGAAAAACTGAAAGAGTCAAATAAGGCAGTGAGCCTAGTGGCTACTGTGAGATAGCCTCAGATCCATTCCAACTGATAATGGCACTTTTCTGCTGTTGAATTAGCCTTAAATGGGTAAATCAAGAGAGCTATGGGTCTCCTGTGGGCATACAAATGTTTTGCCACTCAACAACAATTCCTTTTAATGTATTTTTATGCAACTCAATGTTCTTTACAAGCTGGAGGGAATTTGAATGCAAATTCCCATAGTTTATGAAGAAAGCTTAAGCACTATCTTCAGTGTTTCAAACATCTCCTTTTCAAAAGGCTGTTACTGATGATAAACAAGCTTTATCTGTTTAAGAGATGTGAGCACTGATGGAAATTGTGGAATTAAGACTGATATCACAAAAAATTTTTACAATGCATTTTGCTTTAACATTACCTTGGCAAATCACTGTTAAATTATATTTGAAGAAATAAAAAATGGACCAAACAACCTTTTATATGATAAAGCTTCTAGGTTTGTTGAGATACATTTCTTGACATAAATGTGAGCTATCAAATTCACCTTGACTTGGACTCTAGAGCTGGGGCAGATCATTGTGAGGCAACTTTAAAAGCTGCTATCCTGTTTGTATGGATTTTTCCCCCACCTACACATCTTAAAAGAGCTAAAGATCACCCCCAGAAATATATTTTCACAAAAAAAGCAACTGTGCAAGCTGAGAAACAATTATCTCTTAGCTTTTAATGATGAGATAAGTACAGTGTACAACAATGGCTAATGCATTAAGTGTGATGCTCCTCAATCACTCAAACCAAAGGACAAGTAATCCTAAGGCCAGTTAAATTTCTTTGACATCTGAAGCCAAAACATCTACTAGACTCCCCTTGGTGGGAAAAGTAAAATAATAATTAAATTAACCATTTGCTTTATACTGTCTAATGATAGGACTGGTCCTGAAAACTAGTAATTATAAATGTACTCATTTGTGAATGGAGACTATATAAACACAAATCCCAAAGTCATCCAACTGACTTTCATGTGTGTTTGTCTAGTGTTAGTATTTTAGCCACCATACCATTCCAACTTGCCATATTGGCTCTCATTCATTTGTACTATTGTACTATGCGTTTTTTGCATAATAACTTAACTATCTTATTCTGTGGATATTCTATGTTTGCATGAGTCAAAGTGCCAATTACTTTAAAAATTCTGTGACAAAAGGAAATATTTTAACAACTGGGTGGAAGATCACATACCCCAGCCCAGAAGGTAATACCAATGCAAGCGCTGTTCTTCAGCAAACACTGCCACCACAATCAGTGTATGAAGATATATTCCTTCACAAAGCATCCAGAAGTAGTTACAGCCCATTGTATATTGGTGAAAAAACTGAAGCACTTTGCAGCTTACCTGTCAGAGAAAAGCAGCAGACAGACATGGAGCAGATAACAAAGTACATAAATGAATAAGGAAATATCATAATAGACTTTCACAAAGTTTTCCTGCTATTACACCCTTCAGCATCTTCCAATGACTGAATTTCTAATGTACCAGACATACAGTACTGACTAAATCTGTGTCCTATATTAGGGCTTTGTTGAAGAAACCAACATGTCAAACACTAAAATCAACAATCCATACTTCAAATGTTTTTGCCTGTGATACAGAACAAATAGATGCAAAGTTCAATAAATTCAGGAGCTACACTACCTAAATTCTTCACTAGTCCATACTCACCCAGTTTTCTTAAATCTTTCTTTGTCTTATAATAAGCATTAGATGGTGCTATATAGCTAGAATGTATGTTGAAAACAAATTCTTTTTTAAAACTTTGCTGGCTACTGAAACTCAGTTTCATGAAATCACAGATTTCAGTAGCAAGAAAATGGGCAATAATACAAAATTTCCATATTATTGCAATGCAATATCTGTTGGGTATTGGACTAGGACCAAGGAGACCCAGGTTCTAATTCAACAGAAACCAACTATGTGACTTTGGGCCAGCCTTTGTCTCATATTGTAACTTCACTAGGTATTTATTGTGTAGAGAAAAATTACTGTACAGAGTCATATATATTGTTTTAAGGTACTGGAGAAAAAGCATAATGTAAATTTAAAATATCAGTATTTGTTAACAAAAAAGAGAACATTTCCCTGAAGTTGGCTGGCAAAATATATCCATAACAAATGGTATTCTAAATATATTCAAACTTAGAGAACATTGCACTATATTAAGTGCATCACCAGCAGATGGATTTGTAGCTGGCTGACCGGCCATACTCAGTGTGTAGTCCTCAATGGAACTGCATCTACATGGAGTGAAGTAGACAGTGGGGTATCCCAAGGTTTGTTTTAGGGCCAGTAGTCTTCAACATCTTCATCAATGATTTGGATGAGGGGATAGATAGGGAACTCATCAAATTTGCAGATGACACCAAGCTGAAAGCAACATTCCAGAAGATAGGCTTAAGATACAGAAGGATCTTGACAAACTGGAACATTGGGTGCTATCTAATAAAATGAAATGCAATGGCGAAAAAAGTAAGGTTCTACATTTAGGCAAGAAAAACCAAATGCACAGGTACACTATAGGTGGTACCTTGCTCAATAGTAGTAACTGTGAGAGGGATCTCGGAGTCCTAGTGGACAATCACTTAAATATGAGCCAGCAGTGTGCTGCAGCTGCCAAAAAAGCTAACACAGTGCTAGGCTGCCTTAACAGAGGGATAGAATCAAGATCACATGAAGTGTTAATACCACTTTACAATGCTTTGATAAGGCCACACTTGGAATACTGCATCCACTTTTGGTCACCATGATGTAAAAAAGATGTTGATACCCTATAAAGAGTGAAGAAAAGAGCAACAAAGATGATCAGAGGACTGGAGGCTCAAACATATAAAGACAGGGTAGAACTCATCAGGAATGAATTTTCTGACCTATTTTGTATTCTAAAACTTTAGAGTTTGAATGATGTGACATTCTCAAGAGACACATTTTCATTATTTGTTATATTCAATGTTATTATGAAACAAGTTTCTATATCTTTATTTAATTTTATTTTTGATTCATAATAGGAATTTTTGAGTATATACATTTGTTTTCTGCTGACAAGGCCAGCAACGCTTAAGTCCATGCTGGCATTACATTATATTTAACTCTTAAATCAGAGTTGAAAAACTGGCCTTTTTCTAAATGCTTCCATTTTAATTTAAGTTTGTAGGTTTCACTTTCTACATTAGATTAAGCACCTGCCATGTATTTTGGTGACGGTCTATAGAAACCTGCTGGCTTCATTGCTTTGTGAAAAAGAAAAGGTGATGATATCTATTGACATCCTCTCCTGTTCCTGAGGATGCTAAGATTTGCTCTGTATAGTTTTGGTAGTCAAATGATGGATTGATATTTACAGAACATTTACAGTCGTTGGCTTGCGGATTCTCAGCATCCCCATGGCTAATTTTGCCCTGCCAGGGGACCCTAAATGGGACTAAGTAACCCCAGAGAGGCGACAAAGAAAGAAGGATGCTCCAGTGATTCTGGAATGGCAGCAGCCGTTCTGTTCGACTTGGGGAAAGCCTTTTAACCTGACAGGAGAAAGGATGGCCAAATTGCATCGACCAGCCCAAGCTACTAGCAACTAAAGTCCAAAAGCACTAATCAGCACAACTTATAACAGCGTGCTTGAAACTGGGCGAGGAATTTGATCTTCTCTTTTCTATTCTACATTTAATTTCTTGGAAAAGACTCCCAAGAAGCAAATACCTGCGAAAGGGAAGGAGGGGGATTTTCACCCCACCCTTATACTAATGGAAGCAATGAATTAATTTTTTTATGGAGGATCAAAATATATGGAAGTGAAATAAATATAAAACCTGAAATTTAAAACTTAAATCTGGATAAATCTAAAATTGTTTGAATGGTTAAGACTCTCATTTTAAAGATAATTGTTTATTTTGGAAATTGAAAAATAAATAGTTGTGGACACCTAGTGGTGGATGAAGACTATGACAACTATGACTTTAATATAAGACTTGGAAAACCTGGGAAAAGTTAATCTGTATTTGTGACCTTCGAAGTTTTAACAAAAAAAGAACACCTGTGACAAAAAAAGACAATAATCTGGGCTGTAGACAAAGAGAGAATTATAAATTTCAGGGGGGAAAATCTTTTTTTCAACTATTTGGATTACAAATATATATTTAATTGGGACTCTAAAGCTATTTGCAGAGAAAAGAAAGGAAGAGAAAAACTCAAATTCTTGGCCATCATGAATCATGTAGAAAGAACATATCAAGAAAACATAAACACTTCACAGGAGGAGATATATAGTATACTGCAACCAATTTAAACAACAATTACTTTAAACCACAAAAAAATCCAAAATAACTTTGAAAATATAAATCAATCTATTTCTAAGTTAACTCTACAACAACAAAAATTCCCAGAAAACAACAACAGAGAAGGAGCAGATAAATGGATATAGAATTGAGAATAGAGACTTAAAGATGGAACTTAACAAAACAAGGAAACAGGATTTAATCCTAGTGGAAATTTTTTTACAAGAATTGGAAAAAAACCAATTTATCCCTTAAGACTACAAAATAAATCTGAGGACAAGAAAACAGATTGGATAAAATGGACTGTAGAGATGTCAGGAACATTGGAAAGAAAGGAAATGATAAGAGAAGCAGAGAGAAAGTAAAAGAAAAAGATTTTCAACAAACGTGGAAAGGCTGAAACTCCATACAAAGACATTTCACCTGATTTACTTTTTATATCTACAGCAACATTTATGAACATAAGGAAAAACCTTTTGATTCAGCTAAATTAAGAAAGATACTGGGCAAAGGAAAAAGACTAAAGTAGAAACCAAGAAAATAGATGATGGGACTTACCAGAGAGAATACTTGAAAAAGTAATATTTGTTTGAATATGGTTAAAGAAATAGAAAAGTTTTGGAATATATATGTCATTCTAAGAGGGATGAATTCCCTAAATAATATAGTATGCTTGTTCCCTTTTTTTGTTCTCTTTCTTGATATGAGTAATATAAAAAAGTTGAAATGACTTGGATAAAGGAAATATTTTAGATACTTAAATGTGATTCAATTTAAGAAAATTATAATGGATAAAATGTTTTGAATAAGAGTTACAGGACTAGATGACTAGAGGTATTAAATGGAATGTTTAAAGATTAAACATATTTTAATTATGGTTAAAAAGAATAAGAAATTTAGGAAATAAATAAAGAATAGCTTAGAAGGGATATATATTTAAGTAGTATGTTATTTTTTATGTTTCTTTACTCTTGCTCTCCTTTCTTTTTTTTCATTGTTTTATCTATTCCTTAAGAAATGTAAAAGTGAGATGGCTCATATGGAAAAATAGAGTTAAATTTTTAAATGTAATTAAATTTTGAGAAAATCTTAACCAGTAAGAATACCTAGAATTTGGTGGGAGAAACAAATTAAAATAAGGACTGTAACAGGATCTATGATAAGGCAACCAGAATGATTGGATATATATATAGGGCCGGTGCTCATCTCCGTTTCAAAGCCGAAGAGCCAGCGTTTGTCCGAGGACGTCTCCGTGGTTATGTGGCCAGCATGACTAGATGCCAAAGGCGCACGGAACGCTGTTACCTTCCCACTGTAGTGGTCCATATTTTTCTACTTGCATTTTTTACGTGCTTTCGAACTGCTAGGTTGGCAGAAGCTGATATGATTATTATTTTTAGGAATATTGGGAAAAAATATATATTTCATTGTTATCTATCAAAACAATAAGAATTGTATTAACTCAATGTTTCCAAAAGAGGATATTTGGGGAAAAGAGGAAATCAACTAAAACCATTATGTGGGTTATGGATTATAGAAATCAATTGTTAATGATTGTTTTACAAAATGTAACCCAGACAACATACTGTTCACCAATTATTAAGTGATTTATGTTTTTTAAAAAATCAATGAAATATATTACCAAAAAAAGTGATTGCAGATGCACATTGTTCAGTTATTCTCACATGGATTGTTCCATCTATCCACAACGTTTTTAAAACGGGTATATTCACTAAGACTCCTATCTTGTCTCTGTCTCAGACACATCAAGAATTGGATGCTAATAATAAAACATGTTTGAATAAGAGTATCAGGCTCTACCCAGCTGGGCAAAATCAAGGATGCAAGATCAAGGATCAATTATATATTTTAATGCTAGTTCTGGGGGTAATCAGAAATTGTAAAACTGTTCCTTATGCACTGGATGATACATTCATTAATATATCATTTTCTCCTAAAATACTGTTGTAAATATCAGTACTTCTATTAGTTTCACTATATGCTAAATAAGCTACTCTGTGGTATTTGATGTAACTTTTTCCTGTTTATATCGATCCTCATGGCTTATAGAATATTTCAGTGACTGATGGACAGTGTTGGTATGTAATGCTCTCTGGTCCTGATGGAATGCTGTTTAACCAAAGAATGCCTATGTCTAAAAAAACTACCAATAAACAATTTCTGTGAACACTGGCTTTCAGAAGAAAATTAAGAATTCCATTATTTTATGGACATTTTATTAAACTGTTTTAAAGAACAGTTAAACAAAAGATGTTCTAAACAGACCTTGGCATATGTCTGTAAATTTTATGTGATTATCTCAAAGTGTGCTGCTGTATTTTGTAGGTTTATTGATCAGAGTACATTGTTGTCTGGATCAAATAATCAAAGTCTTGCATCTGTTAAAAGAAAATACATATCAAAAACAGCTTATCTAGTTCAGCTTTGGATTCTAAACAAGCGCCTGCTGCCATATTACAGGTAAACTCATTTAGCAACTATCTTCTGCAGTGCAGTTACAGTGTTGATGAAACAGTAGCTTTGTGACCAAGGTTCACATTTACAATCTTCTCAGGTCTCTAAAGCAAAGGAAAGCTGAGATATGATTGCAAGCACAATAGCTGTTTTACTTAGCAACCACTTTGCTTAATAACCAAATTGCTTCTCCCAATTGTGATGATTCAGGGAGGACTACCTGTAGGATGTTTCTAATAAAAAACAGAAACACTAATACTGCATGAAGCATCCACATGACACTAATTTTAGAAAACTATAAACATAGGAATAGGAAAGTCAATGCATGAGTTAAGATAACATGAATTGGTTAATTATGTAAAAAAGATGTTGTGACTCTAGAAAGAGTGCAGAGAAGAGCAACAAAGATTATCAGGGGACTGGAGGCTAAAACATATAAAGAACGGTTGCTGGAATTGGGTATGTCTGGTTTAATGAAAAGAAGAACCAGGGGTGACATTATAGCAGTGTTCCAATATCTCAGGGGCTACCACAAAGAAGAGGGAGCCAAGCTATTCTCCAAAGCACCTGAAAGCAGGAAAAAGAAGCAACGGATGGAAACTAGTCAAGGAGAGAAGCAACCTAGAACTAAGGAGACATTTCCTGACAGTTAGAACAATTAACCAGTGGAACAACCTGCCTCCAGAAGTTGTGAATGCTCCAACACTGGAAGTTTTTAAGAAGAGACTGGACAGCCATTTGCCTGAAATGGTATAGGGTTTCTTGCCTGAGTAGGGGGTTGGACTAGATGACCTCCAAGGTCCCTTCCAACTCAACTCTTCTCTTCTCTTATTAGTTGCAGAAAATTGTTCCTTCTGAATCCACTTAAGAACAATATCTTGACCACAGACACATGACATAGAGAATAACCAAATTAACAGAATAAACTGAATGTATAGGAGAAAGAATATAACTGCTCTGCCTACAGCATATGTGAGCACATAAGAAGGCACAGAAAAGCATGCTAACAAAATATTGTTAATAAATATGTATCTTTTACAACTTACAATCACTTGTTTAGCAATTTTTCAAAGTTTCAGTCATCACTGAAAAAAATGACTTAAAACTGGTCTTTTCATTGCTGCATCCCCATAGTCACAAAATCAAAATTTGGACACTTGGCAACCAGGATGTATTTATAATGGTTGCAGCATTCAGGGTCATGTGATTACCATTTGAGTCCTTTCCAGTTGACATTCGGGTAAGCAAAGTCAATTGGGGAAGCTGGATTTGCTTAATGCAACATGAACAACAGTGGCAGAAAAGGTTGCAAAATCAGCATGACTCACTGAAGAATCACCTTGCTTAGTAATGGAAATTCTGTAAGTGGAGGACTCCCTGCCCTTAGGAAGGTGCCATCCACTGAGATACCTTGGTCACTCAGCAACTCCATAAGGGTGTCTAAACTGGTCAAACGTCACTCACCGAACTTTAGGTCTTTTTATATTCTGATCTGGCAAAATAACTCTAAGTACAGCTATATCAGAACTGTATTGTCTAAGAAAGTTTTCAATTAAAGTGATATACCTATTTAATTAAATGTAGATCAGTTGTTTGGTAACCTCATGCTTGTTTACTTAATTGATTAGTTTCCACTATTTATTCAGATTTGTTCCTTATATTATTCACCATGATCTTTCTCATAGTAATGCCTAAATATATTAAAGCTTTAGCTTCCAAAGTTCCAACTTATGAAGGCAATGATTGGTTATACAGAAGGATGCCTCTACTTGTGAAATATTCACTTATTTTACTCATTCAGTCAAGCTATAATATGGATTACCATGGGCTTCTTTGATAAATCAAAATTACTGTATTCAAACCATGGATCATATTTAATGGTTTAACCAAAATGAATTCATACAAAAGGAACGCACAAAGCAAACGGCATTATATTTGTTTATAGAGAAATGGTTCAAAGTTACATTAGTTAAACTGCCTGGACTATGTTCATATTTCAGCTTCTTTCATTTGGTCAAACTGTGCACAGAAGCCTCCATTTGACTGCAGTAGCAAAATCAGAAGCATTCAAATCCCTTTCCAGCTTTCTCATTGATATAGCCTTGAATTATCAGGAAAGCGTATCTTCTTCTAAGAGCAGAAAAGAACAGGAGAAGAACAATAAAAACTGTTTTGGGGAAAAAAAACAAATATGTGATTGGTTCCAGTGGGCGGTAATGCTTTATTGGCTGGAAAAGAGCTCTTCATGGTTGTTGGCTGTTGTTGGTTCTGACATCTGTTATTACAATAATCTAGATGCTTCTGAAAATATGTTGGCTGTTTCACATACTCCCATGTAAATCAGACTTAATACACATTCAGTATTGAAAAAGCACTGGAATTTAGGTTACTTCATCATGTTTTGCTTCATTAAGGTATGGAACAGGGGTGTCAAACTCAATTTCATTGAGGGCCGCATCAGCATTGTGGTTCCCCTCAGGGGGCCGGGTGGGTGTGGCCTGGGTGGGTGTGGCTAAAGTGCGTATGGCCTACTGGGTGGGTGTGGCCAGCTCTACATCGTTCGCATCAAAGGTGCCTATGGTGGCCTGGGCAGGAGTGGGACAGATCTGAGGGTCTCTGGCAGGAGGAGGGTCTCTGGGCCAGGGCCAAGGCAGTGGGGGCCGTTCCCTCACTGTTTCCAGGATGGCTTCGCGGGCCGCATGAAACCACTTTGCGGGCCGGATCTGGCCCCCGGGCCTTGTGTTTGACATGGAACAAAACTCTTTGAGCAGTTAATCTCTAACATATATATCTATATTTTTGAAAAAGCACACACTCTTTTGTACATTCTCACTTCAATCAGAATAGAGCTGGAAGGGACCTTGGAGGTCTTCTAGTCCAACTCTCTACTCAAGCAGGAGACCCTATACCATTTCAGACTGGCTGTCCAGTCTTTTCTTAAACGCCTCCAGTGATGAAGCACCTACAGGCCAGCTTCATCTGAAGTTTAGGATGCAAATTTTATTTTGTTTTTTCCCCTATGTGTTCAGTGAATTGCCTTATATTCACTGTTGAAAATCATGAGACCTAGATGTTTATTTATTTATTTACTTTGTGGATGTTGCCCATCCTCTACTCTACATAACTCTACTTCACACTCCAAGTAACAGAACTTGATGCCCAGGGAGTTTTGGTTATCCAACAGGTAGAAATATAATAAACGGATCTCTATTTGAGAAATTAAGAATGGCAAATAATGAAGAAAGAACTGAGCCATCACGTGTAATTAAATATTGCCCTGATTTCCTTAGCAAATTCCATTAATTAATTAATTAATTTGCTGCCCATTGCGTTTCAAACAACTCTTCACTTAACTAAATCTAGATTGGGTTTTTTTCTGAAGAATATATCTGGTTTTATTTTATTTCCTATATTATTAAACGTTGTTTAATTGGTTAATTTTCAGCCTCCAGAGAAAAAAACAACTGAAGCTGGTCACTTTCACTTTCTTAATGGTATGGAAATAGCAAATGAGAGAGAAAGTAGCCAGTTAGAAAATGAACTGTGAATAGAGAAGAGCTAAAAGAAGGGTAGTTTTGAAATTGCCCTGAATACTGCTATTCATATCTGTTAACTCATTTACACTGCAAACCTATTCTATAAGGAAAAAAAAGTAATAAATAAACTATCAGCCACTGGGATGAAATAGAGTAAGAATTTGTTGGTTGGAAGTATTTGGATTTATTGCATTCTCAGAGTGAAGAGTTCACCAGAGGCCCCAGTTGCTTTAGAAAGTGACCTGAATTTCCTAAATGCTAATGCAGAAAGCAAATAAATAAATAAAAAATACTGGGAGAGGCAGGACATAGAAGCAGAGGAGAGAAAGCCATTTTTCATAGGAAGGAAACACAATAAATAAGCAGAAGGTGAATATTGTGGAGCAACACACTTCTTCCAATGAATATCCCACTAAAAGAGAGAGATAAACCTTTGCCAATTTGGGAAGCTCTAATCCTTCTACATACTCCCCTGTCCATGCCTTCTTGGCTAGTGGGACGGGTCTAAGACAATTCGCCATGGCCAACTCGCCACGGCCAATTCGCCACAACCCACTTGACATGGCCAACTCACTAGAGGACAACACACCAGGGCCAACTTGCCACAGGATAACTTGCTGCGAAACAAGAGGTACACTCATATCAAAGAAATGGTGGAATAGAATCATTAAAGAAAGGATGCAAAAGGAGGGGACAGAATAAAATGTGAATTGCAAAAATTAAGATATTTTTTTATTTAATTTAAACAATTAAATAGAATTGTTAAACTGTCACACAAGTTGTTCCATGGCGAGATGGTTGTTGTAAGTTGTCCAGCGGTGCATTAGACATAGCGAGTTGACTGTGTCAAGTTGTCCCATTCCAAGTGGACAGTAGAAAGCTGACTGTACAATCAGAAGAGAGACACAGAGGTGTTGTCTACAAAGAACATTTTCCCTTGATATGTTACTTCTTAATTGCACAAACTTATTATATAAGAGCATGGTAAAGCCAGGAGCCTCAGCCCGGAACATCTATTCTAAGCTCTCAGAATCTACCAACTCATTCAGCTACTTATGTTAATTACATCTTAAATTGCAGCTAAACTAAACAACTGCAGTTAATTGGATGTGCAACTTGAAGATGCTTATTTCAGGGCCTGATATTGAAGTCCATAGATTTTGGATGGCATTTAACAAATAACTTTGTGAATGCCTTAGAATTCTAGTCACTTTAAAAAAAATGGTTCTGCAAGTGTAACCGAATTACAGAAAATTTGCTACGTCTCTTAACACTGAAAATAGCTTGAGGGTTTGCTTCAGGTTCTGCTAACATCCAAATTGAAGATATTAAGTTATTTTGTTTGGACCATGCAATTTATATAAAACAAAGCCGCATTCAGCTTGGAGCAATTGAATTTTCTTGGCTTCACAGATCATAACCTTTAGATTCCAACTTAAATTCCAAAGTATCCATAGCTTCAAATAAATAACCTTTTGCCCTCAATTAAGCATCTTTAGCTTTAAGCCATTATAACATAATATATCTGCTGGTAATACTGCTATCTATTTTCAAATGTTAAGCCATTCACTTCAGTCTTTTTCTAATAGAAAACGGGCAGTCAAGCTTTCTTCTTAAGGTCCTTGATTAAATTCACTTTTTTCATATCAAGGTGCCTGTTTCATAGTTTTTTAAATATTATCAATAACATGCAGCTACGGTGTGACATTTATATATAATCTCCATGAAAACAATTTTGCTCATTCAGGCAAAAAGGAGCATTGATCTTACTAGTTTTTTCCCCTTTGCAGTTCACCACATGTATTCCTCTATGAGAATTATATTTTTTTCCCATCTGTTGTTGCCCAATAACTTAAATTCACAGGCTGATGCTTCTGAGCTTAATAAATTATAGGTTTGCAAAGGAGAGAACTGATATAATCATAAATAGCAAGTAATGTTAGATGAGCTAATAGTATTAGATGGGCTAATAACATGTGCTAGCCAAACAAGGAGAAGAGAAATGAAGTTTTGATCAGTTTTTTAAATTATTCATATAAACTAAGTTAAATCACCACTGAGTCAGGCTTAGCCCTTGCAATTAAAAATGTCCATGTAGGTGTTTTTAACAATATTTTTTTTATAATCACAAATACTTAATATTTTATAAGCAACATGTTGTCTGGATTCTAATATTTAGCTTCCTAATACCTGTTAAACTCCTTTCTCTCTATCTTGTTTTTCTAGCCATTGATAAAATGTGTCCCATGTTCTAAAGTATTCTGAGTTTTCTTTCTTTTTCATTTTCAGTGTAAGTTTGTCCATTTCTGCACAGTCCAAAGTTTTCTTGATTATCTCTTCCTCCACCGATAATTCTTCATCTTCTAATGTTGAGCAAATAGAATTCTTGCTGCAATTAGTATATGTAACATTAAACATACACATTATTTCTCATAATTTCCTACAACTATACCTAAAAAATTAATTCTGGATATATATATATATATATATATATATATATATATATATATATATATATATATATATATATATGGATCCTTGGTTTTTCGGGTTTTTCCCCGCGTAGAACTAAAGGTGTAGGCGCAACGTTTCGACGGAATCCCATCCGTCATCATCAGGCTTTAGCTTCCTTCTTCTGGGAGAAGCATGTGGCTGTTTGTTCCTCTTTTTTAAACTGCCAGAGGGGGTGTGCTGTGATTGGGTAGGGGACCAAGTGTGTTCTGATTGGGTGGGAGTGTGTTTTGAATGGTGAGTGTGTTCTGATTGGGTGGGGGGGTTGTTCTGAGTGGATGGGCTGGTCTCAGCTGCCAGCTCCAGACCTGAGCTGGTGAGTTGTGCTGCTTTTGTTCGGCTTCGTGTTTGTGGTGGTGCCATGTTTTTATAGTGGGTGTCAATTTGCTTATTGTGTGGTTTGGAGGGGTTTAAAGTGGCTGATGTTGCAGCTGTAGTTAGGTTTCTGTTTTGTGGTTGTGTGTCTTTATCGTTGTGGGTTCGGATTTGCTTTTTGAATGGTTGTGTGGTGGTGATGTCATGTGATGTTATCATGAGTTTGGGTCTGGTATCATTCTTGGTGGTTGGGCCTCGTCTGTCAATCAAGGCGGGTTTCCAAATGGCTGGTAGACGAGAGGTATCATCTCGTTTATTCATGCTGTGGGGGCTTTTTTCTATCTCAATGGCTTCTCTGATTATTCTGTTGTTAAAATGTTCAATTTTGGCGATAGTTTTGGTTTTTTTAAAATCAATTTCATGTCCCGTGGCTTCAAAGTGTTGGACCAGGGATGAAATTTGTTCTCCCTTTCTGAGTGAGTTTTGCTCAGATTTGTAGATGACACCTTCGTAATCTGGCCACACGGCAAAGAAAAACTGGATGACTTCCTCATACACCTCAATAGCCTACACCCCAAAATACAATTCACCATGGAAACAGAAGCTAACAATCAACTTCCCTTCCTTGATGTCTTAGTCTACAAGAAATCCAACGGCTCCCTAGGACACACTATCTACCATAAAAAAACACACACAAACTGCTATCTGAACGCACTCTCACACCACCACCCAGCACAGATCAACTCCGTAGCCAAGACACTCATCTCCAGAACCAAACACCTAGCTGACGAACAACACCTAAAAACCGAACTACACACTCTCACTAATGTACTAACAGCCAATGGATTCCAAAGAAACACGATTACCAACTTAATCCGAAGAGAGACACCCACAAAAACCCAAGACAGAGAACAAGAAAATGGCAAAGCCCTCCTCCCATACTTAAAAGGGACCACAGACAGAATCAGCAAGGTCCTCCAAAAACACAACATCAAAACAGCATTCTACACAGACAGAAAAATATCCACCATCCTAAGAAACCCCAAGGACATAATTGGGTTAGAAAACCAAGGAGTATACGAAATCCCATGCACCACCTGCCCCACCACATACATCGGACAGACCAACAGAAGAATAAGTGCACGCATTGAAGAGCACAAAAACTCACTCAGAAAGGGAGAACAAACTTCATCCCTGGTCCAACACTTTGAAGCCACGGGACATGAAATTGATTTTAAAAAAACCAAAACTATCGCCAAAATTGAACATTTTAACAACAGAATAATCAGAGAAGCCATTGAGATAGAAAAACGCCCCCACAGCATGAATAAACGAGATGATACCTCTCGTCTACCAGCCATTTGGAAACCCGCCTTGATTGACAGACGAGGCCCAACCACCAAGAATGATACCAGACCCAAACTCATGATAACATCACATGACATCACCACCACACAACCATTCAAAAAGCAAATCCGAACCCACAACGATAAAGACACACAACCACAAAACAGAAACCTAACTACAGCTGCAACATCAGCCACTTTAAACCCCTCCAAACCACACAATAAGCAAATTGACACCCACTATAAAAACATGGCACCACCACAAACACGAAGCCGAACAAAAGCAGCACAACTCACCAGCTCAGGTCTGGAGCTGGCAGCTGAGACCAGCCCATCCACTCAGAACAACCCCCCCACCCAATCAGAACACACTCACCATTCAAAACACACTCCCACCCAATCAGAACACACTTGGTCCCCTACCCAATCAGAGCACACCTCCACAGAACACACCTCCAATATATATATACACATACCGTATATACTTGAGTATAAGCCGACTCGAGTATAAGCCGAGACCCCAAATTTCACCCCCAAAAACTGGAAAAAGTTGTTGACTCGAGTATAAGCCGATCCGCCGTTCTGCAAGCCTCTGCCGCCAGCAGAGGCTCGATCCGCCATTTTGCAAGCCTGAATACACAGTCGCCGGGTCTCCGTTCCTCTGTGCCCTGCCTGCCTGCTTCTTTCCACAGCGGAAAGAAGCAGGCAGGCAGGGGGCGGAGGAACGGAGACCCGGCGACGTTTGGGGAGGTTTGGGCGCCTCTCCAAATATCCCCAAACGTCGCCGGGTCTCCGTTCCTCTGTGCCCTGCCTGCCTGCTTCTTTCCACAGCGGAAAGAAGCAGGCAGGCAGGGGGCGGAGGAACGGAGACCCGGTGACGTTTGGGGAGGTTTGGGCGCCTCTCCAAATATCCCCAAACGTCGCCGGGTCTCCGTTCCTCTGTGCCCTGCCTGCCTGCTTCTTTCCACAGCGGAAAGAAGCAGGCAGGCAGGGGGCGGAGGAACGGAGACGCGGCGACGTTTGGGGAGGTTTGGGCGCCTCTCCAAATATCCCCAAACGTCGCCGGGTCTCCGTTCCTCTGTGCCCTGCCTGCCTGCTTCTTTCCACAGCGGAAAGAAGCAGGCAGGCAGGGGGCGGAGGAACGGAGACCTGGCGACGTTTGGGGAGGTTTGGGCGCCTCTCCAAATATCCCCAAACGTCGCCGGGTCTCCGTTCCTCTGTGCCCTGCCTGCCTGCTTCTTTCCACAGCGGAAAGAAGCAGGCAGGCAGGGGGCGGAGGAACGGAGACCCGGCGACGTTTGGGGAGGTTTGGGCGCCTCTCCAAATATCCCCAAACGTCGCCGGGTCTCCGTTCCTCTGTGCCCTGCCTGCCTGCTTCTTTCCACAGCGGAAAGAAGCAGGCAGGCAGGGGGCGGAGGAACGGAGACCCGGCGACGTTTGGGGAGGTTTGGGCGCCTCTCCAAATATCCCCAAACGTCGCCGGGTCTCCGTTCCTCCGCCCCCTGCCGCGCGCACCTCCCCAAACCTCCCCAAACGAAGCCGGGTCTCCGTTCCTCTGCGCCCTGCCTGCCTGCTTCTTTCCACAGCGGAAAGAAGCAGGCAGGCAGGGCACAGAGGAACGGAGACCCGGCGACGTTTGGGGATATTTGGAGAGGCGCCCAAACCTCCCCAAACGTCGCCGGGTCTCCGTTCCTCCGCCCCCTGCCTGCCTGCTTCTTTCCGCTGTGGAAAGAAGCAGGCAGGCAGGGCGCAGAGGAACGGAGACCCGGCGACGTTTGGGGATATTTGGAGAGGCGCCCAAACCTCCCCAAACGTCGCCGGGTCTCCGTTCCTCCGCCCCCTGCCTGCCTGCTTCTTTCCGCTGTGGAAAGAAGCAGGCAGGCAGGGCGCAGAGGAACGGAGACCCGGCTTCGTTTGGGGAGGTTTGGGGAGGTGCGCGCGCACCTCCCCAAACCTCCCCAAACTTCGGCAGGTCTCCGGACGGCGGTGGCTTGGGAGAGGTGAGCGCGATCCCGGAAGCTCCAAAGCCTCGGCCGCGCACAAGTCCTTGGTAAGTTTTTTTGTTGACTGGAGTATAAGCCGAAGTGGAATTTTTCAGCCCAAAAAAGTGGGCTGAAAAATTCGGCTTATACTCAAGTATATACGGTATATATATATATATATATATATATATATATATATATATATATATATATATATATATATATATATATATATATATGGTGGCTTTTGTTATTTTAAGAGTTTCTTTCCTAAAGGCTTTGCCAGTTTTCTATGTTATGCCCAAAGTTTTTTACCCATGTTACCATTGTTTCTTTAACTTGTTCCTCTTCTGTCTTTAAACTTAACATATACTTATACAGTTTCTTAATCAATTTTTCATCTGATGCCAATAGTATCTGGTCAAATTCTGTCTGTTCTTTATAAAATCCAGATGCTTTAGTATCTTTTTCATATCTCATTTGAATTTGCAGGTGTGGCCACTATGATAAATCAATGCCCTGTTCTTCCAGTTCTTGTCTAGATTTTAATTTCCCTTCAATATTCAAAATATCTTTATAAGTCATCTGAGTTGGCTCGGGAGTTCATGGCTTCCATGACGGCCATGGACCTGACGCAGGTAATTTCTGAACCGACTCATGAGGGAGGCCACACCCTGGACCTAGTTTTTTTATCTGGACGATGGTTGGATGATCTTGGTGGGGGCTCTCCATTTATCATGCCCCTGTCATGGACCGATCATCACCTCCTGCGGCTGGTCTTCCGTTTTACCACCCCCCGCCGTGGGGATACGGAACCAATTAGATGGTACCGTCCCAGGCGCTTAATGGACCCTGATGGGTTCCAGGCGGCGCTGGGATCCCCACCTGCCTCCGTCGCTCACAACTCGGCGGATGCCTTAGTGGAAGCCTGGGAAAGGGCAGCCACTGGGGCACTGGACCGAGTTGTACCCTTGCGGCCCCTGACCCGGTGCAGATCCCAACGAGCTCCATGGTTCTCCGCGGAGCTCCGGGAGATGAAGCGTCGGAAACGGGGCCTAGAGAGCTGCTGGAGGTCCAGCCGATCCGAATCCGACCGGTTGCGGTTAAGAACCTATATTAGGTCTTATCTCGCTGCGATGAGGGTGGCGAGGTGTAATTACTTCTCCACCCTCATCGCGTCCGCAGATAATCGCCCGGCCGCCCTGTTTAGGGTGACTCGCTCGCTCCTTAATCAGGAGGTGAGGGAGGATCCCTTGCAGGGTCGTGCCGAGGAGTTTGGTCAGCATCTGTCGGATAAAATCGCTCGGATTCGGACCGGTTTGGACTCCAGCTGGGCAGAGTCTGGCGATCAGGACACGGGCGGTCTTGTCAATGTTACCTGGGAGGAGTTTGATTCTGTGACCCCTGATGAAGTGGACAGGATTATGGGGAGGCTGAGCTCCACCACATGTTTATTGGACCCGTGCCCTTCCTGGCTGGTTTATGCAGCTAGGGAGAGGACACGAGGCTGGTTCCAGGCGGTGATATCTGCTTCCTTGAGTGAGGGTAACTTCCCCTCCGTCTTGAAGGAGGCGGTGGTGAGACCCCTCCTCAAGAAGCCTGCCTTGGACCCAGCTGTGTTGAACAACTTTCGTCCAGTCTCCAACCTTCGCTTTCTTGCGAAGGTTGTTGAGAGTGTGGTGGCGCATCAGCTCCCTTTGGCCCTGGATGAAGCGGATTATCTGGATCCGTACCAATCGGGTTTCAGGCCCGGGTACAGCACAGAGACGGCATTGGTCGCGCTGGTGAATGATCTCTGGAGGGCTCGGGATAGGGGATGTTCCTCTGTCCTAGTCCTATTAGACCTCTCAGCGGCTTTCGATACCATCGACCATGGTATCTTGCTGCGGCGTCTCAGGGGATTGGGAGTGGGAGGCACGGTCCTTCGGTGGTTCTCCTCCTATCTCCTGGGACGCTCGCAGTCGGTGTTGGCAGGGGGGCAGAGATCGGCCCCTAGGTCTCTCGTTTGTGGAGTTCCTCAGGGGTCGGTTCTCTCGCCTCTCCTGTTCAACATCTATATGAAACCGCTGGGTGAGATCATTCGTGGTTTTGGAGTTGGGTATCATCAATATGCTGATGATACCCAACTTTTCTTTTCGACCCCAAACCACCCCAGTGATGCCCTCGCTGTGATGTCCCGTTGCCTGGAGGCGGTTCGGGTCTGGATGGGGAGGAACAGACTTCAACTCAACCCTGACAAGACTGAGTGGCTGTACATTCCGGCATCCCGGGACATTCAAAATGTTCCATCTCTTTCTATGGGGGGTGAGTTGTTACCCCCCGTGGATAGGGCTCGCAACTTGGGAGTCCTCCTAGACTCACGACTTACCCTGGAAGAACATGTAGCAGCTGTGACTAGGGGGGCTTTCGCCCAGGTTCGCCTGGTGCGCCAGTTGCGGCCCTATCTGGACCGGGATGCCCTGTGTACGGTCACTCATGCGCTCGTGACCTCTCGCCTTGACTACTGTAATGCTCTCTACATGGGGCTTCCCTTGAAGACCACTCGGAGGCTCCAACTGGTACAGAATGCGGCCGCGAGAGTTGTCTTGGGAGTTTCCCGGTACTCCCATGTTACACCTTTGCTCCGTGAGCTGCATTGGCTACCAGTTGTCTTCCGGGTGAGGTTCAAGGTCTTAGTGATGGTTTTTAAGTCCTTACATGGCATGGGTCCGGAATACCTCGGGGATCACCTGCTGCCGGCGTCAACTCCCCTCCGCCCAGTGCGTTCCCACAGAGAGGGCCTCCTCAGGGTGCCTCCGGTCAGAGAATGTCGGCTGGTGGCCCCCAGGGGGAGGGCCTTCTCTGTGGGCGCCCCGGCTTTGTGGAATCAGCTGCCGGTGGAGCTCCGGATGGCACCGGATCTCCGCTCCTTCCGGCGCGGGTTAAAGACCCACCTATTTGAACAAGCTGGCCTGGCCTGATGGGGAATTAATTTGGGTTTTAAATATTGCTATATTTTATTGTTTTATCGTGGGCATTAATTTAATTCTATTTTAACTTTTGTAGTTTTGTATTTTTATTATATGCCCTGTACACCGCCCTGAGTCCCTTGGGAGAAGGGCGGTATAAAAATTTAATTAAATAAATAAAATAAATAAATAAATAAGTCATAATTTTCTTATAGTTAATTAGGTTTGGGTGAACAAACGCTTTCATTGTTGAAAGCCATCCAGGTATTTTCATATAAATTTTCGCTTTTATCTTTTCCCATTCTAGAAGACGTGTGTTTCTTATATAGTGGTTTTGAAAGTATCTATGTATTTTATTCTTCCCATACCATAGGAAGGCATGCTATCCAAGTTGTAGGTCATGCCCTTCTAGGTATAGTAATCTTTTATGTCTAAGGGTTATCCATTCTTTTAACCATGTTAATACAGATGCTTGATAGTATAAAGCCCAATCTGGTAGCCCAAATCCTCCATTTTCTTTCACTTCTTGTAGCATTTTCAATCTAATTCTGGATTTTTTTCCTTGCCAAATAAATTTTAAGATCAATGTATTTAGTTCATCAAAGAGTTTTTCCCCAGTTTTATAGGTATTGTTTGAAATTAAAAGAGTAATTTTGGTAAAATATTCATCTTCACAGTGCTATTCTCCCTAACATTGAAAGTTGTAGATTTTTCCATTTTTCCAAGTCTAGTTTTGTTTTAATAATTTTATGTAGTTCTCTTCTTTTATTGTTGCACATATTGCTGTTAAGTTTATTCCCAAGTATTTAACTTTTTTAACTATTCAAAGATCTGTTTTTTCTGACAGTTGATTTTTTTGTTTATCTGTAAGGTTTTGTTATCATTTTGATCTTTTCTCTATTTATTTTCAGTCCTGCCACTTCTCTAAATTCTTCTATCTTTTTCAGAAGCTTGAGGCTTGTCTCAAGCGGCTCTTCTAATATAAAAACCAAGTCATCCGCGAAGGCTTGTAGTGTGTATTTTTTTATCTTTTATCTCCATTCTTTTGATTTCTGAATCTTGCCTAATGTTTCTATTCAATACTTTCAGTGTTAATATAAATAATAATGGGGATAATGGACATCCTTGTCTTGTGCCTTTTTTAATATTAAAATTTTCTGTAAAAGCTCCATTTATGATTACTTTAGCTATTTATCTATGATAAATTGTTTTAATTATATTTATTATTTTTTCTCCAGAGTTCATTTCATTTAGTTGTTGAATCATAAATTGCCAATTTACATTATCAAAAGCCTTCTGTGCATCTGGGAATATTAGCACCATCTGCTTCTCTGGGTGCATTTCATAGTATTCCAAAGTATCTTAAATTGTTTTTTATTTGTATCTTAGGTAAAAATACATTTTGGTCTGTATGTATAAATTCAATCAAAAATCTTTTTAACCGTTCCGCTATTGAAGCAAAAATTTTATAGTCCACATTTAATAGGGATATTGGTCTATAATTGTTTATCTGTGTCAACTCTGAATCTTCTTTGGGTATAAAGGAAATTTGGCTTCTGTCCAGATATTTGGTATTTTAGCCTCTAAGAGTACCTCATTACACAGTTCTTTCATTAACGAGCTTAATGTATCTTCTAGGCATTTATAAAACTCTGCAGGTAGCCCATCTGGACCTGGGATCTTATCTTTTTTTTTTTGCCTTTTTATGGTCTCCATTACCTCCATCATTGATATTTTTTCATTTAGCATGGTTTGGATGTTCTCTGAAATTTTTGGTAAGACACTTTTTTTTAATGTATTGCTTTATGTTTTCTTGAGAAGTTTCTTCTGTGTCATAAAGTGTCTCATAAAAGTCTTTGATTATTTTTTTAATTATGTCATTTTGAAATTGTAAATCATCATTTGAATCTTGCAATTTGTTTAGCAATTTTTTTTCTATCTTTCTTTTTTCAATTTGTATGCTAACCACCTACCTGGTTTATTAGCATTTTCAAAGTTTTGTTTTGCCCTTTTAATTTGTTGGGCCATTTTTTCAGCCTCTGCTATGTTTAATTTATGTTTTATTATTTTCATTGCTTTTTAAGAGTTTTCTTTTGTGGATCTCTTTGCAGTTCTGATTCCAATTTTATAAATTCCTCCTTTAACTTCGTTTGTTGTTGCTTTTTTCTTTATTTTTTTGCCATGTAAGTTATAGCCAGACCTCTAAAACAGGGCTTTTCAACCTTTTCACCCATTCTACCACCTTTAGGATATGGCAACATCTGAGTACCACCAGTCGCCTAGCAAGGTGTCAAAAACTTGATGACAAAAAAGGAAAATAATGATGAAGTACAGGTAGTCCTCAACTTATAACAGTTTGCTTAGTGACTGTTTGAAGTTACAATGGCACTGAAAAAAGTGCCCCCCAAGCCATAGCCGAGCAAAACACTTGCCTGCCTGCCTGGCAGAGCACTTCCTCCTGTCCGAGGTTTTCATTGTTCTGAGCATTTCTGTTGAGGATTGGCAGTGGGGGTGGGGTGGGGGGGTGTTTGGTTTTTATTCCCCCCATCTGCTGGGTGGTTGCAGCAGGTTTTGGTCACTTCACATGACCCTGGGACACTGTGACCATCATAAATATGAATCAGTCAGAATATAAATCACAAGATCCTGGGGATGCTGCAACATTCCAGCTGACCGGTGCTTCCTCTGGGCTCAGAAGGGCCAGAATCAGTGCTGAGCTCCAGCTGGAGCCTGGCAATGATCCTGGCACTTTCGCTGTGCTCTGACAGCCCTGCAGCTCCAGCCGTCTCTCGTTCAGGCTTGTGCGGTGCTACCACCAGTTCAGCTCATTCCCCTCCCCCGCTACCACTTTTCTAGGATGGTTGCGTACCACCTGCCAGGTGCCAATCTACCACAGGTGGTATCCGTACCACTGGTTGAAAAGCCCTGCTCTAAAATATGCTTTAGCTGTATCGCACACATTTTGAAGCAATGTCTCTTCTTTTTTGTTTATTTTAAAGAAAAATTCCATTTTCTTTTCTGCCATTTGTATAAATTCCTTCTCTTTCAGTAAAGATTGAGTCAGAGACCATCTTAGTTTTTTCTTAGCTCCTTTCCAAGTCATCTTTATCAGATTATGGTCTGCCCATATATTGGTTACTATCTCAATCTCTTGTATAATCATGCTTAATTCAGGAGATATCCATATCATATCAATTCTAGACCATGATTTGTGTCTGTGTGAGTAGAATGTATATTGTGATTTGGGGGGGGGGTTCTCTCCATATATCCTGTATACAGATTTCTTCTGCCATTTTGAAGAAAGTCTTAGATAGTGTATTCCTTCCTTCCCCCCCCCATTTTGCAACTTCTGTAATCCATCTTCCCATCTACAATTGCATTAAAGTCTCCCATTTAGCAGATATTTTGATATTCCAATTCCACTATTTTTTAATGTAATTTTTGATAAAATTCTTCTTGTTTGTTGTTAGGTGCATATATTGCTACCATCAGTATCATTTGATTTATCATTATTTCCACCATTAATATTCTTCCTTCTTCATCTGCGTAGATTTGTTTGGGGTTCATTGTCTCTTTAATATATAAAGCTATTACTCTTTTCTTTTGTTGTGCTAGTGTGAAGTGGAGTTTCCCAATTGTTCCAACAGTTTGTAGTGTTGTCTTTTAATATGTGTTTCTTGGAGACAAACAATATCCATTTTTAATTTTTGTAGTTGTGTAAGAAAAAAATCTTTTTTGTGGGGGAGTTCTATCTGTTTATATTCATTGAAACAATCCCATTTTCCTTTTCCATCTCTTTCAGTTATATTTAGGTTTTATTCTCCTAGTTGTTCTTATCTCTTTGTACTCTTGCTTTTGCCCTTTCTTCTATGTTTGTGTTTTCTGTTTCTTCATCGTCCCTGGTTTGGCTGCTCCTTCTATTGCTCTCTCTTCCTGTTTTTTTTTGCTTTTCTCTCTGAATGAAATTCTGGACTTTTCCCTTCCAAAAAAGCTCTGTATCTCTCCTAGAATTCCATTGCCTTCAATACAGAGTCCAATTTGTATCTTTTCATGTCCCAATTAATTAAAATCCCTTCTGGAATCAGCCATCTGAAATTCACTCCTTTTTCAATTAATTTTCTGGTCAGGAATTGGTATTCTCTTCATGAATCTCTTATCCTCCTGGGGATCTGTTTCAGCAATACAATTTCATTTTCTTTATAATGCAGAGGATCATCTCTCACTCTTCTCAATATCTCATCTCTTATAGATCTTTTGACAAATGTAACATGTATTTCTCTGGGGACTTTATTTCTCCTCACATAGCTTGAATTGACTTGAAATATCTGGTCTATCTCTCCTTCCATTTCCTGTTTCCTGATTTCCAGTGCTTCAGCCAATAGTTCTATCATTAAGTCCATGAGATCCTCTTCCTTATCCTCCATTACGTTTTGAAATCTTAAAAAAATAAGATGCCTTTTCCATTTCCAAAAGAGCCATGGATTTTCCAATTCTCTATTTGCCTGCATCAACCTCTGATTTTCATCTTTTATTTCTTCCATATTCTGATCAATCTCTACTGACTTGTCTTCTATTTTCTGAATTTTTTGTTCATTCTTTGTAACCATCTGTCCGAAGCTTTCTAGTTGAGAGTTTGTTATGAATTTCTGGATTCATTTTATCAGAATTGCCTTTTGTCTCCTCATGATTTTTACTTGTATCTTCTTTGTGAGAGGAGATTGCGTCTTAGACTGCTTGTAATGCCGCTTGCATTTTCTTCTGAAAGTTGTTAAGATTTTTCTTGGAGAAAAATGTCCATGTAGTTTTTGTGCCACTGTTTTCTGAGATGGTTCCCTCCCCCATCTTTCTGGTATAGTCTAGTCTAAAGCCTTGGCATTCCATGAGAATTTCTAACCCCAAACTAATATGACAGTAATACACAAATGGTTGTAATAAATTCATAAATAAAGGCATAGTGAGATAGCACACTATAAGCAATTACTGTATGTATTCTCTATTTTTTCTGAATGGTACATTCTGATGATTGCATTTCAGTGGAAGCATGTGAATTATTTCAAGGTTCTAATGAAATATTAGGAGCTCTGTGGTGGCTCAGTGATTAAAACACTTATCAGCTGGAAATCCAACAGCCCAGGTTCAACACCCGAGCACCATGTGATAGGGTGAGTTCCTGTCCTTGCCTCAGTTCCTACCAATCCAGCAGTTCAAAAGCATATAAATGCAAGTCGATAAACAGGTATCACTTCAGTGGGAAGATAACAGCAAAATGTCATGTGGGCCACATGACCACAAAAATATCTTTGTACAGTACTGCTAAATGGCCTTGAAACAGAGATGAGCACTGCCAGCAACATCTAGCGGAATAAAATCCACAGAGTCTCTTTTATCTTTTTTTCCTAATGAAATATAACTATGTTATATGTAGGGATATGTATATAATAGGGACGTGGTGGCTCAGTGGGTTAGGACACTGAGCTTGTCGATCAGAAGATCGGCTGTTTGGCGGGTTGAATCCCGAGTGCCGCATAACAGAGTGAGTGCCTGTTACTCGTCCCAGCTTCTGCCAACCTAGCAGTTCGAAAGCACGTAAAAATGCAAGTAGAAAAATAGGGACCACTATGGTGGGAAGGTAACAGCGTTCTGTGCGCCTTTGGCGTCTAGTCATGCTGGCCACATGACCACGAAGACGACCTCGGACAAGTGCTGGCTCTTCGGCTTTGAAACAGAGATGAGCACCGGCCCCTAGAGTTGGAAACGACTAGCACGCATGTGCGGGGGAACCTTTACCTTTTTTCCTATATGTAGGGAAATCTGAAATATAGATCCTTTCCCTGATGGAAATTGCCTACTCATAGGGATTGTTTTATAAGAAGGGCTGGGAGCAAATAAAAGGATTACCCTAGAAAAGAAATTAAGCTTCCCATATAAAAATATGAAAGGCAAAGTCCTCTTATACATACTTATTTGACTTTTGACAGGTGTTGTCACAACAAGAAATTTTTCAAAACAGATTGTTTGGTATTCTATGCTAACAGACCAGTTCTGACTTAATTTATGTGGGAGGTTTTGATTTAAAACTGTAACTGTAGTGGTTGCATCCATCACCACAACCACCACCTCCTCCCCTCCCCTCCTCCTCTTTCTCCTTTAATTTCCTTGATACTCTGCTTTTAGAAAAGCCGGATATGAATGTAAAAGGAGATGTGCTATCTGAGGTCCCACAATTTTCTGTGAACCCTAATAGTCTTCAGTTAGAAGAATCCTGAACCTATTACCAAATTGTTAATGTAACATAAGTGTAAGATATTAAATACATGACTTAATGAAATCAGATTTAGTTTTTGTCCATGGCTTCCAGCATTCTATTCAAAGACCTCATTTGTGCATGTGTAATAAAGGTAAATAATTTGGGTGAGAATCTATGAGAAGTGATTATAGACTGAATTATCTCCTGCAGAAGCCAGAAACCTTCACAAAGGATTTTGCTGGCTCAGTGGATGTTAACATTCAGCTTACATATTTGTGGGCTCTGCATGCATCATCAGGAGCCCGATGTTTTTCAGAATTCACCAATTACATACCTATAATTCACAGAAATTCATATTACTTCACAGATTGAAACCAAATAAGCACAAAGGAAATGAGTCACATGTACTGACCATAGAGATATACAATATAAAGTGAAAGGAAACAGAACTGAAAAATAGAGTGACAGGTAAAAAAAAAAGAAACAGTTAATTGATATTATGTTAATTTTGAAAGATAGGATTAACTACAGCAGATAATTTAAATATTAATATTTTATCAGATTTTGAAATTAATTTTATAAAATAAATTTAAAAGCTAATGCAAAACATTATTTCTCCTATAAGTTTACATTTAGATGTTAACTTATAAATCATACATCCAAGAACATTTTTCTATCTCCCCCATGTCATACACAAACATTTCAGAAATCTGTATACCTGCCGACATAAGCATCATTTTATATTTTTCCCCATTTCCTCATTTCAATAAGCAGCATTTTAGATAATCATAAACATTATTTCTGAACAAAAATATATAGAAAGCCTGTTCTATTATCACTTATGTCAATTGTGTATCATTTTAACATTAAATTAAAATTTTATGAAGACTTATCCAAAATAGAATGTAATACTGGTTGGATAAAGCACAAACCGAATGATATTATATATTTGATCTATTTTTCTTCCTTACTTGCAACCCATGTCTAAACAAAATCCAACTAAAAATAGTATCAGTTGGAATAAATTTATCCTGTTTGATCTGCTGAGACTTAATAATGCTATTCTACCCTTCATTGAAGAAACCTTGGATATGTCTATGTCATGATGAATATATGTACTTGATAGTTTTCAAGAGATAACAGGCTACACATCTTAGTTCTATAAAAGAAGGTTTCTTGAAATAGAAAATCTATCTAAATTATTCAGGTTCTTGAAATGTACAGATATTACACTTTGGAAACTACAAATATATTTAAGATATTAAACTTCAATGATGAATCTAAAGCTTTAGTGATGAAAAAGATAGATAATTCAAATCTGTTCAATAATATAAACTAAAGACAGATTAGGCTTAATTTTCCAACTTATTTTTCTTAGGTTTTTACTATATAATATGCAACTCTACCGTACATGATTATGCATACACTCACAATGACATTTGTGAGGGAACATCAAGAAATAAAAACCAAAATAACAACAATTTAACCCTGAATTCTGCTTGAAAAACTTTTTGGGACAAAAAGTTTTATATATATTTCTGTTACTGCAGTCCTATAATACAAAAGTCATTTTTTCCTTTTGTTCTACAAATCACACAATAAGTCCATTTTATTTCTGTCCTTATTTGGCAACCATTCTCAGATATATATATATTTTTTCTCTGACTTGAATTATAGTAAGTTCTATCTCCATTTATTATGAAGATTTGCATTTAATTTCTATCATAAATTTGCAGGTAAATATAAATACATTATATGTATTTATATACATATGTATATGTATTTAAAAACATTATATGTATTTATATACATATAATTTATATACATATATATACAGTGGGTTAGGATGCAGAGCTTGTCGATCAGAAGGTCGGCAGTTTGGCGGGTCGAATCCCGAGTGCCGTGTAACAGAGTGAGCACCTGTTACTCATCCCAGCTTCTGCCAACCTAGCAGTTCGAAAGCACGTAAAAATGCAAGTAGAAAAATAGGGACCACTACAGTGGGAAGGTAACAGTGTTCCGTGCGCCTTTGGCGTCTAGTCATGCCGGCCACATGACCACGGAGACGTCCTCGGACAAGCGCTGGCTCTTCAGCTTTGAAACGGAGATGAGCACCGGCCCCTAGAGTCGGAAATGACTAGCAAGCATGTGCGGGGGAAACTTTACCTTTACTTTACCTTATAAATACATTAATCACCTTTTCTGTGCTGCTTTCTTTAAAGGTTAACTGGAAAGAAGAGTCTCAAATAATGACAAAAAATTTTTTACAGGAAGATCTGGCAGAGTATATTTACTTTTTAAATTTATTTCCTGCTTTTTTTCTAGAAGCTATAGGAGTCTGACTGAATTTATATCTCACTCCAATCAGGAACAGACTTTTGGCGGCTCATAATATGAAAAAAAAATGCTCAGTGCAAGTAATCCTCGACAATTCATTTGATGACAGTTCAAATTTGACTCATGACCTAACTTACAGAAGTCATATCACTCTCATGGTCACATAATTGCAATCTGGGCACTTGGCAACCAGCTTACGTTTACAATGGTTGCACTGTCTCACAATTGTGATTTGCAATCTTCCCAGCTGGCTTCCGACTAGCAAAGTCAATTGGGGAAGCCAAATTTGCTTAATGACTGTGGTAAAAATAGTTGTAAAATCAGGTATGTGGTTGTAAGCTGAGGACTACATGTAACAAAAATCAGAAAAAATCACCCCACATTTTAAAAATAGTATCTGGAATCAACCTCTAAATGTCCTCTGGAAAAGGTCCATATTTAGGGTTTCTGGAAGGCAACTGACATGGGCACAATATAAATCACACAGGACACTATTCCAGAGACCCAGCAAATTACAAAACAATTGTGCTTCCAGCTTTGACCTCTCTGACCTCCTGAAATTGGAGGACAACAACCTGCTGGCACAATCAGGTAGTCCTATTTCAATTACCCACCAAATCTATAAGCCTCTAATAACCTCCCCCAATAACCCACCAAAACTATTCCTGCAACATCCATCTCGAAAACAATACAGATGAGCTGAGAGGTAACGAGTCACTTGAAATAATCTAAATACTGTATATTCCTGTGTCTTCCTCTATCACTGACTTTCTAGTCTGAATTTAAGAACTAGCTAGTTCTCAGGTCAAATATCAGTCAATCTGGCATCTGTCCAGACATAAAATAGGCCTTTCATATATTATAATATTATACATTACCTACAACTTTTTAATAAAGATGCTAAGATTTAAATCTGGACCTATGAGCATGCAGGAATGCACTCCACATCCATTTATGGTTTCTTTCCTACATTTAATTTCATATGGCAGGTAAGATTATAAAGTTCTAGATCTAGTATTTAATAATAATAATAATAATAATAATAATAATAATAATAATAATAATAATAATAATAATAATAATAATAATAAGAAGAAGAAGAAGAAGAAGAAGTTGGAAGGGACCTTGGAGATCATCTAGTCCAACCCCCTGCTCAGGCAGGAAACCTTATACCATTTCAGGCAAATGGCTGTCCAGTCTCTTATTAAAAACCTCCAGTGTTGGAGCATTCACCACCTCTGGAGGCAGGTTGTTCCACTGGCTAGTTGTTCTAACTGTCAGGAAGTTTCTCCTTAGTTCTAGGTTGCTTCTCTCCTTGACTAGTTTCCATCCGTTGCTTCTTGTCCTGCTTTCAGGTGCTTTGGAGAATAGCTTGACTCCCTCTTCTTTGTGGCAGCCCCTGAGATATTGGAACACTGCTATCCTGTCACCCCTCACTCTTCTCTTCGTTAAACTACACATACCCAATTCCAGCAAACGTTCCCTATATGTTTTAGCCTCCAGCCCCATAATCATCTTTGTTGCTCTTCTCTGTACCCTTTCTAGAGTCTCCACATCTTTTTTACATCATGGTGACCAAAACTGGATGCAGTATTCCAGGTGTGGCCTTACCAAAGCATTGTAAAGTGGTATTAGTACTTCACTTGATCTTGATTCTATCCCTCTGTTAATGCAGCCTAGCACTGTGTTGGCTTTTTTTGGCAGCTGCAGCACACTGCTGGCTCATATTTAAGTGATTGTCTACTAGGACTCCGAGATCCCTCTCACAGTTACTACTTTTTAGCGAGGTAGCACCTATACTATACCTGTGCATTTGATTTTTCCTGCCTAAATGTAAAACCTTACTTATTCACCATTGAATTTCATTTTGTCAGATAGTGCCCAGTGTTCGAGTCTGTCCAGATCCTTCTGTATCTTAAGCCTATCTTTTGGAGTATTGGCTATTCCTGCCAGCTTGGTGTCATCTGCAAATTTGATGAGTTTCCCATCTATCCCCTCATTTAAGTTGTTAATGAAGATATTAAAGAGCACTGGGCTCAGAACAGAGCCCTGGGGCACCCCACTACACACTTCCTTCCATGTAGATGCAGTTCCATTGAGGACCACACGCTGAGTACGGCCTGTAGCCAGCTACGAATCCATCTGGTGGTGATGCTGTCTAACCCACATTTTTCTATCTTATCAAGTAGTAGGTTGTGATCTACTTTATCAAATGCCTTACTGAAGTCCAAGTAAATTATATCTACAGCATTCCTCTGGTCCACTAATTTTGTCACTTGGTCAAAGAATGTAATAAGATTTGTCTGGCATGATCTGTTTTTGACAAACCCATGTTGACTTCTCACAAAAGCTTTAAGTAACTGAATAGTCAAATGGTATTTGAGACAACTATTTCACTATGTTCACAATCATACTAAACCATTGTTTTGTTTTGTTTTTTAAAAAAATGGCTTCTTAATCAGAATCTTGTAGATAAATAAATAATGGCTTTTTCTGAGTTTCTTTACTATCTTTTCATTGTTCTTATATTCTATATATGTGAATTACTTAGAGACGTGGATGAAGATCAAAGCAGGTTAAGGCTGAAAAACTAACTTTTCCAGGGCAATGTGTCCTGAAGCCAATTCCTTTTTATCATAATGGAGTGGAAACACATTCCATCTTAAAGCTGTGTTTACATATAAGCAATCATCTGAACAACTAGCATGTTGCTGCATGCTAGTTTTGTGCTCTAAATTTCTCATGTGACCAACTATGCAAAGGAAGATAGCTTTTGCTGTGCCTAAATTCAAGATTATGACTTCCTGTATTCAAACAGGTCAACAAATGAAGATCAGTTTTTAATTAGATATGGAGTGTAATAAATCATAGTTCTGGACATGGACTTAACATAAATCTAAGCAAAAAGTGAAATAGGAGCATGGATTGCATGCAGTAGTATGTTGCAATTCTACAATACGGTTTACTAAGCCAAAATTTCTGATTTACTACTTATAAAGTTTAAAATTTCTTGCCAGTATCAGGATTTAATTGGGTTGAAATAAACTTGACACTTTTAAAAATATTCTTCCAAGAATGCATTGTTAGAATAGGGGACAACTTTCTTCACATCCTTTGGCAAGAAGGCAGGAAGGTCTTTTAACTCTCAATGTTTTAAGTTTAACTCTCAATGTTTTATTCCATATGAAGTATAACAAAATACTTACTGGATCTTTTTTAACCAGATCTCGATCAGGCACCACTGCAATGAGGTGGGCAAGTGTAAACACAGAGTTAAGAACATATGAACAAAAGAGATTCTTATGCAGTGTTATCCTTTGACAGCTGAGGCTCCTGAAAAACATGCACCACAAATATAATATAAATTAGAAATTTAATATATTATTAAAGCTGATTCTGAGGTTGCATTAATAACAAGAACATATTTAGCAATTCTTTCTTAAATATGCAATCTGACACAGGCAGTCAGAATAAAATATGGCTGGCAATGAAGCCATGGGAAAAAAATTCCCTCCCTCTTACACCTGCTTAAATGCTCCATGCTTTTCCAATCATAGTTAGAGGACTTCTCATGTACATGGTCATGGCAGGAAAATTCACAGAATTATTTTGATAATAAGATATATATTTAATGTATTTAATATATTTTATTTAATAAATAAATGCAAATACCCCACACAGACATATTCTTTGGAGCATTATATTAAAATTACAAGATACTTTAGGAATGAGTTATCAGCTGAGTAAGAAATTTTGATGTGGAATTTTTCTGATGTTAGGGATATTTAATTTCATTCCTTGCATGGTTTTGATTTCTTCTTGGTTCCCACAACTATAAGAGATTCTTCCTGCTTTATTAAAGTCAACTGAATAAAGAAAATTACTGTGCCATTTTTCCCCTAGAATTATTCAGAAATAAATATTTAGCTAACTCACTAACCCCACTGAACAACTCTGAAACAGTCAACGGTTATATGACTATATATTGCTTTTCATATGCCACTGAGTTGTTCATATACCTAACATGGCTAATTTTTTCTAGATTCCTTTACAATTAGATTAAATAATTGGGGCTCACCCAAAACTTGGAAACTATTCTTGCTTGCTAATAATAGAATAAAAAATAGCAGCAATTATTAACTCTTCCCAAAATGTGAGGCCCAAATTTAATATTTGCCATATTTGATTATGTCAAATCATTCTTTGTATTCTATTTTGGCACACACACTCTTTAATTACAGTGGAATACTTAGAGTCTGCTTAATGTCTTAAACAAGTGCATACAACTCCAACAAGACATGATTACTTCTATTATAGAGAATTGACACACATAGCACATAGATAAAAGCACTTGTAAGCCAAGGAGGTGGTGGTGAGACCCCTCCTCAAAAAGCCTGTCCTGGACCCAGCTGTTTTAAATATCTATCATCCAGTCTCCAACCTTCACTTCTGGCGAAGGTTGTTGAGAGTGTGGTGGGGCATCAGCTTCCTCTGTTCCTGGAGGAAACTGACTATCTGGACCTGTACCAATCGGGTTTCAGGCCCGGACACAGCATGGAGATGGCATTGGTCGCGCTGGTGAATGATCTCTGGCGGGCTTGGGACAGGGGTTGTTCCTCTGTCCTAGTCCTATTAGATCTCTCAGCGGCTTTTGATACCATCGACCATGGTATCCTACTGCGGCGTCTCAGGGGGTTGGGAGTGGGAGGCACTGTTTTATGGTGGTTCTCCTCCTATCTCCTGGGCCACTCACAGTCGGTGTTGATGGGAGGGCAGAGATCCACCCCGAGGCCTCTCGTTTGTGGAGTTCCTCAGGGGTCGGTTCTCTCGCCCCTCCTGTTCAACATCTATATGAAGCCGCTGGGTGAGATCATTCATGGTTTCGGGGTGGGGTATCATCAGTATGCTGATGATACCCAACTTTTTTTCTCCACCCCGAACCAACCCAGCGATGCCCTCGCCGTGATGTCCCGTTGCCTGGAGGTGGTCCAGGTCTGGATGGGGAGAAACAGGCTTCGTCTCAATCCTGCCAAGACTGAGTGGCTGTGCATATCGGCATCTCGGGTTAACCAGATTATTCCACCTTTAATGATGGGGGGTGAGGTGTTACCCCCCCGTTGATAGGGCTCGTAACTTGGGCGTCCTCCTGGATTCATGGCTAAATTTTGAAGACCATATAGGAGCCGTGACCAGGGGAGCTTTTGCCCAGGTTCGCCTGGTGCACCAGTTGCGACCCTACCTGGACCAAGATGCCCTACGCACAGTCACTAATGCGCTCGTGACCTCCCGTTTAGACTACTGCAACGCTCTCTACATGGGGCTGCCCTTGAGGACCACTCGGAGGCTTCAGCTGGTGCAGAATGCGGCTGAGCGAGTTGTGATGGGGGTTTCCCGATACTCCCATATAACACCTCTACTCCGTGAGCTGCATTGGCTTCCGGTTGCCCTCCGGGTGAGATTCAAGGTGCTGATGATGACCTATAAAGCCCTAAATGGCTTGGATCCGGGATATCTGAGGGAACACCTGCTGCCAGCATCAAGTTCCCTTCGTCCAGTGCGCTCCCACAGGGAGGGTCTTCTCAGGGTGGCGCCAATAAAAGATTGCCGGCGGATAACACCCAGGGGGAGGGCCTTCTCTGTGGGTGTGCCTGCCCTCTGGAACCAGCTGCCCGCGGAGCTTAGGACTGCCCCCGACCTCCGTTCATTTCACCAGGACCTGAAGACCTGGCTCTTTGAGCTTTCCGGCCCAGGCTGAGAATTTTAATTGGGGTTTTTATTTTTTAGGAATTTGATTTAATCTTTTTTAAATTGTTTTTAACTTTTGTATCGATCTTTGTTTTAAATACCCTGTAAACTGCCCTGAGTCCTTCGGGAAAGGGCGGTATATAAATCCAATAAAATAAATAAATAAATAAATAAATAAATAAATAAATAAATAAATAAATAAATAAATAAAAATAAATGTGGCCAGTAAGCAAATGACTGGACTATATGAACCAAAGAAATACTTCTATAATTCTTGCACACGCTACAATAAGAAAAAAATAAACAGTGGAAGGATGTACTCACTTGAAATGGAAGAAAATTCCCAAGGAAATCAACAGGGAAACCATAGACAGTACATGTCCTACTATAGTCATGTAATAAACTATGAAAACCATCTGAAATTTAAAAGAAAAATTAAATGAAAAATGAAAAACAATGAGACATTTTAGAAATTATTGTGAAATATAAATAGTAGTAACAATGACCCCAGAACCTTGGCATATCTTTTACTTTATTTTAGTTACATGGAACTACCTCTCAAAATGATTTAAATTATATCCACATTTACAAAGTACATGTTATAAATAGTATTATTTTACTGTATATATGCATGTATATTCACATGGGTATATAATTAATGTCCCTTGTTCATTGACTATCATAGGTTGTCTTGGTCACATGGTCTGTTCTATTTGATTTCTTGATTTTATAATCTCTGTTCCTGGTGCTGCTATGAGCTGCCCAAACATAGTCCACCTGTTCAAAACCATATCAAAGTAACCTGTGTTCTGCTGTACATTATTTCTCCTTTATTTTTTTCTACATTTAGAATTAATTATGGCAAGATTTTCCCTCATGAACTATCTTCTTAATAGGTATTATGACAAGCTTCTGTAATTGGCCTTATAAAAGTCAACTCCATAAAGATTTACATAAAACCTTGAGAATTATTTCTTATAACGAAAGGTCATAGAGTGTCCTCAGCATTTTACAGAGTATCTTATATAAATCTAAGTAGACTTTTCCCAGAATACTATGTAAGTCATGGTCTAAATGTCTCAGATTTAGATTGCTATGTAATATGTAAGACATTCAGTCTAAATGTCACACGTAAAGGGTTAGGTACAATATTTAAAAAACGGAAATTCAAATCTAAGTCACCTTAAAAAAAAGAAGGAATATAAAAAAGATGTAAAATATATCCATCATTTTCATAACATGCACAAACTTTATGCATGAAAATTTCATTGACCATTTACTTATCTCTTCATATTGTATATAGAAGGCTTTCAGATATCTCTTTCTAATTATAATGAAAGTCAGTCATAATTCCGATTGTACCCATCAGCCATGTAAAGGGAATGTGCTCAGAAATTTTCACTAGTCCTTAAAATCTCACACAGATTATAAAGCCACCATTTTTGTCTTCATTAAAGTCAAGTCAATACATCTAACTTTAGTGATGAGCAGTGAAATTTGATGTTTTATCACTTTTTGAGAGGGGAGGAATACAGGTGAAAAGTCTGTTTATTTTTCTCTACCCAAATGGGGTCAGCATCTTGGCAAAACTGCTTTCCTTGCTGTCAGTGACAATAATGGAGGAAAGAATAAGAGGAAAAGATTGCCTTTGGAATCTACAGCTCATAGTATGTGGACTCATTCAATTTTAAACAATAACCATCCAGGATACAAAACTATAGGCCTTGGTATTACATTAGGAATTTTTGTATAAAACCTGTGAATTGGACATTGATTTCCTGTGGCATCACTGAACATGGCTGAAATAGACAAAAGGCATTGCATCTCTCTATATTGGATCCCTGATTAATATATAAACCAGATGGATAAAAGTTAGGCACCATCAGAACCTTTTCTAAAAATTTAAACAACTTACCTTACGCTTTTCATTTGTAAAAGAATTGCACCGGGTGTAGTTGGACCAGGTTCGGTTGGTTTCAGGATGCCGAAACCACATTCCTGTCTTATCACAATATTTTGTTGCTATTTCTGTGAATTAACAATTCAGTGGATGTAATTCATTTGAGAAACTTGTGTCTGTATATTAAAGCCTATTACATTTCATACATTAATTAACAGTGGCTAGAATTAAAGAAAAATCATTTATAACAACACTGAGACAAATTGTGATAATTTGCCATTTCATTTTGTAAAAATAGCAAATCATTAAAAAGGAAGTTTCATTAATCACTTCCTGTAACATGTTTTGCTCACTGTAAGACTCAATGACAGAATCACTATAACCAAAATATATGAGTTAATTTATTTGTAGCTTATTTGTATTTAATGCATTAGAATGGATAGAATATTTTACACTTTAATTCTTATTTCCTCTTAGCTAAATATTATTTTCTCACTTTAGTGGAGCCATACATCTTTAATTAAGGATGGTCCTACAGGCAGGTAAATTTTAAGAATTTCAGGAAGAATATTCTGCCTTAAATATGAACTGACCAAATAACTGTTTTATTTCTTTAACAATTCAAAATGCCATCCGATTCTTGGCCTGAAAATGCCATCTGAAATGGCCCCACCATTTCTCAGAATTACAAATGTTTGATTGATGGAGTAATGCCACCATTGCTATATTTTTATATCCTTGCAACCACCTACTACAAGGTACTTAGTTTTATTAGGTACTGCTTATAGCCTTATGTACCAGCCACTACAACTCTTTAAGGTAGACCAGACAAAGAAACCAATGTCATTTAGAACTAGAACTACTACTCAGTGACTATATTGTACAAGTCTGAATATGCTTCCCATCCCTCACTTTTCTTGGTATGAATTAGGGAACTCTGAGACATTTACGGTACTCAAATTAGTTTCTTAGAATGAACTCAAGCCGCACTTCTCTTATGTCTGAATTATTAGCAGATCTTCCTTCTGTCCTTGAAGGCCATTCCCTATTTTCTTTCCAGCTGCATACTTACACACTAGCCAGGCTTTCACAACAACAAAGTTTTCCTCCTACTATCTTAAATCCTAGTTTGATTAATTATATTCATAATAGCTAATATATTTGCTGAACATGATGAAATTTTATTGTCTCACAAATGGCTGCCCGTATAACAAGTACACAGCAGCCAAGATTGATTACAGTGTTGGGACTATTTAGACAGAAAATCCCATAAGCAGTTTTTCCCAAGAAGTAAAACTTCAACTACAACAAATTAGCAATTAACCACTATTTTTGGCATTCCATATCTGCTTGAAGCAGTTAATTCATTTCCTTAATTTTAGCACCAGACTACTTTTCAAAGCTAATATATATATATTCTTAGAGTAAAAAGATAAGGAGACTAAAATTCTTCTGAGGAATTTGAAATACTTTCAAGAAATTGGGGATCACTGCTGTCATATACTTGCTGCTGTGAATATAAGTTCTATTATTAGGATCCTTTATTGATTTACTGAAACTGTATTCTATTTTTCACTTTAATACAGCAATAAATAGCTTTGCAGTTTTGTTTTAAAAATGCAATCATAACCCTAAATATTCCTAAGAGAAAATGATCACAGGAGCATTGCCAAAAGCAATTTACCGTAACTGCTTATTCGTTTAATTAAAACAGTGAACAAGGAATGCAATCCTATTAGAAGTTCAAGGGTAGGTCTTATTGAGCCCTTGGTATTCTCTCAGCTTGGTTTTCTTCATACAAAAGGTTCATTACCAACCTGCAAGTGTTATGTTAAAGAATAACTTACAAACAGAAATCTCAATGTGATGGGAGACACCACAGGAAGGGACTAATTTATGAAAATCACTCAGCTAACTCTTCAGGTATTCAACTGACAGTAAGTATATATTGGAGAACGTAGTCCTTCAAATACGCTGTTGCTTCAGAACAAAATGAGACCAAGTATTTTTGATGTTTTTAAATGGCTTCTCTGTTGACCTTCTGCTAGGCCTATATGAAGGCAATAATAGATGTAGTACAAACAATAACGTTACCTTATAAAGGACATGTAATATTCATCTCACAACAGCTTCAAATACTCATGATCCACTTCTCAAGGTGCTAATGTGATATTTAAAGGCCTACACAGTTGGGGATCAAACTGTATGATGAACTGCACTTTGCTATATATGTATTCCTGGGTTTCAAAATATTTGAGAGTTGTCTTTTTTACTCTGCATACACTGAAAACTAACAGAGGACCTTTGTGTGGTTAACATCAGCTTCTGGTTTTGCTTATTCTATCTTAAATCAGTTCCTGATAATAAGCATTGAATTTTTAATTCAGATAGGCCTTGTGTCCATCAACGGATTTGTAAAATCCATCACCATTGATTTTATCTATTTTTCTTTGTTAATGTTCTTTCATTATATTTTATTGCAATTTACTATATATTCCAAATTATATTGGAATTTGATGACCATTTTAAAAGAAAGGCAAAACATAAACCTGTTTCTTCAGATTCTGTTCCCCCCATTATTAAAAAAAAGCAGCAAAAGACTAACAGCTGAGGCAATAAGTTCATCTCTGCTAAGGAGCAGCACCTTTTGTCTGGAAACCCTTGGAATAAGCACTCTTTAAATCATTCAAAAGTATAGATTATCTAAAGCTGGAAAGTGTCTCAAGTATCGCTTAAAGCTGACTGAATACAATGTATGACATTTTTATTGAGTGTTATTTCATTGATATCTAAGGAACATTTATTTCTCTTCAATTGCTTCACTTTGAAGGCAGAGAGGAAGGGGAAAATAAAGAAAATAGCTCCTTTAGTAGTTTTTGAGTCTAAATTCCAATATTTCTCTTTTATTAACAAGCTTGACTCACCAGCAGTCATCAAAGGACATTTTCCTTCTGCTCTATAAAGCTATAATAAGAAGATACTATATTAGCTGCCAGAACTTTCCTTTCCTTATGGTAGAAAATAGAAGATTTGTCACACTGTATTGTGCCTAAGGAATGAAGAAGATGAGGGACTGTTGCTGTTTCGGTTGTTGCTGCTTTTCCTTTATGGAAAAAGGGTTGGTGGATCTTGGACCAGGCAATAGTAAAAGCTCAGGTAATTAATCCCTGTGTGGTTGGATTTTTATATCCATTCATTAAACCCCTGACTGCTGCTTTGGGATGGGGAGTATCTAATTTAAGATACTGTAAATATTTTTCCATCTCTTTTGTGGTAAATATCCTAACAAGATTCCCTGAATTGGCACCCAACAAATAGCACCTGATAAAAAAGCTACTATCATGGTCAAAGCTAAGTTTGACCAACATTCTATGTCACACAGCAGCCAATCAGAAGTGTTGATGAGAAGGTCACACACATTAACTGAGGTGACAACCTTTTTGTACTTTTTTACTGTAGCATTTAAAATAACTTTCATGTGGTCAAAATGGTTGTAGTCAGCCATCAAGATCTAGTAGCCTGATCTGTCATTAATTTCTCCAATCTCTTGTAAAACTATCTAAACGGGTGCTTATGACCTCACCTAACGGAAACAAATCCCAAAATTTAAATATACATTGCACAAAGAAATACTTCCTTTTATTGATTCTATTTATCCTCTCAAGATAACATCTTGGAAATTCTGGGATTCCGTCAGCTAACTATGTCATTGGTTTCCGTTCTCCCACCATTAGGATGAAATCTTGATGAGTAGCTCCAGAAAATTTGCAATTTTATATAACCTCAATTTCTGCTGTTTGTCATCTCTAATAAGAGATGATTTCTTTTATAAGAAATAAAACACATGACAGTTTTAAAAGTACTACTGTAACTGACTAAAATGAAGGACTCCTTCTTATAGCCATGTTAGTATGAAATCTTGTGTCCGTACTTACCAGAAAAAGGATGTCAACAGAAATTGTTCCACCTTAAAAACTCAGGCTGGGAAATGGATTTGGTATGAATCACTAAAATATTTTTATAGGAGCTGGAATTTTATTGTATTTTTATACACATTGTTTATTAAGGTAAAGGTTCCCCTGCACATGCATGCTAGTCGTTTCCAACTCTAGGGGCCGGTGCTCATCTCCGTTTCAAAGCCGAAGAGCCAGCGCTTGTCCAAGGACATCTCCGTGGTCATGTGGCCGGCATGACTAGACGCCAAAGGCACATGGAACGCTGTTACCTTCCCACTGTAGTGGTCCCTATTTTTCTACTTGCATTTTTACGTGCTTTCGAACTGCTAGGTTGGCAGAAGCTGGGACGAGTAACAGGCGCTCACTCTGTTACGTGGTACTAGGGATTCGACATAGGGACGCAGTGGCTCAGTGGGTTAGGACGCTGAACTTGTCGATCGGAAGGTCGGCAGTTTGGTGGGTCGAATCCCGAGTGCCGCGTAGCAGAGTGAGCGCCTGTTACTCATCCCAGCTTCTGCCAACCTAGCATGTGCGGGGGAACCTTTACCTTTACCTTTTTAGGGATTCGACCCGCCAAACTGCCGACCTTCTGATCGACAAGCTCAGTGTCCTAACCCACTGAGCCACCACGTCCCTTCATTATTTATTACTCATTGTCTAATAAGTCACATATCAAACTCTTTGCAAAAACCCTAACTAATTAAAGGCAGTCCTTCCATCCTCAGCAACCAAATTCCATGGGTAATAATAATCCACTTTTTATAGTCTAAGAGGCTAAAGCCTTAGGTGTTTTGAGAGAACAGTCAGTGAGGAGCACTTTATCTTTTTTCCCAGCTCTCACTTCCACAAATAAGGAACAGAGCAGAGTCAGAACCTAAACCAAAATTAACTAATCTTTGGGACCCTTTTCTTGCTACAGTATGTCCTTATGCATCAACAATTTGTAACTACTGCTGACAGGACTTATAGGAAAGTCTCTCCAGATAAAATGGAAGTTAATGTACAAGCATACAGGTGAGGGAACTATGCTAATTAGAAAAGAAAAAGAAAAACACATGAAAAGAGGAAATAATGTGTATGGTAAACTGTAATATCATACAGTTATGGATGATATACTTTAGTATGTAAAAGAAATAGAAGAAAACTTTATTTAATCAAATTCTGGTCCTTAATGAATGTTGTTGTTGTTGTTCAGTCACTAAGTCATGTCCAACAATTTGAGATCCCATGGACCACAGCACTCCAGGTACCCTTGTCCTCCACTGTCTCCTTGAGTCTGCCCAAACTCAGGCTCCTTGCATCGATGACACTATCTAACCATCTAATCCTGTGTGGTTGGTCCCCTTCTCCTGTTGCCTTCTATCTTTCCCAACATCAGGGTTTTTTCCAATAAGTCCTCTCTTTACATTTGGTAGCTAAAATGTTTGAGATTCAGCTTCAATTAATGAAATACAACAAAAAAGAATTTTAAATTATATATACATGAATGTTTTTACAGATTTAAGGACCTAGGAAAATGCAGAAGACACAAATAGATATCCTGCAATGGGACACAATATGAAGTAGTTTCTCTGTGATAATAAATACAACAAAAAGTAATGTGACAATACAGCAGTCACATTTTACAGTGATGAAAATGAGATGCAGCAAAATTTGCGCTTTGCTTATTTCCTTCCGTTTCTTCTTCTGGCACAGCCACGTGGAAGGTTTTGAACATGCATGCTTGGCTTCTGTCTGAACTTGAGACATGAACACATTTGTTTAAATCTGGCAGACGATTTAGAAAGGTTTCTGTTTTTGACTAATTTCTGCTTGCCAATTTATCTGAATTATTTATGGCATTTTTATGCTAATGTCAACAACAGAAATATTATCTAAGTCATTTTGAAAACAGTCACAACAAAGTTTAGTGATGATTAGTCTCAACAAGGCCAGAACTGTAGGCATGAAACCAAGCAACCAAAGGATTATTAGCTATGAATCCTTTCAGCATGTACGTGGAACAAAATAAACAGATGTCCCAGATCTGGTATGGGAAACTGGAGCTAATCCTGCTAGACTTCCCTATTCTCTTTAACTGAAGTTGCAATCTGTGGCCTAAGATTGCCAGCAGTCATTTGCTTACTTTAAGTGTCCTTAGAACAGGCTGTTCCATTGCCTGTTTTTGCCTATTACAAAAACAAGAGAGAAATCAGAAGTGTGTATATTTTAATAGGTGCCTGAAAGTGCAAAAAACAAACTATAGAAATATAGATTCTTCAGTTTGTCACACACTGCCTATTCCTTCTGCTGAGCACAATATATTTTTAATTTTTAAGCTACAAATAAAGAAATGAAAATATGACTTACAAGTCAATATGCCCATTCATACAATATTCTAAACCAAAAAATCAACCAATCATGATATGGTTTAGCACAGTACAGAAACCTATAATTGGGGAAAAATGTGAATGTGGATTTTCTCTATTGGCATCTTAACCTTCAAGACATTATTAATTCTGAAAGCAATCCCTTGGCAGAAAACTCTCACTCCCACTCTGTAACTGTGGAAATCCCATTTTCTTTTCAATTTGATTAGCTTTATCCCACCTTCTGGCCATCAGTCAACTGATATTTCAGATTATAGAAGTGCAGACTTAAACATTTTCTATCTGCACTCATATAACAGACTACAATTTTGCTCTAATATAATATATATAATATATCTAATATAAAGCATCAGTCAAACTGAACAAACATTCATATATGACACAGGTCTGCAACCTGCGGCTCCAGGGCTGCATGCGGCTCTTTCAGCCGTCTCCTGCGGCTCCCAGTCCTCTGCCATGTGCAATCCAAAAAAAAAGTGGGACTAAAAAAGTTCAACCAATCAATTCAAATATGCAGGGTAGGTGCATATCTCGCCTTGGCTCCACTCTTTAGTCAACCCCTGTTCTGCACATGCGTGCATGTATGCGCATGCGCACACATTTTTTTGTGGCTCCCAGTTTTTCCTTTTGTGAGGGAACCAGTTCTGAGTGGCTCTTTCACTGTTTCAGGTTGCTGACCCCTGTTATATGAGAACTACATAATGGTAGATTGGACAAAAATGTCTCTCTTTAATAATTTATTTGATGGTTCAATTTATCAATCTTTGGGGAGATACAAATAGTATATACATTGCTATGAATATTTTAGAAATAATAAGAACTACACACTTGGTGACTTCATAAAATGTCGGTGATGTTTGCAAGGTATGGTTTAAAAAAGGTACAATAGTGTACACGATGGTGCAACTGAAACTTGATAGTATACAGTATATACAATAGGGAGAATTTCAATCACACTTTTGTGGCTACCTTATTGATTGTGTTGACTATATCCCTATAACAGGCATGTCAAACTCGTGGCATCATGTGATGTTGTGCGATTTATCTGAAATTTTTCCCTATTGCCGGCAATGGGGTGGGCGTGGTTTCAGCATGATGCATCTGGCCCGTGGGCTGGCAGTTTGACATGCCTGCCCTATAAAGTATTACAAATTTGAGAATTATGTTGCTTCAGTTTATACAGCAGCCTTTGATCATAAAATACAAAAAAAAAATAGGAATGACATTCATGTCACATGAATGAACCAGTTTCAGTAACTGCTATTTAATTCTCTACCAATAGAATTATGATAAAAATGACTGACATAAAAAATAATGCTATTTTATGGATTGCAGAGTCAATATGACAAACAGCAAAAGGATTTAAAGCAAAACATCCTGAACATTCAGAGTAGGTGTGAATAGAACTCAGTAATGATATAAATAAAAGCTATTTAACCTGCTCATTTTAATTTTAAACAGGAAGACTTTTTGATTTTACTACTGTAATATTGGCATTTTAAACAGGAATTACTACTTGATTTCACTATTGTAGTATTTGCATTTTTAAAAAAACAGGTTATTTTTCTGTTTACAGATTGGATTACAGTTCATCTGTACACATTCTGTTCTGTGCATTTTGTCCTACATAGGAGTATTTGCAAGTAATTTTCTCTACTGACCTGCTAATGCATGTATTTTTTAAATGAGAGAATTTGTATCAAAAGCTTGGAGAAATCAGAAAAATTCACAAAAGATAACCTCTCCAGCATATGTACAATAACTAGTTATGGACATGTAAATGCAAATCAACTGTACTTTAACGTTGATAAAAATTATATTTTCGTTTCCATATTCCACCGATTGGTTGAAAGTAACAAAGATATTATACCTGTTGGATCAAAGTCTTGAAAATAATTGGGACAATTCTTGTCAGCATATTCTCCAGCTGGTGTATCATCCCAACACAGCCATCCATCCCAGGTCCGGTTACAGTATAATCCTAGAAATTTGAAAGAAATATAGGTTGATAGTTTGGGGGGAAATACATTGGCCTCATTTCCTAAACTCAGAGTAATGTCTATCATGTTCACAAAAACTCCTAGCATTGTTGTTTTTGCACTAAAAGGCAAAGACTCCTTTGAGTTGAACTTGACTCCTAGTGACTACATCTGTAATTTTCTTGGCAAGAATACAGAACTGATTTCCCGCTGTCTTCTGAGATATTTTTTTTCAATTTTGCAGAATGACCTTCCATCCCAAGATATTGTATTATCTAATTTCTAATTTGGTTCAACTTGACTTAGTTTTTGAAAGCTGCCACGTTCACTAAGTTCTGTCACCCGAGGTGGATAATATTGTTATTATTAATTATTAATTACTTCACATTACATCCCATCAATCCATGATAATAGAGTAAATTAAATGAGATCTATCAGAATTTAAATGGGGAGAGTGACTATAAGGGGATAGGATTACTTAGGCAGGATGGTACTCTTGAGCAGGGGTGTCAAACTCAATTTCATTGAGGGCTGCATCAGCATTGTGGTTGCCCTCAAGGGGCTGGGTGGGCGTGGCCTACTGGATGGGCATGGCTAGAGTGGGTGTGGCCTACTGGGTGGGCGTGGCCAGCTCTACATCGTTCGCATCAAGGGTGCCTATGGGGGCCTGGGCAGGAGTGGGACAGATCTGAGGGTCTCTGGCAGAAGGAGGGTCTCTGGGCCAAGACCAAGGCAGTGGGGGCCGTTCCCTCACTGTTTCCAGGATGGCTTCACGGGCCACATGAAACCACTTCGCGGGCCGGATCCGGCCCCCGGGCCTTGTGTTTGACATGTCTGCTCTTGAGTGTCAGAGCCACCAAAATTTGGATCTGACAGTATAATTATGTTACTTAAACCTGATAATAAATCAATGAAATGGGAAAGTTATCTTGAAGGTTCAGGGGCTAAATTATATTAGAACCCAAGGCATGTGGTAAAAATTGTTAAATAAATGTAAAGTACTTGGCCGCCCTTGGAGTTGCTGCCTAAAAAGAAAACCACAACAACACTGATTTGTTGGGCAGTTTGAAAATAGCTCCCAGGTGTACTTTCCTCAAGATGGGAGGTCTAAGTGTTTCAGTGTGGGTGGAAGTTCTTTTCTTAGAAGCACAAAAGTTAAAATGTTCAGTTTTTCTTCTGATAAATATTGACTGCAGGACTCCATCAGAAAAATCCTATTTTTTTTTAGATATAGCACATTTTCTTCCAGACTTTGTAATGGATAAAAGAACCCTATCATGGAATTAATGGAAAAGATTAACAAAAGAACAAAAATGCAACCAAAATATATTTCTGAAAGACAGCACAGCCAGTTATGTAGGAGGCTTAGTTTTTAATTTTGAAAAGATTTGTCATTCTATGAAATGAACAACATTTGTATTTTTCAATACACTACTGAAAGTTTTTCACCCAGGGGAAATAAAACACTCTCTTCCACCTACACATTGGGGTTATTTTTGAAAAGAGGATAAAAACTAATTTTATTTCTGCACAATATGTACTTTCAATCTGCTTATTTGTTATCCCCAATTATTTGTTGCCTCATTAAAATAATCTTTTTTTCCTTTTTATCGCATATATCTTTTCAGTTCTGTATTATGTAACCTTACCAATAATATATTTTTTCATTTAGCAATGATATCTTTGCTAAATGAAATGAAGGTAGCATTTTTTTAAGAGCTAAAAGAGACCCCTGCTATATGTGCCACAATTTTAAGGCTTTGAATGGCATGCAGTCAAGTTAAATGACAGGGGATGAGAACAAATGGTGCATCATGATGCAGTGGATTTCTTTTGCATATGTTCTACCCAAGGAGAAAAATTGACAAACTCTTTTATAGATATTTGTAGAGTACCTTGCTTAAAACAGTATATCAAGAATAATTCTCTAATATTTATTATTAGGTATTTAATATTCCTGCCTTAGGAGAATGAAATTCAAATTACAAAGCTTCTCAAAAATATTATATAAAAGTAAGCTTTTGTTGTGGGATGCGGTGGTTCTCAGTGGGTTAGGACGCTGAGCTTGTCAATCAGAAGGTCGGCAGTTTGGCAGGTCGAATCCTGAGTGCCGCGTAACAGAGTGAGCGCCTGTTACTCGTCCCAGCTTCTGCCAACCTAGCAGTTCGAAAGCATGTAAAAACGCAAGTAGAAAAATAGGGACCACTCCGGTGGGAAGGTAACAGCATTCCATGTGCCTTTGGCATCTAGCCATGCCGGCCACATGACCACGGAGATGTCCTCGGACAAGCGCTGGCTCTTTGGCTTTGAAACGAAGATGAGCAATGGCCCCTAGAATTGAAAACGACTAGCACACATGTGCAGGGGAACCTTTACCTTTTAAGCTTTTGTTGTGAGGACTTTAGCGGCAATAGCAGTATTAAGTGTTTTAGATCTACTCAATCTTAAAGATGATGTTGAAATTAATATCTCACAACCAAGTTTCCTAGACTGCTTGCCTCTAGATATTTCATACCACAATATGCTCTAATTATATAAAAATGGTAAAAATAAATGTGCATTCCCAAACATGAGAAAAAAAGAACTTTTAAGATATTCAGATATTGGCAGAGTGATGCAGAATTTTATGTGCTTCACTGTGAAAAATTAATGTTTGTCAAAAAAAGAAAAATGACTGCATTGCAGCATAATTCTACCAACTTTTCTATATGCAAGTCAAATTTAATCTTGTCAGAAGAAATGTAAAGTCTAACTGCTATGAAAATAAGCTACATAATAAAACTACATGTGGCAAAACAAGAATAGATTTAAGAATTAATGAGGTGTTGAATGATTATTGATTGAGTACAGATAGTTCTTGACTTACAACAGTTCATTTAGTGACCATTTGAAGTTACAATGGCACTAAAAAAGTGACCTATGACCATTTTTCACACTTATGACCACTGTAGCATCCCCATGTTATGTGATTTGCTTTTAGATGCTTGACAACTGGCTGCAATGTCCTGGGGTCATATGATCACTTTTTGTGACCTTCTGACAAGCAAAGTCAATGTGAAAGCCAGATTCACTTAACAACCATGTTATTAATTTAACAACTTCCATATTAACAAATGTGGAAGAAAAATCATAAAATGGGGTGAAACTGTTTAAACAAATTTCTCACTTAGCAACATAAATTTTGGGCTTAATTGTGGTCATACGGTGAGGATTACCTGTAGTAGGTTCTATTGAAACACAGATTTAGTATATTCTCTTTAAAAGTATTTCCACTTGTATTGCCTTGGTCTATATTGGGGTGTCAAACTCGCAACATCATGTGACGTGTCACAACGTATCACACCTTTTTTCCCCATTGCTGGCAGTGGGGTGGGTGTGGTTTTACCATGATGCATCTGGCCCGTGGGCCGGCAGTTTGACACCCCTAGTCTATATCAAAGCCAAGCAAATTACATTTATGGCTAATTATACTAAGTTTCTCCTCCACAGATGTATGGCATTACCGAACTGAAAACTGTATACAAGCTGTATGTTGGATGATCTCTCTGCCTCTGTTCTCTTTACCCTGCTTGCTAATTTTCAGAAATCAATGAATATTCAGGACAATATTCAGGACTGTCTGCTTTCACAGCAGAATCCTCCAGCAAAGCTCAAGAATGGCTTTTTTGAAAAGTGAAAACCAAAACAAAGAATAGCTCTTGATAAAGTAATATATATATTCAAAGAATGACTTTCCTTGGAGTCAAATATTTTCTTACAGTTATTTATATGTAGTATTCATTAATCTCTTTGATGGTTCTGCCTCTTTTATTCAGCATGAACCAAGTAGCATCTCTCTTTTTAAAAGCTAGCACTTTAAAAACCACTTAACTTAAACATTCAGCTAGATGAGCTGCTTCATTCTACTCCAGAGATAACGGTACAAAGGATCTCCCTGGATTCAGCACAAATGTATTTTTTTTCCTTAATTGGTATAAATTCCCTACTGAGGGTAGGAATTAATTAATTATCAGAACCTATTCTTTATTTCCTTTTTTTCTTTGATAGAACAAAGCAAAATATATTTATGTCTAAATAATGAAATGAAGTCATCAATTAAATAAAGCAGGTTTTATTCATATGATATATCCATCCATAGCTAAGTATAGTATATTCAGTAGAGATCATTTTCTATATTCATTAAAATGATATGGTTGGGTCTGTACATGTTAGACTAAAATATAGTTAGGTACTTGTATGCTTGGTATGTCATAGCCACAGAGAGATGAAACTGTGAATAATTAAGAGATAACTAGGAAAGAAATATAAGAACAAAAATTACTAGGAAGAAGCTTTGAATTAAAGACCTAATACTGTTTTGTCTACATTCAAATGATGAGTATAATAATAGTACAGATAGTCCTTGATTTACAACCACAATTGAGTAAAAAATCTGTTGCTAAGCAAGACAATTGTTAAATGAGTTTTACGCCATTTTATGACCTTTCTTGCTACAGTTAAGTGAATCACTGTAATTGTTAAGTTACTAACATGATTGTTAAGTGACTCTGGTTTCTCCATTGACTTTGCTTGTCAGAAGGTTGCAAAAAATGATCACATGACTCTGGGACTCTGCAACTGTCATATATACGAGTCAGTTGTTAAGCACCTGAATTCTGATCATGTCACCATGGGGATGCTGCAATGATTACAAATGTGAAAAATGGTCATAAGTCACTTTTTTCAGTGCCATTGTAATTTTGAATAGTCACTAAATGAACTGTTGTAAGTTGAGGGCTACTTGTATTTGTTTTGTCTATGAAATCTTGTGATAATTCAAATCTAAATATAAGACAATACAAAAAATATTTTCAACACGGGGAAAAAAAGGCCTAGAAATCTGAACACCAAATTAGTTGTAAAGAAATATTGCCCTGCAGAAGGTATTCAAAACACATTCAAAATGAATAACCTTCTGCTTAAAGAAATATTATACATAATCTAATATTATCCTTGACACTTTCACTATTTATAAAATTTTGTGAGATTTTCAGTCTAATTATAAAGAGATTTTTTTCTGTTTATAATTATGTTCATGGTCGGTTGGTTTTTTTTGGATTTTCAGCCATCCAAATCCAGCACTGCTTTAAACAATAATTTTAAAATGTTTTTTTCTTTCTCTTATTTGTTTCTTTACCTTTTTTCTTGTAAGGAGGTGCTCTGTTCATCCTTTCATAGCACTTGAACTGTGAATCTATTATTTTCTGGCGTATCGCTGAATATTCCATAGACTCTAAAGTAGGATTGGCATAACTTACAGTAGTGGGGAAACTTGGAGCCATCCTCTGTATTAAAAAAAATCTGTTAATATTTGTAAATTATATCAGGACAATACAATAAAAACACTTTTTTATTTTGTTTGTTTGATCAAGGAGTTTGGAGTTGCCAAGAAATGTACAATGCTCTTAATCTCAGGGACATGTATCTATGGAGTTGACCACAGGTAGGACTCAATGCAACTTTGAGTGATTGCTTGCCTTGATTCCCTGAGAGATCTTCTACCATATCATAAAATCATACATAGAAAAACTGTGTGAAACACTTCATTCACATACCCCACCCCACCCCTGTTATCTGGTGTAAGAGTTTTCTGTAATTCCTTATCTCTCCTTTTAATGACAATAGTAAGATACAGTCATTAAAAGGTGGTTATCATTATATCCTTGTTAGTAGAGATTGTTGCTATTGTATTCTTTGATTATGTTGTTAAATTAATGTTGGAAAGAAAAAAAAGGGAACAATTCCCTGCCCCCATTTCAATAGCACAACTACATTTCTTTACAGCAATATCCCATCCATTTTATTATAAATTTCCAGTGTTCTCAATACCAAGTAATGCTTATCTAATCTAACTCTTTCACATTCCTGTAGCACATCCAATTTCAGGACAATGTTTTACATAGTGATGCAAATAAATGTAACTACTATGTAACCACAGTTAGTTCACATATCAGCTAATTTTGAGTATGCATATTTTATCTTCGTTCATATAAAGTTGTGGAATTGTGTGTATTCCCATAAACTAAAGTAATATTATTTAAAGCAGACATGTCAAACTCGCGACGTCACATGATATCACGCAATGTATCAGAGCTTTTTTGCCATTGCCAGCAATGGGGTGGGCGTGGCTTCCTGATGACGCATCCAGCCCCTGGGCCGGCAGTTGACACCCCTGATTTAAAGTATGAGTAGGCAGAAGAGCGATTTATAAGTACTCCCAGGATTCTGGATAATTTGCCCGGTTTCTGACAAAGATAGATAATCAAAGAAAAGTTGGATAATGCTGTTCGTTATGATTCAGGGATACATTAAAACAACAATAACAAAAAGAACACTATTGGAAATGTTTTTATGTTAAGCTGGAGAAATGAAATAGGCTTTTTTGACGTATAAAACCCAAATAATCTAAGTCAGTGACTTTTGGTGACTCAATTTTTGTATGCATGAAATTTTCTTGGTATCAGTTAATTGCCTTCTGGGATACTTTTTAAATCTTCCAATCTTGTTTACAGGACAGCTACCAATTGGATTTTTGCAGCTCTGATCAGATTGCCCTTGTCTATACATCTGGAATTTCCTGGTAATCTCCCTTTAACTTTTAAGTCCACATAAAATCAGTCAAGCACTGTTAAATACCTAGGACACCAATATTGAAGAATGGATTATTTTTCAAACATGGTTCATTGAACAAACCATAGCAAGTTGTTTTTTATATGTCTCCAACAATAAGGGGTGGATTCACTCATCATGCAGGACTAAACCAAAATCAAATCATATTATGATTTTACATTGAGCAAAAACCATGTAAATCAGGTTATGCATCAGGAATTGCCAATTACTTTCATTCTACTTCAATCTGCAGAACTTATTCAATTAAAAGATGTAAATAGTAGGGCTGTGCCTAGCATGTGAATGATATATGGAGCACAGGGGCACAAATGAAGCCTTTGACTTTTGTGCTTTTTTTGCCTTTTGCAGCACTGGGCTTCGCTGCCTGGGTTTACCCTCCCAACTGCCCTATTCAAATATTTTGCACCGCTTTAATAAGTAGATTCATATGTGAATGTTTTAACTGACCAATATCTTTCTCTGTTGAAATAGAAATAACTTTTTAAAAAGGAAAGATATTTTGCTGAATGGATCTAGTATTTGATACAATCAAATTCTTAGACATGTACTATTAAAAAGAAATCCCACTGAATAAAGTAAGGATTACTTCCAAGTAAGTATGCATAGAGCTGTCCTATTAAAGTGCAACATACTTTTTCCTTTTATCCATATCTTGATAAATTTCTATATAAATCTTTATACTTCTGAGTGCAATATGTGCAGCAGATACATTTTTGTATCATGTTATTTCTTCTTCTTTGGATATAGTATATTTTAATTACAACCTTTTATAATAATAATAATAATAATAATAATAATAATAATAATAATAATAATAATAATAATAATAATAATAATAATAATATAAAGTTGGAAGGGACCTTGGAGGTCATCTAATCCAACCCCCTGCTCAGGCAGGAAACCCTATACCATTTCAGACAAATGGCTGTCCAGTCTCTTCTTAAAAACCTCCAGTGTTGGAGCATTCACCACCTCTGGAGGCAGGTTGTTTCACTGGTTAATTGTTCTAACTGTCAGGAAGTTTCTCCTTAGTTCTAGGTTGCTTCTCTCCTTGACTAGTTTCCATCCGTTGCTTCTTGTCCTGCTTTCAGGTGCTTTGGAGAATAGCTTGACTCCCTCTTCTTTGTAGCAGCCCCTGAGATATTGGAACACTGCTATCATGTCACCCCTCACCCTTCTCTTCATTAATCTACACACCCCCAATTCCAGCAACCGTTCCCTATATGTTTTAGCCTCCAGCCCCCTGATCATCTTGGTTGCTCTTCTCTGTACCCTTTCTAGAGTCTCGACATCTTTTTTACATCGTGGTGACCAAAACTGGATGCAGTATTCCAGGTGTGGCCTTACCAAAGCATTGTAAAGTGGTATTAGTACTTCACTTGATCTTGATTCTATCCCTCTGTTAATGCAGCCTAGCACTGTGTTGGCTTTTTTGGCAGCTGCAGCACACTGCTGGCTCATATTTAAGTGATTGTCTACTAAGACTCCGAGATCCCTCTCACAGTTACTACTATTGAGCAAGGTACCACCTATACTATACCTGTGCATTTGATTTTTCCTGCCTAAATGTAGAACCTTACTTTTTTCACCATTGAATTTCATTTTGTTAGATAGTGCCCAGTGTTCGAGTCTGTCCAGATCCTTCTGTATCTTCTGTATTTTGTTAAGACTGAAAGTTGTTTCTTCACTGTTTCAAGACTAAAATGACAAAGGTGTACAGCTTTGGAAAGTTTAGGTGATCTTGCATTTATTACATTTCCAATATCACTTTATTATTCCAATTTGCTGTGGTAATATAAATAAGGAAGTCTACTGATGGCATGAAATATTTCTCTTTCTCTGGGTTATTGCATGAGGCATTTAGAAATATATTTATCTGTTCTTTTCATAAAGTATTCTGCTCTTCTATGAGACACTTAATGACCCAAGTATGAAATGCCATTGTACATCTAAAAGAACACATGAAGACTTTTACAGTTCAATATCAGTTTGCTTTTCAAAGGCAGAAGCAGGAACGTTTGTCATCATTGCATTATTTAATCGGACAATACTATTACATCAATAGAACAATTTTCTTGGTGTTGAAAAAATAAATTGGAACCATGTTAACTGTCATGTTCTCACTTTTACATCTATTCAATCCAATATTTATAATCTTTATACAAAATCTAACAAAAGCTATATGCGAGTTATGTGTTTCAGCTTTCATCAGTCAAGTAAGTATGTTGAATAGATATTTTTAACCCAACCATAGGTTAATTTAGAAAGTTTATTACAGTCTGTCAGATAATAATCTCCCAAAGCAACTAACAGAGATTGAACAAGATAGAAATTACTTTAAGATGCTAAAGTTGACAGAATAGCATGCTGTATAATATAGATCACATTAAAAGATAATCGAAGAACCATAACTGAAGTGCCTCTTCCCATTGATTCCCTCTATTCTAACTGAATGTTGGGAGACCAAAAGAAAGCCCTCTAAGGATGGGATGATATTAGGTATTACCAGTATAATTTGAGGAGTATGGCATCCAAAGTCTACCACAAAAACTGTTTCTGATGAAATTCATTTGTTCATTTATTTACCATTTATCTGTCTAAGTCAGGGGTGTCAAACTCAATTTCAGTGAGGGCTGCATCAGCATTGCGGTTGCCCTCAGGGGGCCGGGTGGGTATGGCCTGGGTGGGCATGGCCTACTGGGTGGGCGTAGCTAGAGTGCGTATGGCCTACTGGATGGGCATGGCCAGCTCTACATCGTTCGCATCAAGGGTGCCTATATGGGGGCCTGGGCAGGAGTGGGGCAGATCTGAGGGTCTCTGGGCCAGGGCCAAGGCAGTGGGGGCCGTTTCCTCACTGTTTCCAGGATGCGGGCCGCATGAAACCATTTCGCGGGCCGGATCCGCCCCCCGGGCCTTGTGTTTGACATGTCTGGTCTAAGTTCATGATATTAGACAGCTAACAATAGTAAACATTTATGTAGAAACAAATAAGCAAAACCACTCATATTAAAACCTTATAAACACAATTAGTAACCAAGGTACAAAAACCAACAGCAATTAACATAACCATGGACCCCATAAGTTATTAGGTCTTATAAAAAGACACCAGGGTTGGGGCCAATCTAATCTTCAGGGAATGCTGTTCCAAAGGGCAGGTACATGGCTAAAATGAGTGTCTTCTGGGTCCTTCCAGGTGACATGCTCTACCTGGGGATTAGGGTATAATCTGTTGGGAAAATTAGACAAAATCAGGAAGACCTTCAAATAATTCAAATGTTTGGCACTTTTGTCCATCTATTGAGTTCCTTCCCAATGACATCTGGGATAGGCAGATGTTGTTGGTATTAAAGGTATCATTGCAGGATGTAAGATGCTTCAAGTAAAGCTGCTTTTTGCAACTGACTGATGGTGATTTTGCCAGTGCAAATGGTGTTCCAGTGGTGCTCCAGATGTTCTGAGATCGCACTCAGTATATCTATTGCTATTGGTACTACCTTTGCTTTATTTTGTCACAGTCATTCTACTTTTATTTATAGGTATTTATACTTTGTAATTTTTCCCCCAGTTCTTTCTCTTCTCTTTTACTTCTGCCTTATCCACCATCCAGACTTTGTTGTCTTTCATATCAACAATTGTTCAGTTTGGGATGTTATGTGACAGGTCCTTGTCTGTATGAATTCTAAGTCCCATAAATTCTTCATTATCTATTATTTTATCTGTTTTATGCTCTTACCAGTTCTTGCTTATAGTCAAATGATATTTCTTTCGGATCTTCCAAAGTTCTATTGTTGCTAATTTGTCACACCGTTGTTCGTAGTCAGTCTGTGAGATCTTGTAGCAGCTAACTAGGTGGTCCACTGTTTCTTTAGCTTCTTTGAAGAAGCAGTACCTGCTGTCTGTTGTTGTCTTTTCAATTCTGGCTTTGTATGCATTTGTTCTTAATGCTTGATCTTGTCCAGTCAGAATTAGCCCCTCTGTCTCTTTCTTAAACTTTGCTGCTCTTAGCCATTGCTGGGTCTTTTACTTATGTGCTTTCCCTGATAGTTTGTGTGTGTGTGTGTGTGTGTGTGTGTGTGTGTGTACTAGCCAAACAATACTTTCACTTCCCATATCTCTTTTCTGTTCTTCATTTGGTTTTTCTTGTAGGCCAGTTTGGTCTCTCCAGTAGTCAGTAATTTATTTATTTATTTTATTTTTAGATATACTAAATTTAGATATACTAACTGTTAGATACAATTTAGATATACTAACTGTTAGATCGTGGGCTCAGGACCACATGGCCAAGATGGACGGCACAGGACAACAGGGTTCAGCGTAACTTCCTTTATTTATGTAGCACAGACTTGGCAAACAAAGGGGCAACTGCCCCTCTTATATACCTAGCCAGGTATACTTGGAACCAATCCCATTGTCCGAATTTCCCACCAAAGACTGCCCCAAACAATGGTTTGTGATCAGTAAAAATGGTGAACTCCCTGCCATACAGGTAATCATGGAATTTTTTTACTCCTGACACAATTGCCAGTGCTTCCTTGTCAATTTGTGCATAATTCCTTTCTGCTTTGGACAGAGTTCGGAAGTAATATGCAATAGGCCTTTGTTCCCCATTTTCCTCTATATGACTTAATACAGCGCCCACCCCATAAGGGGATGCATCACACGCGATGCAGATAGGCTTATTTTCTTTAAAATGTGTGATGGTAGAATCACTAGATAACAGTTGTTTAAGATTTGTAAAACTCTGTTCGTGGACCTTGGTCCAGATCCATGGAGTTTTCTTATCTAACAGCCTGTGTAAAGGTTCTGCAATTGCTGCTTTGTGTGGTAAAAACACGTGATAGAAATTAAGTAACCCCAGAAAAGCTTGCAATTCAGCCTTATTTATTGGGGTTGGAGCCAACTTAATTGCTTTCACCTTAGAGTCAGTGGGGTGAATACCCTTGGCATCAATCCTGAACCCTAAGAACTCAGTGGATGCCACACCAATGCTGAATTTACTTTTTTAAAATTTAAGCCCAGCAGAGCGAAATCTGCTTAAGACAGCTTGCAGCCTATCAGCCAAGATTTCCTCAGATTCCCCAGCGATGAGGACATCGTCAAAATAGGGACATACACCAGGAATGCCCTTCAGAGTCCTCTCCATCACTTCCTGAAAAATCCCAGGAGCTACTGAGATATCAAACTGTAACCGGTTAACTCAGAAAGCTCCTCTATGTGTCACTATTGTTTGAGCATCAGCTGCTTCCTTATTCACTGACAGCTGCTGATACACTTGCGCCAAATCAAGTTTTGCAAAGAGCATGCCACCTTGGACAGCGGCGAGAACTTGCCGGACTGACGGAACTGGGTAAGCATGTGGATTTAAGGCTCGGTTTACCATAGCCTTATAATCAGCACATATTCTAATTTCTCTATTTGCCTTTAACAGAGTCACAATTGGACTTTCCCAGTCTCCCCCATCCACTGGTTCTAACACTCCCTGCTCCACCAGTTTGTCCAGTTTGCTCTCAGTCTTATGTTTGAGGGCGAATGGGACTCTTCGGGGCTTGATACGAACCGGTGGGACATTCGGGTTTAGTTTAAATTTAATGGGAGGTCCCGTGTACTTCCCCACCCTGTCATCGAATACATCTGCACATTTATTACAAACGGATTCAAGACGTTTGTGCTGGATGCTATTCACTCCCCCCAACCAAATGCCCAGGGCATCAAACCAATCCAGCCCTACTAAACTAGTTCTCCATCCATCAGTCACCAAAATCTCTAAGGGACCCTGGAAGTCCTTAAACCCCACAGACACTGTGGCCTTTCCCCTGATTTTAATAAGGGTGTGTTGAAAATCTGACAGCTGTAAACTGGTGGGCTTTAAAGGAACCCTCTGCCTGCTCCGATCGCAAATTCTTTTAAATGTCTCATAGGAGATTATTGAGACTGCAGAGCTGGAGTCCAGCTCCATCGTGCAAGGTACCCCTTGCAGATGGACCTGTATTGTTATTTTTGGTTTGAGCAGCTGATGGACTTCCGTGTGAGACACAGTCTGTCTGATCTTTCCAGGGACTGAGGGATCATGCCGGGGTTTGTGCCGAGGGAAAACAGTACCTTCAAGCTCCGATGCCATAGCTTGTAATTTGTTCAGGCTGTCTCTGCTCCAATTCCGGCAGACGGCTGCAATGTGCCCCGTCTTGCCACAGGAATGACACTTTACGGATCTGAACTGGCAGGTCACACGCAGATGGTTTCCTCCACAGCTGGCACATTTCTGGTTGGATGTGTTGGCTCCCCTCAGTTCCTTGCATCCGCAGCTGCATGCTGTGCTCTTTGTGGCTGATGATTGTCTCCGCTGGCCCCTTTCATTGTCCCGCCATGGTGGATGCTTCCCGGGTCTGTGCTGTACCACATCTACCTCTGCCTCTCCGTCCAGGTCACCGCTTCCGCTGCTCGAAGCACACTCATGATGTATGGTTGCTCCTGAGCTGCTGCTATTGCGGTGTGTGTGTTTGTCAGAGTCATTGGCTGCTTTGTAAGCCATCACCTCGTCTAAAACCTCCTGCAGATTCATCGGTGGCTTTGCGAGGATCCTTTGTCGGCACTGCTGGTCTCTCAGTCCAAACACCACTCGATCCCTGATCTTGTCTTCCAGATCAGGAAATTTACACTGGCGAGCAGCCTGTCTCAGCGCCAAGACGAATTGCGAGGTCAGCTCACATGGATGCTGGCTGCGCTGGATGAATTTATGCCACCAGTAGATGGAGACCTCGCTGGCATGAAATGCTCCTCCAGCTTCTTTTTAAAATCAGCATAAGAGACGTTTTCAACGGGCGTCGGCAAGCACAGACCAACAGCCACATCACACATGTCCTGACCGTTTAAGCACAGAAGCACCGCTGCTTTCATTTTATCTTCTGTGATCTTGTTGATCATCAGGAACCCTTCGACTCGTCCCAGATGCGCTCCCCATCGCTCTGGCTCGTCAATATTGAAACGAAATTTGCTGGTTGCTCCAAGTTTAGACATATTGCACCGGTCCTAGAATGCTGCTTTGTTAGAAAGGTCTCAGAATTCTTTTTCTGCCTTTCCCGCTTCAGAGTGACTTCAGCTCTGATTGAAACAGCATCCCACCTTCGTCACCACTGTTAGATCGTGGGCTCAGGACCGCATGGCCAAGATAGACGATGCAGGACAACAGGGTTCAGCATAACTTCCTTTATTTATGTAGCACAGACTTGGCAAACAAAGGGACAACTGCCCCTCTTATATACCTAGCCAGGTATACTTGGAACCAATCCCATTGTCTGGATTTCCTGCCAAAGACTGCCCTGCCAATCCTGACAGGGCACCCTGCCACATGGTGGTGTCAGTGGCTATCTCTGTGAACATCTCCTATATACATAACACTAACTTTGGTGCATGTTCTTCACTTTCCTTTAGATATTTTTCTAATGCCCTTTTGTCTTCTTTAACTGTCTGGTGTAGTTGCAACATTCCATGCTTAACTATGCTCCACGTTGAGGAGATTCAACTATTTTATTGATCACTCAGCTCCAGTGGATTCTGGGAAGTGTACAAAACTATAAAATAACATTAAAATAGCTGGTTGTTTTATAGAATGAATGATCAGAAAAAGCAACCAAAGACAAAGACCTCCTCAATCATGCTCACTTGCAGACCCATTTATTCCTGGCCTTGATAAAAGCAAGTGTTCCATGTGTGAGAGAGGATAGAAGTAGATTAACAGTCTTGTTCCAGCTGGATTCCATCTTCCTCTCCAATCAATTACAAACTACCCTGGGTTAAGGACCACAGTTCACACAAGAATAATTTTACTTCTATTTTGGAATATAATGTTAATACATCAATAAATATTTATTTTAACCTCATTTTTCTGATCTTATATTTGTTTTAATCTTATCCATAATGCAGACTTTGATATTAGGATACATACGGTAATGATTCCCTGGAATTGCTTGGACTTCAGAATGGTTTTTTCCCCATTTTTGGTGGAAGGAGGTAACATATGTTTCCTGTAACCAGTGTTCCATTTCTCCAATCTTTGTCAAAACTGACAAAGTTGACAGGCTCTTGGGAGCACATTATAGTACAACAGAAGAGGATGGCATCTCCTGGCCAATGTTAATAGGACTACACACATCTAGGTTGGGCCTGCTTTTCATTCCAGTTATCAACTACTACTTATGTGCCTGATGAAACAGAATTTAGACCAAGGCCTGCATAACTTATAGAGGCACATGATACATTAAAATTTTTCCAAGGCATGAAGAAATAAGTAAGCTGATCATCTGGCAACTAATGGAATGGCAGGAGTGCTGGAGCTGATGGAAGTAGGGAAGCTTCAGAAGCCCAGGGGTGAGTGGTGGGATTCAGCCGGTTTGCACCACTTGAGCAGAACCAGTAGCTAATTTTTTGTTGCCCAGGCCCAGAATGGACTTCCAGAAGCAAATACACACAACCAGTTGTTCACATATTTGAATTCCACCACTTCCAGAAGTACATCTTTTGGAGTGATATATGAATGAAAGATAATAGAACAATAAATCTCTTAAGCCCTTTTTACATGATGTGGGGCTTAAGAAGCCAAGCTGATTATTTTTGGTTTCAAATCCAGAGAAAGTGGTACAAGAACAGTTTTGTTTCTTGTGCAATTGCAGAGCAGATGGTTTTGAATTAGTGGGCCTAACCAGCTCTTCCAACTCTCCAGTTCTTGGGACTGTTTCTTCCCATACCTGAAATAAAGGAGCTGCATTGCCTTGACTTGTTCACCCATCTCTAGTGGTCAGGAAAGTTGGAGAAACAACTTTATTGCTGCCTGGTCATCTCTCCCCACCCCACTTTGCTGCAAAAGAAAATGAAAGACAAAGGCTGGACATTGACTGGAAACCTGATCTTTCCACCAGCCAACAAGATGATGTTTCTTTTCTCATCAGCTTCAGAAAGTAAGAATGAGGATATTCCACGAGGGTGAAAGTGTAGCAGAAGGTAAGAGCAGTAGCTATTTGGACCTCTTTGTCTTTAAGGGATCGACAAACCTGTTGTTTTTGCAGCAACAACCCAGTTTATCACCAGAATAATTATATTGGTTTTTATACATGTCATCAAGATGCCAAATGCAATTTAGTTTGGGGCTTAAATGTGACATTTTATAAACATTATATTATAGGCAAGATATTTATGTACAAAAATGTCTAAATGCCACAGCATGGTATCAACTCAATTATTAAAATAGATTTTTAAAAATAAATGTTGACCTTTTCTATTTCATATCTGATGCTCAGACTGATGATGCTGATGCTTATGTGTATAGTGTGTCTATTATCTCTATTTGTCTTTCTATCAGACTGTCTATCTATCTATCTATCTATCTATCTATCTATCTATCTATCTATCTATCTATCTATCTATCTATCTATCTATCTATCTATCTATGGAGCCTGGTACAGAGAAGGAGGAGGAGGAATTGGAACCAGGACCGTCCAACGGGAATTGCATGTCTCCCTTGGAATGTTTGGAGAGGCCAGGGCCTGAGGACAATGCTGACCAGGCTTCTCAGACATTGGGGGAAGTGGTCAACCAGATGGAGAGTGTTATGTCGTGGGCTCTGGTGAGCAGGAATGAAGACATAAGGCTGAGTACAGAGAAACTCATTCTTTTATTCTTTCTGGAACTGTACTTGAGCCTGGACCGCTCCCCACCACAATATATAGCCAAACCCTATGGTAGCAGCCAATAGGATTGAACCCGTGCTTGCCACCTGGGGCTGACCAATTGCAGGACTGGAGATGGCTTGTCTGGGTTTCTGGAGAACCGTTAGCTCTCCAGCAACACATGTAGTGTGGTACCCCAAAGCCCAGTACATAACACCCCTCCCTCCTAAGATCAGGCTATAATCCCCTTAATAAACTTGACATCAGTCAAGACTTATGAATCACTCCCAACAACCAAAATACATAATAACAAAATAATACAAAATAATAAGAAAATAATGCTTATGAATTCAAGGTGGCTAGAATGACATTATGTGACCTTTACAGATGTGCCATTGCAGTAGGGACTACAATGAGATTAAACAACGGCTAAACGGCTTGCCAAAGCAGTAAGGACTACAAAGAGATTAAACAACATCTCAATGAACATGCTTACAGGCAGTTTCAAAATGCCCCAATTTCTGTAGGTAGTGGTACAATTGTCACAACACTATACATCACTTTATTTTACAATATAGTCTGTGAGATATGCCGGAGGTTTGTGTGGCCTGGAAAAATGCCTTGGAGTTCCTCTCACTTTGTGGTATACCAGCTTACCCAATGGGCTGGGTAGACCCATGTCCCCTTGCGCTCCATTGTTCAGGGGGATTGAAATGCTCTGGCTGGCCTCACCAGGTTGGCCCACCCCAGAGTCAGTCTGTTCTGCAGAGTAGGCACAGCGGTTGCTGAGATTTGGCTGGTTTGCCTGGTCAGGGGTCCCATGTTGCACTTCCGAGCTTCCTGGTTCTTCCTCAGAATCAACTTCTGCTGAGAAGGGGAAACCCGGCTGGTTCTGGTGTGGGTTGGCTTGGGTGCAAGTTTGAGGACCTTGGGAGGGATTTATGCCACAGTCCTCACTTAGTGATCATTCTGGAAATCTCTTTCTAAGTTCGTCGATGTGTCTTCTGACCAATCACCCTCCCTCCAACCCCACTTCTTAAGATAGGGGTCTGAATGTGTTGGTCACCTGACCAAGAACCTGCAAATTTCCAGGCCCATAGTTTCTGGCCTAAACCCAATCACCCATTTGCAGCTCCCTTGGGGGTTTTGGTCTAGAGGCTTCCACTCTGTCTGGATGCAACCTGTCCAGTTTACTAATTAAACACCTTCCCCAACAAAGCTCAGCAGGACTTTTACCTGTAGCAGTGCAGGGCGTAGAATGCTGGCAGAGCAAAAAATCTGCCAATCTGTGATGCCAGTCACCTGTGATAATACGCTTGAGTGCCTCCTTTGTTGTCCTCACCATGCGTTCAGCTTGTCCATTCAAAGAAGGATGAAACGGTGCAGACGTAGCATGTCTGATGAGGTTAGCTCTAAGAAAAGCCTGAAACTCAGCAGCAGTGAATTGAGCCCCATTATCAGAAACTAAAACATCAGGCAACCCATGTGTTGCAAAGAGTTTTCTCAGCACCTGGATGGTCCTAGCAGTAGTCATATTAGGAACTGGAACTACTTCCAGCCATTTTGAGTGGCTATCCACTACTATCAGGAAATGCTGTCCTTGGAAAGGCCCAGCATAGTCTATATGAACCCTGGACCAGTGGGTATGCATTTCTTCCCACCTGTGAACTGGGGCCTGAGGCATTTCAGGCCTAGATTGCTGGCAAGTATAGCAACCATGAACTTGATCCTCTACAGTCTTATCCAGGCCAGGCCACCAAAGGTAGCTTCTAGCTAAGGCTTTCATTCTTACAATGCCTGGATGGCCTTCATTTAAAGAGTGTAAGACTCTGTCCCTCAATGAAGTGGAGATAATGACCCTGTTGCCCCATTAAATGCAACCCTTGTGTGTAGACAACTCATGAGTCCTGACAAAATAACTTTGAAATTCAGAACTTGAACTTCTTTCCAACCAGCCCGTGTATACCCATGACAGCACTCTGTTCAGAATTTTATCTGTGGCAGTTTCAGCAGCAATATCCCCTGCGTGGAGGGGAAACTCAGGTAAGTCCTGAATGGACAATATTTTAGCAGCAGGAGCTGGATCAGGATCCATTAATGGCAGTGGTGGTCTGCTGAGGCCATCCACATGGCCCATTTCCTTCCCTAGTTTATGAATTAACTTAAAATTGTATGTAGACAAAAATATAGACCATCTCAGCATTCTTGGAGATAGTATGTGGGGAGTTGTTGTGAAAAACCCCAAAAGAGGTTTGTGATCAGTGTAGACAGTGAAATCCCTGCCATATAAATAATCATGAAATTTCTTAACTCCAGCCACTATGGCCAAGGCTTCTTTATCAATCTGTGCATAATTGCTCTCAGCAGAAGATAAAGTTCTACAATAAAACACAATAGGAATCTGTTTGCCATTTTTCTCTATGTGGCTTAAGACTGCCCCCACCCAATAGGGAGATGCATCACATGCAAGACATACAGGTTTAGACTCAATGTAATGAGTTACAGTGGCCTTTTCTGATAGAAGGGCTTTCAGATCCTGGGAACTTTTTTCGTGTAAGTTAGTCCATTTCCAAGGGACTTTTTTATCCAGCAGCCTGTGGAGGGGCTCTGCGATCACAGCCTTATGAGGTAGGAATGTGTGATAAAAATTTAGGAGACCCAAAAATGCTTGCAGCTCCCCCTTTGATTTTGGCCTTGGAGCCATTTTGATGGCCTTCACTTTTGACTCAGTGGGGTGCATTCCATTAGCATTGATACAAAACCTGTTTTTCTTCAATTTGAGGCCCGCATCACGGAACCTCAGCAAAACAGCCCTGAGCCTATTGGTTAACACTTCTGGGGATTCCCCGGCAATGAGAACATCATCAAAATAGGGGCAGACACCCTGAATACCCTTAAGTGTGCATTCCATAATCCCTTGGAAAATACCCGGTGCAACATTGACTCCAAACTGTAAGCGCTTGGATTTGAATGCCCCTCTGTGAGTTACTATTGTTTGAGCTGCGGCTGTGGCCTTGTCAACCAGCAATTGCTGATACACTTGCGCTAAATCAAGCAAAAATAGTTCCCCCTTGCAAAGAGGCTAAAATATGGCTGACTACAGGAACCGGGTAAGCTTGTTGATTAAGGGCCTTATGTAATGTGCATTTATAATCTGCACAAATGCAAACTTCCCCATTGGACTTCAGGGGGATGACTATAGGAGTTTCCACTCCCCCCATCAACAGGCTGTAATATATCCTGTTCTACTAACTTAGCAATTTTTGAATCGATTTTGTGCTTAAGGGCAAAGGGGACCCTGCGGGGCTTAATCCTAATTGGCAAAACGTTAGGATCTAACTTAAAAGAAATTGGCGGGCCAGTGTACGTCTCCAGGGTTGACTCAAAGACATCCACGTATTCCTCGCAAACAGTCATGAGGTCTGCTGTTTGTGTCCGATTAATGCCTGTAATTTGAATGCCTAAAGCATCGAACCAATCAAGTCCAATAAGACTCGTTCTTTGGCCCTCTACTACTATGACATCCAGGTGCCCCAAAAACCCTTTAAATTTTACCAATAATGTGGCTTCACCCTGAACTTTAACATGAGCATTCTGAAAATCTGTTAAAATAATGTCTGAGGGCCTTATTTTAGCCCAATGGTTACTGCGCCTACACACAAACTTGAATGTGTCTTGCAAAATGATAGAAACTGCCGAGCCGGAGTCCAATTCTATCTTACATGGAACTCCTTGTAGCTCTATTGAGAGTTTGAGTTTAGGCTTGAGGGGACGACAAGCCCTGGTGCGGCAAACGCTCCTCCGGCTTCTGAAGAACCCCACACTAACTGGACCCTGGGCCCCAGTACCTCTCCTAGTTGGTTCCTCCAACTGGTGTTTGGGTGGCCTGTCTCTCTGGCGGGCTCTGCAAACCACTGTGATGTGGCCAGTCCTTCCGCAAGCGCTACATGTGGTTGAGTGAAATCTGCAATTGGCGCAAAGATGGTTGCCTCCACACCCCTTACATCTAGGTAAGAGAATTGCCTTGTAATTGTTCTCTCATTGGTGATTGCCATGGTTTTGCGTGTTTGTTTGCCTTTGGAGCGTGTTGACTTCGGGTTCTTCATCTTCTGACGATTCTCCAACGTATTTGGCAACCTCAAGATGGATGTAAACTTCAATCTTTGAAGGTTTGGTGGGCTGCACTGTCTGCACTGCACCCCCGCGGCTTTGTCAGCCATGACCTCGTCCTGTGCCTCAGAGAATGTGAGATTGGGTCTAGCAAACAGTCTCTGCTGGAGGGTTCTGTCTTGAAGGCCACAGAGAAGTTGGTCTCTCAGTCTTTCCTCTAAGTTCAAGAACTTGCAAAGGCGTGCAGCCTGTCTTAGGCCCACAATAAACTCTGAAGCTGTCTCACTGGGTAGCTGCACTCTTTGGTCCAATTTAAAATGCCATGCCATCTCCGACATCTTGGGCTGAAAATTCCCGGTCAGCTTCTTCTTAAGGTCTGCGAATGATACTGCTTCTATGGGCATCATCGCGAAAAGGTTTTCCGCTAGGTCGAAAGTTGCTGGTCCACATGCGCACAGCAACATGGCAGCTTTTAGGCCTTCCTCTGTAATTTGGTTTGCCCGTAGATAGTTCTCCACTTGCGAGAGGTAAGATGGCCATTCTTCTGGATGTTTTACATCAAACTCTCTGAGCTTGCTGACCTTTGGCATCTTCCTTAGATTTCTGCATTCTTGGATCCTGCTTCTTAGGCTCAGGGAATGCGTCCACTGAGCACGCGGCCGCTAGTGTGGCTTTACTAGCCGGCCAAGGGGGGGGGGGAAATGCCTCTTCCTACCAGCATGTATTGCTGACCCCTTGTTAACTTCAGCCCTTTTAAATGGTGAAGCAGGATCCCATCCTTGTCACCACTGTTATGTCGTGGGCTCTGGTGAGCAGGAATGAAGACATAAGGCTGAGTACAGAGAAACTCATTCTTTTATTCTTGCTGGAACTGTACTTGAGCCTGGGCTGCTCCCCGCAACAATATATAGCCAAACCCTATGGTAGCAGCCAATAGGATTGAACCCGCGCTTGCCACCTGGGGCTGACCAATTGCAGGACTGGAGACGGCCTGTCTGGGTTGCTGGAGAGCCATTAGCTCTCCAGCAACACACGTGGTGTGGTACCCAAAAGCCCAGTACATAACAGAGAGCTTTCTGCCCTCAAAGACACAGGGGAAGATTGGCTGCTGACAGCAGTGTGCTGATAGGCAATAGATCCCATCTGATGAGGAACAGCTGCCTCCCCCACTTGATCCAAGGGCACGGATAATGGAGCATAGGCAAGCTCAGAGAAGGGCTCAGAGGCTATTTGGGAGAAAGCAGCTCACCCCTCCCCACAAGGAACACCTAGAATGGCTTGACTTAAGGAGAAATTGTGAGGAGTTAATCATTGCCAGAAACAATTGTTTATTTTGGTTTACACTCTCCAGATTTTGACTCTAGTCTCTTCCCTTTTGCCTTTTGCTCTGCCTTGCAGACTGCCTTTTGCTTTGTTCCTTGCCTTTGCCTTGAGGACTGCCTTTTGTCTTGTGCCTTGCCTTTGCCTTGTGGATCGCAGTATGCCAGATGGACTGGAGTTGGGACCCTGGCCCTGTGAGCATTTCTTTTCTTGTTATATATGGGCTGTTGTTTAAGGGACTGAGGGTAGCTGCCTTCAGGATAGCATGGGGTGGAGCCTTACTGGTTGTTGGAGGGTCGTTTATTGGAACATTTACTTAAAGCAATAAAGGATTCTCTGGAGGCCTGCTTTGCCTTGACAACCTGGGTCATAACACTATCTGTCTATTGGTCCATCTATCATCTATCTATCTATATCTATTTATAATCCTAGCTGAAAGACTGCCTTGTTTAGTGATCATTCACTAACTCAAATTGGTCCTATCATCTTTGAATATCATAGCATCTCAGTGGTCATGTGATTGAGAGTAAGGCATTTTGCAACTGGTGGATTTTTATGCATTTATGTGATTGCCATTTGAGTGATTCATAGCTGGCTTCCAACAAGAAAAGTCAAAGGAGAAGCCAGCAGTAAAGTCACAACTCACAGTCATGTGATATCTTGCTTAATGATGGAGTTGCTTAGCAAACAAGTTGCCAATCCCAATTGTAATCACTCATCAAGGGCTATCTCTATGTGTCAAAGTGCAATGGCTCAGTAGTTAAAGATGCTGGGCTTGCCTACTGAAAAGTCAAGAACCCAGGTCTGAGACCTGAGGGCTGCACAATGGGGTGAGCTCCTATTACTTGCCCCAGCTCCAGCCCACCTATGTAAATGCAAGTGGATAAACGGGTACCACTTTGGTGGGAAGAGTGTTCCATGTGCCTCGGCATATAGTCATGCTGGCCACATCACTATGCAAATGTTTTGGATAACACATGCTCCCTTAGCTAAGAAACAAAGATGAGCACTGCTCCCTAGACTCAGACACAACTGGACAGAGAAAAACTTTACCTTTATCTCTATGTGTATGGGTGTGTGTAAATTTGTGCATAACTATTTATTTATCTGTCTAAAGCAAGGGTGTCAAACTGCTGGCCCGCAGGCTGGAAGCATCATGGGGAAGCCATGCCCACCCCATTGCAGCAATGGCAAAACTCTCCTGATATGATCCACGACATCACGTGACATCATGAGTTTGACATGTCTGTTCTAAGGTAACGATCTGCCCCAGCTGGTCTCTCAGAAAAGCAAAACTCTTGACTCCACTACTGTTAATCAAAATAACTTTTACTGAGATAATGGATGCAGAAAAGTCAGGTGGAATCTGAAAGTCCCACTCAAAGCTCAAAGCAATTCTTTCATTTCCACCCAAACCCAATACCTCTGACCAATTCATTGGCAGCCAATAAGATGCTGTAGAGATGTTATGAGAACACTGAGGTGCTGGATAGATAACAGGTCATTCTCAGGGCATGATGGCCTTGAACTGGCTGGGAAGGAGTCTGTTTCTTCTCTGAAGACAATCCCCCCTCCCTAATTCCCAAGTTACAGCAAGCAAAAGCATGCAAAGAATGCCAGAAACCTCCCTCCCCCTCCCTCCAACAGAATGTCAGGACACCTGCATGGTGGACCTGACAGTCAATATGAATTAGCAACGTTATATAGGGAAGTCTCTTTGTGACTTCAGAAGCTTCAGAAGCAATTTGTCAAGTTGTAGAGAAATTTGGACAGGACTGGGTGCAGGAATAATATTTGAGGAACTAATACTAATATTTGAGCCAAACAACAAAACTGTAAATTTGAGTCCATTAAACTGAGAATGAAGAAATATTTGCCAATTTTTGATGCCAGCTGCTTCATATTATATTTATTTCACAATATATCAAAGAACAAACAAGATAATATTTTAAACAGAAAAAAACACTGTTATCGCGATATCTGCAACTTGTGAAATCAAAGACCATCAAAGAGATGAGGCTTGGACTGCACAAATTGTGGCTGTCATTTTCACTTTTTTGATCCCCTGTATGTGCCTACTTTCTTCCAAGTCAAATTGATCCTTCTGTAACTGTAACAAATTGGAATCATTAGGGACTTCTGAGAAGAAATGAAGATGGCTCTGTGGAGAGTGGAACTGACAGCCATGGCCAGAAGAGGAATCAGTGAATGGACTGGCTCCTTGAAATTCCCCTCTGAATCCTCTCCAAAGCAAGCAGAAAATAAGGATTGCTCACAAGAACTCTGTATAAAGACTCCCCTTGAAGAGTCTATAAGACAGCAATCTCTGGTGGCTTTTAGAGCTATGGGAACCAAGAAAAAGTAACCTTGCCTAAGGCATTTTGGGTCCTTCAAATGAACATTGGATTCACATATTTTCTTCCTTAATCACGTTAGCAAATTATTTGTTAATGGCTTTTGCATTATTAAGGAACTTCAGAAGGGCAAATTTCTTTACAATGAGTGAGTTTCCTTCTAACCTTAATGAAAAAAGTTTGATGCAAACTTAAAGACTTGAAATAAAAAAAATATTTTCAGATAAATAGCAAAGGGGAAATTGGAATACTGATTTTGAAAAGTTTGGAAAGGGGAATTAATTGGGCAGTTATTTTACATGAAATCAATTATACTTAATGGTACTAATTCAATCATCATCATCATCATCCCCCAGTGAGGCACTACCTTGACGTGGTTGTGGGGCTGTGTACTCTGTGGAAGATGAGAGCTATGCCAGAGGTTCAACCATATTGGACAGGTCTCATCAGAGGAGTCAGACAAAAAGTGTCTCTCCCATAAAAAATATGGTGAGATGTACATTTCAGAATGTCATACTGGCTTGGATGTCGCCCGGGTTAACAAGGTCCGACCTAGATGTTGGAGTTCCTGGATATCTGGTGAAAAATGGGTTACAGGACTCAGGAATGTTGGATCAGCAATGAGGGCCAGCAGCTGCAGAACTACTGGAAGAAAAGGTGTTTACCCATAGCAAATACACAGTGATTGAAAACAAAGAAATAATGATCTGTTATTACAGATCAAGCCAATAAGAAGAGGATATCTAAAATGAATGCACCAGTTCTGGAAAGAACAAAATCCAGAATCAGAAATAACAGAACAGAGACTAGCAAATCAATGCCAATTTATAATACGAAATAAAGTATTCACAGAAACAGAATAGGATGAACTGCAAAGGTTTACCTAGGGCAAAGAAACCAAAGCCTTGCCAGAAGTAATTCAGAATGTAGAGGCAAGCCAGGGGGAGTTGGCAGTGAAGGAATCCAGCAGAGATATACAACTGTTCTCATTTGAAAACCAGGCACCTCTTACTCAGGAAGAACAAAGCCCTCTAGCTAAAGAAATAAAAGAATTGAAACAAAGAATAACTGAGCATCTAGAACAGCACAAAAACAACAGAATAAGGCTGTGTGCATTGAAACTTGTTCCAAAGAAACAGCACAAGCATTAAAAGATGCAAATACTGTAATATCAAGTATAAGCACCAATTCACTGCAAGAAACAAAACAACTAATGTACAGCATAGCTGCAGTTATAACTGAATACCTCGGATGCAAGATCAACAAAAGAAGAAAAACAAACAAACAGTGCACCACAAAAATGGAAGGTTTGACTAGAAAATAAGATCAGCAAGTTAAGATCACATGCAAGCAAGCTAGAACAGATGAAAGAAAAGAAGCTGAAGAACAAGAAGTCCAAAGAATACCTAATCAAGAAATACCACTTAGAAGCAAGGAAGATCAAGGAAGCACTGGAAATAATAAAGCAGCAAATAACAGCTGTAGCCAGGAAAATCAGTAGATACGAAGCTCAAATTGCAAATTATAGGCGGAACCTCCAATTTCAATTCAATCAGAAATGTTTCTACCAATGCATCAATGGAGAAACTGCAATGAATCAGTCAGTTCCTGACAAGGAAGAAATAGTGCAGTTCTGGAAGCAGATATGGGATAACCCAAAGAAATACAACAAGGATGCGGCTTGGTTAAAAGAGGTGGATGCAAATAAAACGGAAGTTGAAATGAAAGAACTAGTAATAACAACAAAAATGGTAGAAAAAAGAGCAAGGAAGATCAAAAATTGGTCAGCACCAGGTGAAGATGAACTACATGGGTTTTGGTTGAAACATGTTATAAACCCACTCATTGCAAAGCAGTTCAACAATATACTACAAAGAGGAGAAATTGAAAAGTGGCTAACAACTGGGAAAACCTACCTAATAATGAAAAATCCAGCAAAAGGGGCAACACCAGTCAACTACAGGCCAATTACCTGCTTACCAACAACTTTCAAATTGCTAACTGGTGTGGTAGCTGATGCAGTACAACAGCATCTAGTTGAAAACAATCTCTTTCCACCCAAACAGAAAGGAAACCGACCCAATACCAGAGGAACAAAAGATCAACTCCTAATAGACAAAATGATCTTGGAAAACTGCAAGAAAAGGAAGACCAACCTGAATGTGGCATGGATTGACTACAAAAAGGCATTTGACTCTCTGCCACATGACTGGATAATCAAGTGGCTAGAAATAACAGGAGTCCGTAGAAACATCTGAAAATTTGTGCAAAGATTAATGGCACAATGGAAGACACAGTTGCAGGTCAATGGGGAAAGACTGGGAGAGGTTAACATCAAGAGAGGAATATTTCAAGGAGATTCATTATCACCACTACTATTTGTTATTGCACTGTTTTCTCTGTCAACAATACTGAATAACTCAGGACATGGCTATCAAACATCAAAAACATCTGCCAGACTATCCCACCTCCTTTACATGGATGATCTGAAGTTGTACGGAAAAACATCATCTGAAATAGAATCGCTGATGAACACTGTCCATATATATAGCCAAGATATTGCAATGGAGTTTGGCTTGGACAAATGTGCCACACTTACTCTCATACAAGGAAAAATAGTGAAAACTGAAGGAATCAAGATGCCCCACGAAAATAATATTAAGAGTCTGTATGAGGAAGATTACTACAAATACTTGGGTATCCTTCAAGCTGACAACTTCAAGCACACTGAAGTCATGAAAAAGATTAGAGGTGAATACATCAAGAGAGTGAAGAAGATCTTAAAGTCCAAACTCAATGGAGGAAATATGGTGAAGACAATCAACACCTGGGCAATTCCAGTCATTAGATACATAGCTGGAATAGTGGACTGGACTCAAGCAGAACTAAAAGCAATGGACAGGAAGACCAGAAAAATAATGACAACGAATCATGCCCTTCATCCACGCAGTGACATTGACAGACTCTATCTACCAAGGCAAATAGGTGGACATGGAATGCTGCAAGTACATCAGATGGTTGAAAAAGAAAAAATGGCTTTGGAAGAATATCTGAAGGACAATGATGAAGGTGCACTGAAATTAGTATATCAGGAAGGCTTACTGACTACTGGAGAGACCAAACTGGCCTACAAGAAAGACCAAATGAAGAACAGAATAGAGGCATGGGAAGACAAAGCACTACATGGCAGTACATTTTAAAAAAAGCTGGGAAAGTAGATAATAACAAGATCTGGCAATGGCTATGAGCAGGAAAGTTGAAGAAAGAGACTGAGGGACTAATTCTGGCTGCACAAGACCAAGCCTTAAGGACAAATGCATACAAAGTCAAAATTGAGAAGACAACAACAGCAGTAAGTGCCGCCTATGCAAAGAAGCTGAAGAAACAGTGGACCACCTGGTAAGCTGCTGCAAGAAGATCGCACAGACTGACTACAAGCAGCAGGATGACAAAGTAGCAACAATGGTGAATTAGAAGATTTGCAAGAAATATTGTTTGCCTGTAAGCAAGAACTGGTGGGATCATAAAATAGAGAAAGTCATAGAAAATGATAAAATTAAACTGCTCTGGGACTTCAGAATTCAATCAGACAAGCACTTGCAACATAACACCCCAGACTTAACAATTGTCAATAAGAAAGACAAAAAAGTCTGGATAGTGGACGTGGCAGTGCCTGGAGACAGCAGAATAGATGAGAAAGAACTGGAGAAGATAACAAAATACAAAGACCTACAAATAGAAATAGAAAGACTATGGCAAAGGCAAGCAAGGGTAGTACCAATAGTAATAGGCGCCTTGGGTGCAATCCCAAAACAACTGGAGCACCACTTGAACACCATCGGCATTGACAAATTCACCATTAGTCAATTGCAAAAGACGGCCTTACTAGGAACGGCTTCCATCCTGCGACGATATCTATAATACCATCAAACATCCACATCTGCCTATCCCAGGTCCTTGGTAAGGACTCGATAGGTAGACAAAAATGCCAAATCCAGTCTGAATATCTGGCTGACTGTGCGATTATATTATTATTATTATTATTATTATTATTATTATTATTATTATTATTATTATTATTATTATTATTATTATTATTATTATCATTATCATTATCATTATCATTAATAACAATAACAGAGTTGGAAGGAACCTTGGAGGTCTTTTAGTCCAAATTTTACCATTTCAGACAAATGGTTATCCAGTCTCTTCTTAAAAACTTCCAGTGTTGAAGCATTCACAACTTCTGGAGGCAGGTTGTTCCATGGATTAATTGTTCTAACTGTCAGGAAATTTCTGCTTAGTTCTAGGTTGCTTCTCTCTTTGATTAGTTTCCATCCATTGCTTCTTGTCCTACCTTCAAGCGCTTTGGAGACTAACTTGACTCCCTCCTCTTTGTGGCAACCCCTGAGATATTGGAACACTGCTATCATGTCACTCTTAGTCCTTCATTAAAATTCCAGCAACCGTTCTTGATATGTTTTAGCCTCCAGTCCCCTAATCATCTTTGTTGCTCTTCTCTCTACTCTTTCTAGAATCTCAACATCTTTTTTACTGGATGCAGTATTCCAAGTGTGGCTTTACCAAGGCATTCTAAAGTGGTATTAACACTACATGTGATCTTGATTCTATCCCTCTGTTAATGCAGCCTAGTATTGTGTTGGCTTTTTTGAGAGCTGCAGCACACTGCTGGCTCATATTTAAGTGATTGTCCATCAGGACTCAAAGATCCCTCTCACATTTACTACTATTGAGCAAGGTACCACCTATAGTGTACCTGTGCATTTGGTTTTTCCTGCCTAAACGTAGAACCTTACTTTTTTCACCATTGAATTTCATTTTGTTAGATACCGCCCAACGTTCAAGTCTGTCAAGATCCTTCTGTATTTTAAGCCTATCTTCTGGAGTGTTGGATATTCCTGCCAGCTTGGTGTCATCTGCAAATTTTATGAGTTCCTCATCTATCCCCTCATCCAAATCATTGATGAAGATGTTGAAGAGCACTGGGCCCAGAACAAAGCCCCGGGGCACCCCACTGCACATTTCCCTCCATGTAGTTAGTTAGTTTCAGCTGAAAATAGTAATGTTAGGTTGACAAGAATTGAATCAAGTATTTGATCTGATTTGATGTAAATCAAATGCAGGGGTGTCAAACTGCCGGCCGCAGGCTGGACACATCATCGGGAAGCCACACCCACCCCTTTGCCAGCAATGGCGAAAAAGCTCTGATACATTGCGCAACATCACATGACATCGCGAGTTTGACAAGTCTGAAATAGGTAAACAAATTATGATATCTCATTAACAGGCACAGTGCATTGAGGTACATTTAATTAGATCAAGCGTGCTTGGACCAAAACAGTGTGTTTAAAGTTGTTTACTCCTGATTAATATGGTTACTGTGCTTAAAAACATGCAAACGTTGGCTTGAATGGTTTTCAGATAAATGTTATTAGGCTTTTTTCTACTTACAATTAGTAGAATAATCAGTAAGAAATAACCACTGTTTTTTTTATCCATTGCAGGTCTTTTCTGGAGAAATACGTCTTTCCTGGCTCTATAAGAAATTGAAAAAAGCAGATCCTGTTAGATTCTATTTTGTACATTGTCAATTAAAACATTTCTATCTTCTGATGTTACATTTTAAATAATTACACTAAACATTTATGGCATATCAAGTTTTCCCATTAATTCTTGTTTGGAAAATTAAATATGTCAATGAAGCAGAGATTATAAAATTTAATTTAAGCTAGTGCTAACATGATTTACATGAAGCTCAGTATTTCTCATCATCGAAGTTTAATCAGATAGCTTCATTAATTCCTGTTTTGAGCTATCTAAGATTACTGTGTGAAATAAGAGGCCACATAAGTCCTTTAAATAAACAAACAAGCAAATACATAAATTCCCTTACTTTGCTATTCCTAAAATGAAGACTTGCCCAGCATTATTCTCTATAAGATAGGTTGAAAAATGAGTCTCTCCATGGGTCAGGCTTAGATACTCTGCCAAATTACAATAATGCATAGAAATTATTTCCCAGTAATTACAAATTACAACTCAAGAACTATTTTTCTTATATGAACCACCTCGACAGTAAGATAAGTTTTCCCCTTTGTCCCTGTATTCCCAAGCAATGGCAAAAATGGGCTGGGGTTTCCAACCATGATATTTAAATTATCATCACACTATAAATCATTATATAGTTTGCTTAGTCTTGCTGTATTGCCTAGCCTTAGTGTATTGTATGAACATGGCCACTTGATTTATAAAATGAATCAGTAGTGGTTAATTCTATAAATCATGATTAAATGAAGTATGAGTGAACAATGTATGAATCCATTGTAGAACTAGTCTTCAAGGGCAGTGGTTTTAAAATATGAAAGAGAATGTGTGTATGATCTCAGGGGTGAAGGGTGGCTAGGAAACAAACAAACGACATTGGTTTAATGGTCAAAGAAAAAAAATGAAGTACCTACCCTAATTGATCAAGCAGTTAAAAGTGGAGGTGGGAAATTTGTGCCTTCAGGCATGCAAAATTCAAGCTTAAAATAAAGTAGAATTGGGTCATCTAGTCATGTTTCCTATCTGGTTTACCTGGGAGGACTGACAAAATGTGAGTTTTAATAGTTGATTGAGAGAATAAGCTGAATTGGAATTGTACAAACTTTGAACATTTGTCTGAAAAAGATTGAACTCTTCAATTCTTCCAGGCCTCAGTTCTGAAGTAGAATTGATTTCTGGATGTTTTCCTTAAAACCTCACAACACTGAGAATGTTATTTTCTTGAGAAGGAAAGAGTAACCATAGTAAACAAAACTTTAATCTTTCATAACTCTTTTTCTTAAATTGTGGGTAGGGATCTATAGCCCTTTTATGACTTGTGCTCTTCAACTCCCAGAATCCCATGGCTGGCTCAGGAATTCTGGGAGTTGAAGTTCACAAGTCATAAAAGGGCCATAGTTCCCCACCCCTGATTTAAGACACTGTCTTAAATGGATCTAACTCTAACACCTTGTTTCTTATTAGTAATGGAATACTTGGTAGATTAGGATAATGAAGGTTTGGCTTTGGCATCAGGATAAATTTGTTATAAATAGTCAGAGCCACAATGGGAATATAATTTATTTATGATACAATTTTATAATTTGTTAGCTTTATGTATGTGTACACTTTGAGAACAAGCAACTAAATTTCATTTTTAATGTGTGCCATTGTGCCCACAGTAAAAAATAACAATAAAGGTTATCTATCTATCTATCTCCCCTTCATGGATTACTGCCTTGTCATGGCGAAGGGGCTTGCGTAATTCAATAAAGCTATGAGCTATGCCGTGCAGGGCCACCCAAGGTCATAGCAGAGAGTTCTGACAAAACGTGATCCACTGGAGAAGGAAATGGCAAACCACTCCAGTATCTTTGCCATGAAAACCCTATGGACAGTACCAAAAGGCAAAACGATATGACGCTGGAAGATGAGCCCCTCAGGTCGGAAGGCGTCCAATATGCTACTGGGGAAGAGCAGAGGGCTAGTACTAGTAGCGCCAGAAAGAATGAAGCGACTGGGCCAAAGCCGAAAGGACGCTCAGCTGTGGATATGTCTGGTGGTGAAAGGAAAGTCCGATGCTGTAAAGATTTTTTCTCCATAGGAACCTGGAATGTAAGATCCATGAATCAAGGAAAGCTGGACGTGGTCAAACAAGAGATGACAAGACTAAACATCGACATCTTAGGTATCAGCGAACTAAAATGGACAGGAATGGGTGAATTTAATTCAGATGACCATCAGGCATACTACTGCGGGCAAGAATACCTCAGAAGAAATGGCGTAGCCTTCATAGTCAATAAAAGAGTAGGAAAAGCAATACTGGGATACAATCCTCAAAATGACAGAATGATCTCAGTTCGAATCCAAGGCAAACCATTCAATATTACAGTAGTCCAAGTCTATGCCCCAACCACCAGTGCTGAAGAGGATGAAATTGACCGGTTCTATGAAGCCCTACAGCACCTTATAGAACTAACACCAAAAAACGATGTCCTTATCATCATGGGGGATTGGAATGCTAAAGTAGGAAGCCAAAAGATAACCGGAATAACAGGCAAGTTTGGCCTTGGAGTACAAAATGAAGCAGGGCACAGGATGATAGAATTTTGTCAAGAGAATACAATGGTCATAGCAAACACTCTTTTCCAACAACCCAAGAGACGACTCTACACATGGACATCACCAGAAGGTCAACACAGAAATCAGATTGACTATATGCTCTGCAGCCAAAGATGAAGTCAGTACAGTCAGTAAAAACAAGACCAGGAGCTGACTGTGGCTCAGACCAGGAGCTTCTCATTGCAAAGTTTAGGCTTAAACTGAAGAAAGTAGGGAAAAGCACTAGGCCACTCAGGTATAAATTAAATCATATCCCTGTTCAATATACAGTAGAGGTGACAAATAGATTTAAGGAATTAGATCTGATAGACAGAGTGCCTGAAGAACTATGGACAGAGGTTCGCAACATTGTACAACAAGTAGCATCCAAAACCATCCCAAAGAAAAAGAAATGCAAGAAAGCAAAATGGCTGTCTGAGGAAGCTTTGCAAATAGCTGAGAAAAGGAGGGAAGCAAAAGGCAAGGGAGAAAAAGAAAGATAGCCCAATTGAATGCAGAATTACAGAGAATAGCTAGAAGAGATAAGAATGCCTTCTTAAATGAACAGTGCAAAGAAATAGAAGAAAACAATAGAATAGGGAGGACCAGAGATCTCTTCAAGAAAATTGGAGAGATGAAGGGAACGTTTCATGCAAAAATGGGCATGATAAAGGACCAAAATGGCAGGGACCTAACAGAGGCAGAAGAGATTAAGAAGAGGTGGCAAAATTACACAGAAGAACTATACAAGAACGAGCTTAACATCCCTGATAATCACAATGACGTGGTCACTGACTTCGAGCCAGACATCCTAGAATGTGAAGTGAAGTGGGCCTTAGAAAAGCTGAGCAACAACAAAGCTAGTGGAGGTGACAGTATTCCAGCTGAGCTATTCAAAATCTTAAAAGACGATGCAGTAAAAGTGCTACACTCAATTTGCCAGCAAATTTGGAAAACTCAACAGTGGCCACAGGATTGGAAAAGATCAGTTTACATTCCAATTCCAAAGAAAGGCAGTGCCAAAGAATGTTCAAACTATCGCACCATTGCACTCATTTCACATGCTAGTAAAGTTATGCTTAAAATTCTACAAGCTAGACTCCAGCAGTATGTGGATCGAGAACTACCAGAAGTACAGGCAGGATTTCGAAGAGGCAGAGGAACTAGAGATCAAATTGCTAACATACGCTGGATCATGGAGAAAGCTAGAGAGTTCCAGAAAAACATCTACTTCTGCTTCATTGACTATGCTAAAGCCTTTGATTGTGTGGATCATAACAAACTCTGGCAAGTCCTTAAAGAGATGGGCATACCAGACCATCTTATTTGTCTCTTGAGAAATCTATATGCGGGCCAAGAAGCAACAGTGAGAACTGGACACAGAACCACTGATTGGTTCAAAATTGGGAAAGGAGTACGGCAAGTCTGTATACTGTCACCCTGCCTATTTAACCTATATGCAGAGCACATCATGAGAAAGGCAGGGCTAGATGAATCAAAAGTTGGAATTAAGATTGCCGGAAGAAACATCAACAACCTAAGATATGCAGATGATACCACTCTAATGGCAGAAAGTGAAGAAGAACTAAAGAGCCTCTTGTTGCGGGTGAAGAAGGAGAGTGCAAAACTTGGATTGAAACTTAACATTAAGAAAACCAAGATCATGGCATCTGGCCCTCTCAATTCCTGGCAAATAGATGGGGAAGAAATGGAGGTAGTGACAGATTTTATTTTCCTGGGCTCCAAGATCACTGCAGATGGGGACTGTAGCCAAGAAATTAAAAGACGCTTGCTCCTTGGGAGGAAAGCCATGGCAAATCTAGACAGCACACTAAAAAGCAGAGACATCACCCTGTCAACAAAAGTGCGTATAGTCAAGGCTATGGTCTTCCCAGTTGCAATGTATGGCAGTGAAAGCTGGACCATAAGAAAGGCTGAGCGCCAAAGAATTGAAGCCTTTGAACTATGGTGCTGGAGAAGACTCCTGCGAGTTCCTTGGACTGCAAGGCGATCAAACCGGTCAGTCCTAGAGGAGATCAACCCTGACTGCTCTTTAGAAGGCCAGATCCTGAAGCTAAAACTCAAATACTTTGGCCACCTAATGAGAAGGAAGGACTCACTGGAGAAGAGCCTAATGCTGGGAAAGATTGAGGGCAATAGAAGAAGGGGACGACAGAGAATGAGGTGGCTGGATGGAGTCACTGAAGCAGTAGGCGTGAGCCTAGATGGACTCCAGAAGATGGTAGAGGACAGGAAGGCCTGGAGGAACATTGTCCATAGGGTCGCGATGGGTCGGACACGACTTCGCAACTAACAACAACAACATCTATCTATCTATCTATCATCTATCTATCTATCTATCTATCTATCTATCTACCTACCTACCTACCTTCCTTTATATGATATACAGTATCTCTTCTAGAAGTTCAAAGCAGTGTACATGAAATCCTCTCTTTTAATTTTATCCCCATTACAAGCTACATATTGAGGGTTTAAGAGGGTTGAACTAAAAGTATTGATCTCAATCACCCATTCAGCTTCTCTAGCTGAATGAGGCAGTCCGTAATGTACAAATTCACACCATTCTTGTGGTCACATGATCAAAATTCAGGTTCTTGGTAACTAGTATGTATTTACAGTGTTGTTCTGGGGTCATGTGATCATTATTTGTGACCCTGCCAGCTGGATTCTGGATTTGTGGCAATTTCCGTACTTAAATAGGAATGTCTTGATTTAATTGTGCCTCAATATTTCTGGAGCAGGGAATTTAAAAAGTGGATACTTTTGAGAAGACTATACATAGTTTCAGCTCTTGTAATGGCTAAATCCCGGTAACTATGTAGAGTCCTTATATTGAAAAAATATACTTTGGATTAGATATCAAATATTTGCTTTCTTATTACAAGAAAGAGAGGGCAAGAAAAAAAATCAGAAAAAAAATCTGATACCTGGGTAAGAACAGCCTTCTGCTTAGAACAGGGGTGGGCAACCTTGGTTCTTTTTATGACTTGTGGACTTCAACTCCCAGAATTCCTGAGCTGGCCATGCTGAGGAGAAATGGAGAGGTTTCCATGCTGAGCCATGCTAGCTCAGGAATTCTGGGAGTTGAAGTCCACGAGTCATAAAAGAACCAAGGTTGCCTACCCCTGGCTTAAAATATTATTTTATAATTAGAATGATTTAGGAGATGTAGATATTTGTCTGCAATGTTTTGTACATAGCTTTTTAATTGAATAGTTTATTTTAATCTTTGAATACTATATATTTTCTTGCCTGCAGAGTTAAAAATTTCATAACAGTAGTCATGACAGAAGCAGTAAAAATGCTTAATTGTATACTGAGCAAAGTGGATGGTTTGAGCGTAACTGACAGAGATAATTGATGCTGTCATGTTAGAATTTTTTTTAAGAAAAGCATATTTTAATTCCAAGAGACTGGGAATAAAAAAGTTGGACCTGTGATACATTATTCCCAATGGATTCTTTTTTTCTTCTATCTTAACTAAAAGATGGGAAAGAAGCCTGAGGTAAAGATTAATTATCAAAGTTATTTCCTTAACAGTTTCCCACAGACCTCATTAATATTGTTCGATTTATAATGTGCCATCAAGTCAGTGTTGATTCTTAGATCCACATATACAGTACATTTGGCAAGATGCTCTGTCCTCAATATGTCCCTTCAGTTATTTTTTTAATGGTACCCCATTGTAATCAAGTTCATCCATTTTGCTGCTCATCAACCTCTTTCTGTCCACTTCTCCCAGCATCATAGCTTCTCAAAGGAGCTGGGACTTCACATAATGAGAGAGGGGTTTGAGAGAGAACCCTAAAGAAGATTTGGAATGGGAAGTTGCACAGGCTGTGGCTCCTGTCTTGAAATGTGAACCTGAAGAATTAGTTAAAGAGATGGATAAAACATTTAGGGTTAATTCCTGGATTGCTAAACAGAAAAATTTACCTAGAGATGTAGTGATTTACTTTTCCAGGAGATCAACTAGAAATGCAATCATCCAAGCTTTCTACCGGGAAAGATTTCAAATTGCAGGCCAAGATATTATAATTTTAAAGGAGATACCTCCTAAAATTCTTAGAAAAAGGAAAGACTTCGCCTTTTTGTCTGATGAGCTTAAGAAGCGACAAATTCAGTTTAGATGGGAAATACCCATTGGAATTGTGGTAAATTATGCAGGTACGAAGTATAGGTTGAACACAATTTCAAAAGCAAAAGATTTTTATACTAAGGTCCTTAAAGCAGGTTCACCACCGTCTCCTTGAGCTAAAAGAACAGAAGAACAGTTGAGTGAAGGGGCAATGTCACTGCCTCTTGAGGAGATGCAACAGGCTGAGACTACGGAGCAGAGTTTGGTGTTAAAAGAGGACCCGAGAGAACAGAGGATGACTAGGACTGCATACAAGCGTAAGGAAAAAGAGCAAAAACAGAAGATTGTATCTGGTTTAACTACGCAATATGCGACTGTTTCGGAGCCCGTGGGAGGAGCATGGCCGAAGAGAGCAACAGGTGATCTTCAGGTCATGTTCCAAAGGCTCCTGGTCACCAGATATGGTGAGGTTCCTGACATGGAATGTTAATGGTTTAAACTCACCACAGAAAAGAAAGAAAGTATTTTACTATTTGAAACAACACAAAAATGACTTTGTTTGCTTACAAGAGACTCATATTGCTTTAAAGGACCAAAGGTTTTTGTTTAATTCCCAGCTGGGAACACATTTTGCAGCCTGAAGAAGGCTGGAGTGGTCATTTATCTAAGAAAAGATTTTTCGGCTAGATTAATTGAATTGGATAAACAAGGGAGATATGTTAGTATTGAACTGTTGCTACAAGGAAAGAAAGTTCTTCTTATTGGATTATATGCTCCAAATCAAAACAGCAAACATTTTTAAAATTTTTACATCAGACTAATCGAATTGGATTATAAATCTGTTATTTTGATGGGGGACTGGAACGGAGTTTTGGACTCATTTGAAGATAGGAAGGGATATTCTAAAAACCCTCCTAATTATTCGAAACTGCCCAAAGCCTTTTTTGATTTGAAGGAAGATTTGGAGCTGAGAGATGTATGGCGGGAAAGGAACATGAAGGACAGAGATTTTACTTTTTTTCAGATAGACATAAATCTTTCTCTAGGATTGATTTTATTTTAATTACTACTGATCTTTTCTCTAGGGTTAAGAATGTTAAGATTTTTCCTAGGACATTGTCGGATCATAGCCCTGTTTGGTTGGAGTTTTTTGCTGAAGATGATAATAGAAGATCCTGGAGAATGAATGAAAATTTATTCACAAATGAGGTGTTTCTGCAGAAATGTAGAGAACATCTGAAAGAATTTTTTGTTATAAATATGCATAAAGGTACATCGATGGGAATGGTTTGGGATGCTAGTAAAGCGTACATGAAAGGGGTCTTGATTTATATGAATAATGCTTATAGGCGTAGGCAAATGCAAAAACGTAAAGATCTTGAGGAAGAGATTAAATCTAAGGAGAAAGATTTTATTTTGAATCCATTGGATAATAATTTAAGGACCTTGATACATTTATTGAAAGAACAATTTAGTATGTTAATGGCTGACCAAGTAGCAACTAATTTGCATTATGCTATGCATAATGCCTTTGGTAACGCTAATAAGCCTGGTAGGTGGTTGGCTTATCAATTAAGGTGTCACGACGTCCTCTGCCAGGAAACAAAGGCACTTCAAAAGGAACGGGTAACAAGGTTTATTTCCTCTCCAAAGCAAACCGCGGTAAAGTCAGCGTTGAGGCACCTAGCCTCAACGCTCTTTTATCATGTTACCACACCCTAACCCCACCCCTTCAAAGCAAACCGGCATCCGCCCGCCTCCCCATAAACACCCCACCCATCACCGTGCATAGCCACCACCCATCGTGTGCACTGCTGCAGCCCGTCAAAGCCCCTCCCAGGTGAGTTCTGTCCTTCCGCTCCCTTGCGCGCCCCAGTCCGTGCTGGTGTTGCGGGCGTTAAACTCCCCCCGAGTCCAGTAACAGAGGGTGGCGAAATAGGCACAGCCACACCCCCCTCCACAGTCTGCTGGAGCGTGTCCAACTGCCCGCTTGGTTCAGCCCATTGCTGCCCGGGCGCCATCCGCAGTCCAGCGTCGGCCAGCTGCTCGGCGGGGTTGCAGCGGCGCGCTCCGTGAAGTCCGGGTGAAGCCACGCCCCCTACATGGGCGTCCGGGGTCCGGGAAAGGTGCTGCCCGGGCGCGCCGATCAGCTGGGGAGCGGCTGGCCGCTCAGCGGGGCTGCGGCGGCATGCTGTGGCGGCAGACGAAGCCACGCCCTTCGATCGATTGCCCAGGGCCCGACGATCTGGAGGGGGTGCGCCGATCAGCTGGACGCTGGCCAGCTGATCAGCGGAGCCGCGGCGCGCTCCGCGGTGCTCGGGCGAAGCCACGCCCATTTTTTCAGTGTCCAGCTGTTCGGCGGAGCTGCGGCGTGCTCCGCAGTGTTTGGATGTGGCCACGCCCATTGCGGCAGGTTCCGGGGCCCGACGGTGGCAATGTCGAGGCCCGAGCGGGCGGCGGACCGGCGGGGCTTGACATAAGGAAGAAACAGAAATTACGTACTATAGATAAAATAGAATATAAAGGAAAAGAAGTCTATCAACAAAAATTGATTAAGAGGAGTTTCTTAGATTTTTACTCGAAACTATATTCTAGAGAAAACATACAAGCTTTAGATATAGATAAATATTTACAGGAAGCACATTTTCCTAGGCTTTCAAAAGAACAACAACTTGAGATGAACTGTTTAATGACATCAGAGGAAATCTCTTTAGCTATTAAACAGTTGAAAGTGGGCAAGGCCCCGGGAACAGATGGATTAACAGCAATTTATTATAAAACGTTGTTGGTTGAAATGATTGAACCTTTAAAGATGTTGTTTAATGAAATTCAGACTGGAGGAGTAGTTCCTCTATCTTGGAGGACAGCCTTTGTATCGTTGATTCCAAAGGAGGATCAAGACCTTACTCAACCTAAAAAGTATAGACCTATATCGCTTTTGAATATAGATTATAAGATTTTTGCTAAAGTATTGGCTAATAGATTAATGCAAGTTTTAAAGCAAATGATTCATAGTGATCAATCGGGATTTATATCTGGAAGGTATATGAAATATAATGTAAGACAAATTGTAAATTTGCTTGAATATCTGGATAAAAACAAACAAGTCCCTGCAGCGTTGATATTTTTGGATGCAGAAAAAGCTTGGCAATTTTTATTTAGAGTTGTTGAGGAAATGAATTTTGGAGAAGGATTTTTACATTCTATTAAAGCTATATATCAACAGCAAACTGCACAAATTATAATTAATGGGGGGTTAACAGAGATGTTTAAAATTGAAAAAGGTACAAGACAGGGATGCCCCCTATCACCATTGTTGTTTGTATTAACGTTGGAGATTTTATTAATTAAAATTCGAGAGTCATCTATGATTAAGGGAATTAAAATAAAACAGAATGATTATAGATTGAGAGCTTTTGCTGATGACTTGGTTGCGACTTTATCTCAACCGATACAATCGGTTATAGATTTAATGGAAATTATAACTCAGTATGGTAAGGTTTCTGGGTTTAAGGTAAATAGTAATAAGACCAAGATATTGTCTAAGAATATGTCTATGAGTGAAAGGGAAATGTTAATCAAATTAACAGGTTTTGAAATAGTAAAAAAGGTTAAGTATTTGGGAGTGTATATTGCAGCTTCAAATGCAAAATTACCGGTATATAAGAATAACTATGAAACACTATGGGTGAAGATACAAAAGGATTTAAATAATTGGAAAAAATTACAATTATCTCTATTGGGAAGAATTGCAGCTGTTAAAATGAATTTTCTGCCGAAGTTTCTCTTTTTGTTTCAAATGATACCTATATTGAAAAAGGATGCCAACCTTGATGAATGGCAGAAAGGTATTAATAAATTTATTTGGGCAGGGGAAAAACCAAGAGTCAAATTTAAGATTCTGCAAGATGCTAGGGAAAGAGGGGGACTCAAGGCGCCTAATTTGAAATTGTATTATGATGCGGTGGTTTTGACATGGGTTAGCGATTGGCTTAATCTAACTAATAAAAGAATACTTCACCTTGAGGGTTGGGACTTGGTATATGGATGGCATGCATATTTGCTTTATGACAAAAAGGTAGACAGGGCTTTTAAATCTCATATTCTTAGAAGTGCTTTGTTATGTGTCTGGAAAAAGTATTATTATAACTTAATTTATAAAATACCGATTTGGGGAATTCCCAGACATGCGATAGAAGGTGTATCTATGGGAGTGAGTTTGGATATGGTTTCCTATAAGGAATTACTTGGATTGGAAGGGAATAATTGGCAACTTAAATCATTACAGTAGATGAGTTAAGACAAGAAAACATAAGTCACTCTTGGTTCCAATACACCCAACTGAAAGCTAGGTGGAAGCTGGATCAGAAGGTTGGCATTACAATTATAGATGAAAATTTTGTAAAACAAATTAGAGATTCAAATCGTGCACATATAAAGAGGATATATAATGTTTTAATTGAATTGGACTCGGAAACGGAATTAGTTAAAGATTGCATGATAAAGTGGGCACAAAACATACAGGAACCAATTCCATTGGATATTTGGGAGGTAATCTGGGTTAGAAATGTTAAATTTACTCAGGCTCAAAATTTAAGAGAAAATTTTTATAAAATGTTTTATAGATGGCATTTGGATCCCAAAAAGTTGTCTAACATGTATCCTAATTTACAGTCTAAATGCTGGAGATGCAGTAGTTTAGATGCTACTTATTTTCATACATGGTGGACTTGCAGAAATATAAAAGCCTTTTGGATTAAAATTTGGTGGAACATTCAAAAGATTTTTAAGAGAAAGATAAAGTTATCTCTGCAATTGTTTTTATTGGGTATTGTTGTAGATTGTGATACTAAAGAAATTAATTTGATGTTGAACTTGATAACAGCAGCACGGTTACTGGTGGGACAATATTGGAAGGATAGTTTGCCTTCTATAGAAGAATGGGTACTTAAGGTATCGAATCTTGCAGAAATGTCTAAGATTTCTGCTTATTTGAAGGATCATTCGCAAGAAAGATATATTTCAGTTTGGAAGAGATGGATAGATTATATTCAGAATAAATATGGGACTAAGAAGTTCCATTTAGCTTATGAGTAGATCTTAGATTTTTATTAATTTCAGTATTAGTATTGATTATATTTTGTTTAAGTTATTATTATTATGTTTCTAATAATTTGAATGTATCAATGTTAGAGTTAAAGCACATTATGAATTTGGTTAATTTTATAATGGATAATTTTAGTTAGAATATGGTTATTATATTTATGACCCTGTATTCAGCTCTGGGAAGTGGGGGGGTTTGGGGTGGGTGGTTTTTGGGGATGTTTTGTAAAACAAATTTTGTAAAACTTTTTAATAATAATAAAAAAAGAAGACACAGGAACCAGCAGAGAAGACCGGAATAATGCCCAAGGTCAAACGGCTGTGAGAGTTCAACATCAAGCGACCAGAAGGATGACCATTGTACCTGTCCCAGGTCAAAAACTACCTCCGTGTGAACCAAGTTGGAGTAGATGGACTGAAGGCTGCCACGTTGCTGTGTGTGTGCGGCCCAGCAACATTCGATCTGGCTGAAAACCTGTTCACGCCAATGCTGCTGGAATCAATCTCCTACGCTGACCTAAAGAAGAAGCTCGGAGAACATTTTCAACTGAAGATGTCGGTGATTGCCTGGTGCTACGCCTTCGAACAGCGAATACAGCAGCCCGGTGAGACCACATCGGAGTACATCATGGCCTTGAGGCAGGCCGCACGCCTGTGTAAATTTTCTGACATCGAAGAGCGACTTCAAGACCAGCTCATCTGCAGCCTACAAAATCAAGACCTGCAGCAAAAACTTTTTGCTAGAGCTAACCTGTCATTCACTGAAGCCCAGGACGAAGTCATGGCAGATGAAGCTGCCAGGGGAGCTGTCTGAACAATCTGGCCCGCCAAAACAATGGAGCACAAAGAAACCGTCCACCACAAGGATGCCAAACACACCGAAGAATCAGATGAAGAAGATGTTGAAGTTGACAAGCTGCACAAACAATCCAACACTCAGCACTGCAGCAGCAAGCAACAAGAGACTCCTTACAAGGCAGATCTCTTACCTAGATGTAAAGGTTGTGGCGGCCGCCACCAATGCACAGACTGCAAATTCAGGTCAGCCATGTGCTGGGCTTGCAGCAAAACCGGCCACATCACAGCAGTTTTCCGAGCTCGCCAGAGGGACTGGCCATCGAAGCGCCAATCGGAAGATCCTACCAGGAGAGGTACTGGGGCCCAGGGGCCCTTTAGTGTGGGGTTTTGTTCAAGCTGCAGAAGTGTATGCCGCACCAGGGCCCGACACCCCCTCAGACCTAAATTTAAACTTCAGGTGAAGCTACAAGGCATCCCCTGTAAAATGGAGTTGGACACAGGCTCAGCCGTTTCCATCATTTCTCTGGACACATTTAATTTTGTGTGCAGTCGCAGTAGAAAATGGGCCAATCTAAGGCCCTCCGACATAATATTTACAGATTTTCAAAATGCTAAAGTCACAGTCAAGGGTGAAGCTACCTTGGCTGTTAAATTTAAGGGATTTTTTGGGCACCTGGATGTCATATTAGTAGGGGGCCAGAGAACGAGTCTAATTGGACTCAATTGGTTTGATGCATTTGGCATCCAAGTAACCGGTATCAACTGGACACATGCTGTGAATTTAATATCAGTTTGCAAGGACTTTGCAGATGTATTTGATTCAACCCTAGGAACATACAAAGGCCTTCATATATCATTAAAGCTAGACCCTAACGTGGTTCCCATTAGGATTAAGCCTCAAAGGGTTCCCTTTGCCCTCAAATATAAAATCGACACAGAAATAGACAAGCTTGTAGAACAGGGCATTTTGCAATCAGTTGATGGTGGGGCGTGGGAAACTCCTATAGTCACACCACTTAAACTATAACAATAAGCTAAGTTAAAATACATAAAAAACAATAAAACCCAAACCCATCACCCATCAGGCCAGGCCAGGCCGGCTTGTTCGAACAGGTAAGTCTTTAGATTGCGCCGGAAGGAGCGAAGGTCGGGCGCCATCCGGAGTGAGGACTGCATAATAAGTCCCTCCCAAGGTCCCCAACCTGGCAACCAAGCCAGCCCATGCATAGACTCTGAAGACTCTCACAGCACAAGCAATGAGGAGTTGGCCATAGAGGAGGGGAGTCCGGAAGTGCAACATGGATCCCCTGATGGAGCAAGCCAACCTGACTTTCACAACCACTGTGCCAACTCTGCTGAACAGTCTGACTCTGGGGTGGGCCAACCTGGAGAGGCCAGCCAGAAAACACCAAATCCTTCTGGCTCAAGTGCATCGAAGGACACTGGTCTGCCCAGCCCGGTGGGTAAGCAGGTAGACCAGAAAGTGACTGAACCCCTGAGGCGTTCCACAAGGCCACACAATCCTCCTGCTTATTTAGCAGATTATATAGTAAAATAAAGGAACTATAATGTTGTATGTACTTGTGATAATTGTTGACTATGAGACTGTACTAAAACAATGATCGAGCTATAATGTCATTAACTGTCTTATTGTATTGTTAATAGAAACCTATTCATACTATTGTTAAATCTTGTAATTTGTTATTTTCATGCTTTTTGTTGCTATGATGTTTGTTCATTCTAAGAGGGGAGGGGTGTTATGTATTGGGCTTAATTGTAACACCACGTAGTAAGCTGGAGCTAGCTAACGGCTCCGAGCAACTCAGACACCCCATCTCCAGTGCTGCTATTGGCTGCCCCTAGGTGGCAATGGGTTGCTTTAAACCTATTGGCTGCCACCTAGGGGCCAGGCTATAAATTGCTGCAGGCTGCAGCTCAGTTCCTCAGTTCAGATCCTGCAAGCAAATAAACATGACCATTGCTGAACTCACTCGCCTTGTCTTCATTCCTGCGCAACAAACTCACTACACAACATCCTGATTCTGGCCAAATCCTGAATTAAATTGGGCTGCTTTGTAATGTACTGTAATTCTACAGTATAAGCTGTTGGGATCTGACAAGAAACAGAAATGGATTCTGGAGAATTGGAGAAAGGCAGACAGTTTATAACTAACACTCCTTCCACGCCCAGGTACATTTTTTTCTCTGTAAAATGACAAAGTACTTAGCGGGGGAGAGATGAGTTGAACTGACTGACAGATCTATCCCGTCAGCAAAAGGGAAAAAAATATTAGGAGTTCTCTAAACTACAGTAGTGTTTTCCAAACTTTCTGAAAACATGGATCATCAGACTAATTATCAGCTGTTTAAATGACTTACTATATTTAGCTTTTAAGATAATGTAAATTCACATGTTGTGCAGAATAATATAATTTGAAACTTGTTCACTATTCTCAATTTTCTTAAAGTTAAAATTCATATTGCTATATTGTTTTTTTTATAAACAGTTTGAGGATTCTGAGCATGTTCCGTAGAGGTACGAACTTTCAGAGATCACAATAAAGAGTTACTGAATCTCTACAACTTCAAATGTATAAAGATTTATATTAAAATGATCCACAGAAAGATTTTACTCCATTTCCTCCCTCCCTCTTTACAACAACCTCTTTCTCAACTTTAATTCAAAACCTCAAGTAAAGGAGGATGTTTTTCCCTCAATAAACATTAATATTTAATGGTATTTGTTTATTTCATTACATTTGGGTTCATTAAATGTAGAGGAGACCATCATTTCACTGAGGGGCAGACTCCTCCATAAGGTTGGAGGACCCATAGAGAAGGCTATGGTTTCGTATGTGGTGTGAGCTGAATCACATGAAATTTGTTCAACAGTATGTATCTTAACACATTGTGTGTATCTACCAAAACTGCAAATCTAAACAGGCCTCAGGGTGCCACCGGTCAGAGAATGCCGGCTGGTGGCCCCCAGGGGGAGGGCATTCTCTGTGGGCGCCACGGCTTTGTGGAATCAACTGCCGGTTGAGCTCCGGATGGCACCGGATCTCCGCTCCTTCCGGCGCGGGTTAAAGACCCATTTATTCGAACAAGCTGGCCTGGCCTGATGGGGAGTTAACTCAGGGTTTTAATATTTGTATATTTTTACTGTTTTACTTTGGGCAATAATTTAATTCTTTTTTAACTTTTGTACTTGTGTATTTTTATTATATGCCCTGTTCACCGCCCTGAGTCCTTTGGGAGAAGGGCGGTATAAAAATTTAATAAACTTAAACTTAAACTTAAACACCTAGGTTTTTGTGTTCCAGTTTACTAAAACTCTAGGTGAAGGAGGACAGAAAGGGCAATTTAAATAAGGAAAATCACACATTAGCCCATAATCCTTCTAGCCCAATTCTATTGGGTCCAAAATCTTGTTTCTGTCTGGGCTGTCTGCTGCTGAGGAAATTTCTTAGGTTATTTTCATCCATAATTGTTTTTTAAATATCAAATTCTTAAAGTCAGAAAAATGAAAACTAAAAGGAACAAATACTTGCACAAAATAGCAAAAAATGAATATGCCAGAGTGATGACAACAATGTTTATAGATGATTTTGAAAATGAATGTTATGTAATATAAAAGTTGAATGTAAATTTTATTTATTTATATGTGCTTTAACGGAAACCAGAAGTGTTTTTTGTATTTCTGTTTCTTTTTATATTTGTTATTTCGTTGCATCTCTTACATAGTTTGTTAATACTTCCTTTCTACCTGTTTTGCTTTCCACCTATATGATCTATTGCTTTTAGTAATTTAAAAACAGATTTGACCCTCCAAAATACATTTTTCCCTACTAATTTTGATTCACTCCACTTCTGAGAAAAAGGTTTTTCCTGCACATATTCCAAAATTATATATCATATAAGAATGAAAAGAAGAAATAAACTTTCAGTGCTTAATTTAGTATTTTGCCATGTTTTGTACATTTTGTAAAATGCATGGTGTTAGTCTCTGACCATTAATCATGGAAGGTGCAGGAACCACAATGAATTATGTGTATAGTTTACAAAAGATCTATATTTACTGCCAAGATAAGTCAAACCAGTCATATACACAACAGCAGCTGAGAACATGGGTTCAGTACACAAGGCATGTCTGATCCAATCCCACAAATTTACTGTTTATATACAGCAGCAGTTACAATGCATACTTTATGTGGCTTCTGTTCTCTAAGATAGGATTCTCGTAGCATTTCTTTATATTCATAGCATCGCTTTGACTGTTTTTACTCAACTTTTAATAAACATGTCTTCATTGTCATCGCCCAAAACCAGATAAATGGCACAGTCCCTATCCCAAGGATTGACAATGCAATATGGAGATATCCAAGAAGTGTGATAAGCAGTAGGATGGTTTTTAAATCAGAGAAACTCTTATAAGATCACCAAACTTTGCAAGATAGAATAAGAATAGAATAAAATAATAACAGAGTTGGAAAAGACCTTGGAGGTCTTCTAATCTAACTCCCTGCTCAAGCAAGACACCCTATACCATTTCCAAGAAATGGTTGTCCAGGCTCTTTTTGAAAGCCTGAAGTGATGGAGCACCCACAAGTTCTGAAGGCAAGCTGTTTCATTGGTTGATTGGTTTCACCCTTAGGAAATTTCTCCTTAGTTCTAGGTTGCATCTCTCTTTGGTTAGTTTCCATCCATTGTTTCTTGTCTTACCTTCTGGTGATTTGAAAAGTAGTTTGACCTCCTCATCTTTGTAGGAGCCCCTCAAATATTGGAACACTGCTATCATGTCTCTCCTAGTCCTTATTTTCATTAGTCTAGATCAGGAGTATGGAATCTTGGCTCTTTTATGACTTGTGGACTTCAATACCCAGAATTCCTGAACCAGCCATGCTGACTTGGGAATTCTGGGAGTTGAAGTGCACAAGTCATAGAAGAGCCAAGTTTCCCTACCCCTGGTCTAGACGCCATATTTCTATGTATAACTGTTCTTCATATGTTTTAGCCTCCAGCCCTGATTATTCTTGTTGCTCTTCTCTGCACGCTTTCCAGAGTCTCAGCATTTGTGATGACTGTCTGGGATGCTTCTCCAGATACTTCTCCAGATGTCAGCTTGGAGGAGGATAAGCCAGTTCTGGGCACATATGTAGGGTCAATGGCTCCAAGCAACCATCTGAGAGGCATTTGACTGAAGCATAGCTGCAGCAGGAGAGCCCTGAGGCTTTAAGTAAGGAAAGCATGCAGGTTCAGCCAGTCAGTGATGAGGAAGAGGAACTACCTTCTGCACCTGATTCAAGAACAGAGAAAAGGTAGGAGCAGTGAAGGTCAACCTAATTATTCATGAGGAGGCAGCCTCATCGTACTAGATGGGTTGCACCAGAAACTGGCTATTTAGCACAGGAGACAGATAGAGGTGATGCTGGGAACAACATATTCATTTCCTAGCTGTGTTATTTTCTGGTTGTTGTGATTCCTGCCTTACTTTGGATTGACACTATGCCTTGACTTGGATCATGTCTTGGGAACTTTGGACTGTTCTTGCCTTGTGAACCCTCTTGAATTGGGGATTTAATTTTGCCTGGTGGGTTTATCTTGATTGGGAAACTTTCAAGTGCCTTGTGGACTCATTAGCCATTGCTCTGTGAACCAGCATTGTTCTGCTATTGGCTAGACTTAATTGGGATAGTTCTGGATTTTTGGTAAAGGGAATTTCTGGGGAATATTAATAAACCCACTGTTACATGTTTGTGTTAGTGAGTGGGACAGCACAGCATTATTTTTGTATTGTGGTGACCAGAACTGGATGCAGTATTCCAAGTGGTTTTACTAAGGTTTTATAAAGCGGTACTAGAACTTCACATGATCTTGACTTTATCCCTTTATTAATGCAACCTAGGATTTCAGATTAGGAACATGTAAACTATCAGATGTTACCAAATCTTATGTTATTTAGCAATCAATTGGATATCTCTTCTATAAAATCTTACAATATTTTGGGCATTTTTAATTTGAATTTCAGGGCATCAAAAAGCATTGTGTGAGATGCAGAATTATAATCAAAGTCAACTACTGCCCTATCAACAGAATTTAGTGTCAGAAATTGTGGAAAAGAAATTACATGTTTGCCTTACATCTTGTGCTTCAACTAGTTTTATAGCCATTAATATCAATTAATCCAAGATCTTCAGTGTCCTCATGAAGCACACAAAAAAGTCGTTGAGTTCTGCAACATTTTTATTTGTCTCTTGAGACCACGAATGTGATAGACAGATTTCTTCCAATTTTTATGGAAGAGATGTCAAAAACTCAATTCTCCTTTTACATTGTGTTTTATTTTGAAGCAGAGCTGAACTGAAGGACTCTTGAAAGACAGTACTGCTTCTTGACAGCTTTCAAAGAAAATATCTGAAAACTGATCATGCAGCAGCCAAGAACACAGAACAAGAAGATCATTCTGTAATACAAATTTTGATTCAAAGTGTTTCTTAAATATGTATTAATTAATATCAACTGATGCAATATCAACATTCATTCTGCTGTGCAAGAGTATTTTATAATACGACTGGTGGTATATACATGATAATAAATACAAAATAAAATAAAAGGTTTGTTGGGCAATTCATTTAATAATTTATTTCCATTTCTAAGCCTGATAAGAGAGTGCCTTCTAATATAAGTTGACATAGCTCTCTGTTACAAGCAGCAGTAACATAAAAAATGTGCATTCTGGCTACATAGCGCAAATGACACAAATTACACTTGTATCATGGGATCACACTAAGACAGGGGTCCCCAACCCCAAGTCCATGGACTGGTACTGGGCCACGGCATGCCAGCAACTGGTCCACACAAATAAGGAAAGCCCCAGGGCTTTTTTTGTCATAGAACGCCCAGAACAGAGTTCCGGCACCTTTTTTGGATGGAATCTTGTAGGGTAGGCAAGGCGGGTTGTATGACATCTGTGAGTTCTGGCACCTTTTTTTTTTTTTACAAAAAAGCACTGCAAAGCCCCATCTGTGGGATGCAGGCAGCACATGATACCATGCCCCCTCCGGTCTGCAGAAAAACCTCTCTCCACGGAACTGGTCCCTGCTGCTCAAAAGATTGGAGACCTCTGCCATAGGACATCACTCATTCACGTAGGTCTTCTGAAGCTGCTCACATAGGTCCCATAACCCATTTGTTTATTGCTTATATTTCTACACTGGAGTCAAATGTGTGACATATGATCATACCTTAAATAATTAGAAAAAATAACAAGAAGTGCATTATCAGGATTGATAGAGGAATAAATTGTGATTGCACTCATTAGTTAGTTGAAGTGGGATGGGAGATTGTGTTCCAGTAAATTTGTTTCTAAAATCTAAGCAATAATGATTTATACTAAGAGCATCTGGTGTGGTTTTCATGTTGAGACTATGTAAAATTTATTTACAGAAATCTAGTTATACAGAAGAGCAAGTCCAAATTAATCTTGAATCCAGGAAACACCTGTAATAATTAATTATTAATGAGTGTGGGGATGAAATATGTATTTTAATTATTGTTATATTTTGCATTTATCTTCCTTTTAAAAATACTTTCTTTAGCAAGATCTTGGGCATCTTTCTAATGGTTTTTTTTAGACAGAGGCTAACAGAATTGTATCTGTAGATATTATTTCAGATTTCAAGAATTAGGAATAATTTGACAGCAAACTGACTTAGGTGGTTACAACCAGGAAACCCAAACACTGATGATTTTATACAGCTTTCTAAAGGTACACTTCAGTTAAAACAAATTACAGCTGTGAATGAAATTAGCTATACTCCTGAAAGCCTGCATGAGGCCCATTGGAAACGCCACAATGATTTAATGAGAATTTGCAATGTTGATTCAGAATGTAATTTGATTCACCCACTACAGCAGAATTCCTCTCTCCATTTCTGTTCACAGAAGCAGATCTATGCATCAAAATTACATAAATAAAAAAGATCAGCTTTCAATGTGCCTACATAATTTTGAAGGAGGAAAATCAATAAAATCATTTTTCTGTCTATATTTGCAATTTCTTTACGGGTTCAAATTATAGAAAGATACTCAGACCAATAAGTCTTACTTTTAATTTTGTTTGATTGGCTTATACAATAAATTAAGATTGACAGAACCATATGTCTAAGCACAGTTACTGAAGTGCAGGGCTTTTTTTCTCATAGAACGCTCATAATGGAGTTTCGGCACCTTTTTTGGATGGTACCTTGTCGGTTAGGCAAGTCAGGTTGTAGGACATGTGTGAATTCCAGCACCTTTTTCTTTTACAAAAAAAGCACTGGTGTAAATTCTCTTCAGTAATATCTATTTCTTATGTTAGAAATATTTTGAATTTTAAGTTCAAGCTATCCAGAAAATATGCAGTCATTTCAAATGCCAAAGTAAAATAGGAATCCTAACACTCATAAAAAAGAAATAGTTGAACTGAGCTTAATTATTTTGGAGCTTACCACTCAGTATTTAGGCCATAGATTGTTAGTAACACTAATGATTTAACAGATGATGCCCTGTTGGGGAGAGAAATTTCCAAGCAAAACTCCTATAATAAGCAAACTCATGATATTCCAAATGCAACCTTTAACCCAGTCAGTATAGCCAAAGATGAGGAGAAATAAAATTTTCCCAGAAACTTCAGAATACATTTCTTCTATTGTGAGTATTTGAATAGACATGAACATTGTGACCCATAGGTAGGTTTGTATAGGACACTCCTTTTAAACCTGGTACACTCCAAAGAATTTAGGATTGCAACTCCGATAATTCTCACTCAGCATGGCCAATGTGTAAGGGAATAATATACCCTAGAGTCCTACAATACTCTTATCATTGATCTAGGGAACTGAAAATTCTGGGATTTGTATTCTAGCCCAGCTGGAATATGTCAGCTTGATGAGGGGGAAAAAAATTGTCCACAATTGCCAATACAAGATATGGAGGAGAAAGATGGACACAGCAGAAAATTATGCCAAGTTTTAAGTTTGCTCTGAGTTTGTTCTGCTCCACAACAATGTTGAAGCCATGCTAGTCTTATTCATTCAAGATACCATGTCATTATCTGCTTTACAAGTAGGCCCAAACATTTTTCTTCCAATGTAGAATGAAACATTCTGCAGTTATTCTTTCTTATCACTATCTTGTGTGGACATCTAAATCCAAGAAGGTATTATATAAGACCCAGAGGTTGTTAAATAAATATCTGCCCGTAGTAGGTACCTGATAATTGTTATCATCCTGGATATTAAAAATAATCAGCTGTTTGCAAATGTTGGCATTATTGCTTTCTTGACCCTCTATTGCAGGTGTTACTCTCTAGCATTCTCACCTGTGGCTGTTTTTAAGGATTTTATTTGAAACCAATAATTTTGTTTCTCAAAGAGTAAAATGTAATGGCTTTATGAAAGACTGACAATAGTAAGTAAGCTAATAACAGGACAGGCACGATTCTTAAGAGCTAGCCTTTACGCTGCTCTGAAAATTTAAATACCATTTATTTCAATCTCTGGAGTGGAAACAGAAAGAACTTCAGTATAGTATATTTATATATTTTAGTTGTTAGCAAGTAAAAGTCTGATATATTTTCTTGTGGAATGTAATGACTAAAATTTATCTTAAATACCCACATTTTTATCTGATATTTTCTGGTGATCTCAAAAGCTGGAGTGTCACAATTTGGTAATGGAAGATCCCTGATGTTTTAATATGAATATAAAAATTCAAAGGAAGAATTATCTTGACAGATAATTATCTTGACAGTGAAAATAGGACTATTTCACCCCACTACCACCCAGCTATATTAATCAAATTGAAAGGACACATTAGTTCCACAAGATAAAAAAAGCTTTAACATTTGTGTATGTTTTCCTTGGAAGAGCAATTAGAGGTCTAAATTACCTGAATGACCATTTTAAAAGTGAAGATAACCTCTGACCATGGTTTTTAAATCTATCAACTGGTTATAGTTAATGGCCGGACTCATATTGTAGCCCTACATCATAATATGCTAAGATTTGTTTTAGTTTAGCATAACAAAGCATAACAATGACTCTAGCCACTGTGGTTTAACCAATTCACTATGGTTGAAACATTACTTAGCATAAGGAATGGCTACTGTTAACCATTTTCTGGATGTGGAGAATTTGAGGGGTATTTGAGGGAACACCTGCTGCCGGCATCAAATGCCCTTCGCCCAGTGCGCTCCCACAGGGAGGGTCTGCTCAGGGTCCCACCGGTAAGAGATTGCCGGCGGGTGATACCCAGGGATAGGGCCTTCTCAGTGGGGGCGCCTGCCCTCTGGAACCAGCTGCCAGTGGAGCTGAGGACTGCCCCCGACCTCCGGTCATTCCGCCGGGGCCTGAAGACCTGGCTCTTCGAGCTCTCGGGCCCAGGCTGAGGAGTAATTTATTTTAATTGGGGTTTTAATTGCACAGGGTTAGTTTAATCTTTTTAAAATTGGTTTTAACTTTTGTATTGCTGGTTTTTTAATTCCCTGTAAACCGCCCTGAGTCCTCAGGGAAAGGGCGGTATATAAATGTAATAAAATAAATAAATAAATAAATATTAAAAAATGACGATGAACTAAAGTGGAAAAAAAACCCCCAGCTACTGAATTCCACCCATTTATGCAAGAGTGGCAAGGAAGAGAGTTGAGCGTATGAATGTTTATAATGCCTGCATATCACAATAAAGCTTGGGCCTGCATGTTATTTAAATATATTCACTAAAATTGGGTTCACATATCATCTATGTGCTCTCTGAGCTCAGTTGTTTTCTTGCAGATGTTTCATTACTCAAACTAGCACTGATGATGTTATCTAGTTTTGGTAATGAAATGTCTTAAAGAAAACAACCAAGCTCAGAGAGCATGAAGGACCCTTCATTTCAACTCTCCTTTATTGTTTATGTATGAGTTATGCCTACCTAAGCTGAATTTTCCTTACTTACAATATTTTCAATTTCTTATTCTTTGATTCGCTTCTCAGCTATTTCTAAAGTGACAAAAGATATCTACATAAAGATATTATGTGTTTCAGTCTATGATAGTCCCCAATTCCTTTTTGCCATAGGCTGGTATCAATCAATCAGAATAGAGCTGGGAGGGACCTTGGAGGTCTTCTAATCTAGTCCAACCCACTGTTCAAGCGGGAGAATCTATACTCTTTCAGATAGGTGGTTGTCCAGTCTTTTCTTAAATACCTCCAGTGATGAAGCACCCACAACTTCTGAAGGCAAACTGTTCCACTGGTTAATTGTCCTCATTGTTAGGAAGTTTCTCCTTAGTTCTAAGTCTGATTTTTTTTTTATTGAAAAGTTTTAACATACAATTTTCCTTTAAACCCCCCCTCCCCCTCCCTTCACCCCCCCTACCTCTCCCCCCTCCCCCCCTCCCCCCCGACTTCCCAGAGTTAAATACAAGGTATATATAAAAAAAACAATCATAAACAACCATATACTAACAACCATAAACTCTAAAATCCATCACTCTCTAGCTTATATAGGATAAAACAAGCCTTAGTAATATTAAATATACATAGAAAAACTAAAATAGAAAAAGAAAAAAAGAAAGAAGACTTATTCAAATGCTACATGAAACTTCTTAACCCTATACTTGTTCTGGATAAACTCAATCCATTTTCTCCATTCCATAATATAGCGTTCTTGCGAGTGATCTTTCAAATAGGCCGAAATCTTCGCCATCTCTGCCAGGTCGGAAACCTTTAAAATCCACTCTTCTATGGTCGGCAGTTCCTCTTTCTTCCAATACTGACCTATCAAAAGTCTTGCTGCCGTAATTAAATGCAACATCAGCTTGGTGTCCACAACTGTAGCATCTGTAATTATTCCCAACAAAAAAAATTGCGGACAAAACTTTATCCTCTGTTTAAAAATCTTCTGCATGTTCCACCAGACTTTTATCCAAAAAGCCTTAACCTTTTTACATGTCCACCATATGTGAAAATATGTTGCGTCTTCATCACCGCATCTCCAACATTTAGGCTGATAATTCGGATACATACTTGCAAGCTTTTTAGGATCTAAATGCCATCTGTAGAACATTTTGTAAAAATTCTCTCTTAGATTTTGAGCTTGTGTAAATTTTACGTTCCTCACCCAAATCTTTTCCCACGTGTCCATTGTAATAACTTCCTGGATGTTTTGGGCCCATTTTATCATACAATCCTTAACAAGCTCTGTTTCTGAGTCAATCTCTACCAATGCAAGATATATCCGTTTGATATGTGCTGGACCCTGATTTCTAATTTGCTTTATCAAATTTTCATCAGTCATTGTAAAACCATTTTTCTGGTCTTCTTTCCACCTGGCCCGTAACTGAGTATATTGAAACCAGTTTTGAACAACCTTCTCTTCTCGCAAGAGGCTATATGATTTCAAACACCAGACATTTCTCTCCAAACTTAGGATCTCCTTGTACGTAGTCACATCATGTTTGAAACCAGCATGTATATTTTCTATTGCATGCTTTGGAATTGCCCACAGTGGTATCTTGCAATCTAACTTATGTCTATACTTCTTCCAAACTCTCAGCAATGCCTGTCTTAAAATATGCACTCTAAACACATTGTCTACCTTCTTATCATACAACAAATATGCATGCCAGCCAAACAACAAATCATGGCCCTCAAGATTTAATAATCTCTCTTGTGTCAAATTAATCCAATCACTTATTCCTACTAATGCAGCAGCTTCATAATATAGTTTAAAATTGGGCATTTTAAGGCCACCTCTCTCACGAGTATCCTGCATAATCTTAAGTTTAACTCGTGGCTTTTTCCCTGCCCACACAAATTTATTGATACCTCGCTGCCATTCCTCCAGATTAGAGTCTTTCTTAAGAATAGGTATCATTTGAAATAAAAATAAAAATTTAGGCAGGACATTCATTTTCACTGCTGCAATCCGTCCCAACAAAGACAATTGCAATTTTTCCCAACTCTCCAATTCTTTTTGAATTTTCCCCCATAGTTTTTCATAATTATTTTTATATAACTTTGTATTAGAGGGCGACAAGAGCACCCCCAAATATTTAACCCTTTTAACAATCTCAAATCCAGTTAATCCTTCTAAGAGAGCCTTTTGCGAAACTGTCATATTTCTGGCCAAAATTTTGGTTTTCTGTATATTAACTTTGAATCCAGAAACCTTCCCATATTGTGTTATTATCTCCATCAGGTCCACAACAGAGTTCTCTGGCTGGGTGACTGTAACAACCAGATCATCTGCGAATGCTCTCAATCTATAATCCTGATCTCTAATTTGTATCCCCTTAATTTTTTCCGAATTCCGTATTTTAACCAATAATATCTCTAATGTTAACACAAATAACAAGGGCGATAACGGACACCCTTGCCTTGTGCCCTTCTCGATATTACATGCCTCTGTCAAACGATTATTAACTATAATTCGGGCAGTTTGTTTTTGATATAATGCCCTAATCGGTTGCAAAAAAATTTCCCCAAAATCCATTTTGTCTAAAACTTTCAACAAAAATTGCCAATTCAATTGATCAAAAGCTTTTTCAGCATCTAGAAAAATTAGGGCCGCAGAGATCTGGTTGTTCCTTTCCAAAAACTCTAACACATCAACTATATGCCTCACATTATTTTTCATTTGCCTACCACTAATAAACCCCGTTTGGTCCCCATGAATCACCTGTTGCAGAACCCTCATCAGTCTATTAGCCAAAACCTTAGCAAATATCTTGTAATCTATATTTAAAAGCGATATCGGTCTGTAATTTTTAACTTGAGTAGCATCTTGGTCTTCCTTCGGAATCGGAAATAAAAGCTGTTCTCCAAGACGGTGGCACCTTTCCCCCCCTCTGGATTGTCTGGAACAGTTCCTTTAACGGTTTTATCATCTCTAATTGCAAATTTTTATAATAGGCCGCAGTCAAACCATCCGTACCTGGTGCTTTATCCACCTTCAGTTCCTTAATTGCTGTAAAAATTTCTTCTTCTGTAATCAATTGGTTAATCCCCTCTTTTTGTACTTGCGTAAGAACCGGGATGCTAGCATTCTCCAAATATATATCAATGTCTTTTTCATTAATTTTCTCCTTAGCATATAATTTAGAATAAAAATCCACAAATGCGTCCTTGATAAGGTCCTGTTGAAACACAACCCTTCCTTTATGCTCAATCTTATCAATATTAGAAGCCCTTTGTTTTTTCCTCAATCTATAAGCTAACCATCTACCTGGTTTATTAGTGTTGCAAAAAGTATTATGCCTGGCAAACCGCAAATTGGTTGCCACTTGGTCAGCCATTAGTTTATGAAATTGTCCTCTTAACAATTTAATAGCCTCCTTAATCTTCACATCCTCTGAGTTCAAAATCAAAGCCTTTTCTTTTTCCTTTATTTCATTCTCCAGTTCTTTCCTTCTAGTTTCCACAGCACGTCTATGTTTATTATTCATATATATCAACACCCCTCTCATGTAGGCCTTGCTAGCATCCCAAACCATATCCATAGAGGTACCCTTGTTCATATTAATTTCAAAAAAATCCTTCATCCGCTGTTTGCACTCTTCCACATTTCTCTGATTTCTAAATAAGTTCTCATTTACGCGCCAGGAGCGCCTGTCCCTTTTCTCTTTATCAATCTCTAACCAAACTGGGCTATGATCAGAGATAGTTCTTGCGCAAATCTTCACCTTTTTAGTCCTCAAAAAAAATCATTAGTCAACAAAATAAAATCAATCCTCGAAAAAGATTGATGTCTATCAGAATAAAAAGTATAATCCTTTTCCTGTAGATGTCTCTCACGCCAAATATCTCGCAGTTCCAAGTCATCCTTCATTTCAAAAAAAGATTTAGGCAGTCTAGCATGACTTGGAATGCGCTTAAAAGCTCCAGCCTTGTCCATCTGTACATCCAAAACACCATTCCAATCCCCCATAAAAATAAAAGATTTATAATCCAACTGGGTAAGCTTTGTGTGAAGTAAACTAAAAAAGTCAGCTTGTTGTTGATTAGGTGCATATAATCCAACTAAAAGCGTCTTTTTACCTTCTAGCAGCAGCTCTATCATAACGTATCTTCCATGCTTATCTGCTTCAATTAAGTCTGCTGTTAAGGCACTTTTAACATAAACAACCACTCCATTTTTCTTATTCATTGCAGAAGCGACAAATTGCATACCCAACCTTGAATTCAATAAATACTTTTGATCCAAGACTCTAATATGCGTTTCTTGCAAGCATATAACATCTATCTTGAATTGTTTTAAATATTGAAAAACTTTCTTCCTCTTCTGTGGTGAATTTAGTCCATTAACGTTCCAAGTTAAAAATTTAGTTGCCATGCATATCCTCCCAAAGCTCTTGGAGCACTGTTTTGATACGACTATCATCTTTAGGCCGTGCTCCTCCCACTGCTTGGCTATGAGTACGTTGTGAAGATTCCGAAGACTTTTGCTGGTCTTGTTCTTTTATTTTCTTTGCTCGTTTTAAAGCAGCACGCGTTACCCTTTGCTCTCTAGGATCATCCAAAGAAGTTATAGCTTGATCTCCTCCAGCACCATTTTCCTCTACTTCAAACTCTTGATGTTCTCCTTCTCCAGATCCCTTTGCAGCTTCCAAAAGTGTTAATGGGGTTGCTTTTAAAACGTTATTATAGAAATCACGCACTTGCTTCACAGTAATCAGCCGGTACCTTTTACCTTCATGCATCACCATCAGCCCATCTGGAATCTCCCATCTGAACCTTATATCTCGTTGCTTGAGCTCTTGCACAAGAAATGTGAAGTCTTTCCTTTTCCTTAAAATCTTTGGAGGAATTTCTTTTAAAACCAAGACTTCTTGATCAGCAATCACAACTTTAGCATCATAGGCAGCTTGTATAACTTCATCTCTAATTTCTCTTTTTGCAAAGTAAACCACCACATCTCTAGGTAGCTTTCTCTGTCTAGCAATCCATGAATTCACACGGAACACTTTATCCATAGCTTCTCTTATTTCAGATGCTGGCTGTTTCAATACCACTTCGAGAGCCTCAGAAACCAGCTGCTTTAAGTCTTCCTTAATATTCTCTTTTAAGCCTCTGATTCTAACAGCAAACTGCATCTGGTAATATTGAGCAAGACTTAATTCCCTTTCCATTTTGTCTCTTAAATCTTCATTCTCCCGTACTTTTGCTTCTAATATGGCATTCTTTTGAGTCAAATCATCCACTTTTTCATCCAAATCATCCACACATTCCGCCACTTTATGCACTGAAGACAAAATGTCTACCTTCATCACGCTGAACTTCTGTTCCATCCTCTCTTCTATTCTCTCCTCCAGTTTCTCCAATTTATTTATTTATTTATTTATTTATTTATTTATTTAATTTATATACCGCCCTTCTCTCAAGAGACTCAGGGCGGTTAACAGGGCAATACGTAAAAGACAGATACAAAAATTAAAATTATTAAAACATGATTAAACAATGCCCATAGTACAAATTTAAAATTAAAGTCATAATAACAAACCCACCCCATCCCATCAGGCCAGGCCCGCTTCCTTAAAGAGATGGGTTTTAAGGTCGCGCCGGAAGGAGCGGAGGTCGGGCGCCATCCGGAGCTCTACCGGAAGATGGTTCCATAAGTCCGGTGCACCCACAGAGAACGCTCTCCCCCTGGGGGCCACCAGTCGACATTCTTTGACCGGTGGCACCCTGAGGAGGCCCTCTCTGTGGGAGCGTACTGGGCGGAGGGAAGTTGACGCCGGCTGTAGGTGCTCCCCAAGGTATTCTGGACCCATGCCATGGAGGGCTTTGTAGGTCATTACCAACACCTTGAACCTCACCCGGAAGACAACTGGCAACCAATGCAGCTCGCGGAGCAAAGGTGTAACACGGGAGTATCGGGAGACCCCCGACACAACTCTCGCGGCTGCATTCTGTGCCAGCTAGAGCCTCCGAGTGGTCTTCAAGGGTAGCCCCATGTAGAGAGCGTTGCAGTAATCAAGACGAGAGGTCACGAGCGCATGAGTGACCGTGCGCAAGGCATCCCGGTCTAGATAGGGCCGCAACTGGCGCACCAGGCGAACCTGGGCGAACGCCCCCCTAGTTACAGCTACAATATGGTCTTCTAAAGAGAGCTGTGAATCTAGGAGGACTCCCAAGTTGCGAGCCCTATCTACAGGAGGTAATGACTCACCCCCCATAATGAGGGGTGGGATATCCTGAATATCCCGGGATGCCGGTACGCACAGCCACTCCGTCTTGTCGGGGTTGAGACGAAGCCTGTTCCTCCCCATCCAGACCCGGACCGCCTCCAGGCACCGGGACATCACGTCGAGGGCATCACTGGGGTGGTTTGGGGTCGAAATGAAAAGTTGGGTATCATCAGCATACTGATGATACCCAACTCCAAAACCACGAATGATCTCACCCAGCGGTTTCATGTAGATGTTGAACAGAAGGGGCGAGAGGACCGACCCCTGAGGGACTCCACAAGCGAGAGGCCTCGCGGTCGACCTCTGCCCCCCCGTCAACACCGACTGCGAACGTCCCAGGAGATAGGAGGAGAACCACTGAAGAACCGTGCCTCCCACTCCCAATCCCCTGAGACGCCGCAGCAAGATACCATGGTCGATGGTATCGAAAGCCGCTGAGAGGTCTAATAGGACTAGAACAGAGGAGTATCCTCTGTCCCGAGCCCTCCAGAGATCATTCACCAGTGCGACCAATGCCGTCTCCGTGCTGTACCCAGGCCTGAAGCCCGATTGGTACGGGTCTAGATAATCCGCTTCATCCAGGACCAGAGGGAGCTGATGCGCCACCACACTCTCAACAACCTTCGCAAGAAAGCGAAGGTTGGAGACCGGACGAAAGTTATTCAAAACAGCCGGATCCAAGGTAGGCTTCTTGAGGAGAGGTCTCACCACCGCCTCCTTCAAGGCGGCGGGAAAACTGCCCTCACTCAAAGAAGCAGCTATAACCGCCTGGAACCAGCCTCGTGTCCCCTCCCGGGCTGCATAAACCAGCCAGGAAGGGCACGGGTCCAATAAACATGTGGTGGAGCTCAGCCTCCCCATGATCCTGTCCACTTCCTCCGGAGTCACAGGATCGAACTCCTCCCAGATGACATCGACAAGATCACTCGTGTCCTGATCGTCCGATACTGCCCAGTCGGAGTCCAAACCGGTCCGAATCCGAGCGATTTTGTCCGACAGATGTTGACTAAATTCCTCGGCACGCCCCTGCAAGGGATCCTCACTGACCTCCTGGTTGAGGAGGGAGCGGGTCACCCTAAACAGGGCGGCCGGGCGATTATCTGCGGACGCGATGAGGGCAGCGAAGTAGTTAGATCTCGCTACCCTCATCGCAGCGAGATAAGACCTAATATGGGTTCTTAGTCGCAATTGGTTGGATTCAGATCGGGTGGACCTCCAGACGCTCTCTAGGCCCCGTCTCCGACGCTTCATCTCCCGGAGCTCCGCGGAAAACCATGGAGCCCATTGGGATCTGCGCCGGGTCAGGGGCCGCAAGGGTAAAACTCGGTCAAGTGCCTCCGTGGCCGTCCTTTCCCAGGCCTCCACTAAGGCATCCGCCGAGCTGTGAGCTGGGGAGGCAGGTGGGGCCCCCAGCGCTGCCTGAAACCTCTCAGGGTCCATTAAGCGCCTGGGGCGGAACCATCTAGTTGGCTCAACAACCCCACGGTGGGGAGTGGCAAAACGGAAGACCAGCCGCAGGAGATGATGATCGGTCCATGACAGGGGCATAACAATTGGGGAGCCCCCACCAAGATCATCTAACCACCGACCAGATAAGAAAACCAAGTCAAGGGTGTGGCCTCCCTCATGGGTTGGTCCATGAATTACCTGCGTCAGGTCCATGGCTGTCATGGAAGCCATGAACTCCCGAGCTAACTCAGATACTCCTCCCAGGGATGGTAGATTGAAGTCTCCCAAAACCATTAGTTTAGGAAACTCAATCACCAGCCCTGAGAGGATATCGAGAAGCTCAGGCAGGGCTGCTGCTACGCGACTAGGCGAAAGGTACGCGAGCAGCAAGCCCAACTGCGCCCTAGGACCAAACCTCAATAAGAGAGATTCACACCCGACTATCTGAGGAACGGTGGCCTCCTGCGGACATAAGGTCTCCCTCATAACTACAGCCACTCCCCCACCCCTACCCTGAGTCCGAGGCCGGTGTAGCACCCGGAAGCCTGGTGGGCAGAGATCCACCAGGGGGATACCACCCTCTGGGCCCAATTTCTCCTCCATCTGTGCAAATTTATCACCGATTGATTGATTGATTGATTCCAAAAGTACCTGGGCATGTTTATCCAGAGCATCTCGTAAGTCCTTCGGTGTCAATACATCAGGAGGGTGCAACGCCTGTAATGATGATTGTTGCACCGGAGAAGATCCACCACTCCGAAGAGTTTTAGGGGGAGGTTTAGCCGCCATCTTTTACTTTCAATTGTGACGCACCTTCACTTAAAGTTTAAAAAGTCCATCAAGCTCGAGAGTAAAATAAAATAATCCTCTTCACCTTTTCCTCTTGTACCGCTCTGCCTGCTCCTTTTAATCCATAGTCCTTTCTTCAGGCAGGGGTGGTCGCAGACGCCTGGCTCTGCTCCAAGAAGTCCGGAGCAGAGACGCTGGCCAGCTGGGAGCAACCCAGGCTTCGGGGGAGTTCAATCCTTCAGCCGCCCAAGCTCCAAGCTCAGGCGGCCCCGGAGAACTCGACCCCTACCTGGGGCCTCACCCCCTCCTCTTCTCCCGAGGAGGGGGCTTCAAATTCACCCAAACAGCTGATCGGCGCTGTTTCGGGCGAAAAAACACTCAGCTGAGCCGCGGGCAGCCCGGGAAGGCTGTCTCCGGCGCCGCGCAGCCACCGGAAGTTCAATTTCTCCTTAGTTCTAGATTGCTTCTCTCCTTGATTAGTTTCCATTCATTGTTTCTTGCCTTCTTTGTGGCAGAGCCTCAAATACTGGAATATTTCTATCATGTTATTACTAGCCGTTCTTTTCTCTAGACTGGCCATACCCAATTCCTGCAACTGTTCTTAATATGCTTTTGTCTCTAGCCCCTTAATCATCTTAGTTGCTCTTCTTTGCACATTTTCCAAGATCTCAACATCTTTTTTGTAATGTGGTGACCAAAACTGGATGCAGTATTTCAGGTGCGATCTTACTATGGATTTATAAAGAAGTACTAATATGTCACATGATTTTGATTCTATGCCTGTTTATACAACCAAGGATTGTATTAGCTTATTTGGGTGCTGCCACACGCTGCTGGCTCATGTTTAATTGATTGTCCACTAGGACTCCAAGGTCCATCTCACAATTACTGTTTTTGAGCCAGGTTTTTGCCTAATCTGTACTTATATCTTTGGTTTTTCCTGCCTAAGTATAAAGCCTTCCTTTTCTCCACATCCTCAAAGATCAGATTTAACTATTTTGAGTGAATGACCTGACATAGCTCAGCAGGGCTAGCTTTTTGCAGGGTGGGTTTGGTACTTTCTCATTGGACCATTTTAAATCTTATGTTACAGTTAGCATTTGTTCCCCTTTCCCCTTTTTTGAGACTTTGCTGCCAAAATTTGGCAATGTCACACAGAGAGAATTTAAGGAGGCATGCAGCCTGTTGCTTACTGTGTGATGTGTCTACCAGTACTGCAGAGCTTACAAGAGGAGTAGTATCGGGAGATGCTTTAGCTTCAAGAGGGTTAGCATAGGGAGATCTGGATTAAAATCTCTATTCAATCATAACATGTCATTGGATGATTTTCAAAGCAATGATTATCAATTTAAAACATTTTTATACACAGTAATTGAGGTTGATTCATAATAATAATCAGGTGCTTTGCTGCTATGATGCATTTATGAACCAAAATGGGAAATTGCAACATGGAATTGAGCACAAAACATTCTTTTCAGTTTTAGACTACCGGTATATATGGAAAGTGCTGTCAAATACAGCATTGAGATCCAGTTTTCAAAGTGTATTTAAATAACATACATGCAATATATAGCATATATTTCTATATATGCTAATGTTTATAATACATGTATAGCTATTTTAATTATGCATTATATATTATATCCATTTTCAGAAGAAAAAAAACAAGGCATAGCAAAAAAAGAAACAAATTAAATGCAATTGTAGCAGTCCATCACAGCATAAATAAACCATTCTTATTGTTATCAGAAAAGCTTGTATAATGATTGAAAAAGGCAACAGAGCAGCAGCCTACCAATTTTAACACATTTATTCATTATCTGTCCTAAGTTAAATCCTTTAATTCCCATGGTTTTCACTTTAAGATTGCAATCCACCCAACAGGAACAATAATTCGGAGAGATTTAGTTCTGTTTAGAAATGTGTAGGATTATATCATATATTTTGATCTCAAGGTACCATAAAGATTTGCAAAAAGTTTGTAAAGAAATTCATAATAAAAATTGCTATCAATTGGAGTTCCAAGGTACAATGAAAAGAACACTACACTGCATTAATGCTAGTATGGAAATGGAGATGTGTCATCCATGTTTCTTAGAGTGAAAAATCTACACAAAAAAATCTGTGAAATATGCATCTTGAAAAAAGAGAACTTTTTTTTAAAAAAATACATGTATTTTACAATACGTAAAATTAAAAATGGTACATAATAGAAACAGTGACATTTCCCAATGCTAAAAATTATTACCCTGGGGGAAATGCCTGCAAATATTCTGAATGTTAGAAAGTGTTTTTTTATGAAACTGAACTGTAAATATCTTTTTTTTAAGAATCCAGCAAAATAAAAGCTGATAGATTGAAATATTGTTCCTTAATTGGCAGTGGGATCTTCCATTAAAAATTCCACTAAATTTCCAATTTCAACTGCTCATCACACTTTAACCACATTTGTGTTTTGGGTGTACAGCGACACCTCATCCTTAATTGGTTCTAGAGTTGCAATGAGTACCAAAAACAATAAATACCAAACAAATTTTTCCCCTAAGGAATTATGTAGTGAATCACAGGGCACCAATAACAACAAGGTTTAGCTTGTGCATTAAGTACCAAGCAAGTAAGTATTGGGACAAAATTTTTGCTTCAGAATGTGTTGGGTGTCAAATTCAATGAGTTTCAAAGCAGTTGAGTACCAAGGTACCACTCTCTATATAAAGCATTTTATCTACATGCGAAGTGAACCAGACCTACATAAAGAGATTATATATAAGAGGAGACCTCTATATAGCATTTCTCTTGCATTAGATGATACTATTCTTTGAATTGTTCTGATGTCATATTTCCTATATTTGAAAGTAAATCTTACTGAAATAAATTTGATGCAGTGATGAGACTGGCATCTCTACATGGGGCTGCCCTTGAGGACTACTCGGAGGCTTCAGCTGGTGCAGAATGCAGCCACGCGAGTGGTGGTGGGGGTTTCCCGATACTCCCATGTAACACCTCTACTCCGCGAGCTGCATTGGCTTCCGGTTGCCCTCTGGGTGAGATTCAAGGTGCTGGTAATGACCTATAAAGCCCTAAATGGCATGGGTCCGGATTACTTATGGGAGCACCTGCTGCTGGCATCAACTTCCCTTCGTCCAGTGCGCTCCCACAGAGAGGGCCTCCTTAGGGTGCCGTCGGTCAAAGAGTGTCGACTGGTGACACCCAGGGGGAGGGTGTTCTCTGTGGGCGCGCCAGACCTTTGGAACCGTTTACCGGTTGAGCTCCAGATGGCTCCTAACCTTCGCTCCTTCCGATGTGACCTAAAAACATACTTATTTGAACAAGCCCGCCTGGTCTGATGGGTTTGGGGTATTTTAATATTAATTGTATTAATTTTTATTGGAATTGGGCTGTATTATTTAATTCTTTTTTAACTTTTGTACATTGTATTTTTATTGTATTTGCCCCGTACACCGCCCTGAGTCGTTCGAGAAAAGGGCGATATAGAAATTAAATTAAATTATTATTATTATTATTATTATTATTATTATTATTATTATTATTATTATTATTATTATTATCTTCAGAGACAAGAAAGTGCATTGTGGTGTACCTCTTGACAGCTCACAAGTAACTAATAGGTGAACCTTGCACATGTTGGTTAAGAAATTCATAGATGGAATTCTATATTCCTGACATTGTTTACTGATCAAAGGTAAAAGTCACTATGCAATTTTTCCTATTGTTGCTTCCAATTTTAGCCTTGGCTGCAGCTAAAATGTGAATGTTAACAAGTTTCAATCATGTTATCAACCAGAAAATGTGCATCACTCTTTCCCTACAATTATTTCTATATCACAGTTTGGGAAAGGCATTGAACAATGGCTCTAACTAAAGATTGCCATTAAGTAAATGCATTATTTTACAAAATTAGTTCTTATATTGAAATTCATTGATTACTCTTGAAAGCTGAGTAAGATTTATGATGTTGGAAGATGCACATTACGGAGGAAATGGCATCAAGAACTAAGTTTAACTGCATTGTGCAAGAAATCTACAGAACTTTTCGGCTGTTTTCTGTAAAAGACAGAATGGATACTAGGAAGTAACTAGCACCATATAACAAGTACCCATAATACTTGCTTAACTAAACTATTTGGGCCCAGAAATTCCCTCACTCTGAAGTGATCACAGGTGAAACATCATGTGACTGCATTGTTTAGCAATGGCAATTCTGATGCTCCTGGTTGCCCTTATTAGGTGACATTAGGCAGTGACCTCATGCTTCCCAGTCATGTCAAACTCACTTCAACTTCAACTACTGTCACCCACCTATCTGCCCCCATCTCTAGGCCTTTTGGGCTGCCTTACACTCCACTGCAGCTGCCTATTCCTGCTACACTCAGCTGGTCCCAGAAGGCCCTCACCATCCTCTTTCTACTGCTGCTGACGAGGGCCATCCTTCTAAGGCAGCAGCTGAGGCTGTGCAAGGTCTTATCTTAGCCTTATCAAGGCCTTGGGAGGACTTCAACTCATGTTTATGGTTTTTGCACTGCCATACCAAGACTGCCCCAAGGTCTTAAAAAGTCCTGTGAGGGCCTTACATGGTGTTCTGTTGGTCTCATGCGATCTCACAAAGGGCCTAGTTGGTGCCTTGCCTCTTTGGGCCTCATTAGCAGCAGGAGGAAGAAGATGGCAAAAGTTGGCTGGTCTCTTTTTTCTATAAACTGCTCTATCTAACCATCAACAGCATAAATCACAATTTTTATGCAAAAAGTTCATCCAATTTCTGATTTTCTTTTAAGAATATTTGTGTATATTTTCATCAGCACTTTTTAGTAAGTTTTTTTGTAAGCTTTGCAAAATAATGTATTTTCATGTTCACTTTCCTCCAATATGCATACTTCAGTATGTATTTTTTAATTTTAAATTGCACTGTGTGACTTTTTGGTTTGGGCATTGTTCGTGATAAAATAAAAACAACATTATTTCTCCTCCCTATGCCTCTCCCTAATGCTTCTTTTTTAAAAAAACAAATTTTATTGATTTTCCAGTTTTAGAGAAAGCACCATGGTGATAGGGTAATCAATAGTTCAATAACAAAATCTTTTGTACATGTCTCAGGCTGCATCATCAAAAATTCCCTCTCTATTTCCCTTAATTACTATATTACATTCAAGCTAATACATTTCTAGTTATAGCACGTTCAATTAAGACATCTATCAATATATTTTTACATACATATCCATGTCCTGTTTTTAAATTTTACCTAATTTCAATTTTCAATTACAGTATTCCAATTTAACCTTTAATATCCATAGTATTTAGATTTTGGGTAACCCAAATTTCCTTTATTTCACTACATAACAATTGTGCATGTGCAATGTTGTGATTGTTGTTTGGTTGTCTAGGTTTTCAGTATGCTGTACTTGTTGATCTTTAGCACTCTCCATCTTAGTATTACATTCTTCTGCTTATGTTGCTTTTTGGATTGTAGGTTTTTTAGTTGCAATCAGGGTTTGACTATCAAAGTTCTCTAGAGTCCTCTGACTTGATATTAATTTCTTCCTCTTCTGTTGCTTTTTGGATTGTAAGTTCTTCAGTTGGAATCAGGGCTTCATTTTGTAAATTGAAACTGGTGCCTTTGTATAGTCTGGATTTCATTACCTCAGTGGTTTCAAGGATTTTTTTTTCCAAGTATGAGCTTATAATTAGCCGAAATTTGTTGGTGATATTCCTCCATTTCAATGATGGTTACAGATAGTCCTTTAGTGGAGGCTATTTTTAAATAAGAGTCAGTGAATGTTCACCTCCACTATTCCTAAGAGTTGTTTTCGCCACCCAGCTGTTTCAGCTTCTTATCTCTTTTAGATAATACCAAGGACAAGTCTAGGCTGTAAACAGGTCTCACAGTTAAAGATATTCACTTTCTATATCAGGCTTCATCACAAGATGTCCCCGATAGCATGTAAAGTCTTTTTCCAAACTCAAGTTAGGCTTTTATCCAGTTTATTTTTTTTTCAACTTTTAACAAGTAGATAAGGTAATAGGTCCCCATAGAAATAGGAACTTTTTGGGACCCCCAAATATCCAAAAGGTGCAAGTCCAATTGTTTAGTTGTTTAGTTTAGTTGTTCTGTTCTTTTCTTTTCAAGGCTTTATTTCCGCAAGGTAGACAAATGCCGCCATTTTAAAGAGGAAAAAAAGAAATTTCAAGAAGCTTTTACAGGAAAGTACTTGGGATACAAAGAAGGTAATTCCTCTGCGGTGCTTTCATTGTGCTTGGTGGTGATTTTGGATTTCGGCTGGTAACGGCTTAGTGATCGGCCATGTTAGTGGCTGATCTTTTCTCTGTCGGTCCAAAGAGCTGCCCCAGATCAAATGGAAGGGCTGCTGACCTTCCACGATCAATCAGGGCTCCTCCTCATGGTCGTCGCCCCTCCAGGATGACTTTCAACCCTTTTCAGGGTCTCCCAGCGGAAGAAAAACCGGACAGCGGAGAGAGCCATCTCTCCGAACGTTCACTGGTGCTGTGATCGCAAACCGGAAGCCCTTTAATGTTTCTTAAAAAGATATCCAGGAGCACTATAGCAGATTTAGCTCATAAGTAATGTCAGACTATAAACCTGATCCAGGTTTTTAAAAACCATCAAACATTATTTGGTGTCAAATGAAAAAATACACTTGCCCAACATTTTATTTTGGGGTTTGATTTGCCTTTTTGAAGATACACAAAGTAGCTTTTAAAAATTAAATTTCTATGTTGCAAATCATTTTTAATTTGTTTTTATGACTATGTGGGATTAAGCATTTACTCTTGACATTGTTTTTTTGTTGTTGTTGTTGTTTCTTAACATTCCAGGACTGCAGTGTGAGTAATAGGCTCTTAGTTACTTATCTTTCATAACAAAAAAAAAAGGGGGGGACAAAGAAGGATGTTTTTTTTTAAAAAAAAAAAGATTTATGATACACTTGCTTTAGTTGAAAGAGAATCTGGGAAGTTGAAGAATATGTTGCTATTTAATTTCTACTTTATTATGGCTAAATGCTTGAACCAACGTTTAGGATGCTACAAGAGGTACAGAACACTTAAATATTGATGCAGTGTTATGGTTTTCTAATTTAAGAGTGGATTTTTACAAATGTATCATCCAAAGGGAAATCATTGCTTTTTTTAAAAAATAATAATAATAACATGTTCAAACTCCTTGTTTTTTCAAAGCAGTAAATCCTTAAAAATAACTTTTGCTATTTATGATCTTTTCCTAACAACTTTTCTTAAGTATTTTTTTTAACTGATGAAAATTGCGGGCACCAATTTCTAATTCATGAAAAATATTTAGGGAGAAACTGTCACATTAACACAGCTATTTATGTTTTTCACAGGCAGACTATACTTTTTATTGCTGTATTAAAAATAAACAGAATAATTATCCTGCAGCTTGTGACTTTAACAAAGCATATTTTTATTTCAACACTCAAAGGCCTGGCTAATTTGTTTAAAATAAAGCAGTGGGAGCAATGGTTCCTTAGCAATTTAACAATGGGAAATATTAATATCTCAGTTTTGTAAAATTATCTACTATTTAATGTTTGCTTAACTTACAGGCTAGTTTTCAATTCATTCTCAAAATTCTGCTGCATAGCCAAAATTCATTCTCAAAATATTGATTGCATAACGATAGAAATATTGATTAAAAATTAACTAATTAGGACAACTTCCTAACTCCTAAAGTGAATTTAATGGTTTAATCTGCAAACTGAAACTGGCTTGTTTTAAACATCTCACAAGCTCTCACTATGACACTTATTTATATGTCTGAAACCGCCCTGGTTTATAATAACACTAACAAAGAATTTTTAAGTGATTTTTATTGATGAAAATTATGGGCACTAATTTCATCTATGAGTCAATAATGTTTGATGTGTAATGGATAAATCAAAATAGAATGTCAACTGATAAAACTAAATTGTGGTTGAATGCACATTCAAATTCCGTACAACTGGGTGTAAAGTCCAACATGACATCAATATCAGACCATTTTAACAAATAAAATCCAGGCAATCTGGTTACAGAGTTTCAATACAGAATAAAATATTGCTGATCTTTGACATAATATATTTCCTTCCTCCCTCCCTCCCTCCTTTCCTTCCTCCTTCCCTCCCGTTAGCTGTAAAAGCCAGATATTCATTAGGTCCAGTGTGCCTTCACTCAGACTCTGACTGAAAGATTAGATATTTATTTATATGCACAAGCAAAGAAAGCCCTCTTGACTTCTCAGCCAAGAACAGGAGTTATTTTCTGCTCTTCAGCACCACTTTTATATGCTTTTACTTGAGAAAACAACAAGCAGAGTTCATTCATTGGTTATAGTGATTTGGCACGTCACTGATATTTTTGTAGCTGCCCATTGGCTTTCATGTAGGAGTAGCACCAGTAGTGGGATTCAGCCAATTTGCACCACTTTGGCAGAACTGGAAGCTAATTTTTTGTCGCCCAAGCCCAGAATGGACTTCCAGAAGCAGCATCCACATAGAGAACTGGTTGTTCACATATTTGAATTCCACCAAGTACCACCCCATAATATATATTTAGCATGAGCCTATTAATGTTCATCTAAAAATTCAGAATGTGTGTTTTCACCATTCTAATGAACGTCTGAATGCAAAAGGTCGAGCAAGACCCTCTTGACCTCAGTTTTAATAGGTTTAACTGCTTACTTATTCCTTCCTATCTAAGGGGTTAGGAATTGGAGACAGAAATGTCTGATCTGTTGATATCACACATACACGCACACACATCATGCTACCTCAAGTTCAAATCATAGATTCAGGTTTTGTGTAAACCTTCCCAGCCTTTTATCTTCATTTTTAGCCCTAAGACTCAAAGCAAGCTTTTAAAACGATGCACCTTTCCACACACAAGGTGGTGAGCGAGGCTGAAGTAAGCAGTTGATCCAGAAAAATGATTGAGTTCTAGATTTTCTCTTATTCTCACATTCATTTTCTTATTTGTATCTTTCTTCTCTCTTTCTGATACCCCATCTTTTCTCTCTGTATTTCTCCTGATAGCATAGGTTGAAAAGCGAGGCAGATTGCTTCATTCAGAGGACTCAAGTAACTGTTTGCAAAAGACTTATGAAGTTAAACTAAGATGAGGATTAGATTGAAGTTGCATAGGACTTATGCCATAGATCATCCATCATGCATTGAATTATGGCTTAATAGGTGATTGCCATGTAGGCAGAAAGAAGTTGCTTGAAATAGCAAGTAATATATCATTAATTAATATATTGATTATGGACTTATAGAAATTAATTATTATTGTTTTTTTAATATATGAATCCAGACAACACACTGTTTACAAAGCACTAAAGATTGTTATTGTAAAAAATCAAAATATATTAAAAAAAGAAGTTGCTTGAAATATATTCTGAAAATAACTGTTTCAAAGGATCATCCTTTATATAAGAAACTGAATGGCAGTATGAATTGACTCAAACAACTGGCATACCTGTGTGTAAATCCTAAGCATTTTAGAGCAGCAAACCTGCTGGTGAATTGGCCATGTGATTCTGGATTTCAAAATTGACTTTCCACATTGTTCAACTGGCAAGGACTCACTGTGCTAGTAGAAGACTATTTGGCACGACCAGTGGTGGGATTCAAATATGTGAATATTTGAATTAGGGGTATGTGTGGATGCCATTTCCAGAAGTCCATTCTAGGCCTGGGCAACAAAAAATTAGCTACTGGTTCTGCCAAAGTGGTGCAATCCAGCTGAATCCCACCACAGGGCACCAGCCTATTTAGCATGATAAAGTCCATAGGGTGTCCACTGATTCTAATTCCATCTATCATGGTTAACATATTCTTCAGATGCGCAGAAAAAGCAGAATGATAATACTGACTTCCATTAATATTTCATTTAATTCCTTATTTGCAATAATCAGATGATACTTCGGTATGCCTTCCTGTGAACATATAATACACACACTGCTCATGTTGTATGAATCAGGGCCCAAGCTATTCCTTTTCAAGAGCTTCATTAATCCTTAGTTGAAAAGGAGTATTGGAGCATAAATTGTTAAAGGTTGGAATCAAGGAGGCAGATAAAATCTGTGGTTCTTTTACACCTATGTTGTTGTTGTTAGTTGCGAAGTCGTGTCCGACCCATCACGACCCTATGGACAACGTTCCTCCAGGCCTTCCTGTCCTCTACCATCTTCTGAGTCCATTTAAGCTCTCGCCTACTGCTTCAGTGACTCCATCCAGCCACCTCATTTGTCGTCCCCTTCTTCTATTGCCCTCAATCTTTCCCAGCATTAGGCTCTTCTCTAGTGAGTCCTTCCTTCTCATTAGGTGGCCAAAGTATTTGAGTTTTAGCTTCAGGATCTGGCCTTCTAAAGAGCAGTCAGGGTTGATCTCCTCTAGGACTGACCAGTTTGATCGCCTTGCAGTCCAAGGGACTCGCAGGAGTCTTCTCCAGCACCAGAGTTCAAAGGCCTCAATTCTTTGGTGCTCAGCCTTTCTTTTTTTTTATTGAAAAGTTTTACAATACATTTTTTAAAAAGACAAAACCCCTCCCAGCCCCCTCCCCTCTCCCCAACCCTCCCCAACACCTCCCTCCCCCTCCCCCCTCCCTGACTTCCCAGAGCTCAATACAGGGTATAAAAATACAAACAATCATAGTCTACCTTATGCAAACAACAATAAAATATTAAATCTATCACACTTTAACTCTTATAAAATAACTACAAGCAATTTAAATATCACATCAATACTTATTCAAATGCTAGATGAAACTTTTTAGTCCGGTGCTCAGCCTTTCTTATGGTCCAACTTTCACAGCCATACATTGCAACTGGGAAGACCATAGCCTTGACTATACGCATTTTTGTTGACAGGGTGATGTCTTTGCTTTTTAGTGTGTTGTCTAGATTTGCCATGGCTTTCCTCCCGAGGAGCAAGCATCTTTTAATTTCTTGGCTACAGTACCCATCTGCAATGATCTTGGAGCCCAGGAAAATAAAATCTGTCACTACCTCCATTTCTTCCCCATCTATTTGCCAGGAATTGAGAGGGCCGGATGCCATGATCTTGGTTTTCTTAATGTTTAGTTTCAACCCAAGTTTTGCACTCTCCTTCTTCACTTGCAACAAGAGGCTCTTTAGTTCCTCTTCACTTTCGGCCATTAGAGTAGTATCATCTGCATATCTTAGGTTGTTGATATTTCTTCCGGCAATCTTAATTCCAACTTTTGATTCATCTAGCCCTGCCTTTCTCATGATGTGCTCTGCATATAAGTTAAATAGGCAAGGCGACAGTATACAGACTTGCCGGACTCCTTTCCCAATTTTGAACCAATCAGTGGTTCCGTGTCCAGTTCTCACTGTTGCTTCTTGGCCCACATATAGGTTTATCAAGAGACAAATAAGATGGTCTGGTACACCCATCTCTTTAAGAACTTGCCAGAGTTTGTTATGATCCACACAATCAAAGGCTTTAGCATAGTCAATGAAGCAGAAGTAGATGTTTTTCTGGAACTCTCTAGCTTTCTCCATGATCCAGCGTATGTTGGCAATTTGATCTCTAGTTTCTCTGCCTCTTTGAAATCCTGCCTGTACTTCTGGTAGTTCTCGATCCACATACTGCTGGAGTCTAGCTTGTAGGATTTTAAGCATAACTTTACTAGCATGTGAAATGAGTGCAATGGTGCGATAGTTTGAACATTCTTTGGCACTGCCTTTCTTTGGAATTGGAATGTAAACTGATCTTTTCCAATCCTGTGGCCAATGTTGAGTTTTCCAAGTTTGCTGGCAAATTGAGTGTAGCACTTTTATTGCATCGTCTTTTAAGATTTTGAATAGCTCAGCTGGAATACTGTCACCTCCACTGGCTTTGTTGTTGCTCAGCTTTTCTAAGGCCCACTTCACTTCACATTCTAGGATGTCTGACTCGAGGTCAGTGACCATCTCATCATGGTTATCAGGGATGTTAAGCTCGTTCTTGTATAGTTCTTCTGTGTAATTTTGCCACCTCTTCTTAATCTCTTCTGCCTCTGTTAGGTCCCTGCCATTTTGGTCCTTTATCATGCCCATTTTTGCATGAAACGTTCCCTTCATCTCTCCAATTTTCTTGAAGAGATCTCTGGTCCTCCCTATTCTATTGTTTTCTTCTATTTCTTTGCACTGTTCATTTAAGAAGGCATTCTTATCTCTTCTAGCTATTCTCTGTAATTCTGCATTCAATTGGGCTATCTTTCTTTTTCTCCCTTGCCTTTTGCTTCCCTCCTTTTCTCAGCTATTTGCAAAGCTTCCTCAGACAGCCATTTTGCTTTCTTGCATTTCTTTTTCTTTGGGATGGTTTTGGATGCTACTTGTTGTACAATGTTGCGAACCTCTGTCCATAGTTCTTCAGGCACTCTGTCTATCAGATCTAATTCCTTAAATCTATTTGTCACCTCTACTGTATATTGAACAGGGATATGATTTAATTTATACCTGAGTGGCCTAGTGCTTTTCCCTACTTTCTTCAGTTTAAGCCTAAACTTTGCAATGAGAAGCTCCTGGTCTGAGCCACAGTCAGCTCCTGGTCTTGTTTTTACTGACTGTACTGTCTTCATCTTTGGCTGCAGAGCATATAGTCAATCTGATTTCTGTGTTGACCTTCTGGTGATGTCCATGTGTAGAGTCGTCTCTTGGGTTGTTGGAAAAGAGTGTTTGCTATGACCATTGTATTCTCTTGACAAAATTCTATCATCCTGTGCCCTGCTTCATTTTGTACTCCAAGGCCAAACTTGCCTGTTATTCCGGTTATCTTTTGGCTTCCTACTTTAGCATTCCAATCCCCCATGATGATAAGGACATCGTTTTTTGGTGTTAGTTCTATAAGGTGCTGTAGGGCTTCATAGAACCGGTCAATTTCATCCTCTTCAGCACTGGTGGTTGGGGCATAGACTTGGACTACTGTAATATTGAATGGTTTGCCTTGGATTCGAACTGAGATCATTCTGTCATTTTGAGGATTGTATCCCAGTATTGCTTTTCCTACTCTTTTATTGACTATGAAGGCTACGCCATTTCTTCTGAGGTATTCTTGCCCGCAGTAGTATGCCTGATGGTCATCTGAATTAAATTCACCCATTCCTGTCCATTTTAGTTCACTGATACCTAAGATGTCGATGTTCAGTCTTGTCATCTCTTGTTTGACCACGTGCAGCTTTCCTTGATTCATGGATCTTACATTCCAGGTTCCTATGGAGAAAAAACCTTTACAGCATCGGACTTTCCTTTCATCACCAGACACATCCACAGCTGAGCGTCCTTTTGGCTTTGGCCCAGTTGCTTCATTCTTTCTGGCGCTACTAGTACTAGCCATCTGCTCTTCCCCAGTAGCATATTGGATGCCTTCCGACCTGAGGGGCTCATCTTCCAGCATCATATCATTTTGCCTTTTGGTACTGTCCATAGGGTTTTCATGGCAAAGATACTGGAGTGGTTTGCCATTTCCTTCTCCAGTGGATCATGTTTTGACAGAACTCTCTGCTATGTCCTGTCCGTCTTGGGTGGCCCTGCACGGCATAGCTCATAGGTTCATTGAATTATGCAAGCCCCTTCGCCACGACAAGGCAGTAATCCATGAAGGGGTTTACACCTATACGATGCAGCAAAAATGTTCAAGTACTAAATCCCTTTCTGCTTTTTAAGCTTGTGACAGATATAAAAGAATAGAACAGGGCTGTCCACCAGGTGAAGTCAACAAAATCAAGATGGGAATTACAATGGAGAGAATGAAGTTTTCATATTTTCTAAGTGAGTTATTATTGTGTTTTCTTTATTGAAGAAAGCAAAGGAACAATAAATATATTTGACTAAAAGCAACCAAACATCACAACTACTTGTGCTGTTAAAGAAGATAACAAGAAGATAAGAGTGGTGAACAAATTAAAATTCACCCAATTTACTGAATCGTTGACATTTGAAGATTCTGTAACAAAAACAAAACAAAAGACAAGGGCAGAAAGTCCATCAAATAAGAATTACAGGTTTTCCCTTTAATATTTGTTCTCCAGCTTGCATGACATTACTGGACAATAACTCTCCACCTTCCTTCTGTTGGCTGTATTGGTTGAAGCAAAAGCCAGAGGGCTCCAAGTTCCCATTCCTATTTAAAAATTTCTACCATTCATATTAAGGAATTCTAATTAAAGGAGGATGGGGAAGGAAAAGTCAAGATGATGAACTTAATTACATAAACACAGCCTAAATCAAAACCTTGCTCTTTTGTCTTCCTAACAAGCCTGCTTGCTGATTGTGCAGCTTTGGCTTGAGTATACACAAAAAAGCTAAGTCTATCACACATTACTTAAAGAATTGATTGGATTTGTAGCCTAAAGGATTCCTTCCATTGTTCTATTTGATATTCTTTGTATATTTTAATGGTCAAACAGAGAGGCCATATTAATTTGCTTTGTGGTATCTGCAACAGAACATCCAGATTCAGCCATAGTTTCATTCGATACAGCATTAACCTTGTGAACTCTCAAGCTTCCTCCTTCCGTTATATATTCAAGATGGACAGTATTTAATATTTATTTGTTATGCATATGTAGGGGTGTCTATACATATGTGTATATAGTATGGTTAGATGTGTGTCATGTATGTGTTCCACTTTGAGAGCGGGCAACTAAATTTCATTTTTGATGTGTGCCGTTGTGCCCACGGTAAAAAAATGACAATAAAGGTTATCTTATCTATCTTATCTAATTTATGAATCATCACAGTATCATTCCTTTCTTCTCTCTCAATTTATAGATACTGTAAATTCCCAACCATACATGTATTGGTTGTGGTTGCTGGAATGAAAAAAAATATAGAGAGAATCACAGGTTCTCCACCCTTTTGTAGGAAGAAACTGGAGAAAGAATTAAGTTAACATTTGTGCCACCTTCACCTAAATGATCAGCAGCCATCCAACCCTGGCTAATTTCTATGGATTGAAATGGATGATAAACCAACAGGTAATAAATATCAGGGCAGTAGGTTGTATTGGAAAGTAAGAACAAAACGATTGACAATATGATAACTTCATACCACTTTGATACTGGTGCAAGAAACAGTAAGGCCAGGGCAGTTAAATTCAACTTAAAGGAAAACTTTTTGCTTACATTTAATTTTTAAAAAATTAGCTAGCTATTAATTATTTTCCTTTTATTTTTTTGCTCAGAGGTCTAGAGCATGCTTTGCACGTTATTGTTTTTATTTCTCATTATTTTCCCAGTTTAATTTGTATTTACTTTTACTACTGAAATAAAAATTTCAATAAAAAAGAGATCTGCAGCATGGTCTAATGGTTAAGGCACCAGGTTGGAACCCAGGAGATTGTGAATTCTACTCCCACCTTAAGCATGTAAAGCGGTTGGGTGACTTTGGGCCATTCATTCTCTCTCAGACCAACCCACCTCACAGGGTTGTGGTTGTGGGGAGAAAAGAAAGAGGAAGGAGAATTAGGGGTATGTTTGACATTAGTTATTTATAAAAAAAGTTATTTATAAAAATAAAGGCAAGATAAAAAATCTAAAACTTTGTTCTTCAATGAAGAATAAATTCTGTTCTTTCGTGATATAAATATCAGCCCTTAGATACTTAACTAATCTCTGTAAAAGAGCTAGAATAAAGTAGTTATAACTAGAAAATTATGAAGCCAAAAGTAGAATCTATGGTTCATCATGAGGAATAAATCTCTTGTAAAGCAAGACAGGAGATACACATTAAATCATCTGGCTTATCCAATTGGGAATTTAGTTAGGGCTTCTCCAGATGCTTCAAATGGGAATTTTCACACTATTTGACATTATCATCCAGTTCCATTCCAAAAGGAAAAAGTTTATTCAAGTGATATAATATTCTCCCATTTCACTGAAAACAGTGTGGCTACATTTTTGAGATATCTGAACAGCTTGTAACAGCTGGAAACATGGCTGTTCCTAGCCAACAGTTGTAGTATGCTTGGAATTGCCTGGATTAATACTTTTTTCCTGTCGATCAGAAATGTATCAAATTGGTAATATACTACTGCATGTTGTTTGCTAGAAATAATTACAGGATTCATTTCAGAATGCTGAAAACTGAGACTTAAGACCAGCAAGTTGAAATGACAGGCACAGAGAGAAGAACAGAACATCACTCTTGGCATCTAGGAAGACTCAGATTTAGCAGGCATACCAGTATGCAGCTGTCAGGCATCCTTGTCCCAGTCTAACACTACGTCAATTCCCTAGAAGTATGGAGTAGATATACACATATGGCACTGAATAAAGAATTCTGCAAAACCCAATATAATTTTTGAATTCAGCAGACATCTCCCAGGTAAGTATGCACTTTGGTACAGGTACTCCTGAACTTAAATCTGCTCACTTAGTGATCATTCAAAGTTACCCTCCCCTAGTTTACTTATGCTGCAATTCTAAGGAGTTGCCCCAGCCCTCCTCTCTGTGGCCATGTGATGTATTTTCGGTACTCAGCAACTGACCCACCTTTATGGACATTTGTGGCCTCCTGCAATATCATGATCACATTTTACTATATTTTTGACAAAAGTCAGCATTTGCTCCCAGCATTGTTTGGCAAACAATTGGTTCGCTTACCAACTGCTGCAAAAAATGTCATAAAATTGAGTTGGTTACATGGGTGACCCTTTATTGCTATCATGATTTACCACCATAAGGTCCATTACAGTTGAAAGTCAAGGACTATCTGTATAGGGGTTTTTTATGTGTAAGCCATTATAAAGTGAAAGATACATAAGAATCATATTAGTCTTCACTGAATTAATATAAAGATTTAGTACCGTATTATTACTACTTGTGCCATATTACTACTTGTGTTGCTTCAGGACAAAAGGAGCAGTAGAGTTTTGCCCGTCCCATCAATTTTTGATTTCATCTAAACAAAGAAATACATTTGCATATTTCAAATTTAATGTGCAAATTGGACATGTCCTTTAGATTACATATTACTCTCAATTTTGTGAAGCATTTTTCAAAACTAAAATATAAGAGGTAGGACATTAGGTGAAGGTAAATATAAAAGTATGACTATTGGGTAATTTCCCCCTTAAAACATTTTACATGCTTTTTAATTAGAACAGATTAATGTCTGAATATTTACAAAGCTGAAATAGACAGAAGTAGGCTGATGTAATAATTTATACTGTTTATCCAATATAGATTTTAATGATACACTTCCAAAAGTATTATTATGTAGGGAAAAATGTCTGCATATCTTATCAGATAGACTGAAACCTCCACTTGTACTTCATAAAAAAAGAATAAATAAAAAAAAATATTACTGTGTTAAAACAATTGCTTTTTACACTACATCACTGAAAGGCAAGTGAGATGGATAAATTTGTGAAATCCTGAAATAAGTTAAATCTTAGTAAGAGATACAATAAAGAAAAAGTGTTATCTGTGCTATTATTTTGCCATCTTTTTGTAACTTTTACACTGAATTCAGTTATATTTAGCTTGTCTTAACTGGGATGTGAACAAATATTCCAAAGAGTTTATTATTGCAAGGAATGTTTTTTTTACACATTACTAGTTAATCTCACTCTTCTTTATGGCAGCCCCTGAGATATTGGAACACTGCTATCATGTCACCCTTCGCCATTCTCTTCATTAAAATAGACATATCCAATTCCTGCAACCGTTCCTTACATCTTTTAGCCTCCAGTCCCCTAATCATTTTTGTTGCTCTTCTCTCTACTCTTTCTAGAGTCTCAATATCTTTTTTTACATTGTGGTGACCAAAACTGAATACAGTATTCCAAGTGTGGCCTTACCAAGGCATTCTAAAGTGGTATTAATACTTCATGTGATCTTGATTCTATCCCTCTGTTAATGCAGCCTAGCACTGTGTTGGCTTTTTTGGCAGCTGCAGCACACTGCTGGCTCATATTTAAGTGATTGTCTACTAGGACTCCAAGATCCCTCTCACAGTTACTACTATTGAGCAAGGTACCCTGTATTTTGGGGCATTAGCTATTCCTGCCAGCTTCATCTGCAAATTTGACAAGTTCCCCTTCTATCCCCTTCTCTAAACCATTTGTAAAGATATTGAAGAGTACTGGGCCTAAGACAGAACCTTGGAGTATGGCACTTCTCTCCATGTAGAGGTAGATGCAACATTCCATCACAGTTTATTACTGTGGGATATCCATCCTTGATGTAAGCACATAGCATATAATAATAGATGACAGGAAAGTGAAATGATTTAAGAGAAATCTTCCCATTATTGATGCTAATGAGATATTCGCTGATGTATTGATATTACTAAGAGTTGGTAAAGAACTTTTTTAAAATGCCATTGCTGCCTAATTTGCTGAAATGTCAGAAAGTGATTTGGGCAGCTCCGTGTCAAGAATTTTATTGAGATAGAGAAGAAAATGAGAGCTTTTCAAATGATTATTAGTGGAGTGAGACATTTATCACAGCCAACGGGGTCAAAAATTTAAAAGGGATTACTCTCTACTGCAATTTTCTTCTTTTCATTGCTTGAGTGGCTTGGCTGTTCTATGATGTGATCTTCTCCTCCTCCATTTGTTGGAAATGAGCCAAACATGAGTTCAATATAATAGCTTTAGCTACTATGTGGAGAGAACAAGCAGATCTGTCTGGCAATACTTTAAGATTAAAAAAAGAAGGAACATCTCACAGTACTGTGCTATTTCATCTTCATTTCCTTCCACGTGCCTTAATTCTGTGCTTGAAAGAGTTTTCCCAAACACAGTGCTAAATATAGTTATAATGTCTACTTAGTAGAATTAGAACAATTGCCATACTTTTTATATCATTCATCACCAAGGCCAAATTACAGCAACAACAACAAAAAATCTGCTGTCATTTTTAGTTTGGAATGTTTATTAAATTTGTGGGGGGGCCAGGGCATTTTAGGACAATCAATGTACAGTTAAAACAAAGTGCAGCTTAACTCTTCAAAGCACTTTTTCATGCAACTTGGTTTATGTGAATTAGGTTTACAATAAATATTTGGAAATGGAGCACAAAAAACAGATATGTCCATTGATTTCCAGAATACTTTTAATTCACTTCTTTATAGCAGACATTTACTACTAATTTCTGGAGATAAAACACATTTAAAACTGCATTGTTTCATCTATTTTAGCTTTCCTGAGTCAACTACAGATGGTCCTCATTTAATGACCACTTGTTTGGCAACCTTTCAAACTTATGACAATACCAAAAGACTGTTAGCTACTAGCAGATCTCATATTTACAGTCACTGCAGCATCCCTGTGGTCATGTGACCTTTATATCTTTCAATGGGAAAGCAACCAAGAAGTCAGAACTTGCTGTCATGTGATATCCTCACTTAATAAACTCCACATTCTTGCTAAATGATGCAAAAATTCTATAGCTAATGAGGTGGAATCAGATCCTAACATACTGTTGAAAGTTGTCCTTCATCAGCTGGATATAGGAGTCTTATATTAGTGAATATAAGAAACTTCTGTTGTGTTTCCTTGAGACTTTAATTTGCCTTTTATGGATTCAACACTATGGAAAAGTGTATTCAATTTTTAACATTTCTGGACAGCTTCAATCAATTCATTTCTGATTAAAAACTGAATATTTGAACACCTAACAGATGACTGGAGGAGAAATGTTGTTTGTTCATAAGAATCTCTCTGTGGGCATCTGCCAACTTTTCTGTTGCTCAGATCTTATTGGTAAAAAAAACAAAAAAGTGCTACAAAAATGGCAAAAGCAATAAAGGGAGGTGGAGGGGAAAAAAGCATAGTTATGCTTGCTTTGCCCCTCCACCCCACCCTTACAAAGAGAAAAGATTTGGCTTTCTCTCTAGAAGCCATGGTAGAACTGGTGATTAGCTCTGAATCAATAGCCCAAGAATACAGTCTGGATATGGGTAGTGTGTACTTTGTACTTCCTCAGTACCTAACAACAACAAAAAGATATCACAGTGATTCTCTTGAAAATATATAATATGTGGAATATGTATTAAATGTGTTTACTTACAGGATTATGGGCCATTCCAATCAAATGACCCTGTCACAAAAAAGAGAGTAGTCAAGCTATTCTCCAAAGTACCTGAAGGCAGGACAAGAAGCAATGGATAGAAACTAATCAAGGAGAGAAGCAACACAGAACTAAGGAGAAATTTCCTGACAGTTGGAAACAATTAATTGGTGCAATGGCTTATCTCCAGAAGTTGTGGGTGTTCCAACACTAGAGGTTTTTAAGAAGAGATTGGGCAACCATTTGTCTGGAACGGTATAGGATCTCCTGCTTGAGCAGGCGGTTGGACTAGAACAGGGCTTATCAAACTTTTCACCGATTGTACCACTTTTAGGATATGGCAATATTTGAGTACCACCTAGCAAGGTGTTAAAAATTTGATGACCAAAAAAAAATCTGTTCAAAGTTGCAATTGCACTGAAATGACCTATGACCATTTTTCACACTTATGACCATTGCAGCATGCCCAGGGTCATGTGATTTATATTTGGATGCTTGGCAACTGATTTATATTTATGATGGTCACAGTGTTCCAGGGTCATGTGATCTCCTTCTTCAACCTTTTGATAAGCAAAGACAATGGCAAGGCTGCTGGTGGCCAAGACGGGACTTTCTTCCCTCCCTCCTTCCCTGCCTCCCTCTTTCTCATTCCCATCTCCTTCTGAAGGAAGTATTTGAAAAAAAACCCTAATATTTTCCCTCTTCCATATATTCATCAAACAAGGAAAAGCCTCCAGAGACAGAAAAGACAAACTGCTGAGGGAACTACTGTAGCTTAAAAAGGTGCATTCCCCTTTAAGGATTAGTTAAGGAGCCAGCAGCTGTCACTTAAGGGAGAAAATAAAATAAAATAAAATAGTAAGCACTGGCTGTCAGCTAAGGCAGCCTCCCCAAATGGCTCCATTCATAAGTAAAGGAATGCTACAGGCAAAATTCATTCAAGAGAAAAATACTTCAAAAACCCTTGTAGCAAAACTTACAGCTAACAATAGCAGAACAATAGAAACTAACACGAGGCTTCTGGTTTGCATGTGTGGCACTTTCGGATGTACAGGGAGAGCTCCCTCCCTGCTGTCCGTTCTTTCTTCATTGGAGGACCCTGAAAAGGGTCAAAAGTCGCCCTGGTGGCGTGACCACCACAAGGAGGCCCTCCTGTGATCGTGGAAGGGTGGCAGCCCTCCACTTGAATCTGGAGCAGCTCCTTTTGGTCCAAAGAAGAGACTGGCCATCAACATGGCCGATCATTAAGCCGTTCCCTGCTGAAAGCCAAAAGCACCATCTAGCATGATGAAGCAATCTGGAGGACTTGGGTCAGACGTCTCCTTTCTTATTCCCCTAACTGCCTGCCTATGGGACTTTTCTGAAAATCTTCTCCCCTCCTTTTTTTTGAAAAAAAAACCAACAACCAGCTTTTGTATACTTGGGGGAATAACATTTTAAGTGAAGAAGAAAAAAACACCATCTGATTAAGCAAAGAAACTAAGCAATCTCATTCCTACCTATTAAAAAGCTCATATTTTTGTGGGGATCTACTACCCTATTTTCTATTTAAGATGTGAACTAAGGAAAAAAAGAATGGACTAATTATACAAAAGCTTTATATTAATTTGAAAAAAAAAAGAATTTTTCAACTTATTCTATATGCTACTGATGACATCCTGTGGCTTAACTTGGAAGAATAAGCAAAAGTAAACCTTTTGCTTATTCTGACAGCTGACTGAATAACAGAGCTGTCCTTGATATTATCTTCAAAGACAAGTGTGGGAACACCTGACACTGAAACCAACTTTTAGGAGCATTGGAGGTGGAAAATTACTGACTCTTATTAAAATAGCCTCCATGGAAGACTTAGCTGTAAACACTAACGAAATGGATGATTATATCCCACCACTTAACTACAAATTGATATTGGAAACAATCTTGGCTATAACTGAGCAAATTAAGTGCATGATAAACCTGACAATTCAAAGCCACCAGACCAAACTTTGACCTTAAATGATGAACTGACAACCCCAAAACAAATAGAAGAACTGGAAATTAACACTAAAATAGGAGACTTCAAAGAGCAACAAACGCAGCCTACAGAGAACTTTGAAGTCCAAACTCCAACTTTAACTACAAAACTTACAGTTCAAAAAAACAACACCCGAAGAAAGCAACATTAAGAGTGAAGATATCAAAGGCCTTCAAATACAGTATGTTGAGGATTCAGCTAATCAAACAATAACAACATTAGCTACTACTTTCTACCTACCCTAGATGGAAATGGAACAAGAATTACATCAAACATCAAAAACTGAGCTATTAAAGCAATATTTCAATGATTATAAAGGGGACACCAGTTTGGCAAAACTGTCAATTGGATGGTCTCCATGGATTCAAATAAGAGGTGGAGGAAGAAAGGGAGACACATTTGAGAATTTAAAGACATTAAGAAGCCTGATTGGCAGAAAAGGAAGGCAAGAGTTAGATTTAAAGATTTAGACTTGTCTCTTTTTTGGGATTTGTAAGGACAGAACTTAAAAAATCTTTTTGATGGACTAAGGGGAATCTTTAAAAAAAACAAAACTGATTTAATATTCAGGTTTCAGATTTTTAAAGGAAAACAAAATTAAGCTTTTAGAATAAAACTTTGAATTATACTATAGAATTTAGAATCTTATAAGATAGTATTTTAATAAGTGTTGAATGGTTAAGACAAAAAATCTTTTCTAACAATTGGTGATTTGTTAAGATGAAAACTAGACTTTACTGCTAAATCATAAGAATTATTTGTAATGAACAATGTAAGTTTTGTAGACAAGAGAACTATTCTTTACTGAAATAGAGAATTGTAGGCTACCCCAAAAGTAAGCTTTCTTCTGTATATTATAGACCACTTTAGAGTATTTTATTGCAATTAGGTAAAACTTAAAAACAGGATTTTGATATCTATTAGTCTAATTACATTGAAAACTTTGTTAATTGATTAGGTCATATCTAGAAAGGTACTAACTTGATCACTTTGACTATGTGAAAATTAAGGGAATCAGAGAGGGAAACTTTATTGATGCAACCTGAACTATTTACAAACAACTTGTTATTTGTTACTTTTCACTACCCAACCACCATATTGCTTCACAAATACATGTATATGTAAATATTGAAAAACCAATAAAACTTGAATAAAAAAGAAGCTAACATGAGACATCAGCCAAATAAAAATTGCCGAACACTCCTTAAGAACACAAAGCCCACATTGCACAAATCCCAGAACTTCAAAATCACAAAAGCACATAAGAATCCTTCCACTCTCCATCTCCCTCCCTCTCTCCATGCTTCACCTCCAACTAATGCTACCTTTCTTCATTGCTGCCTTTCTTCATTCCTCATGGAGGGCGACTCCTCCCCCACTGTGTTTCTTGCCTGTTTGTTGATGCCAGCACAGATGGCTGCCACAGAAGTTGTAAATCAGCTCATGGCCTGCCTGCTTGATCTCCTCTCCTCTCCCCCACCCTCCTCCTTCTTTTACTTTGGTGCAGCTAGAGCTGAATCTGCCTCCTCCCAAGGTTGCCTCTTTTTTCCCTCTCTCCTTCTCCTGCCCACTGCCTCCTTTTATAGCCTCTCCTGTCTCCACCCCTCTCCTCCTCCTTTCTCATCCAGTTGAGCTGGAAGTGAGCCTGGGGCCTTTGCCTCATCCCAGCCACTCTGAAGCTCTGGAGGAGTCTCTCACAGTAAGTCCTGCGCTGTGTTGGTTTGTTCCTTCCTCCACTACACTTGGCTTGGGAGGGCCGCGTACCACCTGCCACATATTAATGTACCACAGGTGGTACAAGTACCAATGGTTGAAAAGCCCTGGACTAGAAGACCTTCAAGGTCCTTTCCAACTCTGCTGTTCTGTTACGTCTCCAATACGTAAGTGGGAGTAAGACAGCACAAAGTAGGGACTTGCTAATTTTAGATATGATGTTGGCTACTAATGTAAATGATTTACATTATTACATTAAGAGCCCTGGTAGCGCAGTGGTTAGAATGCAGTATTGCAGGCTAATTTTGCTGGTTGTCAACTGCCATAAGTTCAGCACTTTGTTTCACCAGCTCAACCTCCCATCTTTCCAAGGTCAGTAAAATGAGGACCCAGATTGTTGGGGTCAATATGCTGACTCTGTAAACCGCTTGGAGGGGGCTGTAAAGCACTGTAAATTCTAAATGTTGTTGTTATTTAGAAAGAGAACTGACCAAACAGATCTATGAATGAGGAAGCTATACTGTAGCTAAGTAGCCTCTGTATAGTATACAGTTACCTCCTTAATCATGGACAGCACATCTTTGAAACCAGATGTTGGGCAGTAATAATGGTATAAGAGAATCACATTTTTTTAACTTATCAGATGTACTTGTTTGACCAGTATATGACAGAATATTCTCCAAACTGTCTGGAATTCTTTCAATTACCTTTAAAATTGAGCTATATACAAGTATGTAATATATATATGAAAAGTGTGTGTGTGTGTGTGTGTGTGTGTGTGTGTGTGTGTATGTGTGTTTGTATTCATTCTAATTTGGGGGCAGATGCACTACACTACTTCCTAAAAGTTGGAATATGGTAGCTTCCATGCTTTGAGTGGATGAATCACTCTGAAAGTTTTGCACAAAGAATTAAGAGAACTCATCTGTGTATTTTGTCACAACCCACAATTTCCAAGATTATGGGTGTGTTTGTAGATTTCTCTACAACCCACAAGCAGGCAGGGAAAGGAGCAAAGTTTTTTGTCCCCATTAAACATCTAAAATGAGATCAGGTTGTTTTTTAAAGAATAAAGTACATATTTCCGTTATAAATTCATTCTACATAAAAGCAAAGTAAAGATCAAACAAACTGTAATGTGTGCACTAGAAAAAAATAAAGCTGTATCAGAAAATTAAATTTAATGTGAAACATTAAAATTAGGACAATGTGGTTGCCAGAAAGTGACATCCTTTCAATTTATTCAGCTGTGCATTTCATTCTTCTATGTTATATTCCTTGATAAATATATTCCATTATGGCCTGAATTGTTTAGTTACCTATAGTGATGTAGCATAGTGTCAACCATGAAAACTACTTTTTACCTGGAACCAATCTCACAGGTGCACTTTGGTACAGAATCTGTAGTACTAAGAGGAAAACAAAACAAAAGCAAAAACCAGCTTTCTGTTTGTTTCTTATAGCTATTCTGTATGTTTCTTATAGCTATTAAGATCAGGTTTTTTTTAAAAAAAAATCTCTGGTGGCTTCCGGTTTGCACACGCGACACCAGTGGGCATGCAGGAAGAACCCTCTCCCTGCCGTCCAATCTTTCTTTCTCAGCCCTCTGCTTGATCCAGAGCAGCTCCTCTGGCCCAAAGAAGAAGAGATCGGCCATATTAATGGCTGATCATTAAGCCGTTCCTGCCAAAAGCCAAAAAGCACTATCAAGCACAACAAAGCAATCTGAAGGAGCTGGGTGATATCTTACCTTTCTTACACCCCTAACTACTTTCCTGTGGGACTTTCCTAAAAATTGTCTCTCCTCCCCTTTCGAAAGAGCGACGACTACTTACTTGGGGAATTAAAAATTTAAAGCCTTAAAAAATGGAACTCATTAACTGAACAATTAAGCAATTATATTTGTACTTTTGGAACTTTTTACCTGGAACCAGGTAAAAAATTCTTATTTTTATGGGAACCTACTATTCTATCTAGGGACGCTGAGCTTGTCGATCTGAAGGTCGGCAGTTTGGCGGGTCGAATCCCGAGTGCCGCGTAACAGAGTGAGCACCTGTTACTCGTCCCAGCTTCTGCCAACCTAGCAGTTCAAAATCACGTAAAAATGCAAGTAGAAAAATAGGGACCACTACAGTGGGAAGATAACAGCGTTCCGTGCGCCTTTGGCGTCTAGTCATGCCGGCCACATGACCACGGAGATGTCCTTGGACAAGCGCTGGCTCTTCGGCTTTGAAACAGAGATGAGCACCGGCCCCTAGAGTCGGAAACGACTAGCATGCATGTGCAGGGGAACCTTTACCTTTACCTTTACCTTACCTTACTATTCTATCTACCTTTAAAAGCTGTGAAAGAAGGACAAAAAGGAAAAAAAACAGATTTTTATAAGTTTGGAAAAGATTTTACAGGCCAGTGAGGACATCTTGTGGTGAAACCTGATATAACAAGTAAATCTCCCCCCTGTTCTGAGATTTGGCTCAATTTCAGATTTGACCTTGACATTTTCTTTAAAGATAAGAATTGGCAACACCTGGCAAAACAACTTTTAGGAATAGTGGAGGTAGACATTTATTGGCTTTTATTAAAAATATCCTCCATGAAACACCTATCTGTAAACACCAAAGAAATGGAAGAATTTTTTCTACCACTTGACTATGAATTCATACTTGGAACAATCCTGGCAGTGGCTGAGCAAATGAAAGCCAGACTGCAAAATAAATCTGACAGCTCAAATCTACCAAACCAAAATGTGACTTTAACTGATGATTTGACAATTCAAAAACCAAACGAAGAGGAGGAAATTAACATCAAAATAGGAGATGCTAAAGAACAGCAGATACAATCTACTGAGGACTTTGATTCCCAAATCTTGATTCCAATTATAAAATCTACAATCCAAAAAACAACAGAAGCCACAGAAAGCAACACTAAGATGGAAGATGCCAAAGGCCTTCAAATACAGTACATTGAGAACCTAGCCAACCAAACAACAAACAAAACACCGGACATGATCTCTTACCTGAGCCAGATGGAACTAGTAGAAGAAGATCAGAATGAACTAATGATAACTATACTACACCAAACATCGAGAATTGATTTATTAAAGCAACAATTTAATGATTATAAAGGGGAGATTTCTTTTGAAAAACTGACAATTAGATGTTCTCCCTGGACTCAAACAATATGTGTAGGAAGAAAGGGAGAAACATTTGAGAATTTAAAGGCACTGACATGGAAGCCTGTTTGGCACAAAAAGAAGGCGAGAGTTAGAATTTAAAAAATGGGGTCTTTTTCTTTTTTCTTTCTACTTGCTAGGATTTCTAATGACAGAGCTTAAAATTTTCTTTAAATGGACCAAGGGAAATCTTCAAAAGATATAAACTGATTTTAGATTTAGATTTTAGATTTCTAGGGGAAAGGAAAACTAGTTATTAGAACATAACTCTGAATTATATCATAGAATTTGGAATGATATAACAAAAGATATTTTTTTCCAATAATTGATGAACTATTAAGATAATAAACAGAATATATTTGTATAAAATGGGAATGCACTGAAATGAACAGTGTTTGTATTTTAGACATGACAATTATCATATAATCAAATAGGGGAAATGTGGGTTACCAGAAAATTAAGTTTTCTAGATACTATAGGCTATTTTGGAACACTGTATTGCAATTACCGTATTTTCCGGCGTATAAGACAACTTTTTAACCCATTAAAATCTTCTCAAAAGTCAGGGGTTGTCTTATATGCCGGGTACTGAAACTTTAGGGACAGGGCTGGCTGGAAAACCTGGAGCGGATCTCCCATTTAGTCTGTGCAGGGAAAGCGGGAACAATTGGAATAGAAGCTGCAGTCTGTGATTTTTTACAGGCTGGGGTCTGGGCGTCTTTCCTTCTAAAGTTAAAGAGCAGCTGTAATCTATCCCAACTTGAAAGGCAGGTGGGGAATGTCGCAGTCAGAGCAGCTGCTTAGCTCTAAGGACACATTTGACTCAGGAACTGGGCGGGCTGGCTGGAAAACCTGGAACAGATCTCCCATTTGGTCTTTTTTTTTTTAATCCCATTTATATCCCGCCCTTCTCCGAAGACTTAGGGCGGCTTACAATTTAAAGCACAAATCAATGTGCTTAGCAATAGCCTTCATTCTATGTATATGCCTGCTTATTAGAGCTTTCATACACACACACACACACACACACACACACACAAGCAGCATTATTACAAAGTTTGGGTTTTAATATTATTTAATTAATGTATTCTTATTTTATTGCCCTGTACACCGCCCTGAGTCCTTCAGGAGAAGGGTAGTATATAAATTAAATAAATAAATAAATAAATAAATAAATAAATAAATAAATAAATAAATAAATAAATAAATAAATAAATAAATTAAAGTCAGCTTATTGCTCCCAACAATCTGGGTCCTCATTTTACCTACCTCGGAAGGATGGAAGGCTGAGTCAACCTTGAGCCTGGTGGGATGCGAACCTGCACTAATTGCAGGCAGCTGGTGTTACTTAAGGCTCTGTGCAGTGAAAGCTTTAGAATGAATTAGGAAAAGTGAAAAAGTGAATTAGGAAAATAGGAAATGGTTGCTGGAATTGGGTATGTGTAGTTTAACGAAGAGAAGGGTGAGGGGTGACATTATAGCAGTGATCCAATATCTCAGGGGCTGCCACAAAGAACAAGAAGCAATGGATGGAAACTAGTCAAGGAGAGAAGCAACCTAGAACTAAGGAGAAACTTCCTGACAGTTAGAACAATTAACCAGTGGAACAACCTGCCTCCAGAAGTGGTGAATGCTCCAACACTGGAAGTTTTTAAGAAGAGACTGGACAGCCATTTGTCTGAAATTGTATAGGGTTTCCTGCCTTAGCAGGGGGTTGGACTAGATGACCTCCAAGGTCCCTTCCAACTACTTATTCATTATTATTATTATTATTATTATTATTATTATTATTATTATTAATGTTTAATCCACTTGCACTATTTTATGTTTACTTGCACTATTTTATGTTTGATGACAAACAGCCTTATGTTTATAAGTGACAGTTTTCCTACTAAGTACCTGCATGTCATAAGCATTTGAATTAAAATTACCATATTAAAATCAAATCTGATGTTTTTTAATTTTTATTTGGTGTGCGTTGGAAGAGGGGTAGTCTTATACGGCGAGTATAGCCCAAACCCTATAATTTAACAGGAAATGTAGAGGGTCGTCTTATACGCCCAGTCGTCTTATACGCCGGAAAATACAGTAGGTAAAATTTAACAACAGGACTTGGATATGTATAAGTGAAAATACATAGAAAATTGTTCTAACTGATTATGTTACAATTAGAAATGTATTAATTTGATTATGTTATTGTAATTAAGGGAACTGGAGAGGGAACCCTTAATGTAACCTGAGCTGATCACTAAAGATTTTGTTATTTGTTATTGTTAACCTTTGATCACCCAACCACCACATTGCTTCACAAATATTTGGATATAAAATTAGAAAATTAATAAAACTTGTTTTTTTAAAAAAATCTCTGGCCAGTATATTCTAGTCTTAACTTCTTCACAGAACAAGGCTGGGAGCCAGAATGATCAATATGAAGTCAAACCTTGCTTATTTTCTCAAAACCTGGCTTAATGAAAGAGAAAGGAAATCTAAATTTCAAACAGGAGTGGTACAATCACTTGAGAAAGAGATCTAACCTAAGTAAACACTTCTTAAATTGGGATTGGAGCAGGTCTGCTCCAGTTTTCACTAGGAAAATATGGCCCACTAGATTCTATGGATGTCCAGGATCTCTGACTTCTCCAATTCAAGATAAATGGGTCTACCCCTATGATTATCACCCAGACTGAAGGGAGACTTCACCTCTATTAGCAGCAATGTATCATGAAAATATGATTTAAAAGTGATTGCAAAAAACTTATTGTCTAATTTTGGTTGACAACATTTGGATAAGAATTACATTTGGTTAGTGTTTAGAACAGGGATAGGAACCTTGGCTCTTTTATGACTCGTGGACTTCAACTCCAAGAATTCCTGAGCCAGCATGACTCGTTGAAGTCCACGAGTCATAAAAGAGCCAAGGTTGCCTACCCATGGTTTAGAAGAAAAGCCTGCAGTGATATTTCAGGCAGTAATCAAAAAACAGTTTGGAAGAGAGCAATGGCAAACCATTCCTGTACATAATCCCTGAAAAATTTACATAAAGCTACTAAGAGTTAAAATCATCTTGAAAAAATTACCTTTAAAGTATAGCAAACATAAAATTGCAGCCACTAAAAATCCATCTTAGATACCCTGTGCTGTCCACATCCTGCAAACCTGTAAGCCAGGAAAAAAAATCTGATCTCTCTCAATTTAATCCTGATTTATACTCACAGAATCTTCCTGTTTATTGAATTGAATGAAAACCATGCTAGTTACACAGCAGACAGTTGGACACAGCATACATTCTGAAACATTCTGATCATTTTTTCAAGCAAGTTTTATTTCTGAATCATTTGTGAAGTATGAAAAAAGGTATGCACATTTTTATCCCTGCTTAAATATCTCAACATTTTAAACTCAACATAAAAAACAAGGGACCAAGAGAATATACATTTTCATTACTCTCTTACCAAGATGTTATCAGTCACTTTTGATTTTTGAAAGAATTCTATTACTATAGTATATATAATTATACAGCCTTAGTGCATATCTAGGTATGTATACTATAGGTATATGATAGCTAGATATATTATAGAATTTAAATATATTTACAGCTTGAAAGCCTATTGTCAGGTATAAATGTTTTAAAGAATTCTAATAAGAACAGAGATTTCTACTAATGGATACACACATTATTTTTCTTATTGTACATATTTGTATTCATTTCTATTGGAAAGCTGCATAACAGTTGCAATACTTTGGGCACAATTTATGTCTGGTTTGCTAATTTGTTTGTGAAGTGTAATTTTAGTTGGTTCATATCAAAATATGATCTGAATTCATTTGATTTCATCTGTAATAATCTAGTTTTTATAAATGACAGCCCTTTCCTGTGTTTACTACTGAATAAAAATTTATTTCAATAATGCATGTCTCAGATGGCAATTATCGCATCAACAAGGAACCCAATCCTGCAATTTGAGAATCATGTCCATGCCATGATCCAAGATAGCATATCAAGTTTACTCTGTGAAATCAATTACACTTTACTTCAGGTTTACCCAACTTGTAATACTCCCCCCCCCGATAAATTGGATCAGCATAATAGAAAATGTGTAGGCTGTGTAGAAGGAGAAATGTATCTATGCAATAAAAAACCTGGATGATTAGCATCATATTCCTAAGAGTGTGGTGTTCCATGGCTTTATCCCAAGCTTGCTGAATTAAAGAGAAGATGGTCCAGAAGAACAGCACTTATAAGAAAGAATAATTGTACAAATATTCAGGAATCCATTTATTGTGGCCATGTACCGATACAGTTCTTAGAAGGTAAGATCAACAGGACATACTATACCAGGGTTTGGCAACCTGAAACACTGAAAGAGCCACTTGGACCCATTTCCCTCACAAAATAAAAAACTGGGAGCCACAAAATGTCCGTGCACATGCATGCGCGTGTGCACAGACATAGGCTGACTTAGAAGCAAAAGCACTGCTGGTAGATCTTGTGGAATTTTTGCATGCAGTTTACTTGTGGGAGGGGGAAGGAGGAGGAAGCATGAAGCAGCCAGTCAGAGCCCAGATTGCTTATTGAGAGAGACAGAGAGAGAAAGAAAGGAGAGAGGGAGAGAAGGAAGGAAGACAAGAAAGGAAGAAGAAAGGAAGGAAGAATATGGGAAGGAAGGAAGGAATGAAGGAAGGAAAAAAGAAAGAGAAAGAAATAAAACAGGAAGGAAGGAAGAGGAAGGAAGATATAACCTTCAGCAAAGCAGCCTCCCTGCAAAAGAAACACATTCGCACTTATGTAAGCAGACACATGCCCCTACAAGCAGCTCCCCCCTCAGCCTCCCCTAAGCCAAAAACCTTCCCCTGCCTTAATTGCAGGTGAAACTTGCCGAAAGCCCAACCAGCCCATGCAGAAGCACTGCTGCTCACCTTTCCAGGGCGCTCCAGCCCAGCTTCTTTCCTCTCTTTTAGCTGGACAACCTTTCAAATCGGCCTCTGCAAGCATGCCAACTGGGGCGGTGGGCCGGGCCAGAGAAGAGCGGGAGCGAGGAAAGCGGCCAGAAGGACACATGACCTGCCCACCAGCTGATCCAGGCTAAGCTCCTCCCGAGCAAACACCCTAGCCGGATGATGTCGAGGCCGCTTTGGAAAGTGAAAGGAAGCATCGGGCAAAGCGGAGCTCCGTTTCCTGGCTTGCCTCCACTGCTTGGGGATGGGAGGTGCCCCTTTGGAGGAGGAGGAAGCACTGTCACCACCCCTGGCACTCTCTCCCAGGCTGAGCATCTTTGTGCAGCAGAGTGGCCGGGCATTTGCTCCCTTCTCCTGGCCTACTACAAGTCCCCAGGCTCCAGCAAGCCTCTGTTCCTGACCAACGATGAAGTGGGTCTGCCTTGTCATGCTGAGCATGCTGGCACCAGCCTTCCTGATCACCAGCATCACCTTCCTGGTGGCCCACATCGTGGAGAGCCTGGTAGATGGCCAGATCAAGCAGATGAGAAATAGGGTGTGCATCTTCCGTGCTGCGATCCCCAGTGGGGGCGCTTAAGGAATGGTTGCCGCATCTCCTTTGTGGACTTAGACTTCTCTTCCAGTCCCCCTCTGACACCCATCCTGTGCCTGCACGTGAGAAAACTCCCCACCTGTTCCATGGATCGTGGCTAGGGCACACCTGATCCAGGCCCTGAGCTCTGCGCCCTGCTCCCCATGATCCCTGCAAATGTGTGTCCAGCCCCTGGTTGCAGCCACTCCCTGCAGGGCCCTAATTTGAGGGGGCAGTTGTGATTTTGGCACTCAGGGCCACGACACGAGTGATCTCAAACCCCTTCCTGCTCAGGGAGTGGACGGCTCTGTCCCCCATCAGGCTTGTGCTTGCTTGTGAAGTAAGAAGAGGGGGGGGAGGGCGACATGGATCCCGCTGGCCTGCGCTCATGAGAAGTCAATCTGGTAGCTGCATCTCTTCCCTCATGGGTAGCTGCATCTCTTCCCTCCCTCCTGAGCCCTGCAGCTCTTCCAAGGGGAGGAGGAGGAGAGTAGGGATTGGGGCTGCTCGTGCCTGCTGAAGAGTGCCACGGCTCCGCTTGCCTGACAGAGGGGGGGCAATCTGCCCAGCCTCCTCTCCAGCCCCGGGCAGCACCTCTGCCTCCACCTTGCATTTGATCAGACTCTGCTTGCCTGGCAGGGTGGGAGCAATCTGCCCGGCCGGTCCTGGGCAGCACCTCTGCCTCGTGTGTATATTCGATCAGCCTCCACATTGCCCTCCCCACATGCCCCATCTGACTGACCCGCGCACCTTCTTTCCAGCAGTCCTCCATCTCTTCCTCTGCTGCCGCCACGTGCAGTCCAAAGAAGAAAAGAAGTTTGTGGGCAGTCCCACAAACAAAAGATTTTCAATTCAAACTTCATGAGATTTTTTTGTGAGAAATTTGAATTGATTGGTTGAATTTTTTTAGTCCCACTTATTTTTGGGGGAGGGGGACTGCATATGGCGGAGAACTGGGAGCCGCAGGAGATGGCTGAAAGAGCCACATGTGGCTCTGGAGCTGTGGGTTGCCAACCCATGTACTATACCAACCTAGGCCCTTGGCTGCTTTCAAGCATTCCTGGGGTTAACAAATAATTGACAAATACCAAGAAAGCAGGAGTGTTAATCAGTAATATCAAAGCAATAAAAAGTGCCAAGGTTTCTTAAACAAACAACTTTAACTTAACGGTCTTTCACAGTAATTGATTTTTCAATTTGAAGGGGGGGGGGGAAAGTTCCTCTAGGCAATATTCTTGTTGAATGGGAAAAAGCAGCACATTCTCAACAAGTAGATTACAATATTTTCTCACTGATAAAATTTGATCCCTCCTTTACCCACCAGCTACATCTGTTGCAACTGGGACTGATGGCATGTGGTTGCATGCAAATTGGAAAAATGGTGGCAACATCACTTGCAATAAACTACTTTCATCCTATACCCATCAAACATTACAAGTTAATTGCTTTGTTGATGTTTGAATAATAAAGGAGAAATCTGTCCATACCGACTTTGTTTCCTGCTTATTTTAGTCTAAGTCAGGGGTTCTCAACCTTTTCTTCACCATGGACCCCCTTTGAATACATTTTGTGGCCATAGACCATGGCCATGGACTCCCAAGACTTAATTCAAGGTTTAAATCACAACTTTTCTTCAATCCTTCACAGATTCACCCGTGAGAAAATCATAGCCCCCCAGAGGTCCGCAGACCACAGGTTGAGAGCCACTGGTCTAAGTTAAGCAGATGCCTTTTTCTCACTCCTTACCTGTAAAAGTCATTCTAATAAATAGTTTGCACACTATAGTTTGCACACTATTGCAATAATATCAAGGAAGGACATTAACATAATTTTATATTACTTGTTAAAGGAATTTATTGGCTTTCAATTGTTATTTCAACTTAGGCTATACACATTTACTGTTTATTTACTGAAATAAATTCATCTCCTTACATTCTTTTAATAAATTCTTTCTGAAGTATGTGTGTATTCAAATAATATATTATGTAAATCAGTTACTAAATTTATCTTAAATCTATTGTTTGAAAAATGCACATAGTTCCCAAGACTTCAAGTGATGGCAGCCTGTTGAAATAGCCAAAGACTTCATTGGCTGTTCTGGCAGCTGCAGCATATGCTTAACCTCAGGTCCTTATCAAAATCCTTCTTGTAGATACTGTATACTGATGAATTATATGACATCACTTCCATCCTTAGCAACCACATATGCAGACCTTTAAAAAAAAAGTGTTTTAGTTCACAAAAACCATTGTAAACATGCAGTTGCAAGCTTGGCATCCCCAAGACCAGGGCTTTTTTTGTCATAGAACGCTCAGAACAGAGTTCCGGCACCTTTTTTTGGATGGAACCTTGTAGGGTATGCAAGGCGGGTTGTATGACATGTGTGAGTTCCAGCACCTTTTTGTTTTACAAAAAAAGCACTGCCCAAGACACATGGATCCTATTATTAAATGTTAACTGGCTGCATTATTTTCAATACAATAATTTCTTTATAATAACAAAATCTTTGAACATAAAGCAGCTCATAGCCTGAACAGAGATTGTTCAGATCCTGAAGATCTGCTGCCAGTTGAAGCTAAGAAGTAGTTTACTAAGATCCTTGATACAATTCAATATTATAAAACTACTTTCTTCTGCATTTCTTTCTGCACATTCTAATTTTGTTATAGAGGGGGAAATATTGTGGGAGGAAAAATTCAAGCTTCTCTGGCTTGAACCGTTGCATTAATGTACTTATGAAGACCACACAAACCCATATTTTGTACAAATTTACATTCAGTTCATGAGCCAACCACGCAAGTAATATCTCTATTATTTTCAACTGTCAACTATCCAAGCAATCTCCTGCACCCATCTCATTAGCCTACTTTGAAATGTTCTAGCACAATATTCTTGCTAGCCTGTAAATTATATGCAGCAGAAAAAGCATGCAAGCAAGACCAACATTTATAATGATTGGTATCAAGCATTTTTGGAATAGAAAGGAAATCATACTGTATCAGAAGCAATTAAGCCAATTATCAAAGCATTACAGAATAGCTGACTGAAAAAATCCTATTAACTATTTTCTCATGTAGATAGTGGCCATCAAATTCTTATTAAAAACATTGTCACAAAAGGGAAAAACAAGATCAGATGGCTGAATCAAATACTGTAGTTATAAGTTTGTATGAAACAGCATGAATATACTGTAAATACTTCCTGAGGAGGTTATTTAGTCTCTTTATAGCAGGGGTGTCAAACTGCTGTCATGCAGAAGCTGTGCCCACCCCATTGCCGGCAATGGCAAAACTGTCCCAATACATTGTGCAACGTCACGTGACGTCGCGAGTTTGACATGTCTGCTTTATAGTCACCTGCTGTATTTTATGGGATAATTTATGCTGGAAGAAGAGGAAAGGAAGTTAAGGACTAGGGGAGTTACTTTTCTTTTTAAAAGTTTTGTGCCAAGAGTATAATCCAGTAAATGAATTCTGTTTCTGCTGGGCTGAATTCACTAAAATCCCTGTGTCATGGTGCAGAGTTGAAAGATCCAAATTTTTTGATAGTGATTGGTTTGAAAATTTTGGTGCAATTTAATCAATGAACTTCTGCACTTGCCAGTCTGATTTTTAAATTTGATCCTGAAACATTATGCAGCTTTTTTTTTTTATAAAAAAAGCACTTCATAAATACAAGAAAAGTATGAACAATATGTTAATATGTTGCCATCTACTGGCCATTTTTATCATTTCCAAGGAATCTACTACAGTTTAATGTTCCTTGTTTTTTCAGACTTGTTTTAAATATCTGGTAGGAAACTATAATGTTAATATTTCCCCAAGTTTCCTTAGTATAGAATATGAGCTCTTATTTTTGCAGTAGCTTTCTCATATGTAATCTATTTCCTCTTTCTCTGCAATTGACTCTATAGTAATTTATTAAGAATAAAATTTATTCATTTAATGCCTATTTATGAATTTAATGCCATCACTATATAGTCAGGATGTAGCTACATTAGCTACATTAGTGAAAATCCAAAAATTTGTATGAGTGGTTGCAAGTTTATTTAATGCTTAGTAAATGTATAATTACTACATAATTATTAAATTATTTGCTGTCATTGTTAAAAAATGCACGAACCTTATCAAAAACAAAATATTGTGTCACTTTGCAGCATAAGTTTGCAAGACTGAGAAATTTGAACACTGAAATTCAAAAATAAAAGAGTGTTTATCCCAATATAATATTCTAGAAAATGACTTGAACATTAACATAAAAGAAAAGTTTGAATAGCAGTAAAGAGAAGAAATAATCTGACCATAAAAGTTTGGACAATGGAAAGAAGGAAGCTGCAAAAAGAATTAGTGGTAATCCTGTCCAATTCTGTGAAATTCAAGTATAGAATTTTTGCAAGCTTAATTTATAGTTTTCAACTATTCCTCCAAAATCTCAATATTGTTAATTGTATATACAATTGTATTGTATTGTACATAATACATTTATACACTATTGTATTGTATTCTACATAATATATGCAGAATATATATATATTCTACTTAATATAATAACCAAAAACATGGATCTTTTCTGAGCCTGCTGTAATAGCCACAATTAGGCATTCATACAGTCTGAATATCGAAACATATTTTACTCCATGAAATTTCTCTGAAAATAAGCAGCTTTAGACAACTATTTTGAAAGTCTTCCAGATGAGAACCAGAATTATATAATTAAAACACTTTCCTGTGTTCCAATCTCTTTGCATCAGTAACCATTTCAGAAGAGAGATCTGGATAAGCTTTACTTGTCACAGTAATTTCTGACACAGAGCTTTGGAATAACAAAACAAAAAAAGCACATTCTGTAGTGTTATTGTGTTCTGAGATTGTATAAGTAGCTATTTTGGATCATCTGAAACCAGATCTCAAAAAAGATATTTGAAGTTACTGTTAGTCTGAAGAAAATAGGGAAAACTTTTCTAGTTTATTTTTTTAAATAAAAAAGAACATTGAAGCAATGCCTCATGATGAAATCTGGAGTCCCCCAGAGTCTTATTAAAATACATTGAATGAGATCTGATCATAGAAGGAATAAAATATTATACAATATTTAAATGAGAATTGTAAAAAAAATTTGTGTGTGTGTGTGTGTGTGTGTGTGAGAGAGAGAGAGAGAGAGAGAGAGAGAGAAACCAATCAAATTAAGTATGAAATTAAAAGTAGAATTATAATTGTTGCCATGAAGCAAATTAATTTTAACACTAAACTTGGTTTCCAATGACTGAGTATCAGGTAACATACAAGTTCACTCTTAAATATCCTTATCTGCTAACTATAAACTGAGATTACATTCATCAACCAATTACCTGATTTTGTTGCCAAATCAAAAAGATAAATGTATAATCTGTGTCTATAGATAGAGAGTTTATGATTATAGATATGACTGTTTTATTTCAAAACCTTTTAACTTATGTTTATATGTACCGGTATGTCCTTGTTCTGCTAGGTCTAATGTAAGAAATCTAAATATGCAGATTAGATTGCACACATGATTTAGAACAATAATCATTCTATCTGTCTGTCTAACAATAATATCTAGCTAAGGTGATAGAGATAGATTGATACATGGATGGAGAGAGAGAGAGGGAGACTAGGCATCATGTGATTATAAACAGTTTTATTATCTTTTTGCAGTGATTAAGTGAATTATCACAGTCATTAAGTGAGTCATCACATGACCATGGCTTCTGACCTTTCCTGCTGGCTTTCCTTTGTTTTGTTGGAAACCAGCTAGGAAGTGGGATGGTGAAACTGTCATAAATGTATGGCAATTGCCAAGTGCACAAATCATGATCATATGATTGCAGGAATACTGCAATAATCAGAAAGGCAAGGACCAATCACTTCTTTCAGTGCAGTTGTAACTTTGAATGGTTGCTAAGCAAATGATTGTAGGTTGAGGACTACCTATATAAGGCTCCTAAGTAAATGCTTCCATTTCCTTACCATGTTGTTAAGTAGCATTTTTTTAATGTGTCTCCAGCAGCCGTAGTAGCTTTGCATCTAGGATAAAGCTTTGAAATCAGCCCAGTCCAGAGTAGCTAGTGCTATATTAATTCCAATGGAAATTTTAACATGCAGGCAACTTTGGGGGCAGGGGGGGACTGAATGTATAATTTTTTATCTGTACCTGGAGCCATCTACCGAATCTGAAATGATCTCATTTCAAACCAGTATGTGCTAAAATATATCAAGGGATGTAAAATTAGGATCTGCACATACTGTAAATAAAGCTCAAATAAAATGGAACAAACAACCTGGAATATAGCTCTGAATCATACTTTTCTCCTCTTCCCTTTATCAACTTACTAGAAAGGACAAGAAAATATTAACAAGGATGTAATTTAGTTATATGAAACTTAAGAATGCTGTTATGGACTTCAAGGATTAAGATAAGTTAAACAAATGAAATAATACACTATTCTGAAAATCATATGCTTTCATTCGTTTTGAAGCATTAGAATAGCAATCTCCTTGAATCACTTAAACCAAGTATGTGAAGGACATTTTAAAAGAACTATAGTTAGACGGTAATTGTTCACTTCTTGGAAGACAGGGAGAACCTTCATTCATTCAAAACTATCCATAAAAGAGAAAGGCAGATCAATCCCATAATCCTATTTTTGTCAGCAGTTATACTAAGAGTAATGTTGGTGGTGCATAATCACAGCTTTAGGTCAGTCACGAACCAGAAAATTCCACAACACTCTGGGCAATTCTGTTGCCTACAGTCAGTGATCATGTTGGGCACTGGAATCACCTAGTTTTACACAGGTAGTTTCCCTTAATGACCAGTCACTTAATAACTGATCAAAGTTGTGAAAGACCTTCCCAGAGCTACTTACAACCTATTTCCAAAGTTCCAACAGCTGCACAGGCCTTGAAGGTCTGATTTTGGACGTATGGCAAGTGGTTGGATTCAGCCAGTTTGCACCACTTCAGCAGAACCAGTAGTTAATTTTTTTGTGGCCCAGGCCCAGAATGGACGTCTGGAAGCAGCATCCACACAGAGAACCAGTTGTTTACATATTTGAATCCCACTACTGATCACATCTACAGCTTTTTGCAGTATCCAGTGGTTATATGAGCCTTGGTGGAACAGAGGGCTAATGCCTTCTTAAGTAACACCAGCTGCCTGCAATTATTGCAGGTTCGAGTCCCACCAGGCTCAAGGTTGACTCAGCCTTCCATCCTTCCGAGGTAAGTAAAATGAGGACCCAGATTGTTGGGGGCAATAAGCTGACTTTGTAATAATGCCGCTTGGGGTGTGTGTGAAAGCCCTAACAAACAGGCATATACATAGAATGAAGGCTACTGCTAAGCTTGTAAGCCGCCCTGAGTCTTCGGAGAAGGGCAGGATATAAATGTAATAAAAATAAAAAAATAAAAAAAATGTGATCCTGACTTTTCACTTTTTTTTTGTCAGCTTCAGGTATTTTATATGTGGTTTGCAACAAAAACACCCATTGAGTTTAGTGAATTCATTTAACAACATGGAGTTCACTTAATGACTGCATTTGCCAAACAACCAAGGTCATAAAATTGGGTGTGATTATATGGTGACCTGCTTAATTACCGCCATGACTTATTGTATTTCCAGGCTCAATTGCAGTTGTAAGTCAAGGATTATCTATAGTAAAACTGCAAAAAGTAGCCATAAAGCTACCTGCATCACTGGAGTCAACAGCTTAAAGAACAAGCAAAAACTTGTACTTGCAATCAGGGTATTGTCCAGGACTCCTGTCAGATAAACTTGAATTCTCTTGTAGCCCAAATGAGAACAGAAAAGAAAACCTCCTGTTTTAGTTCCTCTTTGGAAACCCAAATGAACAAATTTTCCTTCAAAGAGGTATATATATTCAAGTTGTTGTTTCATAACAGTAAAACCAACCCAAAACATAAATCATACCACATTTCTTATATTCAGAAAGGATTCAATTCATTGTAATCTTCTTCCTGCATTAATCCCCAAAGGGAACATCAAAAAAAATTTCATATATGTTCACATTATACCTAATATAATACTATCAATATCAAAACAACAGATTACATCAATTGTATATGGACACTCTTGTGTCCATATTCTTTTCTTTTTTTAATCCCATTTATATCCCGCCCTTCTCCGAAGACTCAGGGCAGCTTACAATTTAAGCACAAACCAATGTGCTTAGCAATAGCCTTCATTCTATGTATATGCCTGCTTATTAGGGCTTTCGCCCCCCCCCCAGGCGGCATTATTACAAAGTCAGCTTATTGCCCCCAAAAATCTGGGTCCTCATTTTACCTACCTCGGAAGGATGGAAGGCTGAGTCAACCTTGAGCCTGGTGGGACTCGAACCTGCACTAATTGCAGGCAGCTGGTGTTACTTAAGGAGGCATTAGCCCACTGCTCCACCAAGGATGTAAACAATTTACCGTATATACTTGAGTATAAGCCGACTCGAGTATAAGCCGAGACCCCCAATTTCACCCCCAAAAACTGGAAAAAGTTGGTGACTTGAGTATAAGCCGATCCGCCGTTCTGCAAGCCTCCGCCGCCGGCTGCTTCATTCCGCAGCGGAAAGAAGCAGGCAGGCTGCTTCGTTCCGCAGCGGAAAGAAGCAGGCAGGCTGCTTTGTTCCGCAGCGGAAAGAAGCAGGCAGGCTGCTTCTTTCCGCTGCAGAAAGAAGGCTGCTTCTTTCCGCAGCGGAAAGAAGCAGCCTGCTTCGTTCAGGCTGCTTCGTTCCGCAGCGGAAAGAAGCAGGCAGGCTGCTTCTTTCCGCTGCGGAAAGAAGGCTGCTTCTTTCCGCAGTGGAAAGAAGCAGCCTGCTTCGTTCAGGCTGCTTCGTTCCGCAGCGGAAAGAAGCAGGCAGGCTGCTTCGTTCCGCAGCGGAAAGAAGCAGGCAGGCTGCTTCGTTCCGCAGCGGAAAGAAGCAGGCAGGCTGCTTCTTTCCGCTGCGGAAAGAAGGCTGCTTCTTTCCGCAGTGGAAAGAAGCAGCCTGCTTCGTTCAGGCTGCTTCGTTCCGCAGCGGAAAGAAGCAGGCAGGCTGCTTCGTTCCGCAGCGGAAAGAAGCAGGCAGGCTGCTTCTTTCCGCTGCGGAAAGAAGGCTGCTTCTTTCCGCAGCGGAAAGAAGCAGCCTGCTTCGTTCAGGCTGCTTTGTTCCGCAGCAGAAAGAAGCAGGCAGGCAAGGCACGGAGATCCGGAGACCTGCCGACGTTTGGGGAGGTTTGGGGAGGAGATCCGGAGACCTGCTGACGTTTGGGGAGGTTTGGGCACCTCCCCAAACTTCCCCAAACGTCGGCAGGTCTCCGGATCTCCGTGACCTGCCTGCCTGCTTCTTTCCGCTGCGGAAAGAAGCAGGCAGGCAAGGCACGGAGATCCGGAGACCTGCCGACGTTTGGGGAGGTTTGGGGAGGTGCGCGCGCACCTCCCCAAACCTCCCCAAACTTCGGCAGGTCTCCGGACGGCGGCTGCTTGGGAGAGGTGCGCGCAATCCCGGAAGCACCAAAGCCTCGGCCGCGCACATGTCCTCGGTAAGGTTTTTTTGTTGACTGGAGTATAAGCCGAAGTGGAATTTTTCAGCCCAAAAAGTGGGCTGAAAAATTCGGCTTATACTCAAGTATATACGGTACTGTTCCAACATACTGTATCTATGAACATGATTGCTTGCTTGCAGACATTTATTTACCCAACTAGGTAATATCATCAGTATAAGTGTGGGGATTGCTCCCTAGGAAACCCTCCATTTGTTCTCACCAATGTTACCTAGTTAGGTAATAAAATGTCTACAAGCAAACAACCAAACTGAGACAGCACCAAGGATTCTACTGTTCAGTCCTGAGTTATAGATATTGTCTTCTCTGGGTACTATATTTAAAACACTACTCTCAGACAAAAACCCTTCTATCTCCCTACACATAACAGTTTCGTTCTGTTTGCAAAATACACAACACCAGCTATTTCAGGGATAGGTCTTCCAAATCTCAAAAGTTATGACTCAAACTTGAAGTATTTTACTAGGTTCATTTAAAAAAAACAATAATAATGTAGGTGGTTTTTAGACAATTGTAGACAATTAGAACACACCATCATAAAAAAGTCAGATTAAAAAAAAGAATTATATTCAGAAGTATACCTTAAAGCAAATTGTTCTGCAGAGAAAGAAATACTGAAGGAGGACTCTTAACAGTTAAAAGGTATAGGAAAATATAGAACAGATTGTTGCTTTTATGGATTTTATCAGCTTTCTATTATTAGATTTAATTTATCTTCAATATAGTACCAACTATTTCAGTTTCAGAAAACACCTGTAATTTTTATTTGCTTAAGTGCAACTTTTATAGCTTTTTTTGTATTTTTATTACATCCTTTTTAATTTCCTTCAAATTGAACAGCAACGAACTGTTTAAAAAGACTTTAAAAGCCAATTAGGTTTTTTTAAAAAAAATTTCAGAGACTATGCTTTCATAATAAATTTTATACAACTTTCTTTGGTAAATATCTGGCTCCTAATAGCCCACCATGGAAGACATTGTATTTCTTTCCAATACAGTAAACCTCTTTCTCTTCCTTGATATTCTAACAATTGGTTAATTGGTTTAGCAACTAAGGTCATCTAAAGCATTTATTTATTTTTATTTGTAATGCTACAGTATTTAGGGACACAACACCGTTATAACGTTATAAATAGAGCATAATGGTAACAACTAATTTTATTCAGTTGAATATGACTTATTTCATCAGTGTAGCTGGATCAGTTGAAATTGCTATATAAATAATTATATGAACTATTAAATATTAAACAGACCCACCTTTATCTCCGGGCACCAAACTAATGCAAAATAGAAGAATCTCTTTCGTCAATGATTTAAAGGACTGCCATGTAACATCCTGCAGAGAACATGAGTCAGGGATGTTCATTGGGTGTGGTTAAAAAAGTCAAGATGGTGACCAATATGCTGTGATCAAATGATGACCACTTGATTTTTTTTACTATACTCTGCAGAGATAATAATAATAATAATAATAATAATAATAATAATAATAATAATAATAATAATAATAATAATAATAATTTAATTTTTATACTGCCCTTCTCCCGAAGGACTCGGGGCAATACAATAAAATACAATATATAAAATTAAAAGAAATATTAAATACAGTAGCCCAATTAAATAAATTAATACAAAATGTTAAAATCCCCCTAAACCCATCAGACCAGGCCGGCTTGTTCAAATAAATATGTTTTTAGGTCACGTCGGAAGGAGCGGAGGTCGGGAGCCAAAGGTCTGGCGCGCCCACACAGAATGCCCTCCCCCTGGTGGCCGCCAGTCGACACTCTTTGACCGATGGCACCCTAAGGAGGCCCTCTCTGTGGGAGCGCACTGGACAAAGGGAAGTTGATGCTGGCAGCAGATGCTCCCGTAAGTAACCCAGACCCATGCCATTTAGGGCTTTATAGGTCGTAACCAGCACCTTGAATCTTACCCGGAGGACAACCGGAAGCCAATGCAGCTCACGGAGTAGAAGTGTTACATGGGAGTATCTTGTTAGATCCCTAACAAGAAAGAAATAAAATGGAAAGGATAGAGAGTTTGGCAAATCTTTGGGGCAACTTCCTAACATGTGTCAACAGCAGAATAGACTGTCAATCAGAATAGAGCTGGGACCTTTATGGTGGTGGTGGTGGTGGTGATGATGATGATGATGATGATGATGATGGAAGGGACCTTGGAGGTCTTCTAGTCTAACACCCTGCTCAGGCAGGAAACCCTATACCATTTCAGGCAAATGACTGTCCAGTTTCTTTTTTAAAACCTCCAGTGATGAAGTACCTACAACTTCTGAAGGCAAGCTGTTCCATTGGTTAATTCTCCTAAATTGTTAGGAAGTTTCTCCTTAATTCCAGGTTGCTTCTCTCCTTGATTAGTTTTCACTCATTGTTTCTTGTCCTGTCCTCTGGTGCTTTGGAAAATAAGTTGACCCCCATCTTCTTTGTGGGAGCCTCTCAAATACTGGAATACTGCTATCATATCATCCCTAGTTCTTTACTCTAGACTAGCCAAACCCAAATCCTGCAACTGTTCTTCATATGTTTTAGTCTCCAGGTCTTTAGTCATCTTAGTTGCTCTTCTTTGCACTTCAACATCTTTTTTGTAATGTGGTGACCAAAACTGGATGCAGTATTTCAGGTGTGATCTTACTAAGGATTTATAAAGCGGTATTAATACTTCATATGATTTTGAATCTATGCCTCTGTTATACAGCTAAGGATTGTATTAGCTTTTTTGGCTGCTGCTGCACACTGCTGGCTCATATTTAAGTAATCTCCACTAGGAATCCAAGATACCGCTCACAATTACTGTTTTTGAGCCAGGTTTCCCCTAATCTTTACTTGTACTTTTGAATTTTGCTGCCTAGTGTGAAATCTTGCTTTTCTTCACATTAAATTTCATTTTGTTGAATAGGGCACATTGTCCAAGTCTGTCAAGATCTTTTTGGATCCAGAGCTTGTTTTCTTCTGGGGTGTTGGCTATTCTTGCTAGCTTAGTGCCATCTGCAAATTTGATGACTTCCCGTTCTATTCCCTCATCTAAGTCATTTATGAGAATAATGAAGAGTACTGGGCCTAAGACGGAACCTTGTGCTTCGCTCCATTTAGATGTACCACTGAGGACTATTTGATGAATATGGTTTGTCAGCCAGTTACCAATCCATCTGATGGTGATGCTCTCTATCCCACCTTTTTCTAGTTTACCAAGAAGTAGGTTGTGGTCTACTTTATCAAATAATGATAATGATGATGATGATGATGATGATGATGATGATGATGATGATGATGATGATAATGATAATGATAATGATAATGAGAAGAAGAAGAAGAAGAAGAAGAAGAAGAAGAAGAAGAAGAAGAAGAAGAAGAAGAAGAAGAAGAAGAAGAAGTTGTTGGAATGGATCTTGGAGGTCATCTAGTCCAACCCCCTGCTCAGGCAGGAAAGCCTATACAAGTTCAGGAAAATGGCTGCCCAGTCTCCTCTTAAAAACTTCCAGCGTTGGAGCATTCACCACTTCTGGAGGCAGGTTGTTCCACTGGTTAATTCTTCTAACTGTCAGGAAGTTTTTCCTTAGTTCTAGATTGCTTCTCTCCTTGACTAGTTTCCATCTGTTGCTTCTTGTCCTGCTTTCAGGTGCTTTGGAGAATAGCTTGACTCCCTCTTCTTTGTGGCAGCCCCTGAGATATTGGAACACTGCTATCATGTCACCCCTCACCCTTTTCTTCTTTAAACTACACATACCCAATTCCAGCAACCGTTCCCTATATGTTTTAGTCTCTAGTCCCCCAATCATCTTTGTTGCTCTTCTCTGTACCCTTTCTAGAGTCTCAACATCTTTTTTACATCGTGGTGACCAAAACTGGATGCAGTATTCCAGGTGTGGCCTTACCAAAGCATTGTAAAGTGGTATTAGTACTTCACTTGATCTTGATTCTATCCCTCTGTTAATGCAGCCTAGCACTGTGTTGGCTTTTTTGGCAGCTGCAGCACACTGCTGGCTCATATCTAAATGATTGTCCAATAGGACTCCGAGATCCCTCTCACAGTTACTACTGTTGAGCAAGGTACCACCTATACTATACCTGTGCATTTGACTTTTCCTGCCTAAGTGTAGAACCTTACTTTTTTCATCATTGAATTTCATTTTGTTAGATAGTGCCCAGTATTTGAGTCTGTCCAGATCCTCCTGTATTTTAAGCCTATCTTCTGGAGTATGGTGTCGTCTGCAAATTTGATGAGTTCCCCATCTATCCCCATCTATCCCCTCATCCAAGTCATTGATGAAGATGTTGAAGAGCACTGGGCCCAGAACAGAGCCCTGGGGCACCCCACTACACACTTCCTTCCATGTAGATGCAGTTCCACTGAGGACCACATGCTGAGTACGGCCTGTCAGCCAGCTACGAATCCATCTGGTGGTGATGCTATCTAACCCACATTTTTCTATCTTATCAAGTAGTAGGTTGTGATCTACTTTATCAAATGCCTTACTGAAGTCCAAGTAAATTATATCTACAGCATTCCTCTGGTCCACTAATTTTGTCACTTGGTCAAAGAATGCAATAAGATTTGTCTGGCATGATCTGTTTTTGACAAACCCATCCTGGCCTTTAAGTTATAACTTTCTTTGTTTCTAGATATTCACAGGTCTGTTTTTTAATTATCTTTTCCAGGATCTTTCCAGGTTATTGATGTTAAGCTGACCTGCCTGTAGCTTCCTGGGTCTGTTTTTGAAAATGGGAAGCACATCAGCTCTTTTCCAATCCTTCCCTAGTGTCCTTCAGAATTCTGGGATGTAATCTCCCAGGTCCCGTGGTTTATATTTGTCAAGATCAGATAGGTGTTCTTTTACCATTTTCTTGCTTATTTTAATTTTTATTTCTAGTCTGTCTTTTACAGTTATGTTTTTGAAAGATTGAGCTATGGTTTCTTTTTCTGTGAAGACAACTATTGCAAAGAATGAGTTAAGCACCTCTGCTTTTTCTCTGCTGCCTTACTTCCTTGCCATCTTCTCTCTTTAGTGGACCTACCGTTTCCTTGACTTTTTTCTTATTATTTATATGTTGAAAGAAACTTTTTTTAAGAATTATCTTGGACTTTTGTTGTCTTAGTTCATTCTAAGCTTTTGCTTTCCTGATTTCATCTTTGCAGATTCAGGGTATCTGCTGATATTCTGCCTTAGTTATGTGTTTAGTGCTGTTTAGAATAGTACTAAAGGACATCATAAAGCCTCTAAAAACCTTGGATGTAGTCCTCCCTAAAAATTGCTGCCAAATGATGAAAGATAGGAAAAAGTATGAATGCAGAGACAGACTAATCACATGAACTATATTTCATTAGTTCAATCTAAGTCTAATTACATTTAAATAGAATAGGAACAAGGGTGTTGTAATAGTCAAATTCCTTCACTTACCAGATCACCTGAGTTTTATAAAATTCTACAATGTATGCTTTTTCTGGAAATAACTTAGAAATAATTGCTAGGTAGTTATCAAAATGATTCTGATTTCGATCATAGCAATTGGAAGGGTTTATTTATTCCATGACATTTCCTGCATCAAATCCCACTCTCAAGCATTGAGGGATAAGAAGTCAGCGACAAATAAGGCTAAAAAAAGACAATAAAATCAGCAAAGTATTAAAAAGGAATGCTAGACATCATGTAAACCATTTAAAGAAAGGTATAGAGTAGCTAACATACACCCTGACTAAAGATTTTATTTAATTAATAGGCAATGTAGTATTTATAACCCATTCTAACCTTAATAAATCAGCTTCTTGCAACATGAGGAAATAGGTTTATTAGATACAAAGCCTCTTGACAGGATCACTCATTTCTATATACTAAATAGAAAGTCACAGCACCTGATGAAAAAAAATAATAATTTGAATATTCCTCTTAACAGTAATTTGAAAAATCATTCTCCAGGACTTTACAAACTACATGTAAAGCTAACACTTTCAGTATGGTTTAAACTTTGGCTAAAACACTAGAAAGAAAGTCAACACTATCTAATCTTTTGGACCAAGTGCCACATGTATCTATAACCAGATGATGAACAGAGATTACTTGTCAGGGCACAACACAAAGCACTTCTGCTGATTGGTGAGTCAAGAAGGTTTTCAGAGGCTAGGGATCTTGAGGCACAGTAGATAAGAAAACATAAAAAAAATATATCTGAGGTAAAAATATTTCCTGCTGGACAATTTAGTCTTTCTAAGAATGATGCAACTTGAGTTCTACAGCAAGCAAGCAAACACATAGTTCTTTGGAATAGCATGGGTTTTCATTAAGAAGGCAAGAAATATTTTGTCCATATACAGCCCTTCCCCACTCATCATTAACAAAACTGGCTGTAACTGTGTTTTTACTTTCTTTCAAGGCACATGGGCTATATGCTGCTGCTGCCACCATTGATAATATTCATATTGCATCATTCTTAATGCAAAATATACAGTTTTAATGGGCTAGAAGTGAATCAGACCTACTTAATTATGATTATCTATAAGTACTACTTTGCTATTACCATTGTGGCAAAAAACAAAATCCTTTGTTCTGTTTCTCTGCTGCATTGTCATTAACCTATTGTTCAACCTTTTTTATCTAATGAGTTACAAATCCATTAGAAATCTTACTGTAGCCTAAAACCACAGGCAAAGGGATCAAGCTATTCTATATTTCTATACGAATTAAGGGTCATGTAGTTGCCCAATAATGTTTTCTTCATTCTTACTGCCTACCTCAGAGTCTACTTCCTCCCTAGACTTTTGTCTAATTTTTTCTAACTGTTGTTTTCCCATAAAGTATTTTAAAAGCTTTACCCATGTAACAATAAAAATGTCATTGGACCAAAATCAAACCCACCCTTGGAGAATCCATCTCTTCCCTAAGGTTTATGGGCTGTAATTTAGCACTCTTGTACATTGGGAGTTAGTAGATAGATGTGTTTTGACTTCTCAGTCTAGAGCTAAGAGAATGGCAGGTTTAAATCTGGCTTGGGTGCCTAAGGGAAGACTAGAAACTGGATCTACCCATCCCTTAACCACTCTGTGCATGTGTGCACACATGTTTTCAAACCAATGCCAATATAAATTTTGTTATGTTCTGGCTTTGCATCTTGCTCTTTTGTTGTTCATTCTCTGTAATGATCCACTCTGCAAGCTATTAAACTCTGCAAGTAATTCTGGTATAAGGTTAGGATACAGATACGTATTCAGGTAAGAAACATGTGAAGGTGAATTATGTTTCAGTTCTTTCAGTCTGTTTTGTTCTCCTTTCCAAACTGTGCAAATAACTATTCACTTCAAGCCACTGGCTAACTCAATCATCTTTCTGAGTTTTCAAACAGTATCAAAGAGAAAACAAAGAGCAGATCAACCAACCACAATGCTACAAGCATTGCATCTTAATTTTGAGAGAATTTATGCAAAAGGACTCTTTGGAGATAGATTAAAGAGGGTAAGGTGGATAGGCTGAAATCCTGCTGTGCAATGTTGTTTTTATGGAAAATAATGATAATAAGGTATTGTTATAATATCAGAAATGTAGAATATGTCCCATATTGATAATTGCATAAGCAAGAAAATGTACCAACAGCAATTCAAGAATGTCTGTATTTTTATTACAAATTTATTGTGATTATCTATCATCTATCTATCTATCTTTCTATCTATCTATCTATCTATCTATCTATCTATCCATTAATCCATCTCTGTCTGCCTCTCTCTCTCTCTCATCTATCTATCTATCTATCATCTATCTATCTATCATCTATCTATCTATCTATCTATCTATCTATCTATCTATCTATCTATCTATCTATCCATTAATCCATCTCTGTCTGCCTCTCTCTCTCTCTCTCTCTCTCTCTCTCTCTCTCTCTCTCTCTGTATCTATCTATCTATCTATCTATCTATCTATCTATCTATCTATCTATCTATTTATCTATATATCTCTATCTATTTTGATGTTGTAAACACCTCAGATGAAACAGATCTTACAACCTTTATGGAAATCCACAATAGGGGTGCAACCACACATCACCTTGGGAAAATGTTCCACACTTATTTGGGCAGTTGCAGCTATGACACTACTTTTTAGATTAAAATTTTTTCTTATACTTTATCTTGAATTGAACCACTTGATACAGTTGCTTAGAAGAAGAAGAAGAAGTCAACTAGATCCAATAGGTAACCTGTGTTCTTGTTGTGAAAAAAATCAGTTTTGTTTGTTCCACTACCCAGTCTGTGATGAACATTCTATTCAGGTAGTCCGACTTAGAGTACTTGAATTACAACCGTTCATTTAGCGACCATTCAAAGTTATAATAGCACTGAAAAAAGTGACTTTTGACCATTTTTCACATATATGACCACTGTCGCATCGCCATTGTCACATGACCAAAATTCATACACTTGGCAATTGATTCATATTTATGCTGGTTGCAGCGATACCACCTTTTGCGAATCTCTGACAAGCAAAGTCAATGGGGAAGCCAGATTCACTTAACAACCATGTTACTACCTTAACAACTGCAATGATTCACTTAAGAAATGTGGCAAGGAATGTTGTAAAATGGGGCAAAACTCATTTAACAAATGTCTCACTTAGTAACAGAAATGCTGGGCTTGACTGAGGTGATACATCAAGGACTACCTATACTAGCCATGTCAAACTCGTGACGTCATGTGACATTGCATGACATATCGCGACTTTTTTCCCATTGCCAGCAATTGCGGTGGGCATGGTTTTGGCATGACGTATCTGGCCCGTGAGCTGGCAGTTTGACATGCCTGACCTATACTGAATAGCCATACTGCTTTTTTGTTTGAATGGGACTCCTGATCCCTGTGTGAAATATTTTACACTGGAAGTCATAAAGTATAGATCTAGATAATATGATATATTCCAAAAAATATATACTGCTTTTGAAGTGATTTTCTTTTGAAATACTTCCTAAATACTGACTCCAATCCATGACTCCTTATTTTTCAACTACATTACATATGGCTGGGCCATTTTGTGTTTTACTGCATGCCAGATTTATAAATACTGTATGGTCATTGCCATACCTGCTGTTAGCAGGCTTACAAAACAGTGTATACCATTTAGTTCCTACAGACAGAAAAAGCCTTGTCAGGCTACATAGACTGAATTTTAATATAAATTGTTATTTTTTTGAAGGTTAAACAACCAATTAATTAATTAATCATATAAATAATCAGTCTCATTTATATAACTAATTATTACAACTAGCCTAGCAAACAAAGATAGATAGATATATGTTTAATGGATACTTATTTACATTATTCACTTTATAAGAACTCTATTTAGATTTTCTTGGGTTCCTACACTTTCTGTTTATTATTCAAACAAATTATTTTCATGATTCACAGGATTTTTGCTCCATTCCTCTAAAGCACTCTTTTCTGATAAGCATCAATTAAACATCAACCTTTCTTTCTTTTTCTTTTATCCTCTTCCATTCAATCATATTTGAATCTTGGAGACTATCTGGACAAGCCCCTGCAGCTTTCTTGGAAAGGCTTTTCAGAAGTCGTTTGCCATTTCTGGCATTGTCTCTTAGGGAGACAGTAACAGAGACAGTGATTGGCCCAGCTTATTCACCAATTTTGTAGCTTCTAACCTGATGCTTTAACCATTACACCAAGTTTGCTCTCATTTTGCTTTCTTAATCCTCATTTAATGTTAGCCTTTCCCATTTTGATATCTTAATCAGATTTCTTTCATTCCTTGCCCTAATCTTCTGTTGTTAACTTCCTATCAATTTCTTTTATTGCTTCTACCAAATTTATGGGTCATTTTTTAATGTCTTCCATGGCCTCTCTCTTCAAAATTTTAGTTAGAAGCCATCTTGGTCTCTATATTATGACTGCTCCTTGATACTTACATTGTTATTTTACTACACTGGTGTTGTAAAATATGTTATGTTTAATATTAATATTAATCTTATTTGGGAAGTCTGAAAGCCACTCAAAATAGTCACATTGCCCCAAAGGGTGGCAAACAAATTTATTTAATAAAATAAAAATGATTAGAGCAATATAGAACATTTACAATTAATTAATGTACAATCTTCTTACTCAAGGCCCATTTCTGAAGGGAACAGTTTTTATTCATCCCCATTCTGATATTTGTCCTTCTGGAAGTTTTCATTACTTCTATTTTTAAAATACCCTGAATAATGTTGTATCTAAACAAATGCTTAGTAGCTGCTTTTTGCCTCAATCTTGGGAAGATCATTTACAGATTTCAGTCAACCATCTTGTATAAGTTGTTATTTGAAATAATCAAGAATATCTAAAGAAATGCCTGAAATTGCATTAAACAAGTTGCATAATTCAGTTTAAGAAACTGAGCAAGTTATTTATAAAAGTGAAGCTCTTAATATATTCTCTTACTTTAAGCTGTTATTGGGGAGTTAATTTAGCAGCCTACATTCATTATTAAGAGTTCAAAAATGTATTAAGAATTTAAATTTCTCTTCAATCTCAAGGAAATTGACTGGGATAGGAAATATTGTTACTGCAGATATTTTATTTGCCTTTAAATGAGATCCATGGTGATACCTGCAGTCTAAAGGTTGTGAATACATGCAGTCTAAAGCAGGTTTGCTTGCAAATAATCCCCACATATTATCTAGAGATCTTAAATATAATGAAATTTCAAGTGCGAAGACCAGGTCCACAAGTGAACGTTTAATTAAGCTGATTTATTTCTTAAAGCTTATGCACAGGAATCTTCTCAACTAATGATCAGCACCTCTTAGAGTTAGATAAAGTCCAATAGCACTCAAAGGGGAGGTTTGACTTAGTTCGCTTATGGCTACATAGGGATTCTAGGCAGATCCTTCTTTTCACTCAGCCCCTAGGTTCTGCCATTCCTTCTCCTACATGAACCTTTTTTAAGTTTGGGTGTGTAAATTTAAAAAAAAACATAAATGTACAGCCTTCCTAAAGTATTGCTTATTTCTGTAAAAGAAATATTATCTATCCTTCTTATCTGTCCTTCTTTATCTATCCTGCCTAAATGTAAAACTTTGCTTTTCTCCACATCAAAATTCATTTTTTTGGATAGGGCCCATTGTTCAAATTTGTGAAGTTCTTTTTGGATCCTGAGGTTGTCTTCTGCAGTGTTCACTATTCCTGCCAGTTTAGTGTCATCTGAAAATCTGATGAGTTCCCCTTCTATTCCCTCATCTAAGTCAGTTATGAAGATATTAAAGAGTACTGGGCCTAAGATGGAGCCTTGTGGCACCCCACTGCTTACTTCTCTCCATATGGATGTAGTACCATTGAGGACTACTCACTGAGTATGGTTTGTCAGACAGCTACAGATCCATCTGGTGGCAATGTTGTCTATCCCATCTTTTTCTTGCTTACTAAGCATCAGGTTATGGTCTACTTTGTCAAATACCTTAATGAAATCTAAGTATACTATGTCCACAGATTTTGCTGGTCTACTAATTTAGTCACTTTATCAAAGAATGAAATAAGATTGGTTTGGCATGATCTGTTTTTAACAAACCCATGCTGGCTGCTAGTTATGACTTTGTTTGCTTCTAGTTGTTTGCAGATCTGGTTTTTGATTATCTTTTCTAGGATATTCCCAGGTATTGATGTTATTGTCAGGACCCACCCCAATCCACGTCTTAGGAAAACAAAAACTCTTGGAGTCAGTTCTAGTCCAAAAGGAATTTTTACTAGGACATGTTTGGTTGTGGAAATACAAGACAGAACCTGGTATTATTTTACAGATTGAAACTTTATAAAGAGTTCCCGGTTCAACCCCCCTTCCCTCAACCTCATTTGGTCAGCCCCCCATCATTTACTTCATGTCATCCCTTTCGTGGGAAAAAGGGAACTTCGGATCTTTACGGTTATTGCCTTCTTCCTTTACAGATTCAAATGGAGACACAGGCCAGATGCCTTCTTCCCTAACCCTCCCCTTTGTTCCCCCAGTTCAAAAGGTTTCCCTTGGTCTTTGAAATAACCTAAGGCAGGCTGAATCCACATCCGCTCCTCCTTCCTCAGGAAATGGCAGAATCCGGGGGGGGGGGGGGATAATGTTTTAAACATACATTTATGAATGTGATATAAATGGATTCTGACAGTTATACTGATTGGTCTGTAGTTTTCTGGGTCCGTTTTTTCCCCCTTTCTTTAAGATGGGGACCACATCAGCTGTTTCCCAATCCTCAGGTATTTCCCCGGTGCTCCAGGATATTTGAAAGATATGGTGCAATGGTTTTGAGCTAACATCTGCCAGCTCCTTCAAAACTCTGGAATGTAATCTGATTATTTATATTCATCAAGGTCAGATAGGTGTTCTCTTACCATTTTCTTGCTTATTTTAATTTTTTTTTCTAATTTGTCTTTTACAGTAGAGGTTGTTGTTTTTTGGTATCTTGGGTTATCATTTCTTTTTGTGTGAAGACTGATGCAAAGAATGACTTAAGCAGCTCTGCTTTCTCCCTACTGCCTGTTACTTCCTTAACATCTGTCTTTAGTGGACCTACAGTTTCCTTGACTTTTTTATTGTTATTGATATGTTTAAAGAAACCATTTTTTATATTTTATTGATTTTTTTATTGTCCTTGATTTCTGTTGCAAGTCTTTCTTCATTCTGAGCCTTTGCTTTCCTGACTTCATCTTTGCATGTTCTGGCTGTCTGCTGATAATCAGCCTTAATTATGCTTCTCTTTTTCCATTTTTTGTACTTGTCTTTTTGGTCTTTCAGTTTGTCAGAGAGAGCTTTGTGCAGCCATGCTGGTTTCTTCTTGATTTTCTTGTTTTTCTTTTTTAGTGGTATTGTGCTGGACTGGGCTTTTGTGATTATATTTTTCAGAGTTTTCCATGCTTCTTGAGTTGTTTTCCTCTTTAGGATTTTTGTCCATGGAATCTTTCCTAGGTTCTCTCTGAGTTTGTTAAAATCAGCTCTTTTGAAATTTAAGAATCTGGTTGGATTATTTTATGATGCTTGTGTTTGCATTATATTGAATTCCAGTATGATGTGGTCACTTTCACCCAGGTTCCAGGAACTTCAACTCCCTCTATCACTTCTTCTCTATTAGTAAGAATTAGGTCCAGTATAGCTTTACTTCTAGTTCCCTCCTCTACCTTTTGGATGATAACATTGTCAGCTAGATTGGTTAAGAATCTGTTTGATCTTGGCTTCTGGTTACAGATCTCGGTGCAGCCAGAGGTACGAGGGAATCGTTCCTCGCATCACCTGGATTTCTTCATCGGGGGACCCCTGTAAAGGGGTCAAAAGTCACCCTGGAGGGGTGATGAGCAGGGGAGATGTCTCTCCAGTCAGCGGTAGAAGGGTGGCGGTCCTCCCACTGGCTTGGAGCAACTCTCCAAATTGAAGAAGAAAGGATCGGCCACTCCCATGGCCCATCGTTTAGCCATCTCCTGCCAAAGCCAAAATCACAACAAAGCACTTGAAAACTGGGTGAGAATTGCCTTCTTTTTTTCCTAATTGTCTACTCTTCCTGTCAAAGTTTTCCGAATTTGTTTCCCCTTGTGAGGCGAGAGGGAAGGGATTTTTTTCCCCACCCTCCTTTGTCTACATTGGTAGAGAAAAGAAAAAGCTTTGAACTACATGATACTGATTAATTGGACTTACTGCTTTTCTACCTTTGGCCCCAATTTCCTATATTAATAGAAATGGACTATTCTACCTATCAATCTAAAAAAGGAGACAAAAAAGAAAAATCTGTTACAGCAAGTGAATACCATTGGCAAAATACAGCAAGTGAATACCATTGCTTACATTTTGGACTGACCTTGGCATTAAGATAAAAACCTGAAACAGCTGGGAATGAATTTGACTTAGACTTGTGGAGGTGGACACTTACTGATTTTTGTTTGAAAAATAGCCTCCACTAAGGACTATTTACAATTACTACAAAATGGAGAATGATCAGCCACAAACCTCGCTTGACTCTAATCTTATATTTGAAATGATCTATAGTCACTGAGATGTCTATCTCCAGATTAAATAATTTACATGCCAACTTTAATTTACAAACTGAAACCCAGACTGCAACTAAAGAATTTACACTTCAGAATATAACAAACTTGGAAGATACTATAGAGACAGAGGAATATAAGCAACAACAACAAAGTACTGAAAAAACTATTATCCAAAACCTGACTTTACTCAAAGAACCTACAATTATTAAAGTACAAGGAACTACTACTATGACAGACAATCCTAAAGATCAACAACAAACTAGGGAAAAACTTAATACTCAACTTTTGACCCTTTCTAAAGAGCCTACAACTTCAGAAGTACACTACAGGCAAGATAGTGATGCCAATATAGAGGATGCCCGAAGACCAACTAAGACAACCTGTGGAAAGCCTGGACAGTCAACTACTAACTATAATACTGGATAAGATTTTCTCCTTAAAACAGATCAACCCAGATGGAAGAAGAATCCAGAGTGAACTGCAGACACAGATGTCAGAGAGTGGAATTAACATGGCAACAATATAATGACTATAAGTGGTTCCACCTTTGTACATCCCTGATAGTTGGATGGTCTCCTCTGGTGCAAATAATATGCATGCGAACAAAGGAAGACCTACTTGGCAATTTAAAGCCCTTGATCTGGAAACCTGACTGGCAAAAAAAGAAACCTAGAGTTAGATTTTTAAAAATGAATTCCTAGAGAACTATTATAGGTCATTTTGTTAGTAATTAGTGACTTAGTAGGATCTGAAATAGAAAATATTAATGAGATAGAATTGAAATGTGTTTAAGTACTTATTAGGCTTATTCCAAATATAAATTTATATATTGACATAATGAAAAATTGGCTTTTGGATCCTATCTTTGATGTTAAAATTTGGTTATGTATAAGTAGAAGTAGATTGATAAATATAGGCTCTCTGATTGGTAAGTTGTGACATATCAGGATATGAAACAAACAATGTTTATTAGGTAGAAGTTAGCTATTTAATTATTGGGTGTATGTTAGATGATACAATCTTTGGTATAATAAAATAAGGGAAATTTGGGTTCTGAATACTATTTGGGATGTCAAAGGTTAAACTTGGATACTACAATTAACATCAAAATTAGATAAAATCTAATAACAAGATACTTCACTGAAATTGGACTGACAAAATCTTTTTAACTGACCATGCTATTCTTATAAATCTTTTATTTTAAATATGTTGTATTGAATGTTGAGGAAAATAGAGAAGGATGCTATGATAATGTAACCCAAACTATGTATTGAAAACTCTGTTATTCAATTGATGACTACCCAGGTACCATGATGCTTTCTAGGTATATAGGTTGTAAATTGAATAATAAAAATTGGGTTTTTTTAAAGAATCTGTTTGATCTCCTACTCACTGCAGAGTTTGTCTCCCAGCTGATATCTGGATAGTTGAAGTCTCCCATTACTACTGTGGTATACTTCCTATATACATTTGTTAACTGGTTGGCAAAGAGTTCATTTATTTCTTCTGATTGGTTGGGTGGCCTATAATATAAACCTATGGCAATGTCACTTTTTTCCTCTTTTATATTGACCCATATACATTCTAGAGAGATTTTTATCTTGGATCATGTGCATTTCTGTAGATATGCAGTGTTCTCTTACATATATTGCAGCTCCCCCTCCTCTTTTTGTAGACCTGTTTCTTTTGAACAATTTGTATCCATCCATCAGTCCATTTCAGTCATGGGTTTCATTCCACCAGGTTTCTGTAATGCCAATTATGTCATACCTACCCTCGTGTACTATTACTTCTAGTTTGCCCTGTTGGTTCCCCAAACTTTGAGCATTTGTATATAAACATTAAAGACTTTTCTATCTATCCGTAGGTATGTTTCCTGGTTTTCCTGATTGTTGTTTGATTTTTTCTTTTTTTCTCAACTTTTTACTTTTCCATAATATTATAAACTAGCCATTTCTATAACAACAAATAAATCTAATCAGTAAAACCCAAAATCCTCCCCCCTTTTTTTTAGTAATCAAGTTTTTGACACTTTGCTAAGCACTGGTGGTACTCAAATATTGTTACGGTATGTCCTAAAAGTGGTACAATCTGTGAAAAGGTTGAAAAGCCCTATCCTACTCCTTCTTTTCTCCAGACTGGCCATACCTAATTCCTGCAAGTATTTTTCATATATTTTTGTCTCCAGGACCTTAATCATATTAATTGCTCTTTTTTTGTACTGTTTCCAAAGTCTCAACATCTTTTTTGTAATCTAGTGGCCAAAGCTGGATGCATGTGTGGTCTTACTAAGGATTTATAAAGTGGTAGTAATACTTCATGTGATTTTGATTCTATGCCTCTGTTTATACAAGCAAGGATTGTATTAGCTCTTTTGGCTGCTACAGGGTGTAAAACCTTGCTTTTCTCCATGTTAATTTTCATATAGTTGGATAGGACTTGTTCAAGTCTATCAAGATCTTTTTGGATCCTGAGCTTGTCTTCTGAAGTATTGGCTGTTCCTGCCAGGTTAGTGTCACCTGAAAATTTGATGATTTCCCCTTCTAGTCTCTCATATAAGTCATTTATGAAGATATTGAAGAGTACTGGACCTAAGATGGAACCTTGTGGTACTCCACTGCTCACTCCATTTAGATGTAGTACCATTAAGGACTATTTGTTGGATATGGTTTGTCAGCCAGTTACAAATCTATCTGGTGGTGATGCTCTCTATCCCACATTTTTTTTCTAGTTTACCAAGAAGTAGGTTTAAGAAAGTTATCCATGAAATTTTGCTTAGGCTCTCTCTTTGTTAAAATCAATTCTTTCAAAGTTTTTAAAGACACTGGTTGGACTATATTTTATTGCTTGTGTTTGCATTAAATTGAATTCCAGTATGATAAGGTCACTTTCCCCCAAAGTTCCGGGAACTTCAACTCTCCCTATCACTTCTTCTTGATTAGTAAGAATTAGTATAACTTTTCCTCTAGTTCCCTCCTTTACCTTTTGGATGACAATGTTGTCAGCTAAGTTGGTTGGGAATCTGTTCGATCTCCCACTTGCTGCAGAGTTCTGATGTTGGCCCCAGTAACTAAACCTGTTCTGTTTACACTCTTATTGACTACCGATACAGATATAATTCTTTTCCTTTTCAGCCCTCTTCCATTAATTAGAGAGAGGATACTATATATGCGATCCTGATATTGTTAAAGTCTGCAGTCATACAAGCTAACCTTTTCAGTATCATTTCTCCCCCCACCCATATATTAGTAGGAAGTTAATGCTTTGGAAACATTGTAGCAACAGCATAAAAGAAACCCCTCAAAGAAGGTAGAATTATTTCTGCTTTAAATATATTTGGAATAATTGTTTAAGTCCATTAGTTCCTCTATTACAAAGTATTACAAAAATGCTGTATTTTGTGCTGGGTTTGAGAAAGGAAATTAGCCTTGATACTGGAAGAACAAGAATGGAATTGACCGAGAAACCTCTCTCATTCATATAGTGCAGAGCTTTTCAACCTTTTCACCCATTGTACCACTTTTAGGATATGGCAACATCCGAGTACCACCAGTCGCCTAGCAAGGTGTCAAAAACTTGATGACCCTCTCCCCCCAAAAGGAAAAAAGTGATGAAGTACAGGTAGTCCTCGACTTATAACAGTTCGCTTAGTGACTGTTTGAAGTTACAATGGCACTGAAAAAGTGCCCCCAAGCCACAGCTGAGCAAGACACTTGCCTGCCCGCCTGGCAGAGCACTTCCTCCTGTCCGAAGTTTTCATTGTTTTGAGCATTTCTCTTGAGGATTGGCAGTGGGGGTGGGGTGGGGGGGTGTTTGGTTTTTATTCCCCCCATCTGCTGGGTGGTTGCAGCAGGTTTTGGTCACTTCACATGACCCTGGGACACTGTGACCATCATAAATATGAATCAGTCAGAATGTAAATCACAAGATCCTGGGGATGCTGCAACATTCCAGCTGATCAGCGCTTCTTCTGAGCTAAGAAGCGCCAGGATCATCACCGAGATCCAGCTGAAGACTGGCGCTGATCCTGGCGCTTCCACTGAGCCCTGACAGCCCTGCAGCTCCAGCCGTCTCTCATTCAGGCTTGTGCGGTGCTACCACCAGTTCAGCTCATTCCCCTCCGCTGCAACAACTTTTCTAGGATGGTTGCGTACCACCTGCCAGGTGCCAATGTACCACAGGTGGTACCTGTACCACTGGTTGAAAAGCCCTGATATAGTGAAGCAAAGCCACTACACAGGAATGAAAAATGCTAGGGGAGCAATGACAGCTCCCCCATTATTCCTCTGAGCACAATGGGCAGAAGACCCTTGGGGACCAAACTAATTGCATTTCATTGTTTAAAACTAACCAAGTATCCTGAGGTACATTAGAGGGATCCATCCAGTCAGTGTTAAAGGAGTTCAATTGCCAGTTCAGATGATTTCTATATGTCAAACAGAACATACAGGCAACATACTAGCCTGGTCTTGGAACTATACTACAGAGTGAACCAGGATTTAACTTTTAGCATCTGTAGGAGTTTTTCTAATGGAACAAAGAAGCATATCCTGCCCATACCATAATGTATGATACCTCCTCACTCCTATTTAAAGCATCCATATGCATGAATGTATTCATTGGAACTTGTAGTCTAGCACAATGGGATTTGGGTGAATGTAATTTGTTAAGACATACATAAGTCACATTCCATGAGGGAGAGTTTACAGATATCAAAGCAATTATTTCCTGTGTTACTGTATTGAAATGAATGGCTTATTTACAAAAATACTACTATGCCTTTGTGTGGCTTCCACACACTTCAATGGAAATTCAATGGAAGACATCTGTCATCTGTTTATTAGTATGCAAGGTATCACTCAGGTTTTTTTTTTGTCTTCATTATTGAACATTTGAGGCTTGATAACTGGGTTTTATAACTGAAAGCAAGTATATATAGAGAGAATTCACATAAAGGATGGCTCCAAATTCCATTTCAAATCATAACATGGGTTCATTGATGCTTGGCTTAATGCAATGGATAAACCTATCAATTTTGATGCAATGTGATAGAAAATACTACAATTTATTCAATGAGCCAAAGTTTTAAAACTCTGCTTAGCAGAATATGACCCTCTTTCCACATATGCAAAAGAGAAAATTAAAGAGATAGTGTCAAAACTGAAATCTTCATGTAACCTAACCAAAGAAAGAAGCAACCTAGAACTAAGGAGAAACTTCCTGACAGTTAAAACAATTTAACCAGTGGAACAACCTGCCTCCAGAAGCTGTGAATGCTTCAACACTGGAAGAAGAGACTGGACAGCCATTTGTCTGAAGTGATATAGGGTTTCCTGCCTGAGCAGGGGGTTGGACTAGATGACCTACAAGGTACCTTCCAACTGTTGTTGTTGTTATTGTTGTTGTTGAAAAGCCATGATTAAAAACATGGTAAAACATGGAAATTAACTCCACACCTAATAATTAGATACCCCATTTAGATACCAAGAAGTTTCTTGAAATCTAGAAAATATTAGTTTTCATAATCTGGAGCAAATACAATGCTACAACATCAAATTACAGGACATTTTGTGGCAGAAGTGGGAGGGGGGAAAATATATTAAAAATAAAGTTTCTTACAGTCAGAATATACATACGTGTTTGTGTGTGTGTGAATATTGTGTGTGTGTGTGTGTGTGTGTGTCTAGATGTCTATCTAGATTCTGAGTCATCCAGGTCATAGTTATCCCAAAGGTGCTTTTTCTGAAGCAACTGGACTTTGTTTTTCTTTTCTTTTTTTCTTTTCTTTTCATCTTTTCTGACATTTCGCTTCTCATCCAAGAAGCTTCTTCAGTTGTTCTTCATTGCTGAAGAAGATTCTTGGATTAGAAGCGAAACATCTCAAAGAAAAACAGGAAAGTCCAGTTGCCTCATGAAAAATCACCTTTGGAATGTAAGTCTAGAATTCTTTCAAAATAATCTATTTTTGCTCTATCTAAATGCACTTTTTTTCTGCTTATTCTGCTTGTTTCTGCTTATTGTCCAGATCTGAAACTTGTAGTATTCCCTCCAAAATAACAAAATAAAATATTTAGACACTTAAGATGTCTAAATAAAAATCTTAAAGCCACCAATATGGTATAGTACTTAAAACAGCAATGGTTCAGGTTCATTCTTGGCCACAGTAACTTATGAAAGGATCTTGGACCAATCACCCTCCCAGTTCAGCCTAACAGAGCATTGCAGTTTTGAGGATAAATAGGAAAGAATATTATCTTGGACATGAAAAAAGCAGGATATATATATATATATATATATATATATATATATATATATATATATATATATATATATATATATGTTTAAGTATTTGTCAAGGCTTTTTTGAATGGACCTTGCTAATTAACTCTTTCATTCCTGTTCCTGTTTTGGCCCGGCTCAGGGCTTATCCACAGGAACTAGTCAACTTATGACAGCTCATTATTTGTGCAAATTATTCAAATTGCTAATAAAGAATTTGGGAGGCTAAGATGATCATTTCGAACTCTTTATGTTCTCATCAGTTAGTCATACCCTTTATCTGAGATTCGAACCCGGGCTGATTATACATCAGGCAGTGTTTTAACCTCATGAGCCACGGGTTCCTTCTCTCTTATATTAGCTGGAAGGCAAGGCAAATGTATGTTTAAGTATTTGTTAAAACACTGCCTGATATATAATCAGCCCGGGTTCGAATCTCAGATAAAGGGTATGACTAACTGATGAGAACATAAAGAGTTCGAAATGATCATCTTAGCCTCCCAAATTCTTTATTAGCAATTTGAATAATTTGCACAAATAATGAGCTGTCATAAGTTGACTAGTTCCTGTGGATAAGCCCTGAGCCGGGCCAAAACAGGAATGAAAGAGTTAATTAGCAAGGTCCATTCAAAAAGGCCTTGACAAATACTTAAACATACATTTGCCTTGCCTTCCAGCTAATATAAGAGAGAAGGAACCCGTGGCTCAGGATGTTAAAACCCTGCCTGATATATAATCAGCCCGGGTTCGAATCTCAGATAAAGGGTATGACTAACTGATGAGAACATAAAGAGTTCGAAATGATCATCTTAGCCTCCCAAATTCTTTATTAGCAATTTGAATAATTTGCACAAATAATGAGCTGTCATAAGTTGACTAGTTCCTGTGGTTAAGCCCTGAGCCGGGCCAAAACAGGAATGAAAGAGTTAATTAGCAAGGTCCATTCAAAAAAGCCTTGACAAATACTTAAACATACATTTGCCTTGCCTTCCAGCTAATATAAGAGAGAAGGAACCCGTGGCTCAGGAGGTTAAAACACTGCCTGATATATAATCCGCCCGGGTTCGAATCTCAGATAAAGGGTATGACTAACTGATGAGAACATAAAGAGTTCGAAATGATCATCTTAGCCTCCCAAATTCTTTATTAGCAATTTGAATAATTTGCACAAATAATGAGCTGTCATAAGTTGACTAGTTCCTGTGGATAAGCCCTGAGCCGGGCCAAAACAGGAATGAAAGAGTTAATTAGCAAGGTCCATTCAAAAAAGCCTTGACAAATACTTAAACATACATTTGCCTTGCCTTCCAGCTAATATAAGAGAGAAGGAACCCGTGGCTCAGGAGGTTAAAACACTGCCTGATATATAATCAGCCCAGGTTCGAATCTCAGATAAAGGGTATGACTAACTGATGAGAACATAAAGAGTTCGAAATGATCATCTTAGCCTCCCAAATTCTTTATTAGCAATTTGAATAATTTGCACAAATAATGAGCTGTCATAAGTTGACTAGTTCCTGTGGATAAGCCCTGAGCCGGGCCAAAACAGGAATGAAAGAGTTAATTAGCAAGGTCCATTCAAAAAAGCCTTGACAAATACTTAAACATACATTTGCCTTGCCTTCCAGCTAATATAAGAGAGAAGGAACCCGTGGCTCAGGAGGTTAAAACACTGCCTGATATATAATCAGCCCGGGTTCGAATCTCAGATAAAGGGTATGACTAACTGATGAGAACATAAAGAGTTCGAAATGATCATCTTAGCCTCCCAAATTCTTTATTAGCAATTTGAATAATTTGCACAAATAATGAGCTGTCATAAGTTGACTAGTTCCTGTGGATAAGCCCTGAGCCGGGCCAAAACAGGAATGAAAGAGTTAATTAGCAAGGTCCATTCAAAAAAGCCTTGACAAATACTTAAACATACATTTGCCTTGCCTTCCAGCTAATATAAGAGAGAAGGAACCCGTGGCTCAGGAGGTTAAAACACTGCCTGATATATAATCAGCCCGGGTTCGAATCTCAGATAAAGGGTATGACTAACTGATGAGAACATAAAGAGTTCGAAATGATCATCTTAGCCTCCCAAATTCTTTATTAGCAATTTGAATAATTTGCACAAATAATGAGCTGTCATAAGTTGACTAGTTCCTGTGGTTAAGCCCTGAGCCGGGCCAAAACAGGAATGAAAGAGTTAATTAGCAAGGTCCATTCAAAAAAGCCTTGACAAATACTTAAACATACATTTGCCTTGCCTTCCAGCTAATATAAGAGAGAAGGAACCCGTGGCTCAGGAGGTTAAAACACTGCCTGATATATAATCAGCCCGGGTTCGAATCTCAGATAAAGGGTATGACTAACTGATGAGACCATAAAGAGTTCGAAATGATCATCTTAGCCTCCCAAATTCTTTATTAGCAATTTGAATAATTTGCATACATATATATATATATATATATATATATATATATATATATATATATATATAAGGGACGCGGTGGCTCAGTGGGTTAGGACGCTGAACTTGTCGATCGGAAGGTCGGCAGTTTGGCGGGTCGAATCCTGAGTGCCGCGTAGCAGAGTGAGTGCCTGTTACTCGTCCCAGCTTCTGCCCACCTAGCAGTTCGAAAGCATGTAAAAATGCAAGTAGAAAAATAGGGACCACTACGGTGGGAAGGTAACAGCGTTCCATGCGCCTTTGGCGTCTAGTCATGCCGGCCACATGACCACGGAGACGTCCTCGGACAAGCGCTGGCTCTTCGGCTATGAAACGGAGATGAGCACCGGCCCCTAGAGTCGGAAACGACTAGCACACATGTGCGGGGTAACCTTTACCTTTACCTTTATATATATATATATATATATATATATATATATATATATATATATATATATATATATATATATATATATATATATATATATATATATATATATATATATATGTTTTCTGAGGTTTTCGCGGGTGCCTGTATGTGGATCCTTGGTTTTTCGGGTTTTTCCCCGCGTAGAACTAAAGGTGTAGGCGCAACGTTTCGACGGAATCCCATCCGTCATCATCAGGCTTTAGCTTCCTTCTTTTGGGAGAAGCATGTGGCTGTTTGTTCCTCTTTTTTAAACTGCCAGAGGGGGTGTGTTCTGTGGAGGTGTGCTCTGATTGGGTAGGGGACCAAGTGTGTTCTGATTGGGTGGGAGTGTGTTTTGAATGGTGGGTGTGTTCTGATTGGGTGGGGGGGTGTTCTGAGTGGATGGGCTGGTCTCAGCTGCCAGCTCCAGACCTGAGCTGGTGAGTTGTGCTGCTTTTGTTCGGCTTCGTGTTTGTGGTGGTGCCATGTTTTTATAGTGGGTGTCAGTTTGCTTATTGTGTGGTTTGGAGGGGTTTAAAGTGGCTGATGTTGCAGCTGTAGTTAGGTTTCTGTTTTGTGGTTGTGTGTCTTTATCGTTGTGGGTTCGGATTTGCTTTTTGAATGGTTGTGTGGTGGTGATGTCATGTGATGTTATCATGAGTTTGGGTCTGGTATCATTCTTGGTGGTTGGGCCTCGTCTGTCAATCAAGGCGGGTTTCCAAATGGCTGGTAGACGAGAGGTATCATCTCGTTTATTCATGCTGTGGGGGCGTTTTTCTATCTCAATGGCTTCTCTGATTATTCTGTTGTTAAAATGTTCAATTTTGGCGATAGTTTTGGTTTTTTTAAAATCAATTTCATGTCCCGTGGCTTCAAAGTGTTGGACCAGGGATGAAGTTTGTTCTCCCTTTCTGAGTGAGTTTTTGTGCTCTTCAATGCGTGCACTTATTCTTCTGTTGGTCTGTCCGATGTATGTGGTGGGGCAGGTGGTGCATGGGATTTCGTATACTCCTTGGTTTTCTAACCCAATTATGTCCTTGGGGTTTCTTAGGATGGTGGATATTTTTCTGTCTGTGTAGAATGCTGTTTTGATGTTGTGTTTTTGGAGGACCTTGCTGATTCTGTCTGTGGTCCCTTTTAAGTATGGGAGGAGGGCTTTGCCATTTTCTTGTTCTCTGTCTTGGGTTTTTGTGGGTGTCTCTCTTCGGATTAAGTTGGTAATCATGTTTCTTTGGAATCCATTGGCTGTTAGTACATTAGTGAGAGTGTGTAGTTCGGTTTTTAGGTGTTGTTCGTCAGCTAGGTGTTTTGTTCTGGAGATGAGTGTCTTGGCTACGGAGTTGATCTGTGCTGGGTGGTGGTGTGAGAGTGCATTCAGATAGCGGTTTGTGTGTGTTTTTTTATGGTAGATAGTGTGTCCTAGGGAGCCGTTGGATTTCTTGTAGACTAAGACATCAAGGAAGGGAAGTTGATTGTTAGCTTCTGTTTCCATGGTGAATTGTATTTTGGGGTGTAGGCTATTGAGGTGTATGAGGAAGTCATCCAGTTTTTCTTTGCCGTGTGGCCAGATTACGAAGGTGTCATCTACGTATCTGAGCCAGAGTTTGGGTTTGTGGTTGGATTTTTCTAGAGCGAGGGTTTCAAAGTGTTCCATGTAGAGGTTTGCGATGACAGGTGAGAGGGGTGATCCCATGGGTGCTCCTTCCATTTGTTTGTATCTTTGTCCATTGTAGATGAAGTATGTGTTAGATAGGCAGTGGTTGGCCAGATCTAGGATGTGTTTTGGGGGGTTGTATTTATTTAGGATAGCTGTCAAGGCTTCTTTGATTGGCACTTGGGTGAAGAGGGATACGACATCGAAGCTCACAAGTAGGTCACAGGGCTGTAAGTTTAGTTTACTTATGATCTCTATGAATTGGAATGAGTTTTGTACGTGTGAGGTGATGGAATTTGCATAAGGCTGTAGTTGTTTGGCAAGAAATTTGGCTAGATTTTGTAGAGGTGAGCCTATGGAGCTGACTATGGGTCTGAGTGGGGTTCCTTCTTTGTGTATCTTGGGCAGACCATAGAGCTTAGGACATCTGGATGATTTTTCTCTGGGAATGATTGTTTTCTGGATCTCTTCACTGATGGGGGTGGCTTTTATTTTTGATTTTGTGGTTTTTTCCAGGTAGGTGGTGGGATCTGTCTTGAGGAGTTTGTATGTGGAGTCTTGGAGTAGGTTGGATAATTTGGTATGGTAGTCAGATGAGTTCATTACCACCGTGGCGTTGCCTTTGTCTGCTGGCAGAATGATTATGCTGGTGTCATTTTTTAGGTTAAGTAGTGCTGTCTGTTCCTCTTTGGGTAAGTTGCTTTTGGGTGGTTTGCTGGTGCAGAGGATGTTGGTAACTTCGAGTCTGATTTTGTTGGCGTCATCAGGGTTAATTTTGGTCAGACGCCAACAAAATCAGACTCGAAGTTACCAACATCCTCTGCACCAGCAAACCACCCAAAAGCAACTTACCCAAAGAGGAACAGACAGCACTACTTAACCTAAAAAATGACACCAGCATAATCATTCTGCCAGCAGACAAAGGCAACGCCACGGTGGTAATGAACTCATCTGACTACCATACCAAATTATCCAACCTACTCCAAGACTCCACATACAAACTCCTCAAGACAGATCCCACCACCTACCTGGAAAAAACCACAAAATCAAAAATAAAAGCCACCCCCATCAGTGAAGAGATCCAGAAAACAATCATTCCCAGAGAAAAATCATCAAGATGTCCTAAGCTCTATGGTCTGCCCAAGATACACAAAGAAGGAACCCCACTCAGACCCATAGTCAGCTCCATAGGCTCACCTCTACAAAATCTAGCCAAATTTCTTGCCAAACAACTACAGCCTTATGCAAATTCCATCACCTCACACGTACAAAACTCATTCCAATTCATAGAGATCATAAGTAAACTAAACTTACAGCCCTGTGACCTACTTGTGAGCTTCGATGTCGTATCCCTCTTCACCCAAGTGCCAATCAAAGAAGCCTTGACAGCTATCCTAAATAAATACAACCCCCCAAAACACATCCTAGATCTGACCAACCACTGCCTATCTAACACATACTTCATCTACAATGGACAAAGATACAAACAAATGGAAGGAGCACCCATGGGATCACCCCTCTCACCTGTCATCGCAAACCTCTACATGGAACACTTTGAAACCCTCGCTCTAGAAAAATCCAACCACAAACCCAAACTCTGGCTCAGATACGTAGATGACACCTTCGTAATCTGGCCACACGGCAAAGAAAAACTGGATGACTTCCTCATACACCTCAATAGCCTACACCCCAAAATACAATTCACCATGGAAACAGAAGCTAACAATCAACTTCCCTTCCTTGATGTCTTAGTCTACAAGAAATCCAACGGCTCCCTAGGACACACTATCTACCATAAAAAAACACACACAAACCGCTATCTGAATGCACTCTCACACCACCACCCAGCACAGATCAACTCCGTAGCCAAGACACTCATCTCCAGAACAAAACACCTAGCTGACGAACAACACCTAAAAACCGAACTACACACTCTCACTAATGTACTAACAGCCAATGGATTCCAAAGAAACATGATTACCAACTTAATCCGAAGAGAGACACCCACAAAAACCCAAGACAGAGAACAAGAAAATGGCAAAGCCCTCCTCCCATACTTAAAAGGGACCACAGACAGAATCAGCAAGGTCCTCCAAAAACACAACATCAAAACAGCATTCTACACAGACAGAAAAATATCCACCATCCTAAGAAACCCCAAGGACATAATTGGGTTAGAAAACCAAGGAGTATACGAAATCCCATGCACCACCTGCCCCACCACATACATCGGACAGACCAACAGAAGAATAAGTGCACGCATTGAAGAGCACAAAAACTCACTCAGAAAGGGAGAACAAACTTCATCCCTGGTCCAACACTTTGAAGCCACGGGACATGAAATTGATTTTAAAAAAACCAAAACTATCGCCAAAATTGAACATTTTAACAACAGAATAATCAGAGAAGCCATTGAGATAGAAAAACGCCCCCACAGCATGAATAAACGAGATGATACCTCTCGTCTACCAGCCATTTGGAAACCCGCCTTGATTGACAGACGAGGCCCAACCACCAAGAATGATACCAGACCCAAACTCATGATAACATCACATGACATCACCACCACACAACCATTCAAAAAGCAAATCCGAACCCACAACGATAAAGACACACAACCACAAAACAGAAACCTAACTACAGCTGCAACATCAGCCACTTTAAACCCCTCCAAACCACACAATAAGCAAACTGACACCCACTATAAAAACATGGCACCACCACAAACACGAAGCCGAACAAAAGCAGCACAACTCACCAGCTCAGGTCTGGAGCTGGCAGCTGAGACCAGCCCATCCACTCAGAACACCCCCCCACCCAATCAGAACACACCCACCATTCAAAACACACTCCCACCCAATCAGAACACACTTGGTCCCCTACCCAATCAGAGCACACCTCCACAGAACACACCCCCTCTGGCAGTTTAAAAAAGAGGAACAAACAGCCACATGCTTCTCCCAGAAGAAGGAAGCTAAAGCCTGATGATGACGGATGGGATTCCGTCGAAACGTTGCGCCTACACCTTTAGTTCTACGCGGGGAAAAACCCGAAAAACCAAGGATCCATATATATATATATATATATATATATATATATATATGTATATGTATATGTATATGTATATGTATATGTATATGTATATGTATATGTATTGTTGTTGTTAGCTGCGAAGTCGTGTCCGACCCATCGCGACCCTATGGACAACATTCCTCCAGGCCTTCCTGTCTTCTACCATCTTCTGGAGTCCATTTAAGCTCACACCTACTGCTTCAGTGACTCCATCCAGCCACCTCATTCTCTGTCGTCCCCTTCTTCTATTGCCCTCGATCTTTCCCAGCATTAGGCTCTTCTCCAGTGAGTCCTTCCTTCTCATTAGGTGGCCAAAGTATTTGAGTTTTAGCTTCAGGATCTGGCCTTCTAAAGAGCAGTCAGGATTGATCTCCTCTAGGACTGACCGGTTTGATCGCCTTGCAGTCCAAGGGACTCGCAGGAGTCTTCTCCAGCACCATAGTTCAAAGGCCTCAATTCTTTGGCGCTCAGCCTTTCTTATGGTCCAACTTTCACTGCCATACATTGCAACTGGGAAGACCATAGCCTTGACTATACGCACTTTTGTTGACAGGGTGATGTCTCTGCTTTTTAGTGTGCTGTCTAGATTTGCCATGGCTTTCCTCCCCAGGAGCAAGCGTCTTTTAATTTCTTGGCTACAGTCCCCATCTGCAGTGATCTTGGAGCCCAGGAAAATAAAATCTGTCACTACCTCCATTTCTTCCCCATCTATTTGCCAAGAATTGAGAGGGCCAGATGCCATGATCTTGGTTTTCTTAATGTTAAGTTTCAACCCAAGTTTTGCACTCTCCTTCTTCACCCGCAACAAGAGGCTCTTTAGTTCTTCTTCACTTTCTGCCATTAGAGTGGTATCATCTGCGTATCTTAGGTTGTTGATATTTCTTCCGGCAATCTTAATTCCAACTTTTGATTCATCTAGCCCTGCCTTTCTCATGATGTGCTCTGCATATAAGTTAAATAGGCAGAGCGACAGTATACAGCCTTGCCGGACTCCTTTCCCAATTTTGAACCAATCAGTGGTTCCGTGTCCAGTTCTCACTGTTGCTTCTTGACCCGCATATAGGTTTCTCAAGAGACAAATAAGATGGTCTGGTACTCCCATCTCTTTAAGAACTTGCCACAGTTTGTTATGATCCACACAATCAAAGGCTTTAGCATAGTCAATGAAGCAGAAGTAGATGTTTTTCTGGAACTCCCTAGCTTTCTCCATGATCCAGCGTATGTTGGCAATTTGATCTCTAGTTCCTCTGCCTCTTCGAAATCCTGCCTGTACTTCTGGTAGTTCTCGATCCACATACTGCTGAAGTCTAGCTTGTAGGATTTTAAGCATGACTTTACTAGCATGAGAAATGAGTGCAATGGTGCGATAGTTTGAACATTCTTTGGCACTGCCTTTCTTTGGAATTGGAATGTAAACTGATCTTTTCCAATCCTGTGGCCACTGTTGAGTTTTCCAAATTTGCTGGCAAATTGAGTGTAGCACTTTTACTGCACTGTCTTTTAAGATTTTGAATAGCTCAGCTGGAATACTGTCACCTCCACTAGCTTTGTTGTTGCTCAGCTTTTCTAAGGCCCACTTCACCTCACATTCTAGGATGTCTGGCTCGAGGTCAGTGACCACCTCATTGTGATTATCTGGGACATTAAGCTCATTCTTGTATAGTTCTTCTGTGTAATTTTGCCACCTCTTCTTAATCTCTTCTGCTTCTGTTAGGTCCCTGCCATTTTGGTCCTTTATCATGCCCATTTTTGCATGAAACGTTCCCTTCATCTCTCCAATTTTCTTGAAAAGATCTCTGGTCCTCCCTATTCTATTGTTTTCTTCTATTTCTTTGCACTGTTCATTTAAGAAGGCATTCTTATCTCTTCTAGCTATTCTCTGGAATTCTGCATTCAATTGGGCATATCTATGTTTTTCTCCCTTGCCTTTCGCTTCCCTCCTTTCCTCAGCTATTTGCAAAGCTTCCTCAGACAGCCATTTTGCTTTCTTGCATTTCTTTTTCTTTGGGATGGTTTTGGTTGCTACCTGTTGTACAATGTCGCGAACCTCTGTCCATAGTTCTTCAGGCACTCTGTCTATCAGATCTAATTCCTTAAATCTATTTGTCACCTCTACTGTATATTCAACAGGGATATGATTTAATTCATACCTGAGTGGCCTAGTGCTTTTCCCTACTTTTTTAAGTTTAAGCCTAAACATTGCAAGGAGAAGCTCATGGTCTGAGCCACAGTCAGCTCCTGGTCTTGTTTTTACCGACTGTATAGAGCTTCTCCATCTTTGGCTGCAGAGCATATAGTCAATCTGATTTCTGTGTTGACCGTCTGGTGATGTCCATGTGTAGAGCCGTCTCTTGGGTTGTTGGAAAAGAGTGTTTGCTATGACCATCGTATTCTCTTGACAAAATTCTATCAGCCTGTGCCCTGCTTCATTTTGTACTCCAAGGCCAAACTTGCCTGTTATTCCAGTTATCTTTTGGCTTCCTACTTTAGCATTCCAATCCCCCATGATGATAAGGACATCATTTTTTGGTGTTACTTCTATAAGGTGCTGTAGGGCTTCATAGAACCGGTCAATTTCATCCTCTTCAGCACTGGTGGTTGGGGCATAGACTTGGACTACTGTGATATTGAATGGTTTGCCTTGGATTCGAACTGAGATCATTCTGTCATTTTGAGGATTGTATCCCAGTATTGATTTTACTACTCTTTTATTGACTATGAAGGCTACTCCATTTCTTCTGAGGGATTCTTGCCCGCAGTAGTATACCTGATGGTCATCTGAATTAAATTCACCCATTTCTGTCCATTTTAGTTCGCTGATACCTAAGATGTCGATGTTCAGTCTTGTCATCTCTTGTTTGACCACGTCCAGCTTTCCTTGATTCATGGATCTTACATTCCAGGTTCCTATGGAGAAAAACTCTTTACAGCATCGGACTTTCCTTTCACCACCAGACATATCCACAGCTGAGCGTCCTTTCGGCTTTGGCCCAGTCGCTTCATTCTTTCTGGCGCTACTAGTACTAGCCCTCTGCTCTTCCCCAGTAGCATATTGGACGCCTTCCGACCTGAGGGGCTCATCTTCCAGCGTCATATCGTTTTGCCTTTTGGTACTGTCCATAGGGTTTTCATGGCAAAGATACTGGAGTGGGTTGCCATTTCCTTCTCCAGTGGATCACGTTTTGTCAGAACTCTCAGCTATGACCTGTCCGTCTTGGGTGGCCCTGCACGGCATAGCTCATAGCTTCATTGAATTACGCAAGCCCCTTCGCCACGACAAGGCAGTAATCCATGAAGGGGATGTATATGTATATGTATATGTACATATATATAGGGCTTTCACACACACACACCCAAGCGGCATTATTACAAAGTCAGCTTATTGCCCCCAACAATCTGGGTCCTCATTTTACCTACCTCGGAAGGATGGAAGGCTGAGTCAACCTTGAGCTTGGTGGGATGCGAACCTGCAATAATTGCAGGCAGCTGGTGTTACTTAAGGAGGCATTAGCCCACTGCTCCACCAAGGCTCATCTAATCATATTGCTGATTAGAATTTGTTCATTTCAAGAACGTTGGTTTTCGAGCCTGTTTAAAATATTTTTCAAAGAAGATGTCCTTTATTGTTATTGAGAATTAAATAACAATTTATTTTTTCTTTATGTCTGTAATATCTTTTAGCATTTATGCCATTGGAGTTCCATTTTACTACTATTGTTTCTGAAAGCACCCAGAATTACATGGTATATTTTTGCTGTAGAAAAGCAATTAGCTAACTATTATGAATAAGCAAAATAATTTTAAACCAGAGTACCACATGCTATTTCATAGTATCTAAATTCACAATACTTTAGTTTTTCTCTGGGAAGCAAAGAAAATAGCTGGGTATAAATGGCAGCAGTTTAGCAATCTTAAAATGCAGTGAGTATCTTGGGAAGCATTAACTTGAGGCTATTGTGTTCCTGAAAATCAGCATGTCCATATCCAATTTTTAAAAGATAAAACTGCTATAGAATGCAATAGAAGAAAAGGAGAAATGATTTCTAGTTTAAGTATCTTACTTAGAACATTTATTTTATTCACTCTCTCCCTCTGCTTTATCTACTTAACAATTTTTTTCCAAATAAGAATTCTCTCTTTTCCTAATAATATTTGGAAATGTATTGAGAAAGGACTCTTCCAGTTGGAACTGTCAGATGTTACAGAAATAAAGTCATGTTATAGCCAGTAACTTCATTTCAGAGATTCAACTTTTTGAACTCTGAAAGCCAATGCAAACTTCAGGGTTGAATTCCCTGGCAGCAAGAGAAAATCAGAACGGAAAAAACTTTATAACGTGGAGGTTTTTTCCTAGAAACAAGGAGTAACATCAACTTTTTATGAATTCGTAAAATAAAGTTTGTTTCATAATCTTTATATTATTATTAAAGGCCTGCTATTCTGGAAGTGAAAAATGTGTTCTGAACCTAGTGGCAGACAAGTATAATAAATACATTTACTGCTGTGTGCCAAGACAGAAGGCATTTTGCTAACTTGTCTTATCCCAAATAAATATGAGATACTACCATAGATGCTACCATAGTGAGGATATTTTCACAAGGAATTTTTTTCCTTAAAATAGCTGTTATTTAAAATTTTATTCGGACCAGTGTGTTTTATTCTGTTTTACCAGCTGCAAAATCAATTGTGCAGTAATAGCAAGAACAGAGATCAGCTCTGCCAAAGTTATCAAGTGCTTGAACTATAAAGAAACTTAAATGTAAAGAACTCTTGTGTGTTTTATTTCAGTTATTATCCAATATACTGAGCAGCCCACATGATAAATAGCTAGGTTTAATGCAGTTGTAATGAAAACTCATGTTAAATGAATTTCCATAAGTGAATGAGTGTTGACAAATTGACACAACCTTTCCAGCTACTTGCATATAAGTGTCTACAATATACCTTATATGACAGTAGCAAAACATGAATTTCATCTCTAAAGAGGAAAAGAAGAATTTATTTAGATGAACACAGTTGTTAGCGTTATTTTGACCTATTTCCTTCAAATTCCTTTTACACCTAATAAAGAGCAAACATCTTTTGAGTAGTAGTAATGAAACTCTGCTACTGTTACCCAATTTAAATAACATGTAATATACAACATAATATTTGGAGCTGCAACTATCAGACTTGGAAGTCTTGGAATAACTATGTATATTTTTTTTACTCCCAGCCACTTTATGAAAGGTAGCCACCTATTTTGAAATGCAATGTACAAATTCAGTCAATAAAATAAATTCTGCATTGATTTTTATATACTGTTATAACACCACAATATAGAACTGTTGCTGCAGGTCTTACTGCTTCCAAAGCAATGTATACACATAACTATCACAAAATCTGTTAAATGCCATAAAGGAAGAAGGGGGGGGACATGACAAGTAAAATCCAGAATAACCTAAGGTATGAGAAAAACATGTAACATTGATTTACACTTAGGCTTTGTAAAGATGAAACTTCTAATTGTGATATATAATGACTGTTCAATAGTTACTGCACATATACAATGCACATAATCTCATTCCACTGAGCAGTAACTCAAATATCAGTTACATATCCAATGCATGCCAGCATCTATGATTCATTCTGCATTCATATTAGTTATATGAAAAGTGCTGTGTTTGTTGAACCTTCCCTGATACCCAAAAGTTAGTAAACCTTTGCAACTGGCTAACATTGCAGTGTCCAGGGCAATTTCTACTGTCCCCCCCCCATAAAACATGTAGAATTCCTTCACTCTGGTAACATGGCATGCCACATTAACTTCATAGTGTCTCTCTGCATGTTAAAATTTCCATGCAGCTGCCACACTGGCATGTAATTGGGTTGGTTTGTTCAGGACTGTAGCTATCACCCTTTATGTGGACTGCAAGGGAATCAAATTGTTTCCAATATGATGAGACTCTTGCTGAGACTCTTCTAAAATGAAGACTGAGGAATTCTCACCCACATTGGATCCCTCCAAATTTCATCCCCCTTCACAATTTCAGTTGCTTTCATTCTCCACTTTTAAAACCTGACTGGCATCCTTCCCCAACTGCACAAATGTTCAGTGCACCAAGTTCCTTCATAGAGATGCTGTACTTTTCTACAGACAACACCACAATGAACTGAGCAAAAGAAAAAGCTTTAGCTAAGCTAGAAGTTCAGCTTGAAAGGGGAGGAGAAGATTATTTAGCTCTTACATACAGAATTCCTCGAGTGAAAAGGAGAAGGCAGATAACATTCTGTCTGTTCCCCTCTTTACAGATTTTTCTTTTGGAATAAAGAAATGAAAGTGGAGAAGCCCCCCATAAGTATAGGACAGTAACAAGTGGAGGATGATGTCTGAATTCTGCAAAAATCCTACTAACGGGTGCAGGGAGGCTGAATGCAAAATACTGTGAAGACAGCAACCCCTGAAATCAACTCTTGAAACTGCAGCTTTCTAAAAAGGAATTAGCTTTTTTATACTACCAGCAAAACTGCGTATATCCCCAATCTTAAAGACTCCTATTCCTTCTACCGTTCCCACTTTCCCAAGATTTAATAATTCCCATAAAAAAAATCAGTCAAAGCTCCAACTTGATAGCACTTACCTCTGACAGGCAGACAGAGGAGTTTATTCTCTCCCTGAATCTCCCCTGCAGCACCGGATCCTAGCGCCCCAGCGCTTGGAAACTAAGCGCTTTATCTTTGCAAGATCTGATCGCTGAATCCCACCTCTCCTTCCCAAAGGTGGGGTGGGGGAGAGCGAGTGAAATAAGATCGCCCACCAATGGACAATAGTTGTACCACGAGGGCTACCGAAGTCTGAAAGAGGGCAAAATCAGCCCCGCCGCCTCAGAAAAGGGTTCCCACCGGAGTGGAGTCCGCTGGCACGCGCTGCAGGATCGACACCCTTTCAGGCTGAACTGAACTGCCTCCTTTTGCACAACCCGCAGCAGCTCACTCGGTCGCTCCGCACCGGCGGAAGGTGGCAGAAAAGGACCAGGGCGCAGCGCCTCATTGCCTAGGTCCCAGTTGGGGAGCTCAAACGGGCATAGGCAGGGCTAACTGGCAGCTTAGCCCAGACTTTAAAGGAGCCGCACGCTCGGGTGCCTCCCTTCAGCTATGCCGAAGATAGCCTAGAGTCACTAGGCGAGCGGCTGTCACGGGGACGTGAAGAGGCGGGGGCTTCCTACGGAAAAGAGGAAACCCTGCTGGTGGTGTGAGTGTGGACGTGATCCGCTACACCTCTTTCCAGTTGGGCATGCACGTTTGCCGGTACGATCCCGGAAACTGAGGAAGAAGTAAGAGAGACCCGAGCACATACCAAGCCTGTATGGTCTAACGGTTAAGATACCAGGCTAGAAAGTGGGGGACTGAGTTCAAGTTCCGCCTTACCCATGAAAGCCAGCTGGATGGTTTTGAGCTAGTCTCTCAACCCAACTCACCTCACGGGGCTGTTGTTGTGGGAAAAGAGGAGGAGGAGGAGGAGGAGGAGGAGGGAGGAGAGAAGGAAGAAGAAGGTGCAATTCGCTCCCTCTAGTTATTTGTGAAATAGTAAAAGTGGGGTACAAATGAATTAAATTAATTAATGCATGCATCTCCCTGTGCTCTCCTGCTGAGTAGGAAAGAACAACTCTTAACTATACTTTCCTAGGAAGGAGGAATACTAGCAGTCAATTATTCAAGCCCATCATCTGAGAGGTGAAAAGCTTAAAGGAGTAACTGGTCACCTGCTTAATCTTTCCACTGTGCAGAGAAGGCAGAGGCCCATCCTTTTTCTATGATAATCTATCTGAAGTTGCAGATCTGATACTGACTGGTACATTTGTTAATTTAATAGCTATATTGCAAAAAAAAAACAAAACCACCAACCCTTAGTTTCAGAACTCTCTCATGAAATAAACAAACCCTGACCCCATCAGACCTACTGTGAATCTTGCTATCAGTTGGGAGACCTGGGACTATTAAAGAATTATTTCCAAAGGAAATTGCAGTAGCCTTTTGCAACAAAAATGGCTTCTTGCACATAAAATAATAAGACATCTGTTTAATTTATTTGACTTTATCTTTATGCCACCCACCTACCAATATTCTGGATGGCTCACAATACTAGAAGCATCATCAAAACATCCCAGCTGCAAAAATCATAAAACATTATCCAGATAATGTTCTGAAAGCAGACTAATCATATTTTGCAAACTAGTATCATACTTCACATGCACGAATACATTCATTGTGTTAAGCTCCCCAAAATTACTTGCTTGTTTCCTTCAGAATAAGGACTTCCTTACTCAGGGGCTGAATGAAACTGATATAAGCCTCTTCTAATCAATTTGGTTCATATAAATTCATGTTCACTGGGTATTTACTAGCACAGTTGCAAGAAAAACAAAACTGTTCTAGTGCAAGCCATTTTAAAATACATTGAAAGCAACAACAATATCCCAGTTAAATTAAGCATTACTGTATGCCATTTATAAATTATTAGTAAATGTGATGATGTGAAGAGGCAATTGTGTTAGTGCTGAAAGAAAGAAACAATAACAATAGTTGGAAGGGACCTTGGAAGTCATCTAGTCCAAACCCCCTGCTAAGGTAGGAAACCCTATACCATTTCAGACAAATGGCTGGCCAGTCTCTTCTTAAAAGCTTCCAGTGTTGGAGCATTCACAGCTTCTGGAGGCAGGTTGCTCTATTGATTAATTGTTCTAACTGTCAGAAAATTAAAAAAACACTATTATTTCAAAGTAACGGATTTCCCAAAAGATTAATCTGACTGCCCTGCAAACATTAGGTATTTCTCAGCTGTGCTGTTGAAAGCTAATGTGCTACTTCTATGTGATGTGTATATGTGAAGGTAAAATGTAGAAAAGGAATCAGTGGAATAAAATACAGGAGCTGGAGAGTAAATTAGGGTTTACTGTATGTGTACATAAACAATCATGTATTAAAAATGTGGTTCCTTTGAGATTTTGGAAGGACTTTTAGCAAGCATAGCTTAGGTATTAAAATGTATTTCTATGGATACATTGACAAACTATGCATATGGCACTAGTTGGTGGCTTTAAAAGCACGTGTAGAAATGGATCAAGTTACATTCCAGAAAATCAAACATTGTATATGTTTTTTTTAGCTATGAAGTGCAATCCTATATATCTGAATCCACTGAATCAATAGAGATTATTATTGTTATTGTTTGTTGTTCAGTATTCCTTCTTTAGTTGCATTTCATTCTTTTCCTCATGTTAACTGCTAGTGTTGAGCAAGTGAAAATTCTAGTTTGACTGTCTTCCATGTTATACAATGCTTCATAACTGTTATTTGTCAGTCTTCTTAGTGTGCAACATTTATACCTGAAACAACATTTTTAGAGTAGCCCCTTAGATATGAACTACTAAAAGTATCAGAAAAGCTATGTACACGGGAAACACAAGCCAGCTGCATTTTACTTTAATGCATACTGTGAATTCCAGCCTTTGTGGTTAGTTTATGGATCACTATGTTATGCCAATTGAGGCAATTACTTTGGGTTAATTATGGTTAAGTTATCCGTGGTAAGCATTGTCTGTGATTATAATCAATATCAGTAAAAGGTCAGCATAGATTTCAGGATAAATCAATTAAAAATGCAAAACAGAGGAATGAAATTCCATAGACAGCACAAATCCATCACATAGATTAAACAATGTGGGTAAACCAAAAAGGTCTATGTCTAGTACTAGAAAATCATCAAAAAAGCAGAGACAAGTTATTTTGAGGAAGGTATTTTAAGTCAAAATGTCCATAGATTGTTCTGAAAATAGCTTTAGATGGTGACCTCATCAGGTTGTACGGTATAGGAAAAGGGCAAAGTTACAAGTCTCCAACCTGTGAAAAAAAAACCGCAATACTTGAATGCAGGCTTGAAATTGCCTGGAAGATGATCAAGTACTGATTCAATACATATTTACTGCTCACTTTGTATTAGCAGTTCCACATTGTAGTTTTTTACCCAATTTTCAAAAATAGTTCCTTATATTGTACATTGCAAAAATCAGGTATTAAGATAAATCAGTATTGAAAAGTTACACATAATAGTGGGATAACAGAAAATAGAAGAAGGAACAGTTAGGATTGGAATTAATCTGGACACCGAAAGCTAGAATAATAATAGATAAAGATAAAATATTTTACAATTAGCAAAGCCACTCAATTCAAATTTCTAGCTAGATTAATCCACCATTATTTAATACATTTAGGCAACCATGCTAACTTCTGAATCTTGTGGCAACCTAAAAGCAGATTTATTTAGCTTATATTTTTGAGGGCTGCAATCCATTCCAATAAGTGCAGATACAATAATGCTATCCTATGTTAAGGACACATTTTCATGTCTCTCCATGGTTTATAAATGGTGAAGTCATGGAGGAACCCCTTGGTTAATTATTTGCATATGAGTAAGCATGTATTTATATTTGTACACATTTTAGACCAGGTTTCATTGCTGCTAAAGAATTCTGGGAATTGCAGTCTGAACCTATTTGAAATAGAATATGACCCGTGAAAGCTTATGAAAAGAATCTGCTAGAATTTAAAATGCACCAAGACTCTTTGTTATTTTGGAATAATGGAATAATGTAGTTATGTCTCTGGAAATTACTAACTTGCAAACTTTTTTTCTTTGGCAAGGACTAACCTTCCAAAGGTTTTGCAGATGTAGATGAGAAAGCTTGGAGGCATTCTCTGTCTAGGCTAGTTTCATTTAGTAGTATCCATTCCATAAATTTTGAAATTTTATATAAATTCTGTGAGCATTTGTGTTGCAATGCATGCCACACACTTACAATATGGTTTAACCTCTACTGCACAAGTATTTTAGAGCTTTTTGTTTCCAATCTAAAAAAAACTCTTTGTGCTGTTAGTTTTATCCTTATCTCAAAAATTATCAGTGCTTCTTCCCATGAATATTTCTTACTCTGAAAAACAAGTTGCTGGCAAAGAAGAAATGGAATTATACTTCTGAGAAATGAGGAATTTTTTATTTTAACTACAGCTCTGTTCAAAGCAGGAAAAGACTGGAAGGTTGCATGCGTACTTTTGCCAATGTATTGCAGTCCTAGGCTAAAATATCTGCTCTATTCAGGTTCTGGAGCTTCTCTCGGAAGAAGATGCCAAATATGTCAAATCATTCCAAATATCCCCCCCAAAAAAAGATTAATTTGTGCTGACTACCTGAGAAGTCCCCTAATCCAAAATGGCACACCATCCATGCATAAGAGGAAAGTACTGGAAAGGCTGGGAGAACATTAGGACTGAAGAAATATAAGAAGATATTTGGGGTGAGAGGAATTCAAAATGAGCCCAATACAGAATGAATGTACTTAGTAGCCAAGGAATGTAGACTGGATTTGGGAGACGGGATGGAAAACAGGCCATTTCCAAACAGGAACCTTCCAGTTGACTTGGAACACAACATTGTTAATTCATGGTCAGGTCACTTTAAGATTACGGGAATTGTAGTTCAAAATTTCTGGAGGCAGAGGAGGGTTGAAATACATGGTGTCAAATATATACATGAGAAATCTCATTGTAATATACAATTACAGATCCTCTCTTGTAATATTAGAGGCACTAAGAGCCGTGGTGGTGCAGTGGTTAGAATGCAGTATTGCAGGCTACTTCTGCTGACTGTGGGCTGCCAGCAGTTCAGCAGTGCAATTCTCACCAGTTGATCCATCCTTCCATCCTTCCAAGGACAGTAAAATGAGGACCCAGATTGTTGAGGGCAATATGCTGACTCTGTAAAACCATTTAGAGAGGGCTGTAAAGCACATATAAGTCAAGTGCCATTGTTATTGCTATTAGATGTGGCAGGAAAATGTCTCTTGGCTGGTAATAACTGCCATTTTATATATTTATTTAGTTTTTAGACACCTACATTTAAATAATGTGGATTGTTACCTTAATGAAGCAAACAGGAAGAAAAAGTCTCAGAGATCAAAGGCATTATCATTTGCAGAGATTATGGATAGAATTTTCAGTTTACTTATAGAGAAATAAAGCTCATATAAAGTCAGTGACATCTGGACATTATGGATATTTGAAACAAGACTACGTACTCATCTAGGTAATCTATTTACATCTGTTACCTGCTAGTAGTGACTCTTTACGGCAAGCAGATAAATAAGCAGAGAGATAAGATAAAATTATCCTGATTTTTTCATCTAGAAAGATCTTGGAGAGTAGATGCAACTAAGACAAATATGCATAAAACCAGCATGCTTTATCAATTTCAATTATAATTCAAAATGATTTAAATTAATTAAAAATGCAATCCCTTTGAGATTTCCATTTTACTTTAATTATACTGAAGAAATATTAAAAATAGAATCTTAGGCTTTAGTGATAAATCACATTAGGGAGACAAATATAAAACTATTGTCTAGGGAAGAAAGTTGGGGACATTTTTTTAGAAACAGGGACACCCAAATAATTTGAACAAAGCTTTCATCTTCATTCCATCAAGGGAATGACAGGCTGAGAGTTATTTATCTATCAATCAACTGTTGATGAAAATCTACCAGATTTGTTTCCCTGCCTTTTGCTCAAGGACTGAAGATGTCATATGTATCCTTCCATTTTTACCTTCCACTATGTACAGTTACAACTACAATTCTTTGAGATTGGTTGAACCCAGATCTCTCTGCCAATACCTTCCATATGAAAGTTATTTTTGTCCTAATGCCAAATATTTGGGGTAGCAGTATTTTAAATGAGGAGCTAATAATTTGGAATGTAAGACAACAACCCCTCTATTTCTTTTTTTTTCTTACCAGAGAAATTCAGATATGGAGAAAAGAAATAGAATATCTTATTAGAAGTGCAAGTAATTCATGGTCTGCAATTAGTTTTGGTGAAAATACACTTTCAGTGATCCCACAGAATAAAATACTAGAGTCAAAATGAAAGATGAAGCGAATATGTCTTTTTTTCACTTGGGGATTTTTTTCACCCATGAAATATTGCACGAGGTAAGTGCCAATTTGGTCCAGTGGTTAAGGCATCAATTTAGAAACCAGCAGACTGTGAATTGTGGTTCTGCCTTAGGTGTGAAAGCTGGCTGAGTGACTTTGGGTCAGTCACTGTCTCTTAGTCCAACTCATCTTGTTGGGTTGTTGTTGTGAGCAAAATAGGAGGAAGAAGTATTATGCAAGGTCTTCATGAGTTCTTTATAAAGATAATAAAGCTGGGGGAAAAATAAATTAGTGATTAATCTTCTCAGTTTAAGACAGTAGCAATGCATATAAGAAACTAATAAGAAAGAAAAGTTCTTTCCTCTGGAAATATTTCTTCAATTTTCACATTATTCCTAGAAGGGCAGTGATTTGTCTACACATTAGGGAAATATCCAGATTGCACTCTGCTGAAAGCAAAATCTCTAAAAATCTTTCAGTCACATCCTCATTTCTTTTCACCTTTGAAAAGGTATCTGAACACTTTGTGAGCAGGTTGAAAAGAAAAGTCAAAGCACCATATCTGCCAATGTAATTTAGAAAAATGGATCATTCCAAAGAACTTCAGTATACAGTATGGAGAAGGAGTGCTGCTTATCAGAGCCCCAGAATCTCAGTTGCCATTTGCATGAATATAGCATGCCATTTTGCTTCATGCATTTATTTGTTATTGAATTGGAATGCCTCCAAGTTTTTTCTGTAGTTGATGCTATCTGACAGAAAAATCATATATGAAGAGACATCTATTTTGGAAGAAAAAGGAAAAAGTTTAGAATGTAAAGAGATTTTATCAAGTCAATGTAAAATTAGAAGGAACAAGAGATTCACCATTAATTTCCTTTAGATTGAAATTTTACTTATTGGTATGGATGGCAATATTACATAGAGTGTGTAAGAGTTGTTCATTTTTAGCTCCAAATATTAATATAAGGCACCAGATTTGGCACCAGAAAAATAGAAATCATAACTTTGAAAAATTAGCGCACTAAAATGTATAGATTAAGCTAAAGAAACATAAACTGCAAAATGTTACAAATACATTTGATTATGGGTATTTTCATTAGTTTGATAGAATCAGGCAGAAACAGTTGTTTATATTAAGCAAGCTTGTGCTCCTTAGGATAATTTGTACTCTAGATACACGTAAAATGCTAGTAGTAAAGAATATTTAGTATGGAAACCAATACAGGACCTTTAGTTGCAAAAACAGCAGGAAATTTGAAAGAGTGAAATAATAAACCATACATACATATCACCATACCACTCTTCACAAATGGAGAAAAAAGACAAATAAATATAAAGACAAAAAAAATGAGATATGAGATTTTTAAAAACCCAAATGACAGAAAGACTTATAGTTAAACCTAGGTTACACCTATCCAGTCCACTTTCATTCATCAGTCATTATTGACCCTACATTTTCTGGCATACACATTTCCATTCATATTGTACAGCAGACCTGGACATTTTATGGCTTGTGGACCAGGACTGTCCCTTCGGCTGCCCCTGTCCAACCTGTGGTGTTGGTGGCTTTGGTGGTGGGATGGGGCATTGGCAGCATGGAGGGGGGGAGCAGAACATCTCCATTGGAGGTTGGGATGTGATCAACAGGGACAGGGTAGTGTCAAAGGGAGGGGTCAGGGTGTCAGTGGTGTTGGTGGCCTCCACAACAGTCCCAGTCACTCATTTGGTCCCTTGGGAAACTGAATTGTCCACCCCTGCTATACGAGTTTAGTCCTCAACTTAAACAACTGTTATTGAGTCTGGAATCATAGTTGTAAGTCAGGGCAGTTGTTAAGTGATTCACCAAGTGTCCATACCTGATTTTACAACCTGGGGTCATAAGTACTTTAGAGAGGTTATTGTAACTTCCAATGGTTACTAAGCAAATGGTTATTAACCTGTAGGCAACTGTTAGGTTTCTCTTGACATACCTCATTGTCATTTCAATATAACAGAAGGCAGGAATAACTCACGTTTCCTCATGTCATTTCTCAGTGTTCATTAATTCCTGGCAATAGATATTATTTACTAGCATTCTACTGGCATTTTCAAGCTTTAAAACATTTCCATACATTTTCTAACATTTAGTAAATATTCCCTGTATCACGTATCATAAATTCATCTATTTGCCCATAGTGCTCTATGTTTAACTTGCAATCATTCACTCTGTTTTTCTTGTGAAACACAATTTCCTTGATCTTTCATACATTAATTTTGAGAGCCATATTCTTCATTGTTTTATGCAAGCTACCCAACATTTGCTACGTATCGTTTGAATTTTCAGCCAACCATATATTTTCTGCACTGAAAAATATAATATTCATGTTCTCAAGCAGTACACTGGAGATGTCCACATAATACATTTATCTATAAATACATTTATACATTCCTTTTGAATGTTGAAGCATTCATGTGACCTATAAGTAGCAGTTGCCACTATTGATGTCAAAATGCAGGAGTCCACAACTAAAAAGAAGCTGCACAAATTAGATATTCCTAGGAGAGGAATATTCCTAGGAGAGGAAATTTCACCAGATTGAAACTTCTGCTGTCCTGAAAGAATATCAGGGCAAGACTAAAGTTTGTTCATGAACATTTAGGCAAAGAATTTCTGAAACAATATGCTTTAGGTAGAGAAGGCAACATAAGGTTATTTGGCCATAGCACCAGAAGATATGTTTGGCAAAAAACAAAGAGAACATTTCATCAGAAGAATCACATGCATAAAAAATAAAAGCATGGTAGTGCAAATGGTTTTGGGCTGATTTGATGCATCAGGCCTGGACAACTCACCAGTGTAGAATTAAGTCAGAATTCTTCATTGTACCAAAAGGTACTTGAGCATAATATAAGACCACTGTAAGAAGATTGAAATGCAATTGAAAGTGAACTTTGTAATGTGGCAATGACTCGAAACATTTCAATAATTGCAGGATCCAATCTGTGTCCGTCACCAGGACCAGAGGTTTAGTTTTCTGAGCTTTCAGACTTGTGCTGGAGCCGATTGTCAAGGAACTTCTCTCTATCAGAGAGCTGTTCTCTGCATAGTATTTATTGTGGTGCCGTTGAGTGAGGTGTTGATGGCTGGGTATTAACTCTTTGGCTGTTGTTTTCTTGTGCTGCCAAGTCCTCAGCTCCTTAGTACCTGATAAGTTGGTGGTAAGTCAACACTCCTGTTGGCTGACAAGGGACTTGTTTCCCAGACTTCAATCATTTCCCTGGTTACCTTTGTACCTGCTCAACCAACAATCGCAGTAGTTTCAAAATTGAATGTATGTCCTTGTTCATTGTAATGTGAGGCTATCAATGAGTTTGGGTCCCCTCATCTGACCGCTTGCTTGTATTCTTGCAATCTGGGGGTTAGTTTTCTCCCCATCTGTCCTACATAATCACAGGGGCAATTGATGCAGGAGAGCCAATGGATTACATTAGAAGTATCTCCCACTTCCAAGACACCTTCTTAATGCATTATTTATTCTCATATGGTAGCCTCTGGACAGTGTGAGATATCCACTTGTAGATCTTGGAAGCTGCGTTGTACTGCTTTCAAAATGTTTTTGATGTAGGGCAGAGTGTGCCATAAAATTGGTTTTGTACTTACCTTCTTTCTTTCTCTCACCTGCATGTTCCAATAACTCCACTAAAGAATAGCTGAAAAAGAGAGAGAAAGAAATGGTGGGTTCTGGAAGATCCACATCAAAGCCTAGATGATCAAGATGTGGTATGATTTGAAAAACCTCTCAAACAATAAAAAGCAAACTCTGCATGGAAGAGTTTTTTGGAAACTTCTTTGTTATAGTTTTATGAACTGAAGCACATGAAGTGTTCGCTGTGTTCAGAGTTGTAAATAATTTTCCATCCTAAATTAGATACTAGTACTACTCCCAAAAAATAATGCTGAACACATTTCAGGAAATGAGGAACAATGGGCAGCTTGGATTGGTGTAAATTCCCATGGGCACAGTGAAATCTGAATAACAGAGTAGTACAACTGACAACAATGAAAATAAACAATCAATATAAAATTATAGGAAGGGACGCAGTGGCTCAGTGGGTTAGGACGCTGAGCTTGTCGATCAGAAGGTCAGCAGTTTGGCGGGTTGAATCCCAAGTGCCGCGTAGCAGAGTGAGCACCTGTTACTCGTCCCAGCTTCTGCCCACCTAGCAGTTCGAAAGCACATAAAAATGCAAGTAAAAAAATAGGGACCACTACGGTGGGAAGGTAACAGTGTTCTGTGTGCCTTTGGCATCTAGTCATGCCGGCCACATGACCACGGAGGTGTCCTCAGACAAACGCTGGCTCTTCAGCTTTGAAATGGAGATGAGCACCGGCCCCTAGAGTCGGAAATGTGCGGGGGAACCTTTACCTTTACCTTTACCTATAAAATTATAGACTATACTGATAAGTTTAGGATTCTTTGAGTTTATGAGATATCTTTTAAAGAGGATGTAATCTAAGAAAAAATAAAGCATTTTATCTTATATGTTCATTATTCATAATTCCATTCATAAAATCTTTTTCCATAATTTCATTTACAGAAATAGATGTGTTACTCTGTTGAATGATAACTATTTTCCATTTAGTGTTGTTTCAGTTTGCTTTATATTTGTTTGTTGTTTTTTTCTGTCCTCTGAAAAGTTGCGGTAGCAGGCTTTAAGGAGTGCAACATTTCTTCACTGTGTCTTGCTGGGAAGTGGCTAGGAATCAGAGAGATCTAAATAACAGCAATGAATCACTGGATTACGTGAATGGCTTAAATGTGTCAAACTAGAATGCTAAAGTTCTTTTCTTAACCTTTACTAAAGCAGTACTTTGTATTATGTTCCAGACTTTCTGCTGATTTATTTGAGCATCAAATATTGCTTCATAGTAGCTGACTTAAAGGAGCATGTATGGGTACAGTTAGTCCTCAATTTACAACCACAGTTGAGCTCAAAATTTCTGTTGCTAAGTGAGACATTTGTTAAGTGAATTTTGCCCAATTTTATGACCTTTCTTGACATAGTTGTTAAGTGAATCACTGCAGTTGTTAAGTAAGTACCGTGGTTGTTAAGTGAATTTTGTTTTCCCATTGACTTTGCTTGTCAGAAGCTTGCATTGGGGGAATCACATAATCCTGGGACACTGCAACCATCATAAATATGAGTCAGTTGTCAAGCACCTGAGCTTTGATCACATGACCATGGGGATGCCACAATGGTTGTAAGTATGTAAAATGCTCACTTTTTCAGTGCCATTATAACTTTGAATGGTCACTAAACAAACGGCTGTAAGTCGAGACTATCTGTACTTAAAATACATAAACTTTTATTTTATGGACTAAAGAGATATCACATGAAATAATATTTTCATTAATATATAGCATTTGAATTGTTAGTTCTTCAGTACTGTAGGGTTTTCTTTAAAAAATAGTTTTGCTACTCCCCTTTCCAGCAGATGTCGCTGCAACCAGTTGGATAGGAAGAAACAGCTGGTAGTGTAAGCAAGCATAAGTGTAAGACTTGATAGTTTAATAGGAAGCAACTGCAGAAAGAACATCTTCCCTGGTGGGAAAGAAATTTGGGTCGAATCATTCGAAGGCAGTTTACTTTAAGGATTAGAACAAGGATGCTGATCAAAAGTATATCATATAAGCTCATGTGATATTAAATACTTAACTATTTTTTAATAAAATTTGGACTGATGGTCTAATGCAGGGGTGTCAAACTCGCAACGTCACATGACGCATCAGGCCCGCAGGCCAGCAGTTTGACACCACTGGTCTAATGTATAGTCTTTTTTATCATCCTTGTTGTAGTCAATTGCCTGAGTGATATGCATCAAAGTTGCAGGATCTGTTAAGAGAAAGACTAACATACAGACTAATTCAGACATACCATCAGGAGGGCTGAGATAAAGGTGAAGAAATAATGGATGGCATAATGTAAGAGTAATTTAGAAATGAAGTAAAGTATCTTGAAAATTGGAAAATCAAGAGCCAAAGATGGGCTATTAATAATAAAGGTTATTCTTGAAAAATTTCTTTTTCAAATATGTAGAAATATGGAGTAAAATATGTGGAAATTATCTATGAGACTCCATCTGGGGCCGCACTCTGTGGTGTGTGCATCCTCAATCCTTTCTTATAGTATTCACATGGGATAAACGTATATAGGCTTCAAAGTTCAAAAAAAACCCTGGCGGATGCATCCATATAGTAAGAGGTCGGAGGATCTGTAAATTCTTTCAATGAAATTACTAGCAACTTCACTAATTTAATGGTATTCAGACTTCAACTCAGTGGAAAAGGTGAGTTGAGATGGGATTTGAAGTCCAACAAAACTGGAAGGCATCAAGTTAGGAAATTTATATAGGTGTAGATGCTCTGTCTTTAAGAAGTCTAACAATCCCTGGAAATAATTCTGTATGTGATTAATTGAACACTGTCTGATATGCCTATTTTGACAGAGAATTGTATAGGTTTCTTACTAGCTATTGCTTTTCTTTTAAAGTTATAATTATTTGTGGACTTTTTTTTAACCCCACGCCAGACATTCAGTGTTCTTAGTTTTTTATAAAAAACAATGCATTCTAATTATTGTTTTTAGATGTTTTAACTGCAGAATGTAATGTTTGACTAAATAAATTTCTTGGGTTTATCCAGACTTTTAAATTTCCCTATCCATTTGCCTCGTTCAAGAAGAAAGCTAATTGGATCAAGAAATAAGCATCTTTAGTCCTCATTCAGCAAAGAATGGAATGGAAACTGTTGTGTACTGGGTTTGTTGTGCAGGAATGAAGATGAGGTGAGTGAGTTCAGCAAAGATCATGGTTTATTGCTTGCAGGATCTGAACTAGAGAACAGGGCTGCAGATGCAGCAATTTATACCCTGGCCCCTAGGCGGCGGCCAATAGGTTTGAAGCAACCTATTGCCGCCCTAGGGACAACCAATAGCAGCGCTGGATACGGGTTGTCTGAGGAGCTGGGAGCTGTTAGCTAGCTTCCCTGCTCGAACAGCCTCCCAGCAATACCACGTGGTATTTAACAAACAAGCCCAATACATTACACCCTTCCCCCCTAGAATGAACAACATTATAGCAACAACAGAAAGTAATTACAGCAATACAATTACAATGAGTTAACAATGTGTAAAAACAGGTTTCCTCTTAGCAGCTCAATAAGTCACTTACAAACATCATAGCTCCATTGTTCAGGACAATCTTGTAGGTCAGCAGGCAGTACAAAAAGGTACATACAATATTATAGCTTAATTATTTCAGGACAAAATCTTGTAGATAAGCAGGAGGTTTGCAAGCCCTTGTGGAACTCCTAGGGGACCCAGGCACTTCCTGGCCTACCAGCTTGCCCACCGGACTGGGTAGACCAGTGTCTCTCAGTTCAAACAATTCAGGATGGCTTGGTGCTCTCTGGCTGGCCCTTCCAGGTTGGCCCACCCCAAAATCAGTTTTTTCAGCAGAGTTAGCACAGCAGCTGTATGACTCAAGTTGGCTTTCTCCATCAGGGGACCCATTTGCACTTCTGGGCTCCCCTCCTCTATGGCCAACTCCCCATTGTTTTGGCTGTTTAAGCCTTCAGAGTCTATGTTTGGATCGGCCTGGCTGCCGGTTTGCAGCCCTTGGTAAGGACTTATGATGAAGTCTTCACTTTGTGGCCATTCTGGGAAATGCTTCCTAAGCTGATCGATATGGGGCCAGACAACTCGCCCACCTTCTAGGCCCACTTCGTAGGAGAGAGGGCCTGATGTTTTAGTGATTTTTCCTGGCACCCACAAGTTCCCATGCCCATAGTTCCTGGCCCACACCCCGTCGCCCACTTGCAGCCCCATCGGGGGTTTTGGGTGAGAGGCTTCTGCTGCTTCCCAGTCTGGGTGCAGCCTGTCCAGTTTTGTGATCAGTCGCCTCCCCCAGCGCAGCTCTTCTGGGCTTTTTCCTGTAGCCGTGCATGGTGTGGAATGTTGGCACAGCAAAAAATCTGCCAGTCTGTGGTGCCAGTCCCCAGTCACTATACGCTTCAGTGACTCTTTAGTGGTGCGAATCACGCATTCAGCTTGACCATTAGTACAAGGGTGAAATGGGGCTGACATTGCATGCCCGATGAGGTTCGCTCTTAGGAACGCCTGAAATTCTGCCACAGTAAATTGGGCTACGCTGTTGGACACTACGACGTCCGGCAGCCCGTGCATGGCAAAGAGTTTCCTAAGCACCTGGATGGTCCTAGCAGTAGTCATGTTTGCAACTGGTATTACTTCTAGCCATTTAGAGTGGCTGTCGACCACTATGAGGAAGAGCTGTCCCTGAAAGGGCCCAGTCTATGTGAATTCTAGATCAGGGAGTGTGAGTCTCCTCCCACCTGTGAACTGGAGCGTGTGGCATTTCAGGTCTTGATTGCTGGCTTGTGTAAGAGCCGTGCATCTGGGCCTCAATGGCCTTATCTAATCCCGGCCACCATAAGTAGCTTCTAGCTAAAGCTTCCATACGAACAATACCCGGATGGCCTTCATGTAGTGATTATAAAACCCTGTCTCTTAGTGAGCTGGAACTATGACTCTGTTTCCCCATAGGATACAACCCTTGTGAGCTGATAGCTCATGTCTTCTTGTAAAATAACTGAAATTCAGGGCCTGGGCTTTTATCCAGCCACCCTGTGTGTACCCAAGAAAGCACTCTACTTAGTGTCTTGTCAGCCGCTGTTTCTGCAACTATGTCCCCTGCATGGAGGGGAAACTCTGGCACGTCCTGAATGGACAAAACAAGGGCTGCTGGGGTTGGATCTAGTTCGATTTGTGGCAGTGGAAGCCTGCTCAGACTGTCTGCATGGCCCATCTCTTTGCCGGGTTTGTGAATCAGCTTATACATATAAGCCGATAAAAAAATAGACCATCTCAGCATTCTAGGGGGTAATATGTGGGGTGTCTGTTTGTCGGTAGTGAATAACCCCGATAGCGGTTTGTGGTCTGTGAAGACCGTGAAGTCCCTGTCATATAAGTAGTCGTGGAATTTTTTAACTCCTGCTACAATGGCCAATGCCTCTTTCTCAATTTGATAGCTTATCAATACCATGTGGTGTTTAACAAACAAGCCCAATATATTACAGAAACAAACATTGTAAATTTCAACACTGTGTCATCAGGAGTTGTTAGATTGAGCCATGTGGCTGCCTGCATACAGGTTTGTGGATAGCATCGCTAATTCTAGATGAACATGCAATTATTGATTTCTTTAATGGAAAAGATCTCATTTGCAGAGTTGCAAAAAAACTTTATTTTCTAGACTTTTCATAATATAATTTACTAGCTAAATGCTGTTAGATCAGTATCCAAATAGGCATAAAGACTGTAAAGCAGTGCAAAAGTATGTATTTATGTATGTACTTATTTATTTATTTATTTATCATATTTCTAAATTACCCATCTTCTTGAAAGACAGGTTCTTACAGTATAACCAAGGAAAGAGCAATTTTTATTGCATTATCCATTTCTTTGAAAATTATGCTTTATTATCCAGACTTTCTTTAACTTTTAAGTACTTTCTTTTGTTTTCTTTTTATGTACGATTATATATTTCATCTGTACATTTAAACAAGACAAAGTACATCTTGGTTATATTGTGATATATGCCACATAGATTTTTGTTGTTGTTATTGAAATGTTCTTTTAAGCAACACACCATGATTTATATTGCTTCACCAGTGCCCTAGCCTAAAGTCTTTACTGGACAGGAAAAAATGCAGATTATTTATAACTGCTGGACTAATGTGGCTCCATTGAAATTAAAGCATGTCTGAGGTATTTGCAGTCTGTTTCTTACAGCTCTCCCGAAGAATATTCCAAAGATTTATTCCTGTGATAAGACACTTTCTTCCTGCTTTGACATACATATGGAGATAGGATTGTAAAACATCATTAGATCAGTCCTGGTCAACTTGGTGCCCTCCAGATTTTGCAAATCCCTGAATTCCAAGTCAAGATGGTTCATTGTTGAAAAGACTATTGCATGTCTTTTCAACAATGTCCCTGCTGCCTAACAGGCTTTTAAATTCATATTACATTATTTTTATATCTGAGTATGTGAAGATATAAAAAATAATATATCTTTTATATCTTCACATACTCAGATATAAAAATAATGTAATATGAATTTAAAAGCCTGTTAGGCAGCAGGGACATTTTGCTGCCTATGTCAGCTTTTTGAAATAGTCTAAACAGGAAACCAAAATCATGAGTACCAATATAGTTTTATTGTGACATTGCAATGCAGTACATTACAGCAGGGATTTTCAACCAGTGGTACAGGTACCACCTGTGGTACATTGGCTCCTGGCAGGTGGTACGCAACCATCCTAGAAAAGTGGTAGCGGGGGAGGAGAATGAGCTGAACTGGTGTTAGCACCGCACAAGACTGAACGAGAGACGGCTGGAGCTGCAGGGCTGTCAGGGCTCAGTGGAAGTGCCAGGATCAGCGCCAGGCTTCAGCTGGATCTTGGCGCTGATCCTGGCGCTTCTCAGCTCAGAAGAAGCGTCGATCAGCTGGAATGTTGCAGCATCCCCAGGGTCTTTGATTTACATTCTGACTGATTCATATTTATGATGGTCACAGTGTCCCAAGGTCATGTGAAGTGACCAAAACCTGCTGCAACCACCCAGCAGAGGGGGGGGAATAAAAACCAAACACCCCCCCCACCCCACCCCCATTGCCAATCCTCAACAGAAATGCTCAGAACAATGAAAACCTCGGACAGGAGGAAGTGCTCTGCCAGGCGGACAGGCAAGTGTCTTGCTCGGCTATGGCTTGGGGGGGAACTTTTTTCAGTGCCATTGTATCTTTGAACAGTCACTAAGCGAACTGTTATAAGTCGAGGACTACCTGTATTTCATCGCTATTTTCCTTTTTTTTTTTGGTCATCAAGTTTTTGACACCTTGCTAAGCGACTGGTGGTACTCGGATGTTGCCATATCCTAAAAGTGGTACAATGGGTGAAAAGGTTGAAAAGCCCTGCATTACAGTAACAAAATCTTACAAGTCTGAAAGTCCTTGTCCCCTCTCCTGCCTTTACTTTCCAGACAACCAGAGACAGTCCTTTCTGAGATGTTTTCTCCACTCCTATTGCTTCTGTGGGCTGTGATATCTTTTATCTAACCACTGCCCTGGCTGTGGCTCTTCCTCCTAGCTCCCAAGTTTATTCTGATCACCCATTACCCTATGTCATTTTTCTTGTTTGCAAAATTGCCAAAATAACAATTATAGCATATGCTGTTTGTACTCTGATGCTAAAATACTTAAGCAAAGAATAATAGATTTGGAACGGACCTTGGATGTCTTCTACTCCAACCTCTGCACAAGCAGGAGACTTTATACCATTCTGACAAATTGTTATTTAGTCTTTTCTTAAAAAGATGTAGCATCCACATCTTCTGAAGGCAAACTATTCCATTGATAATTTGTTCTCACTGTCAGCAAGTTTCTCTTTAGTTCTAGATTGGATGCTCTTTGATAAGGTTTCAACTGCCCTCAAGTGCTCTGGATAATAAATTAACCCCCTCTTCTCTGTAACAGTCCTTCAGATATTGGAAGACTGCTATCGTGTCACCTCTAATACTTCTCCCCCAAACCATTCTTTATATACTTTAGTCTCCAGTCCCATAAACATCTTTGTTGCTCTTCTCTGAACTCTTTCTAGAGTTTAACTGCGTTTAATTCTAGAGTCTTTGTACTGTGGTGACCAAAATTAGATACTGTATTTCAAGTATGGTTTTATCAGTGCAGCATAAAGCAATTATTGTGATCTGGATACTATTCCTTTGTTGATGCAGCCTAGAACTGCTTTGGGTGTTGTTGTTTTTTGCAGCTGCAGCAAATTGCTGGTACATACTTAATGGGTTATCCTCTTAATGCAGGATTCCTCAACAGCACTCTTGATAAGCACAAAGATTTACTGTATAAAATAAACTAGGAATTGGTCTCCCAAATAAACATGCTTTATATGTTTTTCAATTATATGTTTCGTATTCTGAAATTCTAAATAGTACTGCTCTCTCATTTGAAGTCAGTGAGAATTGTGAAAGGGACAGTATGATCCAGTCAACTGTATTCCTGGACTTTAGCCTTGAAAATTTTCTTACCATCTGTGTACACTTATTTACTAATATTTCAGAAGGGCACCGGCTGCCAGCTTTCTCATCCAAATGCTGTTCCAACACTTAGGATTAAAATGATAACATCCAGATCATAGTTCCAGTTTTGCAATTTTATACCAGCAGTTCAATTCATAATACTGCTTGATGGATTATCATCTTAGGTGACAATGCTCAGTTTGCCAGGGCTTTGGACTAAAATTGTTTGAAAAATTGAAAATTTGCTTAACAAACTTCCACAATTTGAAATAGTTTATTGTTTCTTCCAGTTTATATATTATTATATTAGATTAATATGTTTCCCTAATTGATTGTTTCCATCTATGGAAATGAACAGAAAAAACCAACAATGAATGCTTAACATATTTATATGCAGATTACATAATTATATTCTAATGTAGATATCTCCTTCTACACCACTTACTCTATTAGGTATTGTTATTGCTGGTTTCACTTCTGTATTGTTACTCTTTGTGGAGGTGGGTTGCCCAATTTTCAAAATAGAGAGTAGGAAAATATTGGCTAGATGCAAACTACTTTCAATTTTATTCATTCAGTAACTGCACAGTCAGTTCAAGAAATGTGACATTAAAATGTAGCCAAATGAAGGTTTAATCTAAAATCCTAGTTGGTCAATCATTATAGAGATGAATTTTACTGCCACACAATACTGAACGGTTTATATGTGTGACCTCACAAGAAAGTCTTGCTGACCTTTATTATTTCCAGAAGAATTGAATTTTCGCTCTTCTTGCTTCCCATATTTTGCTGACTAATTCTTCACTTTGCCAGATAAAGATCTTGGTCTTAGAGACAAAACTGGGACTTATTGAAACTCTACTATGTAATTGAGATACATTATAAAGGAAGGAAGATTCTGTTAAGAATTTAAGGATTTTCTACTTTGGAAATTCAGAAATGGTGTAATTGATTTGAAAGCTTCAAGAATTTCCCCTTTCCTATTGTTTCATGTGGTCTCCCAAATAATATATTTTGATATGCTATATACTATGTGATAGCATTCCTATTATACAGTATGATCAGTCTCTTTGGGAAATCACAAAAGGTCATGCAATGACTTTATTGAAAGCTGGTGAGCTTACAATTCACAATATTGATTTTGCAGAGTTCTTACAGTATCCTTGGGCTATTGCTGTGAGATTCAAGACATACACTTGGTTTAAATTTTTAACAGCTAATTCATTAAGGAGAATATCATACCCTGAACTTCACCAATTCAACTCCTGACTTCAGATAAACTTTTCTTTCCTGTAAAAAAGGAGGATTGTAGAATTGGCTTATCTGATTCTGTTTTCTGAGTATTCTACTTTGGAGGGCTGACTTCAATCTTGCAAATCTGAAAGTACAAATCTTCTGCTTTGTACTTTTCCTTTACAGCTTGAGAAATTAGGGAGGGTCCCTTCTGAGGTTCTTGGGCCAGGCCCTCCCTTGTTTGAATATTCCCTAGGCAACATCTCTTTGCCTTGTCTTTCAAGATGTTTACCCCATATAGCAGTACTGCATAGTTGCTTAATTGTTTCTCCAAAAAGGCTTCTGCAAGAAATATACCTATTTAAACCTTTAGATACTAGTAATTACATTCTACAGTATTTTACATTATTAGCCAAATTCTTGCTGACATTAGGATGCTGATTTAGAACCAAGGAAATGAAAATTCAAGTCCACTCATGGAAACTTACTAAGTATCCTTTGGCCAATCTAAGGAAACTGATACTGGTAGAGATCAAGACAACCTGCCTTATCTACCTGATATTCTAAACTAGTCACTATCTCTCTGCCTGACTTTGTTTTGGCAATAAAATTAACATAGGAAGTACTATGTAGAGAGGCAATGATAGGATGTAAATCCAAGGATAAATGTGCTATGATAACATCAAAAAACAGACAATCCACCTAGGGTAGTCTAACCAAAAGTGATAAAATATAATCTGAAATTGTCATACTCAGGATAAAATTACCTTTATTTTGTCAGTTATACCTTGGGAACATCTAAATCAGTATTTCCTGAATCTTGGCAATTTCCAGAAATATAAAACTCCTCAGCCAAAATTATCATTGACTCAAATTAGGGAAGTTGAAGTCTATACATCTAGAAGGCTGGAAAATCTGATGTAAATCCTGGAAGGATAGGTGGTTGACAAAGCCATCTTTTTATTGTGAAAAACATCCTTAACACTGACTGGCTGCACTGAGCAAGCCAAATTCACCACTATGAACCTGGCCAATAGGGAAGATAATGATGAATAAAACTTCCCTATACTTTTCTGATGTAATATGATGGAACACATTTCCTGAAGTGTTTGGAAATTCTGTATTCTATGTCTGGTCTTGTTTTACTAGGTTTGCGTGATTATGTGCTGTCAGAAAGATTGGTAAAAACTTCTACCAAGTTAGTGCTAAATGAGTTAATGTATTATGGTAAAATAGCCATTGTGTTCTATAAGTGGCTTGCAGAAAGGAAGGTTCTGTAAATAGGTCTGAACTAGAAGAAAAAAGGTGAATTATGAATGAATGAACCTTTATTGTCAAAGTACAACCATGTATACACTGAGATTGGCTGAGCAATTATAAATTATACCTATGTATATAAGATGTAAGAGATAGACTATTCATCCCTAACATATCAAATACCCTCTACAAAGAAAAACTCTGGTTGTTTCAAACTAGAAGTGATAGAAAAATCATTTTGCAAAGGAACAATCAACCTCCGTGTCCCTTAATCTTCCTATTCTGATTCAAAGCTCTCTTGACATACTCCCAGGGTATGGTAACCATGTGAGATTTTTTTTTCAGGCATCAGAATGCAGTGAGGGCAGGATAAGGACAGGATATGTTTTTACCATGCAAGAAACCGCTTGTCAATCAATGCTATTGCTCTACACTGCAGTGCAGACCGTTCCTGATGCATTGTCTTGTCTTTCAGTTCATACCCGAACACTTCTCTGTCTTCAGAAAATAAAAATGAAATAAATAAATTGGTGCTATTCTTTTATGCTTTTGCTCATCCACTTCAAAACTACTGATCCATGCTTGCAGGATTACTATACTTAAAGCTTCTTGGCTCAGTTAGGCCAATATGTCACTACAGCAGGAAAACAGGAGCTGGGAGTAGGTCAGCTGAGAGTGCTCCAATGGCAGCAGAAATCTGTTTTGCAGAACAAAGAGGGGTTATAAAACCACACTGCCTGACCAATTACGGTATGTCTCTTCCAAATGACAGAATCTATGGGAAAGGATCTCTTTGGCAAACTATTAGGTGCAGAAGCATCAGATCAGCCAGTGTGCTTGTGTCATTGCCATTTCTAATTAGACATGTAAACCCATCAGAAAATCCCCTAAATCATCAACATGCAACAGTTTCAGATTGCCTTAATGACTGCAAATGGCTTTAAATGATTCTTGACACCTTATCAATAACAATTCTACATGGTTTCAATAAAATACTCTGTATAGTTTAAGAATAACAATGTTTAATGAACTGTGAAGGCATTCTTCACAAAACAAGAAAGTATATTTTATTAAAAAGACTATAAATAAAGAACTAAGTGTGGCACAAATTATCTTACCCTCTTTCTTTTTGTAGATATAATTCTCTGTAATTACAGTTGTTAATGCAAAAATTCCAAAGGACATATACCAAATGATCCCACAGAATAATGAAGGAATGTGCAAGATATTCAGCTACTTAAAAACAAGTCGTTAACTTACAATCTTGATAGAACTCCATAGTTATACTTTAATATTTTTATAAAAAAGGATTATTCTTGATAAAATTGAATGCTGTTTTTACTATTTCGTATTTAGCTGGTACTAAAATAGAACTTAGGCAAATTGAAATATCTCTGCCCTTTGTCTCTTTCTGTCTTAAATTCCTCACAGTCATACAACCTCTGCTTCTAATTAAAATGCTACTTTTATTATAGAGATAATTATTTTATTTGTTTATTAAATTTAGGCACCTGTGAAAGATGACATTTTGACAGCCAAAATTCTTCTTTTTTAATTGTATTCCTCTACCCTCCAGATACAAAGAAAAACAGAGCAACCACTACATGTGACTTTCCATTTTTATCACCCCTTTTTTCTTTTAACTGCTGTAGAAACTTGGGGAGAATAATATGGTAACAGAAAAGGGTGTATGAGAAGTGAAGTCCCATCCACTATATAGCTGTTTTGGAGGTGCAATGGGTGGATATGTTTTGATTATTAAAGAAAAAGAGGAAAAGACGGGTGTCCAACCATTGCAGTGATCGTTGCAGTCCAAGATAACTGCTCCCTAACAAACTGGATCTGTAACTATATAATAGACCCTCGTTCCTGCAAACAATCAGATCATGAATATACAAAAGTTCTACACAAGGGGTGAACTGAGCAAGTAATGGAGAAAGAGTAAGTCACAGAAGATCAAATAGAGGTTGTGCATGGAAGAGAGAAAGTGTCTACTGATTCCAGTTCATCCATCCATCCATCCAAAAGCTCTCCTAAAATTGCATCAAGAAAGTGCCCATCCTCCAGCACAGTGGAGATTTCTTTGTCCTAAGAGATGTGAAGGCACAGGAGATAAATATAAAATTTTAGGAAAAATAATTTTGCAATTTTTAAAAAGCATTCTTGCTCCTTCTCCCCTATAGAGGAAATAAAAAATAGTTTTTTAGAACGACAAATTTGTAAGGGAAAATGTTTGTGTTTTGCTGTCTGTTTTTTAGTTCCCAAACTGCTTTCTTACACTGTGTAATAGAAAAAGTTTTATATGAGACTGTTTATATGTCAGTTCAAAGAGTTCCTATACAGACAGCAAGCTAAATGAATAAAATGCATTTCTTCCTTCTGAGAGCCCAAACAATTATTTTTATACTTTATATTTTATACTTTATATTTTATATTTTATGTGACTCTGGTTGGTGCCATTGGATTTGTGGACCTAAAAGAACTAGATAATTTGGAAGACCCCAATGATTGCAGAATTGGCCATGATCAACTTTTTCGAAGGACAGAGCAGCGGAGGATTTGGCCACCTAGTAGTGCAGACTTTGATGATGTAATACACTATCTCATCCCTGCCTTCGGACTGTTCTCTATTGCCATTCACATATCGACCCCAAAGGATTCAGAGTTCCCTGGGTACTGGCCACAGTGAGAGGGTGGCCTGAACTTACATCTGCTGCCCCTAGAGGTGAGAGCTCTAGGGGACATGCTGTACCCAGGATGGATGTTTCGGACTATTCCCCCCTGGTATAGGCTTTCCAACTGTCGTGAGAGGGCGGTGGTTGGCCTGTCCTGGGGTGACACCCAGCTGAGTGGCAGTGGCTGGGTGGAGGCTCGGGACATCTATTTGCTCTCTGTTTGGTTCCTCCTTAAATCAACTGATTATGGACTGCCTATATCTGGACTGCTTTATGCCTTATTTTAGGTACTCCTCTACGGACTTGCTCGCCCTCAGGGGTGCTCCCCCTTCCTGGAGGCGGCCCGCCTTTCCAGCCGAGTATAATCTCGAGGAAGGTCCCATCTATTGGGATCCTGAGAGATGGCCGGGCACGGTTATGGGCCTCCGACGTAAACCTAACAGGAGGTCCTTGATTTGTTTTTTGTCAAAATTTTTTTGGGGGTTAGGGAGGAGGGAGGGTTCTTTTTTTGGTTGTTTGGACGAGGGGGGCAGTCCAACTACCTTTGTTCAGGCTAGTGCTGAGGCTGATCGCGGAGGGGAGGAGCGGGGGTCGGCTGCTTCTGGGGCTCCAGGGCCAGTCGTGGGATTGTCCATTCCCACGACGATAGGGAATGGCAGCAGGTGTAGGAACAGAGGGCCGTATCGGTCTCAGGGAAGGCCTCTCCGCTGCTTACAAGCGGTGAGGCACTCCGACCCTCTGGTTCCGCCCCGAGGTCCCGGGAGTGAGGATGTGCAGCCTCCTGAGCTCCGGCTGGTGTATTTGAATGCCAGGTCGGTCGTTAATAAGGCTCCTCTCGTTCGAGACTTGGTCGAGGGTGAGCAGGCTGACCTGGCTTGCATCACGGAGACCTGGTTGGGCCCAGAGGGCGGTGTTCCTCTGGTTGATCTTTGCCCACCAGGTTTCCGGGTGCTGCACCGGCCTCGGGCTCAGGGTAGGGGTGGGGGAGTGGCTGTTGTTGTGAGGGAGACCTTGTGTCCGCGGGAGGCCACCGTTCCCCAGACAGTCGGGTGTGAGTCTCTCTTTTTGAGATGCGGCCCTGGTGCGCAGTTGGGCTTGCTGCTGGTGTACCTTTCGCCTAGTCACGCAGCAGCAGCCCTGCCTGAGCTGCTTGATGTCCTCTCTGGGCTGGTGGTTGAGTTCCCGAAACTTATAGTTTTGGGGGACTTCAACCTACCATCGCTGGGAGGATCATCTGAGTTGGCTCGGGAGTTCATGGCTTCCATGACGGCCATGGACCTGACGCAAGTAATTACGGGACCGACTCATGAAGGAGGCCACACCCTTGACCTTGTTTTCTTGTCTGGACGGTGGTTAGATGATCTTGGTGGGGGCTCTCCAATTATTATGCCCCTGTCATGGACCGATCATCATCTCCTGCGGCTGGTCTTCCGTTTTGCCACCCCCCGCCGTGGGTGTTTGGAACCACTCAAATGGTACCGCCCCAGACGCTTAATGGATCCCCAGAGGTTCCAGGCGGCGCTGGGGTCCCCACCTGCCTCCCTCGCTCACAGCTCGGCCGAGGCCTTAGTGGAAGCCTGGGAAAGGACGGCCACTGAGGCCCTTGACCGAGTTGTAGCCTTGCGGCCCCTGACCCGGTGCAGATCCCGCCGGGCTCCATGGTTTTCTGCGGAGCTCCGGGAGATGAAGCGTCGGAGACGGGGCCTAGAGAGCGGTTGGAGGTCCAGCCGATCCGAACCCGACCGATTGCGACTAAGAGCCTATATTAGGTCTTATCTCGCTGCAATTAGGGAGGCGAGGTCTAACCACTTCGCCACCCTTATTGCGTCCGCAGATAATCGCCCGGCTGCCCTGTTTAGGGTGACTCGCTCCCTCCTAAATCAGGAGGTGAGGGAGGATCCCTTGCAGGGACGTGCCGAGGAGTTTAACCAACATCTGTCGGACAAAATCGCTCGGATTCGGACCGGTTTGGACTCTGACTGGGCAGAGTCTGACGATCAGGACACGGGTGGTCTTGTCGATATCATCTGGGAGGAGTTTGATTCTGTGACTCCGGAGGAAGTGGACAGGATCATGGGGAGGCTGAGCACCACCACATGTTTACTGGACCCGTGCCCTTCCTGGCTGGTTTATGCAGCCCGGGAGAGGACACGCAGCTGGTTCCAGGCAGTTATATCGGCTTCTTTGAGTGAGGGTATCTTCCCCGCCGTCTTGAAGGAGGCGGTGGTGAGGCCTCTCCTCAAGAAGCCTGCCCTGGACCCGGCTGTATTGAACAACTTTCATCCTGTCTCCAACCTTCGCTTTCTTGCGAAGGTTGTTGAGAGTGTGGTGGCGCATCAGCTCCCTCTGGTCCTGGATGAAGCGGATTATCTAGACCCGTACCAATCGGGTTTCAGGCCCGGGCACAGCACGGAGACGGCATTGGTCGTGCTGGTGAATGATCTCTGGAGGGCTCGGGACAGGGGGCATTCCTCTGTCCTAGTCCTATTAGACCTCTCGGCGGCTTTCGATACCATCGACCATGGTATCTTGCTGCGGCGTCTCAGGGGATTGGGAGTGGGAGGCACAGTTTTACAGTGGTTCTCCTCCTATCTCTTGGGACGTTCGCAGTCGGTGTTGGCAGGGGGGCAGAGGTCGACCGCGAGGTCTCTCATTTGTGGAGTTCCTCAGGGGTCGGTCCTCTCGCCTCTCCTGTTCAACATCTACATGAAGCCGCTGGGTGAGATCATTCGTGGCTTTGGAGTTGGGTATCATCAGTACGCTGATGATACCCAACTTTTCTTTTTGACCCCAAACCACCCCAGTGATGCCCTCAACGTGATGTCCCGTTGCCTGGAGGCGGTTCGGGTCTGGATGGGGAGGAACAGACTCCAACTCAACCCCGACAAGACTGAGTGGCTTTGCATACCTTCATCCCGGGTTTATTCGGACATTCCACCTCTAGCTATGGGGGGTAAATTATTACCCCCCGTAGATAGGGCTCGCAACTTGGGGGTCCTCCTAGATTCACGGCTCACCTTGGAAGATCATATAGGAGCCGTGACTAGGGGGGCCTTCGCACAGGTTCGCCTGGTGCGTCAGTTGCGGCCCTATCTTAGCCGGGATGATCTATGCACGGTCACTCATGCGCTCGTGTCCTCTCGTCTGGACTACTGCAACGCTCTCTACATGGGGCTGCCCTTGAGGACCACTCGGAAGCTCCAACTGGTACAGAATGCAGCCGCGAGAGTGGTGTTGGGAGTCTCCCGATACTCCCACGTTACACCTCTGCTCCGTGAGCTGCATTGGTTGCCAGTTGTCTTCCGGGTGAGATTCAAGGTTCTGGTAACGGTATTCAAAGCACTCCATGGCATGGGGCCGGAGTACCTCAGGGAACATCTGCTGCCGGCATCAAGCTCCCTGCGCCCTGTGCGTTCCCACAGAGAGGGTCTCCTCAGGGTGCCACCGATCAGAGAATGTCGATTGGTGGCCCCCAGGGGGAGATCCTTCTCTGTGGGCGCTCCGGAGCTGTGGAATCAGCTACCGGTAGAGCTCCGGACGGCGCCCGATCTTCGCTCCTTTCGTCGCGATCTCAAGACATTTCTGTTTGTACAAGCCGGCCTAGCCTGAGGGGGAGTGTTGGGGTTGTTTTATCTTTCGTTTTTTAATTTTTCTGGGGGTTTTTAGCGTTGTATTTATATTGTTTTTAACTAGGGCAATTGTTTAATCTTTTTTTTAATGTTTGTATTTGCTATTTTATTCTGCCCTGTGAACCGCCCTGAGTCCTCAGGGAGAAGGGCGGTATATAAATGTTATTAAATTAAATTAAATTAAATTATACAGTTTGTTTTACAGAGAAATTCAGAGCATACCTTTATCAAAGATACTAGAGAGTGTAGTGGTAGATTCTGGGTTTTTTGGGGGTTTTTTTGTGGTCAGCTATTCTGCAAGACACCTGAAATGGGGAATACTATTGTAGGCTTTTAGATAAAATGATGCTTTAAAAAGACTCACAATTGCATTTTTTGTTTTTCCCCCCAAAAAAATTTGGGGGGGGGAGAGTAGAGGATGTAAAATAAAAACAAAATTATTGCTTTTCCTGGAACAATTAGAGATTTCCTAGTCATGGATACTACACAGGGGTATTCTAATTCTTGTACAGGTAGTATGCTGAATCAGGTCCCTTATGAATATATGAAATAGATTTGAACATTTCTTAATTAATTAATATCCAAAGGTTATTTGTTTTAAAAAAGAAAATCAGTGTAGATTATAAAATTCCTTAGTTTTCTGCAGTTTTACCCACCTTGTGTTCTAATTATTGCAGGCATTAATGAGCTTTCTCAGACATATAATGTTTCCCAGTATGTGACTGGACAAATCCTGAAGATCTCCACCCCTGAAATTACATGTTACAAGCCATTCCTCTCCTTCTGTGGATGGAATACAGGTAGTCCTCAACTTACATTTAATGACCATTTAAAGTTACAATGGCACTAAAAAAAGTGACTTATGACCATTTTTCACACTTAACGACATGACCAAAATTTGGATGCTTGGCAACTAGTTCATATTTGTGATGATTGCAGTGTCATAGGGTCATGTGATCAATTTTGCGACCTTCTGACAAGCAAAGTCAATGGAGAAGTCGGATTCACTTAACAGCCATGTTACTAACTTAACAATTGCAGTGATTCACTTAACTCCTGGGACAGGAAAGGTCATAAAATGGGGCAAAATTCACTTAACATATGTCTCACTTAGTAACATAAATTTTGGGCTCAATTATGGTTGTAAGTTGAAGACTAACTGTACATATGTTTGCAGAGACAAAGGTTACCCAAGGAAGCTACTTCATTACCTATCAATTGAGCTGACCATTTATGCTTTCATGGATTTCAAATTCAATCTTTATATTTTAAAGGTTTAATTTTAATATTTTTAAAATTCTAACATGTGACACATTTATCAAAGGGAGTGATACTTCTTATTTCAATCCACAAAGCTCAGAATTATAGAATGTCATGGGTAAAATCTCTATTACTCTGTTAAAATTACAAGAAGTCAATGCAAGTTTTTTTATTAGAATTTGTGCTGCAGAATAATATCTGGATTGTCATTAACTATAGTATTTGAACATAATCTACTAAATTTTAAAATGATGAAGTTGATATAAGGATGATATTAGAATAGGTGCAAAAAGGTGATGTCTGTAGAGTTCTTAAAACAATTGCCTTATTTCAGGTCATTGTAATTCTTATGTGAAGATTTCTCATTCTGTTTTCAGCAGGCATAAGGAATGCCACCTTCCACAAGGACATTACTTTATTTATCTGAAATAGGGTTAACCTTTTTTTTCAGATCCTTTGGTAGATTTGGGGGGGAATATAATCTTCTGAGGAGACTTCTTCTTTTATGATAAATAAGTTTCTGAAAATTCAGTAAAACTTCTTTTCCTTAGACTGAAACTCACCAATAAGTATTCCAAAACAGGAATGGGTAAATTCTACTGTTTTCCAGATATTGCTGAAATTAAACTCTCAGTAATCCCATCATATCTAATAAATAAACAGTGAAAACTATAATTTAGAAACATTTTAAGGACCCACAGCTGTTATTTAGAAGTGAAATTGCAAAGAATTTGGGGGCTTTATTTTAGCAAAAACTTTTGTGGAAAGTGATTTACTTTATTAATTGTTCATTTGTAAAGGATTTCTTTGTCATTTCCTGAGACTAGATTAATACAGCTACTTTACAGGTAGTCCTCAATTTACGACCTCAATTGAGCCCAAAATCTCTGTTATTAACCAAGACAGTTATTAAGTAATTTTTCCCCATTTTATAACTTTTCTTGCCACAATTGTTAAGTGAATCACTGCAGTTGTTAAATTAGTAACACAGTTGTTAAGTATATCTGGCTTTCCCATTGACTTTGCTTGTCAGATGGCTGGAAAGGTGATCACATGACTCCAGGACACTGCAAATGTCATAAATATATGCCAGTTGCCAAGCATCTGAATTTTGAGTATGTGACCATGGGGATACTGCAATAGTTGTAAATGTCCTAAGTCACTTTTTTCAGTGCCATTGTAACTTTGAATGGTCACTAAAAAAACTGTTGTAAGTCAAGGACCTGTATTTGAACCTACAGAATTAAATTTTAAGAGCCAAGATTAAATTATTTGGTAATATGGAGTATACAATTTCATAACTATGGACAGTATAGGATCCAATTTTTTCAGATATTATAGACTCATCTTCACAGTCTGCTTATCATAACATGAAAATGCTTTACTACATTTTTGAGGGACAAATCTTTATGACTTTGTCCCCATCTTATCTGCTTCCCACTGAAGCAGCCTGAAGGTGCTTTTTTCCTTTTTATTCATGAACATTTCCATGGAGACAGTCCAGGGGCGTGTTTCTCAATATTGGCAACTTGTAGACTTTAATCCCAGATTAAAGGCTGTTACCTAGGGAATTCTGGGAGTTGACGTCCACCCATCTTAAAGTTGCCAACACTGAGAAACACTACTATACAACACCTCAGGGCAGGTCATGGGAATGACATAGTCAGGGAAAGTGAGTTGCTAAGTTCCCATTGGCCACTTTAATTTATTGGAAGCTTGCCCTCTATGGCTATTTTGAATAGCACTATAGGGAGACTAAGGGACGCGGTGGCTCAGTGGGTTAGGACGCTGAGCATGTCAATCAGAAGGTTGGCAGTTTGGCGGGTCAAATCCCGAGTGCCGCGTAGCAGAGTCAGCACTGTTACTCATCCCAGCTTCTGCCCACTTAGCAGTTCGAAAGCACGTAAAAATGCAAGTAGAAAAATAGGGACCACCACGGTGGGAAGGTAACAGTGTTCCGTGCACCTTTGGCATCTATTCATGCTGGCCACATGACCATGGAGACGTCCTTGGACAAGCATTGGCTCTTCGGCTTTGAAACGGAGATGAGCACCGGCCCCTAGAGTCGGAAACGACTAGCATGCATGTGCAGGGGAACCTTTACCTTTTATATAAACCCAGCCTGTCATCCTAGCTTTAAGAATGCCAGCTGAAATCATTTCTAAATATTTCTCTTTCTTCATATATTTTTTGTACGTCTATATATGTATCCCACTCTCCCATCATCGCCTGAAAACAACCAGGCCAATTCAAAAACTCTATTAGTTAAATTAGTAACTATCAATTATCGTTAATTCTTTAAAACGTGCCTGTTGTGTGATTCCCATCTGCACATTACAGGTTACTGTTTTTCATACATGCAAACATGCAATTGTATAGATACATACACATATATTTCCATCCTTCCAGCAGAAATAGCAAAGAAGAAGAATGAAGATAATTAAAAGGAGAAGGAAAGAGAAGGAACAAAGGTGATGGTGATGATAGAAAAGAGAATGAAACCCTTAAAAAAGAGGACTTTACCAAGCCACAACTCCCAATCACTGGATGATCTCCTGAGAAGCTTCAAAGGCACCCACACTTGGCAACATGATTTTTGAAAGTCATGCCTTTGTTTTCTACAGCTTCTTCTGTTCTTACAGCTTCTCACAATAATTAATGTAAGACCTTCAGTGCATAGAAAAATGAAGATAAAGATTCCTACAACTTGACTCCTGATGATTAAGTATTGAAGTACCTGCTTAGGCATTGACTAAAAACAAATGCCACCTAAATATAAATAAAATGAATACCCTGAATATCCTTTCGTTGTTGTGAAAACAACATTTAAACTTTATTTTTTTCCCTGCCAGGGACATATATTCTGTCCAGCTTCTACTGGGATGAAAGTTTAGCTCATTTTGTATTTATAGGGTTGGGATGGTAGTGGGTCCCATGCCGAACAACACAATTTTCTACTTAAAGAGAGCTACTGTTTACGACTGAAAGAAAAACAACGGAGACTTGACTGTGGGTATTTGTAAGGCAGGCAAGTGATGTTATGCATTCTGTGACTTTGTCTCACAAATAGTGCAATTATTTGGTTTGTATCATTTGTGTCACTTGAGTGACATAAATTGCATAATTTATGTCATTTGCCCAATGACATCTTGACACATTGCCTATGGTGAAAAGAGAGAAAAATGAGGTTATCTAACAAAAATGAGCACCTGAAGACTAAACAGAGCAGATAGACACGTGGCCAACTGGTTAATTGTTGCCTCTTTTGTAGATATATTTCTTTTTTTTTAATTGAAAAGTTTTACAATACATTTTTTAACAAAGCAAAACCCCTCCCCACCCCCTCCCCTCTCCCCAACCCTCCCCAACACTTCCCTCCCTTCCCCCTCCCCGACTTCCCAGAGCTCAATACAGGGTATAAAAATACAAACAATAGTCTACCTTATGCAAACAACAATAAACTATTAAATCTATCGCACTTTAACTCTTATAAAATAACTACAAGCAATATAAATATCACCTCAATACTTATTCAAATGCTAGGTGAAACATTTTAGTCCCATATTTATTCTGGATATAATCAATCCATCTTCTCCACTCCACAATATATCTCTGTTGCAACTGGTTTTTTAAATACGCTGAAATCTTTGCCATTTCCATTTTGTAGATATATTTCAATTTATTTCTACCATTTCTTTCTAACAATATACCCATGCATATATATTAGATCATGAAAGTTTATTGGAAATCTGAACAGTTTCATTCTGTAAATTGATGCATTTCCTTCTTTTCTTGGTAAGGGGATTATGGAACATTTACATCTTATAGACAATTTTGTATGATTTACTACCAAGTGGTATTCTCACGGTGATGAGTATGGCTATCATAATCTTTTAAGTTGAACTGATCAGATGAGTTTTCCGTATAAAAATGTTGCCTTTCCTAAGATAGGGAAAATATAATTAGTTACGTATGACAACTAGGTAGTATTGCTTACATTGTATCTGTCATGGTCCCTCTCAATCTCTTGGTGGCTTCCTACACCATTAATCATAGTGATTCCTGGGTTCCTGGGTTGGGAGTGAAAGGCACCATTTTATAGTGTTTCTCCTTTTTTCTCTGTGGCTGGTAGAACGGGAAGAGTGGAGGAAATTATGTCTCCTCCTTAGCATCTATATTAAGGAGAGTAAAGGAGATGTTTCCCAAAGGACTAGCAGCTTCTTTGGCTAGGCATGGTCAAGCCATGGCGGGGAAACGATGGCAGCAGTCAACTGTGAGTGGTCGGGGTGGCAGGGATTAGTGGCAGATTGCCAAAATAGTAGAGATAGAAAGTGAGGTATAAAGGTGGGGTGAGTTGAAGTGCATGCTGCAATCATAAATATAGATGGGCTAAATATCTGCATTTTGATTATGTAACTGTGGGTGCACTGCAACGGCAAGAACATCAGCAACCAGACATTAACTACTCCCTGTTCAGTGTTGTCGTAAATTCAGACAGTTGTGGAATAAATAGTAAACTGCTTGTATAATTTTAGTGAGTTTGACATACATTTGAAAGTCCTTTTTTAAAAAGCCCAGAAAAATTTGTGATGCATATATTTGTGTGCATGTATGAATATGAGACAAAAAACAATTCCTTCCTTCCTTCCTTCCTTCCTTCCTTCCTTCCTTCCTTCCTTCCTTCCTTCCTTCCTTCCTTCCTTCCTTCCTTCCTTCCTTCCTTCTAGAGCAATTAGAATTTAAATACCCTATTTTAATGTTTGAACTGCTCAATTCTCTTTAATCTTTTCTAAGCTAAGTTGTTGTGATTCAGGGTCAGCCTGTGGGTTCGGCAGTTGGGTCGGATGACTCAGAGGAGGAGGGGGGTGTTGAAGACCTTGCTGAGGGGGTTGAAGATCTTGCTGATGATAGCCCTCAGCCAGGCCCCTCCCACTTGGTCACCACGGAGACCCAGCTGTGTGAGCCTGACAGCATGGATGAAGATGACCCACAGCTGGCCCTGTTCAAGGACGCCCGACGCAGGAGGCAGTCAATTAGGAGTAAACAGAGGAAGGCAATGGGGCTTCTCGGAAGGAGGCAGAGAGAAGCCACGCCCTGAACTCTATATAAGGGGAATGTCTGGGAGGGCTGGTTTGCTGAAGGCAACCGCTTGGATGGTTCATGTTTCTTAAAGCTCCTGTTTCTTGGTTCGTGTCTTGTTTGTTTTTGTAGCTATAAATTTGGCAGGCATAATTCCAGCCTCTTGCTAGTTGTAAAGGGGTTGTCCCTGCCTTTTCTACAGGGCCGGTAGCAGGCAGGTACAGAACATAAGTAGTGGGATGAATAAATATTTATTCTCAATATTTATTACCCTCCTGATATATTCATTTTTTATTTAAAAGGCTTATCTTTCTCTCTAATCCAAATTAACTATAATGTATATTCTGCAGTTTTGCCCAAGTTGATACTACCAAACTTGTTCAGCAATTTTCAGCAATTTTAGCTAAAACCTCTTTTTCTGTTTTATGCCTATAAAACAGTTTGTTTTATTTTCTGACAGAATGTAATCATACCATTTGGGGGCCAGCAAAAGATAGCATGATGTCTGATACACAGTGGTCCAATATTTTAACACTGAAATAGATAAACTGATGCTTTCCAGAAACTGTTGCTTCAGTTCTCATCATCCTAGTTAGCGTGCCCAATGGCAGCTAATTGTCAGAACTGGAGAGATGCACTGTTTCCTCTCTCTTCTTAGAGAGCATTACTTAATGCATATCTACCAAGCCATATCATATCTAATTAATATTAGTTCTTATAGGCACAGGTCATGTTGTTGTCTTATCCCATTGTTTGGAACACTTTCATACTCATAAGTCACATTGTTCCTAGTACATATAGACCAGAGGTCTCCAACACTTTTGGTTTGGCGGACCGGAAAAGGAGGCAGGCACAGCTATGTGCATGGACACAAAGGGCCGCCCGCCTCTGTGCTCAAAAATGAGCTCCATGTGCACGTGCACAAATGGGCTGTGTGTGAGCACATGTGCACATGCAAACAGTTGCACATGAGCATATGCACACATGCAAACAGAGCTGTGCAGGTGCAAGTGCTGCAAATGGGGTGACACTAGCACTGGCAGGACACTATAGGCAGCACTAGTGTTGATGGGATGCTCTGGGAGAGGGCAGCGCTAGCGCTGGTGGGATGCTCGGGGTGGCACTAGCGCTGGTGGGACGCTCGGGGTTGGGGAGGCACTAGTGCCAGCAGGATGCTCAGGGTGGTGCTAGTGTCAGTGGGATGCTCAGGGCAGGATATTGCTAGGCCAGTGGGATGCTTGGGTTGGCACTAGTGCCAGTGGGTTGCTTGGGGCAGGGTTGTGCTAGTGCTGGCTGGATGCTCGGGGTGGTGCTAGCACAAATGGGGGGGTGAGTGCATGCATGCATCACTGACCATCCCTTTACGCAGTCCGGTTGCCAAGGGGCCACGGCCTGGTAGCGGGCCACAGCCCACAGGTTGGGGACCCCTGATATAGACCATCAACAGTCATTCCTGCCTTATCCATTCCTTTGATAGTGCTACCACAAAAGAAAACAAAATTAATGGCTAATGGCTAATTAACCTGATCTTAGATTATGAAATATAAGGGTTTTCTTTTACTTTTTTGAATGATTGCATGCAATTTTGGGCTCTTTTTGTAATGAATGGTAGGAAAAGTGATTGAACTTGTTTGAAGTTCTTGAGTAGTCTGGCTTAGGTCTATGCTATTATTTCAAGGTCAAACTGTGTCACAAAGCTTACAGAGCAGTTTCTGTAATTAATTAATTAATTAATTCCCCATGAAAGAAAACTTTACTCCTCATTAGTAAATTATTTGAGCTTTTCCCTTACACTTTTATTAGAGACTGATATTAACTAAGGAAGACCTATGACCAAACATAAAGTTCATGACTACAAATAAGATTTCTATTGAGAAATCTTCCTTCTTCCTTCCTTCCTTCCTTCCTTCCTTCCTTCCTTCCTTCCTTCCTTCCTTCCTTCCTTCCTTCCTTCCTCTTTCTTTCTTTCTTTCTTTCTTTCTTTCTTTCTTTCTTTCTTTCTTTCTTTCTTTCTTTCTTTCTTGTCTTTCTTTCTTGTGATATTAGACATTTCAAATAGTCCTTAACTTATAATAGTTCATTTAGTGATCGTTCAAAATTACAACAACACTGAAAAAGTGACATGACCATTTTTCACAGTTGCAATCTTTGCAGCATCCCCATGATCATGTGATCAAAATTCATATACTTGGCAACTTGTTCATATTGATGACTGTTGCTGTTTCCCAAAGTCATGCCATCACCTTTTCTGACAAGCAAAGTTAATGGGGAAGCCAGATTCACTTAACAACCAAGTTACTAACTTATCAACTGCAGTGATTAACTTAACAACTGAGGCAAGAAAGGTCATAACATGCGACAAAACTCACTTAACAAATGTCTCACTTAACAGAAACTTTGGGCTCAATTGTGGTCATAAACCGAGGACTAGCTGTAAAGGCAATGAACTGGTATTTCATGCTTCATTTTTTTCAGTGCAGAAGTAAAGTAAAATCCAAAGTTAATGTTTTCTTTTATTGATATTTTTCTAGAATGTCTCCTTTTCAGAATACAGTGAGATAATTAACAAATTTGTAGAGATATTCCTCAATAGTTTGGCTATAAAGGGAAATATGCAGGACAGGTTGTACACTTTTGTGTGAGAAACATCCCAATTACCTTATCGGTTCCAAAACAAATTGCTGCTTTGTGGCAGTATATCAACACAACACTCTTATATTAGAATGTGACAACCTTATGACAATGTATTGTGTAAGTGTGAAAAAATTAGGTGATATTTCAATTATCACAGGCATTCAAACACTGATATTTTCCCCTGCCTATTGGATGTATGTGTGCTTCCACTGTTTGTAAATCAATACAGCTGTGATGTAATTTTCCCAGACTTCTTGCCAACCTCAGAAAACCCGCTTCTGTTTTATTTGTCTTGCTTCAGAGACAAATGAAACTGTGTTTAAATATGAAATGAAAATAATGTGCTTTTGTGCTTGTTTGTTGTAGAAAATAGCTACACACAAAGCAAAAGTTCATCCTAGCTGTCTAATTTTGCTTCTTCTGTTATTTGTTCCATTGTATTGTTTAATTTCAGACTGTTTCTTTTATTGTAATAAAGTATTTTGTAGATTCAGATTAAAAAGGTAAGTGATATTAGGAAATCTGGATAGTTTAGGATTTCTAAAATCTAATTTTATAGGATTATTCCAAAATTATTTAAGTTCAAATTTATTTAATTGCAAATAAATAAAGCCCTAATTATTTAGTATTAACTAAGGAGATTCATATAATATTGAACACTGAACTCAAAACAATTTGCATGTTGGAATATGTCTGCCTTTGTAAAAGTTCCACTGAAAGAGAAGCAAATATGTACAATCCTAACTGGACTTCTTGATATAAATATTTTTCTTTTGATTCATACAAAACGTATGTGCTTTTTTTGAATAAAATACCCAAATATTATCTGATTAAAATATAGACCATTCTTTATCTTTGTAGCAACCCTTTGTCATAAAGAATGTAAGTTTTAATGCAGACCATTCAAAATGAATCAAAGAAGTTTCTGCTTTGATGCTATATCAGGTGCTGTTTATCTACCCATCTGGAACTTATTACAGTAACATCAAAGAGGATTGCTTTAATGCTATGAAATTACGTTGATGAAAAAGGTTGAGGGAATCTTCTAGGGGTAGATGCCATGTTTTATCCTTCTTCAGCTTCAGGTCTGAAGAGACTATAAAGGATCAGCTGGGGAAGTCCATTATCTGATGGAACAATTTTGGAGGAAAAAAATTACTTAAATGGGCTTTTTGTTCTTGCAAATAAACAACTGCTGGATGTATATGTATTATTAAAGGTAAAGGTAAAGGTTCCCCCGCACATGCGTGCTAGTCGTTTCCGACTCTAGGGGCCGGTGCTCATCTCCGTTTCAAAGCCGAAGAGCCAGCGCTTGTCCGAGGACATCTCCGTGGTCATGTGGCCGGCATGACTAGACGCCAAAGGCGCACGGAACGCTGTTACCTTCCCACCGGAGTGGTCCCTATTTTTCTACTTGCATTTTTACGTGCTTTCGAACTGCTAGGTTGGCAGAAGCTGGGACGAGTAACAGGCGCTCACTCTGTTACGCGGCACTCGGGATTCGACCCGCCAAACTGCCGACCTTCCGATCGACAAGCTCAGCGTCCTAACCCACTGAGCCACCGCGTCCCTCATATATGTATTATTACAGTAGTACAATATTCTCTTTTGGAGGCATTGCAATGATTCAGATACTATTATCAAAGTAGGAGAGTTATCAACTTGTATGACATAATTGTTGCTCAGGGTTATCTGAACTATGAGAAGGGTGGCCAATAAATGAGAGAGAAAGAGAGAGAGGGAGGGAGGGAGAGAGAGAGAGAGAGAGAGAGAGAGAGAGAGAGATGATAGAATGAATATTGAAGGCTTGATACATTTTAAGATGCTTTGCAGACAAAAGTAATCCATTCTTATGGAAAGTGGGAGACTGTGAAAGTTTTCAAAGAGATAGCTGTGGTTTACCTCCTCGCTGCCACTGTTTCTGTTTCCCAAATGTATGAAAACCAAAGTGAAGCCAAGCGCTCTCATTTTGGTAGAGATTAAATGCTCTGTTGAGAAAAAGGGAAAGTGTCCACGAAGGATAGGTGTTTGGAGGAGGCATGAAAGAAGAGTTCCTGCCAATAGGAATGGACTGGCTTGCCCTGAAGCCCTGCAGAGCTGCAGCACTTCAAGACAAAATACTTACAAGCAGTCCTTGCTTAATGAAAAAGTTGCTTAATGACCATTGCAAGTTATGATGGACACCAAAAAGATACTTCCAACCCTGATTCAAATTTCTGAAGCCCAATCTGGTGGTCACATGATAACATTTTGGGTGGTCAGTAACTGGCCCACATTTATGACCATTTGCACCATCCCATAATCCTGTGAGCATGATTTATGACTTTTTTCCTGGAAATTGGCATTTACTTCCAGTTTCAGGCAAAAGAAATGGGTTCATGTAATTACTGCAATTTTTCCCCTAATGATTGCTGCAAAAAAGTTGTAAAACTAGATCAATCTCACTTAACAAACAGCATGACTTACAACCATAATTCCAGGCTCAATTGGGTTTGTAAATCAAGGATTATCTGTTCTATGGGTTCATTCTGAGAAATTAGTTGTTCTGTTGACATCATGCTTTTTCTTTCATTATTTAAATTTTCATGGTTCTCATTTTTTAATCAGATGTATGAAATAAAGAGCCAGGAATAATAATAATAATAATAATAATAATAATAATAATAATAATAATAATAATAATAATAATAATAATAATAATAATAAATAATGATGATGATGATGATGATGATGATGATGATGATGATGATGATGCACTACCTTGACGTGGTTGTGGGGCTTGTGTACTCTGAGGAAGATGAGAGCTATGCCGGGTAGGTCTCATCAGAGGAGTCAGACAAAGAGTGTCTCCCCCATAAAAAATATAGTGAGATGTAAATTTCAGAATGCCATACTGGCTCGGATGTTGTCCCGCACTAGACGTTGGAGTTCCTGGATATCTGGTGAAAAATGGGTTACAGGACTCAGGACTGTTGGCTGAGTAACCAGGGCCAGCAGCTGCAGAACTACTGGAAGAAAAGGTGTTTACCCATCGCAAATACACAGTGATTGAAAACAAAGAAATAATGATCTGTTATTACAGATCAAGTCCAACAAGAAGAGGATATCTAAAATGAATGCACCAGTTCTGGAAAGAACAACATCCAGAATCAGAAATAACAGAACAGAGACTAGGAGATCAACGCCGATTTATAATACAAAATAATACAAAATTCACAGAAACAGAATTGGATGAACTGCAAAGGTTTACCCAGGGCAAAGAAATCAAAGACTTGCCAGAAGTAATTCAGAATGTAGAGGCAAGACAGGGGGAGTTGGCAGTGAAGGAATCCAGCAGAGTTATACAACTGTTCTCATTTGGGAACCAGGCACCTCTTCCTCAGGAAGAACAAAGCCCTCTAACTAAAGAAATAAAAGAATTGAAACAAAGAATAACTGAGCATCTAGAACAGCACAAAAACAACAGAATAAGGCTGCCTGCATTAAGCTTGTTCCAAAGAAACAGCTAGCACAAACATTAAAAGATGCAAATACTGCAATATCAAGTATAAGCACCAATTCACTGCAAGAAACAAATCAACTAATGTACAGCACAGCTGCAGTTATCACTGAATACCTGGGATGCAAAATCAACAAAGAAGAAAAACAAACAAACAGCGCACCACAAAAAAGGAAGGTTAGACTAGAAAATAAGATCAGCAAGTTAAGATTACATGCAAGCAAGTTAGAACAGATGAGAGAAAAGAAGCTGAAGAACAAGAAGACCAAAGAATACCTAATCAAGAAATACCACTTAGAAACAAGGAAGATCAAGGAAGCACTGGAAATAATAAAGCAGCAAATAACAGCTATAGCCAGGAAAATCAGTAGATGTGAAGCTCAAATTGCAAATTATAGGCAGAACCTCCAATTTCAATCCAATGAGAAACATTTCTACCAATCCATCCATGGAGAAACTGCAATGAATCAGTTAGTACCTGACAAGGAAGAAACAGTGAAGATTTGGAAACAGATATGGGATAACCCAAAGAAATACAACAAGGATGCGACTTGGTTAAAAGAGGTGGATGCAAATGAAACAGAAGTTGAAATGAAAAAACTAGTAATAACAACAAAAATGGTAGAAAAAAGAGCAAGGAAGATCAAAAATTGGTCAGCACTAAGTGAAGATGAACTGCATGGGTTTTGGTTGAAACGTCTGTTATATACCCATTCATTGCCAAGCAGCCCAACAATATACTACAAGAAGGAGAAATTGAAAAGTGGCTAACAACTGGGAAAACCTACCTAATAATGAAAAATCCAGCAAAAGGGGCAACACCAGGCAACTACAGGCCAATTACCTGCTTACCAACAACTTTCAAATTGCTAACTGGTGTGGTAGCTGATGCAGTACAACAGCATCTAGTTGAAAACAATCTCTTTCCACCCAAACAGAAAGGAAACCACCCCAATAGCAGAGGAACAAAAGATCAATTCCTAATAGATGGAAGTTTCTTTCAACATTTGGATCCAGACAATCTCAGGTCTACTGGCAGATAGCCAGTTCAAAAGTCACCACACACAAAAGGTCTGGAAGTGCTCTTGACTTGATAGCTGACCTGCACCAGTTTTCCTGAATGTCACAGCTGAAGGTTGTGAATCACAACGGGACTCATTCACAAGGGGTCCTAATGGAGGAAACACTTTGAAGAAAAAAACCTTCAAGTCCTTGTTTGGGTGCCAAATATGTAAGGTCACTGGCAAAACTTGAGAAATCATAAAAAATCCACTCATGAAAACTCAAGCAGAGGCTTCTTAAAGATACAGCACTTTATTTTCAATTGAAATAAGTCCTGAGTGGGAACACAGACTGAACACTGGCAGCATTGCGTGCAGAAGTGCCACACCTTATAAAGTTAGTAGCATTGCTTTATAAACTTTGCTAGACAATGACAATCAGACAACAGAATCATTACCTTATAAGGAAGACATCAATCATTCCTAAACACTCCCTTATTCTCTCCTTCAATACATCCCATCCATGTACATGTTTCTCATACTTACAGGATGCAAACGCTGATTACAGAATCGAGATAGCAATAGTTAGCCTAAACAATTTCTTTTTGTTCCAGTTACAGAACCCTTCAACATATATAGTGAAATAAGAACATTACATTCCATGAAATTGATTCTTAGCTAATTGTACAAAAATGAACACACAAAGTGTTAATGTTTCACCCAGTATGGGACTGGGCACAGAATAAATACATCTGACTTTGCACTATGAAATCTGTCTCTCCCTCTTTTTCTCCATTTACTCAGGAGAGTGTACTGTGATGGCAAAAACAAAGAACCAGAAGTCTGCTAGAAAGAGACTTTTGTTCTTTCCCATTTATAGAAGTTTCCTGAAACAAGGTAACTTTTTTTACTATTGTCTGCTCATTATAAAAAGGTAAAGGTAAAGGTTCCCCCACACAAGTGTGCTAGTCATTTCCGACTCTAGGGGCCGGTGCTCATCTCCGTTTCAAAGCCGAAGAGCCAGCGCTTGTCTGAGGACGTCTCCGTGGTCATGTGGCCGGCATGACTAGATGCCAAAGGCGCACGGAACGCTGTTACCTTCCCACTGTAGTGGTCCCTATTTTTCTTTTTTCTTTTTATTGAAAAGTTTTACAGTACATTTTATTTTTAACAAAACAAAACAAAACCCCTCCCAACCCCCTCCCCTCTTCCCAACCCTCCCCAACACCTCCCTCCCTCCCCCTCCCCGACTTCCCAGAGCTAAATACAAGATATAAAAGTAAAAACAATCATAATCTACCATATGCAAACAACAATAAACTATTAAATCTATCGCACTTTAACTCTTATAAAATAACTACAAGCAATATAAATATCACATCAATACGTATTCAAATGCTAAATGAAACTTTTTAGTCCCATATTTATTCTGGATGTAATCAATCCATTTTTTCCATTCCACAATATATCTCTGTTGCGAATGGTCTTTCAAATACGCTGAGATCTTTGCCATTTCCGCCAGGTTGGAAACTTTTAAAGTCCATTCTTCTATAGTCGGCATTTCTTCCTTCTTCCAATATTGCCCTACTAAAAGTCTTGCTGCCGTAATTAAATTCAACATCAACTTAGTGTCCCCAACAGTAGTATCAGTAATAATGCCCAGTAAAAACAATTGCGGACAAAGCTTTATCCTTTGCCCCTATTTTTCTACTTGCATTTTTTACATGCTTTCGAACTGCTAGGTTGGCAGAAGCTGGGACGAGTAACAGGCGCTCACTCTGTTACATGGCACTTGGGATTTGACCCGCCAAACTGCCGACCATCTGATCGACAAGGTCAGCGTCCTAACCCACTGAGCCACTGCGTCTTACTCTAAGCAAAATCAAAGTTGGCTTATTTTGAGTTCTTTTTTTCTCCTACTTTTCTCTATCTCAGGACTGAATAATTTTACTGAAAGTCCCCTTTTAATGGTTTGCTCTTTCCTTTCCCATCCTGAAGGAAAGGTTTACATTTCTTTGCAATAGGAATAACATACAGTAGTTGAAACATAGAAATCTTCTCCCTAATCTTCATATGTGATATGACCCAGATATGTCTGAAGCTTTGATTCAGAGAGACAATTTGAAATTAGTTTGATCCCATCTCCAATCTGAACCTAAGACAACTAAAGCTGTCATACTAGATGATTTTTAATCAGTTTGACAATCTGTAAAACACAAATATTCTTTTCTCCAAATTGATTTGGAAAAGTGAATCAAATCAAATACATTTGACATTTTGAAGTGTGAAATTTAATCAACTTTATTTTCCAAATCAATTAGACTCTCATCCAATAATATAGGATCAACGATCCAAATCTAAATGATTATATGAATTGGATCCACACTGATCTGTAATGTACTCCTTTGATACATTTGGTCTCTTACAAAATATTATTTGTCTTTGACAATAAAAATGTTCTCTAAGTCCTTCTTAAAGAAACTATAAATTGGAGGCATTATTGTTATTCTCATAAAGGAAATAAGAATCAAAAAGATAGGACTAAACAAAAGTGATTATAAAATATGAAGTGGGCAAAGTATTGTGTACAGTAAGCATTTGAGTATAGTAAACATGCAGCATTTGGCTTCAAGAGGTATAGGAAGAAGACTTAATATTTAGTTTACAAAAAGTAATTGGTCAAAACATGATTTGAGGTACATAAAATTATGAGTGGCATAGAGAAAGTAGATTTCTGATTCCCACCCACCCCCTTTTCTCTGGAAACCCAGAATCAGAGGTCATTCAATGACATGAGATGGAAAGAGATTTAAAAAAAGACAAAATATTTCTTCATACATGACATAATTAACTTATTAACTTATGGAGTTCATTAGTACAATCTATACTGAAGGCCACTACATGGTTTTAAAGGAAAACTTTCATGGAAGACATGTCTATCAGAAGTAATTACTTTCAAACATGCAATATTATCTCAAGTTATGAGACAGGATGCCCTCAAATACTAGTAGATAAAGACTATTATGTCTCCAACCTCTGTTTCAAACATTCCATAATCATCTGGTTATGCTCTCTCAGAAACAAATGATGAACTTATATGGTCTTTGATCTGACTCTGCATGGCTATTCCTATGTTTTATGAACCATATAGTATAGAGACCAAACAATAGTAAAAAAGCAACTTGTTTGGTAATGGTTGAAAAATGTGCTAAGATGCAAACATCTTAAAGATGTTACATCTAAATTTGGAGATGTTACTTATTTCATTGTCTGTGAATGTGTGTGCATTTTGCACTGAGTACTATACCATAGTTTGAGCACGTCACTAGTGAAAAGCTTGAAGAGAAATTTCAAGATTCCAGAAACAGGATTTCAGTGGTATTTATTCCTATTAAAAAGGTTACCCCTACACTTTCATCCTAAATTAAAAAAACCCTTAATCTTTTGGGCCCAGGTTGCCTATTCACAATTAGCCATCATAGGAACATGAGCAGTCACAGAACATTAATATACCAGATAGCAGTTGGTAAGGATCAATCCCTCTTTATTCATTTGCTCTTGTGAAAGTTGGAATATTTCAAAACTATGTCCTGGGTTCCAGTCTCTAAACCATATTCATTTTCTAAAAATACTTGTGGGGGCCCATGTTTATTTATACAAAATGTCTACCACTTCAGTTCTAGGGAAATATATGAAAGAAGATAATGTTGAAATGGAACTTTGCTTTGCAGCATGCCAGTTTCCCATGTATATATTTTTTCTAATTTATTTGTTTTTTGTTAGCTAAGATAGAAAATCTGGCAAGTGCCAGAAAAGAGATCTGTGTTGAAGACAGCAGTCTTAAATCACGTTGCCCATTCTAACTATTCTATGACTTAAAAGAGTCACGTGGAACAACATTTTTCCATGATGCTCTCAAGAAAATAATAGTGTTTTCTTTTGCCTCCTTGGATCAATTGTAATGAACCTACAATATATTTTAATATTTGCTTTTTCTCAACACCAGAGGCTAAAAGCGTTCTGTTTTCTTTCAGATCTTAGACAACTAGATGCATGTTACATGTTTGCTTCTAGAGGGGGTGGGTAGAAGGAAGAGAAAATATTTTACCTGGATCAGCCTGTTTGGCTTACACTACAGTACTTTTAGTCTGCGTCTCTATATATAGAAGATTTATCTTCCAAGCATAGTTCTTCTTTTGCTCACTGTCTGATTTTAACTTTTCATTACGTGACTTCCATGGTACTGTGGGATTCAAGGACATGGAAGCCCTACTGTCCAAAAACAAACACACTAACTGGCAGTAACGGCAGCTGGTATACCCCGAAGTCTTCCAGGCAATGCTGACTCAAGTCTCTTTCTTGAGTTAGACAATTTGGGTTTGTAAACTTTCAGGATCTCTTGGGTTTTTAGTTGGTTGATACAGAGCCAGTTGTATTATTATTTATTCCATTAAACACTTCTCATATTTTTCCATCTATCTATTGGTTTATTTATCTTTTGGAAAACTTTTACTTCAAAAAATATGTGGCATCAGTTCTATGGCTCAGTTAACCTGAGGACAGGATAAATTCAACCATCAACTCAACTTATTATTGGTCCTTTATTACATAGGAGATCAGTACTTTTCACATAAGTGCATTATGGCTATATTTGGAAAAAAAAGAAATTAAAATAATTTTATTATATCTATTTAACTGAAAATCTTTTATAGCTCTTGTACTGTTATCATTTTATTCTTTTTTCTCTTGTATTGTAAGATACAATATGGTCCACCTTGCTATTACCACTATAGTACAACTAACTCCATTTTGTTCTTTCTTTAGCTACTACAAAACGGAATGTAAATAAGTAGTCCTCAATTAATGACCACAACTGAGTCCAAAATATCTGTTGCTAAGTGAGTCTTTAGCTAGTGAGTTTTGCTTCATTTTATGACCTTTCTTCCCACAGTTGTTAAGTGAATCAGTGCAGTTATTAAATTAGTAACACAGTTATTAAGTGAATCAGGCTTCCTCGTTTACTTTGCTTGTCAGAAGTTTGCAAAAAAATGATCACATGACCCCGGGACACTGCAGCCATCATAAGAGCCTTGGTGGAGCAGTGGGCTAATGCCTCCTTAAGTAACACCAGCTGCCTGCAATTAGTGCAGGTTCGAGTCCCACCAGGCTCAAGGTTGACTCAGCCTTCCATCCTTCCGAGGTAGGTAAAATGAGGACCCAGATTGTTGGGGGCAATTAAGCTGACTTTGTAATAATGCCGCTTGGGGTGTGTGTGAAAGCCCTAATAAGCAGGCATATACATAGAATGAAGGCTACTGCTAAGCTTGTAAGCTGCCCTGAGTCTTCGGAGAAGGGCGGGATATAAATGGATTTTTTTTAAAAAAGTATGAGTCAGTTGCCAACCGTATGAATTTGAATCACATGACCATGAAGATGCTGTAACGATCATAAGTGTGAAAAAATGGCCATAAATTACTTTTTTCAGTGCCATTGTAATTTTGAATGGTCACTAAATGAACTATTGTAAGTTAGGCAAGGCTGTGTATGGGTATGTATGTGTGTTTCTATATATCAAAAAGGTATAGGTCTCAGGTTTACAAGATCTACATTTGTTTCTAAAAATCTAGAATACCCCAACAGTTATAAAAGAAATACCATTAAAATAAAATCCTTTGGATCTCAAACCACATAGTCACAACATTATAAGAAACCTATGCCATTGTCATGACAGATCCATTGGTGTTGTACTGGGAGCCTTTAAGCAAAAGTAACAAAAGCAGCATTTATAGTATTTCTAACTTAGATGATTTTCTAAGCCTTATTAAAATGCATTTTATACAAGAATGAGTTTAGTTTTGAATGGATAGAATAATCTTTCTTGACAGGTGTATCAGTTTCTCTAGATGTCTTTCAGTTTGTCTCATGAAAGCAGGAGAGGGAGAGATCTATAAGAACTTGAAGTTGATCCCTGTGTGCCAGCGAAGGCATTAATAATGTCTCCATCAAGTACAAAGGATGCGATAGCTAATCCAAATGCAAAAGCGGAAGCCAGGTTATGTTAGTCAGACAAAAAGAAAGAAAAAAGAAAAAAAAAGATTTAATGTCCCATAGATTTCAATATCAAAGCATCAGTAAATTATTATAAGTCTAACTTTGAAGTAGTTAAACTGGTAGAATAAAACTGAAGTGTAGATATGTTCTAACATCTTAATAAGAATTATAAAATATATGCCATTTGCATGTTCTGAATATTAGGCAGATTTCTAAAAAAAAACACCCACTTGGCATCTTTCATTTTGATGTCATCATATTTTCAACATAGTATCTCTGTGAAAATGCAATTGTTTTGCTTTAATTTACATTAAACACTAACATCTAATATTATTAAAAGAAGACTCCTTTTTTAATTTCAGATATTTCTTAAGATTGTACTATTTTAACATAATGAGATCCTGAGTAAGGTTTATCTCCCGTGCAAATATTGTAACAAGTCTTTTCTGAGGATCCCTTATTTCGCTGGGGCAAGGACTGCACCATTTCTGTACAAGCCAAATTTGTTTTAGAAGACCTAATTGAAATAGATGTTTTCATACCTAAGAAATATGAAATGACAGTTAATTCCTGAAGAGTCATTTAAATTCAAACAATCTAATTAGAGTTACACTCCATGGATTACTATAAATGAATCAATTATTAGGACTATTGCTGACGAACAGCTAATCTTGTTATCACATTACAAGGTTCTTCATGGAATGACATTTTATAATTATCTGAAGATGAAATTTGATTATTTGGTATTTCGTTTATAATAGGGATCAACTGCAATGGGAATCTTCTGCTGATTCATTTACCGATAACATACAAAAATAGTATGGTTAACCTACTGTAAGCATTTTTAAAATTTTTACCAACTGTTTACATAATAGTTAATATATACTTTAATCAACTTAGTCACTTGTTTGAAAAGGTTAAAGAAATTGTTTTAATGACTCAAGATGCATGCATTATATTGTTCGTTAGATGGCATATTAGATTCTGGTATGTATTTATGTTATTTTATCTTTTATTTATTTGTATCCTGCCTTTTAAAGGGACGCGGTGGCTCAGTGGGTAGGATGCTGAGCTTGTTGATCAGAAAGTCGGCAGTTTGGTGGGTCGAATCCCGAGTGCCGCATAACAGAGTGAGCACCTGTTACTCATCCCAGCTTCTGCCAACCTAGCAGTTCGAAAGCACGTAAAAATGCAAGTAGAAAAATAGGGACCACTATGGTGGGAAGGTAACAGCGTTCCGTGTGCCTTTGGCATCTAGTCATGCCGGAGTAACTGGCCCAAGATCATTCAGCTGGTTTTCATTGAGCATTAAAATTTAGCTTCCATATCTACAGAAATCACCATGTTCTTTCTTCGGGATGCCTAAATGACATATATGGTCCAGAGGTATGTATTCTTACTTAACTAAAACAACCACATCTTAGACACCTAGGTGTCTATTATAATGCAGGAAAGAGTTAGATTGTTTGTTTCTGTGATGCCAGCTAGCTATAGTTTGGAGTTTTGCAGCCCTGATATGATAAGTCTGACTTACAGCTGATGCTGAAGACTGGAGTATACCAAAGCATCAATTTTACCAATTATATTAATCCATAGAACAATTTTGTCTGTGTTTAAAATTTTAGTTATAGGTGTTGTGATTCAGTGTCAGCCTGTGCTCCCAGCAGCTGAGTCCGATGAATCTGAGGAGGAGGAGGAGGGGTTTAGAGAGCCTTTGGTGTCAGAGGGAGGCTCTGATGCACTGCAGGACTCTCAGCCTGGCCCCTCTAGTCATGTTCCTCATGAGACTCAGCTGTGTGAGTATGAGGTGTCAGACTTAGAGGAGTCACAGCTGAATCTGTTCAGAGACGCTAAAAGCAGAAGGCAATCCAACAGAGCAGAGCAGAGAAAATCAATGAGGCAACTCAGTGAGAGGAGGAGAAGGCAGTGAGAAGCCACGCCTTGGGACTGATAATAAAAGGGGAAGGTGTGGGTGGGGCTAGTTGCTGAAGGCAACCATTTGGAGACATTCTAAGAGAATTCCTGGTCTGTTCTTGATACTTCTGTTTAACTCTTGTTTGTTGACTCTTGTTTGATATTTTGATTCATTTACTGAAGGAAATATTCTGTTGCTTTTTTGTTTGAACTGTAAATAAATTTGGGTTGGGTTTTTCCAGCCTATTGACTGTAAAAAGAAAAAAGGGGTTGTCCCTGATACACAAACAGGACCGGTCGTAGGCTGGAACAGAACAATAGGCTTGATATATTTCGAATTTTCAGGGGTCACTTCAAAGGTGGATGGGCATATAAATTGAACAAAAAAACAAATAATCTAAGTTCCCTCTTAAATAAACATTCCAGGAATTGAAATTCCTATCCATTTTTTAAAATGGAGAATAGTAATATTTCTATGCTTTTGTTCCAAATCCTTCAGTCTGTAAAGCAAGCAAAGGTTTGCAGAACAGAAATAGAAACTTCCATGGAATCTTTCCTATAACTTAATATTGTGTTGATTTTTTCATGAATCAGTGAACAACTGAATGTGAAAATAAGCAGCAAATATAAATAGCTAATATTACTATTTTAAAGGGTGCTTATTAATACCAAGGGGTCTAGACTTATCAAAGCAATGAGGGAATCAAGCATTAGAAAACAATTCAGCATTTATCAATGTGTGGGTCTGTGTTCCCACATTTCTTTCTGAAATCTTTCATGCAGTTTATTTACAGCAAAAGAATCATGTCTTATGCTGAATAAATAATCAATACAGTATCAAAATTAAAGATGATTCAAAGTACGTTTTAATTTCACAGTTACCCTATTGAAATTTTCTTTTGGGCTGCCATCTGCTGGACAATTTCTTCTTCAGCTAAATTGAAAGCTTGGCCCTTATCTCATTTTTAGTTCAATTGAACGCTAGTGATCCTGGTATTTCCTTTAATGATATTTCTGACTATCTAGCTTTCAATCCAGGACTAGATACCACTTCAGGTTTCAATTTAAAAACAGTTTAAACTGGCAAGGTCTCACTACAGAAAAAAAAATCCATATAGCCAAAGTTTAAGGCAGCCAGGTCTTCTATACCAGGGCTTTTCAACCTTTTCACAGATTGTAGCACTTTTAGGACATGACAATATTCAAGTACCACCAGTGCTTAGCAAGGTGTCAAAACCTTGATGACTGAAAGAAGAAGGGGCAGGATTTTGGGTTTTACTGGTTAGATTCATTTGTTGTTATAGAAATGGCTATTATGGAAAAGTAAAAAATTGAGGTTCGATGTTAAGGCTTCATTCTACTGTAACAGAGGAAGTTGGAAGTCAATGCCTTTTCTTTTCTCCTTCTCCCCCTCACTTTTTCCCCCCTTCTTATTTTAATTTATTTATTTATTTTAAATCCATTTTTATATCCCGCCCTTTTCCGAAGACTCAGGGCGGCTTACAAGCTTAGCAGTAGCCTTCATTCTATGTATATGCCTGCTTATTAGGGCTTTCACACACACCCCAAGTGGCATTATTACAAAGTCAGCTTAATTGCCCCCAACAATCTGGGTCCTCATTTTACCTACCTCAGAAGGATGGAAGGCTGAGTCAACCTTGAGCCTGGTGGGATGCGAACCTGCACTAATTGCAGGTTCCCCACTGTCTCCTACTATTTGCTTTTGTATTTTTGTATTTTATTCCATAATCTAATAAAATGTTACAAACCGTTTTTAAAAAAGGGAAAAAAGTACTGGTTTTACCGTAATTTCTTTAGTGGTGGTTCCTTTGCTTTAGGCCATGCAGAGGACCTCTGGTGGTGCATGCTGCCCAGAGCCCTGGGCAGTGGAGGGTAAGGGCCCAGCTCAGCCCAGCCTTCCCCAAGCTCCCCCCCCCCGTCTGCGCTTACCTTCTCCTCAAGGAAGGCTGCTGCTGCTTGGCTCGCTCTCCTGGGTCAGAGGAAGGCCCACTCCCTTTTCCTATGGAGAAAAAATCTTTAGAGCATCGGACTTTCCTTTCACCACCAGATACATCCACAGCTGAGTGTCCTTTCAGCTTTGGCCCAGTCGCTTCATTCTTTCTGGTGCTACTAGTACTAGCCATCTGCTCTTCCCCAGTAGCATACTGGACATCTTCCGACCTGAGGGGCTCATCTTCCAGCGTCATATCATTTTGCCTTTTGGTACTGTCCATGGGGTTTTCATGGCAAAGATACTGGAGTGGGTTGCCATTTCCTTCTCCAGTGGATCATATTTTGTCACAACTCTCTGCTATGACCTGTCCGTCTTGGGTGGCCCTGCACGGTATAGCTCATAGCTTCATTGAATTACGCAAGCCCCTTCGCCACGACCAGGCAGTAATCCATAAAGGGGTCATTTATTTTACTAATCTCAAATTAACCAGTAACTTTATTTACCATGTAGACTAATGGACACTTTGGACTCAAAGTTTCTACCCAGTGGGATTGTGATGGTCCAACCCTGGTGTTATGTATTGGTGTAAAATACTTGGAAACCATTATTGTTGGTTAAGTACTGTGTCTGTTTAAACTCCAGACTGCTTGTCTCCAGAGCTGTTACTTGTTTTTTTGAGCGGGAAGAGCTTTAATTCTATTGGCCGCCACCTAGCAGTGATCCATATAAATAGAAGCTTAGCAACAGTTCGTACTCACTTCTGTGCTAACCTAATAAACATGTTGCTGTTTCCACCAAACGCCTCGTCAATGTCTCACCAATCCCAAAACATAACATCTGTTTCTAGAGGAGCTGAAGGTCAATTATAAGGGACATTTTTTCATCAGAACCTCACAGCCAGTGAGAAGCTGGGCAGAGAAATCATTCAGAATCCTAAATCACCTAATGAAGCTCTAAGATTGTAGAAAGATTTAACCCTAGGGTTTTGCCATCCAACGTCAACACTTTCTCCATTAAGTTCTCAGAATGCTCTCCAACATGGAGGATACCAGGTTGGGGGGGGGGGAATCTGCTATAATGTCATGAAATATTTCCTCTTTGAGTTGATGAGCTTCTTATTTTTAAACAGTCTATATGCTTACTCTGTCACACTCCTTGGCCACCATTACAGATAGTCTTTGAGTTATGGGCACAATTGTGACCGGAACTTCTATTGCTAAATGATGCAGTCATTAAGCAAGTCACACTGAATTTTTACAATGTTTTCCACCTTGGTCTTTAAGCAAATTATCATAGTTGTTAAATAAATCACATGGCATTTAAAGTGACTTTCCCAGTGGACTCCACTTGTTGGAAGCTAGCTGGAAAGGTCACAAATGATAATGAAGTGATTCTGGTATATTGGAACCATTATAAATACATGCAGTTGCCAAACGCCTGAATTATGATCACGTGACTGTGAAGGTTGTAAGTACAAGCACCAGTTGTAAGTCACTACTGTCAGTGCCATCATAACTTTCAACAATTGTTAAACAAATGATTGTAAGTCAAGGACATGCAAAGGAGCTTAGTCCCAGAGTTATTTTGCAATGCCATGTAGTGCCAACCTGCTGGTTATATTTTCCAAGATATGATGGAAAGACAAAAAAAAAGATTTTTTTTTAATTTCTGTTTCAGGTTCTGGTTCACAGACATGTAATTTCCAATGCTGTCAGTAAAAACATTAGCTGAATCTCTGCAGTCTGACTGCTTTTGAAGAGGGACTCTCTGACTTTTTGAAGCTTATAATCCTTTTTGGCTGCCAAATATAGATATGAAATATCATTTGGGACCCAGCAGCATTATGGAGCTTTTTCTTGTTTTCTTTAAGATGAAACAAAAATTCCAAACTGGAATTTAAAGAGAACAGGTTTCATATTATCCAGGTCCAGAAGTCAAAGGATGCTAAAAATTCATTCATGTGCACAAGAACACTTAGTACGGTCACTCCCAAAGCCCTTACAGTGGGACTATGAACTCTTTACAGATAATTATTTCAAATTGAAATTCCAAGAAGTTGCAGGGATTTTTTATACTTTGTAATCCCCTTTTCTGCTTGCAAATACCACTATTTTCTATATAGGCTTATAGAAAGCATTTTACGAGGCTTATAAAAAAAACCTCACTATTTTACAAAAGTCTTAAGATTAAACAAATTTTGTTTGCTATTCAAATCCTTATATTTTAGACACAGAAAGAGGAAGTGACAACATTCACATACTTAGATAAATCCAAGAGTGTCCAGGGAGTTCACAAAAAGTCAAGATGGTGGTTATAGCAGCACAATAGAAACTCTGCTGCTTTTGTAGATGCATGAATGATTAACATGCATTCAAAAGAGGTAGGGCCAGAAACAAGCTACTACCAGTAATAAGAGACATTTGACATTTTGTACTCCATCTATAGATGCTACTGGTTAAAACGTGGTGTAATTTGTTTAGTTTGACCTGACATGTTACATTCACACATTGTGGTTTCTAAATAAGGATTTATGACTTAATATGTTGAACTCTTGTCAGTTATGATTTTGTCAATAAATCATAGTTTCTCAACTCTCACTGAGTGTAATATGGATTAGGCTCATATATAAGTAAAGTGAAGTTTTCGATTTATTCCACTAATGTAAAAATAACTCACAACGAAACTTAAAGGTCCAAGATAAGTGCATTTACTACTGCACATTTTAATCAGAGTAATTAAAAGTTCATAGCCTAATTTATGATCTCTTAGCACCATGGGTACAAATCAAACTCCTGACTGTTCAGAATGCTAGAAAAGAAATTGCCATTCAGAAGTTTATTTTTAACTATAACATTTTTAAAATACAGAGTTAGTTTATTTCCGAAGACATAATAGTTTAAGGGATTTGTAATGAATGGAGAAATATTGTACCTAAGGATCTTATTTTGATTCTGCCTGTGAAAATAATAGTTTTTGACTGGAGGTGACATTCATAAGCCCAGTGATAGTGTTTGAGTGACAAATTTATGTATATTGCTTAAGCAATTTAATATAGTGTGTCGAAGTTCGATCTCAGTCATTCTCTCTAAAAAAAAAAGATGAAAGAAACCAATGAGTCAATGACGTTAAATTTAAGGACTAGAAAAGTTCATGCATTAGTATGTAATGCTGTCCTGGGGATGCTTTCACGTTGGAAAGAAAACCCCAAAGGTAAGGTGATAGTTTCCAGAGAACAAAGCTTTTATGAGAAGATGCTTTTCCCTCCAAGACCAGCTTAATCCATTATCATTATTTCTCATTGGCAAAAAATATCCCCTGAAGTAACCCACAGAGGCTATGGGATATTTCTTGATCTAGCCCCCTCCTTCCTAGCTATTAGACAATGCAATTTTTGGGCACTAGGACAAGTAGAAACTTCAAAGAGACCATTTTCATTGCACATTGTTTCAAAGTGTTGTATCCTGACTTAGTTTATCTCCTCATCCATACACTATCACCAACCATCACATGATTCTATAAATTTAATAAATAAATTCCTGTACAACATTAAGCATTATCATCATTCAATGAGCAGCAAAAGGCCAAGAAGTCATAAGCAGAAGAAGTTGAAGACTGGAGAGGGGGGGAAAGAAAGGAGAGGAACCAAATCTGATTTACATCAACACCATCTGCCATAATTCTCTAATTGTCTTTCTGTTTTTGCAAATGGTTCTTGCATGTGTGAGAAGTATGGCAAATTCCTGCAGGTTCCTGATGCTGCACTGTATAATTCTCTTCCATTTGAAACCCTAGGACTTCCAGGAATGTCACCACCCCCCCAAAAAAAACCCTTATAATTTATTGGCCAAACATTTGGGTATGGGGATGGCAGATTTGTCTAGAAACTCCTTCAGGGCGCTTTCAATTACTGAAGTTTCTCCTTCCCAAACACTCAGACACAATTTAAAGCCAACCCATAGTTATTTTCTCTACTACCATCACTGGGATCCTGAGTATAACATTAGCCAATGCATTTTTCTTTTCACTATCTATCAGGAAAAAAGGGAGAAGAACTCTGTTATTTCAACTGAAAAGGTCTTGGAGGGAAAGAGTCTGTGTGTGTTTGGGGGGAGGAGGGGGAAAGGATGATTCATCAGAGGCTTTTCTTTGGTTTTCAGGTCCATCTAATACCACTGTCAAAGAAAACACATCAGAGTCTGTAAAACAACTGGAAGATCACAAGACATTTGGCCCTGAAGCCTTCAATATAATCTCTAGTCCTGTTAGATTTGAATCTGATCATTTTTTTCTTTCACATACAGTATTCCAACCCCAAACAAAATACTTTCTTCTTGTAAGTCTTTGTCTGATTTTCTCCAACTTTCAAATTTTGAAAGAGCCAGTTCAGTTCAAGGTAGGCATCTCTCTAGACAAGCTGCTCCAGACACATGATATCCTTAAGGGGTTGTAAGGACTACACGAAGGAGAACAGTTTAAGAATAGACACCATTCTGGGAAAGTTCAGCTAAGCAGACAAGACATTATTTATTTTACCAATCAATTTATATTCTGCCTGTTAACATTCCCAGAGCAGATTACAGCATAAATCTCAAACAACAACAGTAAAACAATAGTAAAGCAGCAATAAAGCAAGATAAAAGTCAGGGGTTTTTTAAAAAAAAAATCATCTCTAGATTAAAATTTAAGAAATGTTGCCAAAACCTGGGCACCCAAATTAAAGACAGAATAAAAACAGAATTGGAAGGGAATAATAATAATAATAATAATAATAATAATAATAATAATAATAATAATAATAATAAGAAGAAGAAGAAGAAGAAGAAGAAGAAGAAGAAGAAGAAGTTGGAAGGGACCTTGGAGGTCATCTAGTCCAACCCCCTGCTAAGGCAGGAAACCCTATACCATTTCAGACAAATGGCTGTCCAGTCTCTTCTTAAAAACTTCCAGTGTTGGAGCATTCACCACTTCTGGAGGCAGGAGTCTTCTAGTCCAACCCCCTGCTCAAGGGGGATACCCCATATTATTTCAGACAAAGATTGGGCCTAGAATGGACTTCTGGAAACGGCATCCACAGAGAACCAGTTATTCACATATTTGAATCCCACCACTGGATATTTAAATGTTGTGCAGTATTAGCTTAGCAAACACTCCTTCAAATTTCTCATTATATCTAACAGAAATTGAGTTGCAGAAATATAGAAAAATTATAATATTTGAAGTCAACTTGGAGAAACAATTGTTGTTTTGTCTATTTTTATTGTATTCAGATAAGAACCACAGGATGCCTTATTATGCATATCATTGTGATAAAGCCATTTTTTGCTCTTTATTGAAGTATTTCTAAAATAGATTTCTGGGGTACATAAAGCTGGTGTGATTTGTTGTGTATTAGACCATATAAATGAAGAGTGTGATTCATAGTCAAATGACGGCATAGTTGACCACTCTGTGAATGCATCAAAGCAATACTTAAATAGAGAATTACTCATAATTGCCCTGTGGAAATTAAGTACATGTTCATACTGAAACCAAAGTAAAGAATAATGGCCTTTCAGAGGCTAAGCTGTTAGATAATAATAGTAATACATCCTACTTGCAACTTGTCCCATAAAACCAGTGAAACAGTAAAGTTATGTAAAGTTTGCTATCCATTTTTTATATATTTTTGATTCTCCAGCTAGTGTGAATTTGAATAAATGTCTCTACTGCACCACAGAGTTTTAGAAGTGTGGAATTCTTCCAGATAACATATTTTTTTGTATCTCCCAAGACTTCTGCTTGCATTATCAGAGTTTCTAAATTTTGGCAAGTTTAAAATGTGTGGACTTCAGCTTCTAGAAATCCCAACTATCAAATCTTTAAGTTGCCAAGGTTGAGACATATTGATTTAAATGAAGCAGGATTAAGCATCTGACCATTTAAATACTGCTTAGGATGCTACAGGGACTTATCTTCCCACTTTCAGAGAATCACAAGTAATGAATCCTTGCTTTTCCTAACTAGCATTTTGATCAAGATATCTCTATAACAATGTTTCTCAACCTTGGCAATTTGAAGATAGTGGACTTCAACTTTCAGAATTCCCTCTACTCTAGCTCTGCTGGCTGGGAAATTCTAAAAATTCTAAAACATCTTCAAGTTGTCAAGGTTGACAGCATAGCTCTATATTAATCCAGGCACATCTGCTGGCAGATACTGTAAAAGTGCACCACAGCTCATCTCCTCCAAAACCATTAAAATGGAAGTTTCTTATGTTTTCACATTTATGACATATCCCTTGGCATGGGCAGTTTTGTACCCAGATTCTTTAATGTAGTCCCCAACATGATGGATCATCAGGAAATGAGGTTTAAAAAAACACTTCCTATGGGATACTTTATTTAGCTCAGCATTTCAAACTTCTCTCACACCTAAAGTGAGGCTTCTTTGGGAATTCTTTGGGAATTGGAAAATATTTTCATATTTTCCAGCAGAAGATACCAGAGTATCATGCACTGGTAAATGCCTAGCGTTCACATAAATTGATTACCAATGGCTCATCTCAGTTTAATATTGCTACTGCAACTCATCAAGAAGTGTTCTTATACTTTAGGTATGTACAATTTACTGTAGTATAAAATGTCTTTGTGTGTTTGCCACCTAATGGTTTAAAAAAGGAAATCAATTATTGTAATCTAGATTCTAGAGAAGATTAAATGCAAGAGTCCTCAACTCTGGCTCTTTTCCAAGATGGCTGCCAGTTTGAGGTCTACAGTGACTCTAGGTTCAAATCAAAGGCAATCTTTCGTTTACCCACCTCATTAATAAATATATTGTAGAGAAAGGCCATAATGGCATGGGATTTTATTTTTCCCCTGCACTGGCTGCAGAATACGGTAGCCTAGTAAAAATTTCAGATTTAGGGGCTGTTGTTTGCTTCTGCTGAATTATGAGGCATGAATCCCAATCCATAATCCCTCTGTCAGATCAAAGTTGTATTTCCTGCTTAAAGCCATAATCATAAAATTAAATCATGAATTTAATGGTATACTTAATTTAAAATCTTAGAAACAACATTATAGCACATCAGACTATGGACTAAATTACTGCTAATACAGTGTGAAGGTATACTTGATTATCTTAAAATTGGAGGTAAATATTGTTATGTACTGGGCTTGTGGTGTTACAACATGTACGTTGCTGGAGCGGCTAATGGCTCCCCAGTAACCTAGACTAGCTGTCTCCTGTCCTGTAATTGGCTAGCCACAGGCGGCAAGAGAGGGTTCAAACCTATTGGCTGCCACCTAGGGCAGGGGTCGGCAACCTGAAAAAGGAAAAGAGCCACTGGGAACCGGTTCCATCACACATAAAAAAAAGTGGGAGCCACGTGCGTGTGTCCATGCACGCGCATGCGCAAAAAACATTTTGCGCATGCGCAAAATGGGTTTTTCTTGCGCATGCACGGACGCGCGTGGTTGCCATTTTTTTTAAGGTGTGATGGAACTGGTTTCTGGTTGCGCGACGGCAATGGCCCGTTTGCAGAACTACCGCTTTCGGCAGCCTGCAAACGTGCCGCAACAGCTTTCCCAAAGATCGGCGCCGCTGCCTGTTCGCGCGGAGGTCCGCACGCACCTCTCCAAAGGTTTGGTGAGGTGTGCGTGCACCTCCGCTCTTTCAGAGAGGTGCGCGCGCACCTCTCAGAACGGGCAGCGGCGCCGCTTGTTGAGCAAGCTGACGGTGACGGCCCGTTTGCAGAGCTACCGCCTTCAGCAGCCTGCAAACGTGCTGCGGCAGCTTTCCCAACAAGCGGCACTGTTGCCCGTTCTCGTGGAGGTGCGCACGCACCTCTTCAAAGGTTTGGGGAGGTGTGCGCGCACCTCTCGGAATGGGCAGCGGCGCCGCTTGTTGGGAAAGCTGCCGCGGCCCGTTTGCAGAGCTGCTGCTTTCGGCAGCCTGCAAATGTGCCGCAGCAGCTTTCCCAACAAGCGGCGCCGCTGCCCGTTCACGTGGAGGTGCGCGCGCACCTCTCCAAAGGTTTGGGGAGGTGCACGCGCACCTCCACCCATTCGGAGAGGTGCGCGTGCACCTCTCCAAACGGGCAGTGCCACTCTCCATTTGGAGAGGTGCGCGCGCACCACTGCCCGTTCGAAGAGGTGCGCGCGCACCGGGTGGCTGGGAGCCGCAGGAGACGGCTCGAAGAGCCGCATGCGGCTCCAGAGCCGCGGGTTGCCAACCCGTGACCTAGGGGCTAGACTATATATTGAGGCTGGTTGCAGCCCAAGCTTCGGTACAGTTCTAGCAAGAATAAAGAATGAGTTATCTTGTACTCAGCCTTGTGTCTTCCTTCCTGCACCAAAGAACTCACGACTTAACAAATATACCATCATATTTCTGATTGTTTCAGAAATAGGTAATGCCTATTAAATACTTCTACTACTAAATACTCAGTTGTTATCTAATTATTTAAAGAATTGCCTCTTTCCATATTAACCTGTCCTTTTAAGATTTTCTTGAGGATGCTTTTGGTCAGAGATACAGATTTGCAAAAGACAATCTTCTCCACTACTCCTGAAGATAGCAGGTTAAATTAATGGAGCAGGCCATTAGCACTTCTATATGTCACCCTGTTCTTTCTCTCTCAGTATCTGTAGCTTGAGGCAATCTCCTCATTCTGAGTAATGACAGGAAAAGTTACAGTACAAGTACCAGAGGAAAATAGAGCTAGAAAAGGACAATAGAGGCTCATAAGAGGACAACAGTTATCTCTCTGAGATAAATACTGATCCACCTCAAACCATTTCCACTACAAATCAGAAGCACAAAGTTCAGCAAGGCTTTATGTTTTTACTTCCAGTTAATGAATCAAGCTCTGATGACAGCTTAAATAAATTGTACCTTCCTAATGGCTTTGAGAAAATAAGGTTGTTCAAACACAACCTGATTAGTTAAAACATTGCCACAGATTTGAAATATTTTGTTTTAACTGAAAATATTTAATTCCTCTCATTTGTCATTATTTAAATCTTTATAAGATCCCTACGCAACTGGAATAAATAAAAGAGGGATAGTTTATTATACACAGTCATATTCCATTGTTACTGTCTGTTGAAAAGTCAAATATGCTGTCAGCTTTAAAAGGTATGATTAGAAAAAAAGTGAACAGCTTTTTAAAAAAATTACTTTTAGCAATTGTGATCTAGTATATATAGGCTGTATAGACTACTAGGATCACAGATTGCCTTATTCAGGAGATGATGGCTATGCTTAATTTTGTAATTAAGCAGTTTATGTTGTTTTTTCGCTTTGCATGAACAATATAACATAAATTTCAAGTATGCAAAAGAAAAGAAACGTGTTTAACTTCATGTTTTATTTTATTTTTTAGAATAAGCCTTATTAAATGAACTAGTATTACATATCCCCCCGCCCCCACTGCTGCCAAATCCTGCTATGTTATCTTATCATGTTAGTCAGTGCTTTTTTTGTAAAAAAAAAAAAAAAGGTGCCGGAACTCACACATGTCATACAACCCGCCTTGCCTACCCTACAAGGTTCCATCCAAAAAAGGTGCCGGAACTCCGTTCTGAGCGTTCTATGAGAAAAAAAGCCCTGATGTTAGTTGTGATGGTGTGGATGCCAAGAATATAAGCTAGCAGAGTCTACCCAAGCTATGCCAGCAAATATGGAGAACAACACAGTGGCTAAAAATGGGAAGATGGCAATTTATGGATCAAAGAATGGAGATCTAAAGGAAAGTGTTAACTATTGTACAATTTCCTTAATTTCACATGTTTTTAACTAAAGTTTATAATTATCTAATGCTTATTAGATTCCTGTATGGAAACAGAGATGCCTGATGTTGAAACCGGCTTTGTGAAAGATCAAGGAACTTGATATTTTATTATAGCTACATGTGAATAACTGAGAAAGCCAAATGATACTGAAAATAAATTAGTATGTGCTTTATTTGTTATACAAAGGCCTTTGATTGTATTGGCCATGTCAAGCTGTGCAACCTGAGACCCAGGCCACATCCTTGCATGCCCTCTGCAACCCGCATAGCTTCTCTTGTGCATCCCTGAGCACACTTCCCAACCTTCATCACAGGCTCTCCCTGACACCTTTGGCATTTTTCTAACATCCCCATGAAACCTTTCCCGATGGTGCCCAGAGCTGCACATAAGGCATAATGTGGCCTAAGAGGGTACATGAATAATACGGTTGGGGAGATTGCACAGAGGTGCAGTGTGAGTTGAGGGAGGTTGTATGGAGTAATACGGGGCTATAATTTAGCACATGAGGATGCGAGGGAAGTATGATGAAGACTGGGGATATGCTAGGACAGGGGTCAGCAACCTGAAACAGTGAAAGAGCCACTCGGAACCGGTTCCCTCACAAAAGGAAAAACTGGGAGCCACAAAAAATGTGTGCGCATGTGCATACATGCGCGCATGTGCAGAACAGGGTTTGACTGAAGAGTGGAGCCAAGGTGAGATATTATTATTATTATTAATGTGCACCTACCCTGCATATTTGAATTGATTGGTTGAACATTTTAGTCCCACTTTTTTTTTTGGACTGCACATGGCAGAGGACTGGGAGCCGCAGGAGACGGCTGAAAGAGCCGCATGCGGCTCCGGAGCCGCGGGTTGCAGACCTGTGTGCTAGGATGTGTCTGTACCTATACAAATCCGACTCATGCAGACAATGTTTCTTCTTGGAAAGCTCTATGGAAGTGAAAATTGGACTTTGAAGAAGCAAGACAGAAAGTATATTGATGCATTTGAACTTTGCCATTGGAGAAGACTCCTGAGTACATGGGCAGCCAAGAAAATAAATATATCATCAAATCAATTAGCCAGAGTTTATTTTCTTTCCTGCTTGTTTATTTATTTATTAAATTTATATAACAACTCATCTCACTACTCTGGACAATACAAGAACAACAAAAAATAATCACAAAATTCAATAATATATTAAAAAATAGAATAGGATCTCTTCTATTATTATTTTTACTTGAGGTACAGATGACTAGGCTCACTAGCGGTGATGCGCTCCGACCCTCTGGTTGGGCAAGGACAGGAGCCTCCATCACAAATTTAATAAGAGGCCCCTGGTGCATTTTTAGCTCAATTTTTATGGGGTTAGGGAGAGGGGAGGGTTCTAAAAAGGTTTGGTTGGAGACTGGGGGGGTTCCACCAACCGTTTCTCAGACCAGGCCGGGGATTGCTCGCGCCGTGGTGGGGCTTGGGTTGGGGGCCTACGGGGCCCCGGAGCGGGGTGTGGGATTGTCTATTCCCACGGTGGTAGGGAATGGCCGCAGGTGTATGAACAGAGGGCCGTATCAATATCCGGGAGTGCGTCCCCGCTGTCTTCAAGCAGTGATGTGCTCCGACCCTCTGATTTCGGCTCGTGGTACTGGGAGCGAGGATGAGCAGCCACCTGAGCTCAGGCTCGTGTATTTTAATGCCAGGTCCGTAATGAATAAGGCTCCTCTCATTCAGGAGTTGATTGAGGAGGAGCATGCAGACCTGGCTTGCATTACGGAGACCTGGTTGGGCCCAGAGGGCGGGTCCCCCTGGTTGATCTTTGCCCATCAGGCTTCCGGGTGCTGCACCAGCCTTGGGCTCAGGGTAGGGGTGGTGGAGTGGCAGGTAGTTGGAAGGGAGACCTTATGTCCGCGGGAGGCCACCATGGTCCAGATAGTCGAGTGTGAGTCCCTCCTCCTGAGATGTGGTCCCAGAGCTCAGTTGGGCTTGCTGCTGGTGTATGTTTCACCTAGACACGTGGCAGCAGCCCTGCCTGAGCGTCTCGATATCCTCTCAGAGTTGGTGGTTGAGTTCCCCAAACTTATAGTCTTGGGTGACTTCAACCTACCATCCCTGGGGGGATCATCTGAGTTAGCTCGGGAGTTCATGGCTTTCATGACGGCCATGGACCTGAAGCAGGTTATTCTGGGCCCAACTCACGGGGGGGGGTGTCACACGCTCGATCTGGTTTTTCTATCCGGACGGTGGTTAGATGATCTTGGGGGGGGTTCTCCAATTAATTCACCCATGTCATCTCCTGCGGATGGTCTTCTGTTTTGCCACTCCCTGTCGTGGGGTTGCTGAGCCAACAAGATGGTTCCACCCTAGATGCCTTATGGACCCTGAGCAGTTCCAAATGGCACTTTGGCCCCCACCTGCCTCCTTTGCTCACAGCTCGGTCGATGCCCTAGTGGAAGCCTGGGAAAGGGCAGCCACAGAGGCACTCGACCAAGTTGTACCCATGCGGCACTTGACCTGACGCAGATCTCAACGGGCCCCATGGTTCTCCATGGAGCTCCGCGAGATGAAGTGTCGGAGACGGGGCCTAGAGAGCTGTTGGAGGTCCAGCTGATCTGAATCCGACCGGTTATGACTAAAGGTCGTTTACGAGAACTTATCTCGCAGTGTTGAGGGTGGCTAGGTCTAGCCACTTTGCCACCCTCATCGTGTCCGCAGATAATCGCCCGGCCGCCCTGTTTAGGGTAACTCACTCCCTTCTTAATCAGGAGGTGAGGGAGGAACCCTTGTAGGGTCGAGCCGAGGAGTTTAGTCGATTTCTGTTGGACAAAATCGCTCAGATCTGGACCGGTTTGGAGTCCGACTGGGCAGAGTCTGATGAAGAGGATACGGGCGGCCTTGTCGATTTAATCTGGGAAGAGTTCGATCCTGTGACTCCTGAAGAAGTGGACAAGATCATGGGGAAGCTGAGCTCCACCACGTGTTTGTTGGACCCGTGCCCCTCCTGGCTGACTTATGCAGCCCGGGATGGGACACGAGGCTGGCTCCAGGCAGTGATTACGGCCTCTTTGAGTCAGGGTAGCTTTCCCGCCGCCTTGAAGGAGGCGGTGGTGAGAACCCTCCTCAAGAAGCCTGCCTTGGACCCAGCAATTTTAAACAACTATCGTCCGGTCTCCAACCTTCGCTTTTTAGCGAAGGTTGTTGAGAGCGTGGTGGCGCAGCAGCTCCCTTTGTTCTTGGATGAAGCTGATTACCTAGACCCGTACCAATTGGGTTTCAGGCCCGGGTACAGCATGGAGACAGCATTGGTCGCGCTGGTGAATGATCTCTGGCGGGCTCGGGACAGAGGTTGCTCCTCTGTCCTAGTCCTTTTAGACCTCTCAGCGGCTTTTGATACCATCGACCATGGTATCCTGCTGCGACGTCTCAGAGGGTTAGGAGTGGGAGGCACAGTTCTCCAGTGGTTCTCCTCTTACCTTCTGGGACGTTCGCAGTCGGTGTTGGCAGGGGGGCAGAGATCAACCTTGAGACCTCACATTTGTGGAGTCCCTCAGGGATCAGTTCTCTCGCCTCTCCTGTTCAACATCTATATGAAGCCGCTGGGTGAGATCATTCGTGGTTTTGGAGTTGGGTATCACCAATATGCTGATGATACCCAGCTTTTTATTTCGACCCCAAACCACCCCAGCAATGCCCTCGACGTGATATCCCGTTGCCTGGAGGCGGTCCGGGTCTGGATGGGGAGGAACAGGCTTCGACTCAACCCTGACAAGACAGAGTGGCTGTTCGTGCCGGCATCCCGGGAAATTCCGATTATTCCATCATTGGCCATGGGGGGTGAGCTATTACCCTCCATAGATAGGGCCCGCAACTTGGGAGTCCTTCTAGACTCACAGCTCTCTTTGGAAGAGCATATTGGAGCTGTGACTAGGCGGGCCTTTGCCCAGGTTCGCCTGGTGCGCCAGTTGCGGCCCTATCTAGACCAGGATGCCTCGCGCACAGTCACTCATGCGCTCGTGACCTCTCGTCTAGACTACTGTAATGCTCTCTATATGGGGCTGCCCTTGAGGTCCACCCGGAGACTTCAACTGGTGCAGAATGCAGCCGTGCGAGTTGTCTTGGGAGTTTCCCAATACTCCCATGTTCCACCTTTGCTCCGCGAGCTGCATTGGCTACCGGTTGCTCTCCGGGTGAGGTTCAAGGTGTTAGTGATGACTTACAAAGCCCTTCATGGCATGGGTCCGGATTACCTACGGCAACACCTGCGGCCGGCATCAACTTCCCTCCGTCCAGCGCGCTCCCACAGAAAGGGCCTCCTCAGGGTGCCGCCGATCAAAGAATGCCGATTGGTGACCCCCAGGGGGAGAGCGTTCTCTGTGGGTGCGCCAACCCTCTGGAACTGCTTGCCTACCGAAATCCGGATGGCCCCCGACCTTCGCACCTTCCGGCGCGATCTCAAAACATTCTTTTTTGAACAAGCTGGCCTGGTCTGACGGGATGGGGTTGGGTTTTTAAAACTAGTTTTAACTTTAATATGTATTGATTTTATGGGCATGATGTTTAATAGCTTTTTAATTTTTGTATTCGATTTTTATTGTGTATTGCCCTGTTCACCGCCCTGAGTCCTTCGGGAGAAGGGCGGTATAGAAATCAAATTATTAAATTATTAAATTAAATTTAAATAATGATAATACTTTGGGTGTAGTATAACAGTTCTGTAGAAATGTCTCTATTTCTGGAAAAGGTGGAAGAAAAAGAAAAGAAAACTGGCAACAAGGTGATTGGATTTAATTACACTGGTTATCGGTACACTGTTGAAAGATCTGAAGGACAAGATTGGGGAGTATATATGGTTGCTACAAATTGACCCTGACTTGATGACAGATAACCAATCAAAAAGAATATAGAGAGAGTATTTTATGCCAATAGATAGCATGAAGAAGCTGGAATCATTACTGAATCATTGTTTTAAATTGCAACTGTAGAAGTTGATTTGGCGCTTTTTTTTTTTGCTCATCCTTTTCTTCAAATTGTTTCTAATGTAGGATTATAAGCAAACATAGAAAAGATGGATTTGGCAAGAACATAACTTTTTAGAACATTGCATACTCTGATGATGTAATAATAATAATAATAATAATAATAATAATAATAATAATAATAATAATAATAATAATAATAATAATAATAATAAATGTTGGAAAGGATCTTGGAGGGCATCTAGTCCCCCTGCTCAGGCAGGAAACCCTATACCATTTCAGACAAATGGCTGTCCAGTCTCCTCTTAAAAACTTCCAGTGTTGGAGCACTCACAGCTTCTGGAGGCAGGTTGTTCCACTGGTTAATTGTTCTAACTGTCAGGAAGTTTCTCCTTAGTTCTAGGTTGCTTCTCTCCTTGATTAGTTTCCATCTGTTGCTTCTTGTCCTGCTTTCAGGTGCTTTGGAGAATAGCTTGAGTCCCTCCTCTTTGTGGCAGCCCCTGAGATATTGGAACACTGCTATCATGTCCCCCCTCGTCCTTCACTTCATTAAACTAGACATACCCAATTCCAGCAATCTTTCTTTATATGTTTTAGTCTCCAGTCCCCTAAAAATCTTTGTTGCTCTTCTCTGTACTCTTTCTAGAGTCTCAACATCTTTTTTACATCATGGTGACCAAAACTGGATGCAGTATTCCAGGTGTGGCCTTACCAAGGCATTGTAAAGTGGTATTAGTACTTCACGTGCTCTTGATTCTATTCCTCTGTTAATGCAGCCTAGCACTGTGTTGGCTTTTTTGGCAGCTTCAGCACACTGCTGGCTCATATTTAAGTGATTGTCCACTAGGATTCTGAAGAAATTCCATCTTATCTCTACACATGTTGGTGTGCCTAGAGAAAAAGACAACTGTGAAACTTGAGCCAAGGGAGCTTATTGAGGAAAAGACCTGAGAAGAAAAATGATACATTGCCTCTTATCACAGAGCATCACACAGAAAAGAAAGGAGTGAAGCAAACAGAATTGAACCATCTGAATGCAATATTTAACTCAATATTAAATCCAGTTAGTTCTTTACTAAACCAAAGTATTGCTGCCTTGTAAATTCATTACCGATTCTATTTGCAATGCTACAAGATATTATCCTCTGTTGAGAGATCTCAGCTCTATCTTTCACAAAGCTACCATTCGTGGGAGCAAAGGAAAGAATAGAAAGACTTGGAAGCCATTTCATACAGCTGTAGGAAGTCTCCAAGAGCATTTTGTCCTAACTGAGAAAGAAATGCAGCACCTGTGAACTTTTCCTTTCCTTTTTATACATTTTTTAAACTGCTAATTTTTTAGATGCCCTAATGTTTGGAGGTGCTCTGAGGCTGCACGCAATGCTTTTGAGGATCAGGCTTGGAAGAGGCACAATAAAATTCAGACAGATCATCATGTTTACCTAAAATTGAACTGAAGCAAGATGACATCTTTTATACTTCCCTTTCAGGAGGATGCCATAGATGGCTAACCTGAATAGATAGTCAATGATAGTCCAGGGATTCCATGGATTAATAGAATTTTTGAATCTACTTCTACTTATTTGTCCAGTCAAGGTGGATTATCGGCAGGAAGGACAAGGGAGACACGTCTTTGTTAACAAGGTTTATTTAGTCAGCCCGGACAAACACAGAACGGAGAAACATGCCTTATATAGGTAGCTGTCAAACGGGGCACCGAATCAATAGTGGGCGTTTTTCCCGCCAAGGAGCAGGGCCAATGGGTCAGCTTGTAGGTCAGAATCTCCCTAGTGACAGTGCGAGTGCTTTAGCTAGGGAGGGAATCCCTTCAGCTGATTTTGGCAGGCGGCCGGAGCTTTGACAGCTAGCCGCCGGTACTGCGCATGCGTCAGTATTTGACAGCTTGCGGCTGCCGCTGTGGGATAGCCGCGGTTTTGACAGCTCGCGGCTTAATGCGCATGTGCGGCGTTTGACAGCTGTCAAACGGCCGCGTGTACTAGTAGGCCACGGGAGCGTCTGCGCATGTGTTAACTTTGACAGCTGTCAGTGCGGCCGCGTAAATGCGGCCTATGACAGCTGTCATTATGGTTTGCAGTATATTGCACCCCTTTCCCCCCCCTTGAACTGAACAAGTAATTTGAATTAACTTTTAACTGGTGTTGGAACTTGTTGGCGCACTTCCGGCCCATTCGAAGTCCAGTAAGTATGCTGGCGGCCTCTTCTGTCGCATGGATCTGCGAGGTGAAGGTTTTTCTATTGTTGCGGGGGCTTCCTCGGGAGTGATTGGAGGAAGATCGGCTGGAGCGGGGACATTCTCTGGGTGAACGGTGCTGGGGGGTGCAGATGTTTCCGCCGCTGTTTCTGGCGTGGAGGTGTTGGGGGGTGACCTGGGTCGGAGTTGATCTGCGTGTCTCCGTAGTGTGAGTCCCCTGCCAGCATTGATGGTGTATGACAGGGGGCCGGTTTGATCGAGAACCGCCCCCTGGGTCCATTTATCCCTTCCCCCATAATTTCGGGCCCAGACATTTTGTCCCTTAGAGAATGTTTTGTGTGGCAAGTTGTTGGTTTTTTCGGCCGCTGGCCTGTCTGGGTGCAGTCTGTCAAGTCAAGTGACCAGTCGGCGACCCCATCTTAGTTCTGCTGGAGATTTTCCGGTGGTGGACACGGGAGTGGTGTGGTGTGCGAGGAGGAAGCGGGCGAGTCGACGGTGCCAGTTTCCGACGATCATTCTGCGCAGAGAGTCCTTGGTGGTCTTCACCATGACCTCTGCGAGGCCATTACTGGACGGGTGGAACGGGGCCGATGTTGCGTGTCTAATACAGTTCCTCCTCGTGAAGATCTGGAAGTCACGGGAGGTAAATTGAGGCCCGTTGTCAGTGATTATGACATCTGGAAGACCGTGGGTGGCAAAGACTCCCCTTAATGCTTGAATGGTGGCCTCTGATGTGGTGCTTGAAACCGGGAGAACCTCCAGCCATTTAGAGTAACTATCTACAATGATTAAAAAGGTTTGTCCCTGGAATGGTCCTGCGTAATCGAGGTGGATACGGGACCAAGGATTGGAAGTGGTTTCCCATTTGTGAACTGGGGCGTGTGGAGGGGAGGGTCTGGTTTGCTGGCAGAGATAGCAGCCGGCTACATGCTGCTCGATGTCCCTGTCTAGGGATGGCCACCAGACATAACTGCGTGCCAGGGCCTTCATTTTTGAAATGCCAGGGTGGCCCTCATGTAGTGTTTGGAGAACCCTGGCCCTGTGGCATGAAGGGACTATTACTCTGCACCCCCAGAGGATGCAGCCTAAATGTGTTGAAAGCTCGTGTCATTTTGCAAAATATGGTTGGATGGGGGGAGAGGGGCAGGATGATTGCCATCCTGATGTGACCCATGAGAGTACCCTGCTGAGGGTGGGATCCCTGGTTGTGGCGTGTGTGATGTCCTTTGCTGTTACTGGGCATTCCGCGAGTTCTTGTATGGCCAGGACTTGGCCGGCTGGGGCTGGGTCAGGGTCTATTTGAGGCAGTGGGAGCCTGCTGAGGCCGTCTGCGTGGGACATTTCCTTTCTAGGCTTGTAGATTAGTTGATAAGAGTAAGCAGATAGGAATGTCGTCCAGCGAAGCATTCGCGGGGATAAAATTTGCGGGGTTTGGCGGTCCCATGTGAATATGCCCAGGAGAGGTTTGTGATCTGTATAGATTGTAAAAGGTCTGCCATAGAGGTAATCATGGAATTTCTTAATTCCAGCTACTATAGCCAGGGCTTCCTTATCTATTTGTGCGTAGTTGCGCTCGGTTTTTGAAAGTGTCCTAGAGTAGTATGCGATTGGGGCTTGCGTGCCATCGTTAAGGGAGTGGCTGAGGACTGCCCCGATGCCATAAGGTGAAGCATCGCAGGCGATGCATAGTGGTTTGGTTTCGTTGTAGTGCGATATGGTTGTATCGCTGGAGAGTAATTGTTTTAGCTGTTTGAAGCTGTTATTATGAAGTGGGGTCCACTGCCAGGGAGCCCCTTTGTCCAGGAGTCTATGGAGAGGTTCCGCTATTGTGGCTTTTCCGGGCAAAAATGAATGGTAAAAATTTAGGAGCCCTAGGAATGCCTGGAGCTCCGTTTTATTTTTTTTGGGGGGTGCGGCTTGTATTGCTTGTATTTTTGCATTGGTGGGGTGAATGCCTTTGCCGTCTATTTTGTACCCCAGGAACTCTGCGGAGGGTACTCCGATTGAGCACTTCTCCCGTTTTAATTTTAATCCAGCTGCGCGGAATCTTGAGAGGACTTCGTGCAGCCTGGTTGCTAGGGAGTGGGTGGAGTCGCCCACGATGAGGACGTCATCAAAATACGGGCAGACTCCAGGGATGCCTTTGAGAGTTCGTTCCATGACTTCCTGGAATATTCCAGGTACCACGGAGATGCCAAATTGGAGGCGGTTCACTTTGAACGCCCCTCTGTGCGTCACTATGGTTTGGGCTTCTGCGGTTTTCCTGGTTACAGGGAGTTGCAGGAAGGCATGTGCCAAGTCTAATTTGGCAAAAATGGAGCCAGACCCTATTTCTGAAAGAACATCTCTAACTGATGGGACTGGGTATGCATGGGGATTGAGTGCGCGGTTGAGGGTCGCTTTATAGTCCACGCAGATTCTCACTTCACCATTGGGTTTGACAGGTGTCACTATGGGGGTTTCCCAAGTTCCGCTGTCAGTGGGTTCTAGGACTCCTAGTTTGAGCAAGCAGTCTAATTCCCTGTCTATTTTTGGTTTTAGGGCGAAGGGGACTTTCCTGGCTTTAATTCTAATTGGTCCGACCTCCGGTTTGAATTTGAGGTCGATGGGGGGGCCGTTATATTTGCCCAGTGAGCCGTCAAACACATCCGCAAATTTTTTGTAGATATTTTCTAAAGAATTGGTTTGGATGCGGTTTGTCCCTTCGAGGCGAATGCCTAATGCCTCAAACCAATCTAATCCTATTAGGCTAGTTCTTGGTTGCTTTGTTATTTGGGCTGTTAAGTGGCCTGAAAATTTTTTAAATTCGACTTTCAGGACGGCCTGTCCCTTTAAATCTATCTGCGCCCCTTGAAAATCTGCCAGCATGACCCTGGAGGGTTGGATGGGAATGCAGTGATTTGTTCTGTTGGCTATTTTCTGGAGGGTGTCCCCTGACAGGATGGAAACGGAGGATCCTGAGTCAACCTCCATTTCACAGGGGATTCCCTGTATTTTGACCCACGTTCTAACCTTGGCTCTGGGGATGTTGTTAGCGAGAGTTTTTGTTAGGGAGCATACGGACCCTACAACCCCCTGGGGAGGGCGGGGAGGGGCGGTCCTACCTGCGGGGATCTCGTCAAGGTCGTGGAGGGTCTCCCGGTTTAGGCTGCGACAAGCTGATCGGATGTGGACGGTCTTGCCACAGCCGTGGCACTTCGCGTTCCTAAACCTGCAGGTGGCTCTGGCATGGCTTCCGCCGCAGCTTGCACACTTCGCCCTGGCGTTGGTCTGCAGTTTCTTCGTGTTGGGGCCCGTCTGTCGGTCTTGGTTGCGGTTCCTTTCCCGGCCGGCGGTCATCCGGTTGAAACGGGAGAGGATAGCATCGACCCCGGATTCGGGCTCCGGCGGCCCTTGGTCGAGCTCCCTGGCCTGATGGACAGAGTTGCCTGAGTTTTCACCAAACGTCTCGGTTTCGTCGCGATGGCTGTCTTCGAACGCCATTATCTCCAGCGTGAGCTCTGCGAGGTCCATTGTGGGCTTTGCCACAAGCTTCCTCTGCAGATGCGCGTTCTGGAGACCGGCGATAACTTGATCGCGGATCCGGTCCTCCAGGTCGGGGAAATGGCACTTGCGGGCGGCGTGCCTGACGGTTGCGATGAAAGCGGTGGAGGTTTCACCCGGCTGCTGCTTCCGTCAGGCGAAATAGAGCCGCCAATACAGTTCTGACCGCCTTGGCATGAAGTGTTTGCTGAGGCGGTCTGTGAGTTCGGCATACGGAATGGTGGCGACCGGGTCCGGGCTGCAGAGGCCAACGGCGACATCGTATACCGCTGGCCCGCTCAGGCATAGGAGCGCGGCGGCCTTGTGGCGTTCCTCCGTGATTTTATTCACAAGGAGGTACCCCTCGACCTGGCCCAAATGCGACTCCCATCCTTCAGGGTGCCGGACGTCGAACTCCCTTATGTGTCCTAGGTTTGCTATTCAGGGTCCGTGGTACTTCGGGCACCTAGAAGGTTGGCTTGTCCAGTCGGTGACTTAGCTAGTGACTTCAGCGGTTGGCCGGACAGCAACGCTCCTGGCCCGTGACTTCAGCTAGTACCGGTATCCCATCCTCGTCGCCAGGTGGATTATCGGCAGGAAGGACAAGGGAGACGCGTCTTCGTTAACAAGGTTTATTTAGTCAGCCCGGACAAACACAGAACGGAGAAACATGCCTTATATAGGTAGCTGTCAAACGGGGCAGCGAATCAATAGTGGGCGTTTTTCCCGCCAAGGAGCAGGGCCAATGGGTCAGCTTGTAGGTCAGAATCTCCCTAGTGACAGTGCGAGTGCTTTAGCTAGGGAGGGAATCCCTTCAGCTGATTTTGGCGGGCGGCCGGAGCTTTGACAGCTAGCCGCCGGTACTGCGCATGCGTCAGTATTTGACAGCTCGCGGCTGCCGCTGTGGGATAGCCGCGGTTTTGACAGCTCGCGGCTTAATGCGCATGCGCGGCATTTGACAGCTGTCAAACGGCCGCGTGTACTAGTAGGCCGCGGGAGCGTCTGCGCATGTGTTAACTTTGACAGCTGTCAGTGCGGCCGCGTAAATGCGGCCTATGACAGCTGTCATTATGGTTTGCAGTATATTGCACAAGGAATTTGGGATGACCCCATCCCTAACTGATAACCATTCAGTCGCTCTTTCAATAAAACTACTCCTAGTCATTCTGTTTCATTATTGAAATTTGATTTCTTGTAATTAAGCTCATTGTTTATTATTCTGGAATGACAGCAAACAAGTCTATCCTGCTTTTTATATGATAACGTTTCAGATACTTGAAGAAAGGTATGACTTCACAGTCTTATCTTTTTCAAGCTAAAATTACACTGTTTATGTTATCCTAGGTATTGATTTCTGGTCTACTTCCCAGCCTTTGTGCTAAGTGAGAAGCTCCAAAACACTGCAAACTTTCCCCCTGCACACACACCACCATAAAAATCTACCTCTTGATAGATTTTTTAGTCAAATCATTGTTCCCTATTTTCATTCAGGTAGAGAATTGTGCTAGAAACGTAACATGAAAGCAACTTTATTATACCATTAAGGAACTTGGGAGACAGATGAGGGAGATAGTCTTACTCGACTTATGGACATAATTTATGCTCCATAATTAATATATGGTTTTCGATATTATAAAAATAACAGTATTTCCAGATTGTCAGTAATTTTTACTAGCCTCTTTTATGGACCATCTGAAAACCTAGATTAGATTTGGCCTGAAGTTTATTTCTAACTAGCTGTCTATAAGGATGTTAATGTAAGGTTTTCAGCTCCATTTTGCTCAAGTGCATTACTGCAGATTATATGTTAGTATAAAAGGCAATATGCATTTTTCTTCAGAGACCACACTGAACTTTTATGACTATTATAAAGAACAAGCAGAGAGAACTGTTATTAGTAAGCTGAGCTGGTTCAAATGTACATTGGCAAGGGATTAATTAGAGAATATTATATTCAATTTAGAAGTTTTTTTAAATTACTGTAAATTCTCAAGAACATATGCCGGGTAAAATTAATTCCTGTTGATATTCTCTTTTAAAGAGGCATGGCTTTGGTTTTGTATAATTATTAAATAACAAACAATAGTTATAATGTTTAGGTGTGTTGTAATTTAGAAAATATAAGATACAAAAATCATTCAGCAATTGGCTAAAGCTTTAATTCATTCTCAATATGCATAATGTGGCAGTGGCTATAATAGGATTAGGATTTATTGCTTTGCCTTGAATGCACAATGACCACTATTTTAATTTCCTAAATGTTTGACAAAAATAAATTGTCCATTAACCTACTGCTGTTTATTATTAAACCTTTGGGACGGTCATTAGTATGCATTCATATCTCAGGAGCTAGGTAATCATTTGTGTATTTTGCTTCTATTCAATAAAGTCCTCTGCTTGCATGCATTTATTTATTTAGACAATTTATATAACCAACCACGTTACCAAAGAGACTCTAGGTGGCATACAGAGAATTAAAACCCTCAAAACAATAACACAATACACACACACACACATATATAATATATATATGTATATATATATAATATATATATATATGTGTATATATATATATTATATAATATATATATATATATATTATATAATATATATATATTATATAATATATATATATATATATATATATATATATATATATATATATATGTGTGTGTGTGTGTGTGTGTGTGTGTTAAATGTTTGTTAAGCATTCAGAATACACTTGCTTAGTCCCAGACACGGGACAAATCTTATTTCCTGTTTCAGCCTAGCCCAAGGCCATCTACAGGCAGTAGCCACAGCAGTGGCAGCTCATACTTGTGTAATTTTTTTTGGTTATTTGTTCTCAAGGGTATGGCTGACTGATGAGAACAAATAAGTTTGAAATGATCATATCAGTCTCCCTTTATTCTTTGCTAGCAAGCCAAAAAAATTTACACACACACACACACATATATATATACAGAGAGAGAGAGAGAGAGAGAGAGAGAGAGAGAGAGAGAGAGAGAGAGAGAGAGAGAGAGAGTGAGTAATATACCATATTTTCAGGGCAAAAAGTCATTCCACTTTGAGCTATAACAGTAATTAAATCAACTAACTAAGGGGGCCCACTTAACTTCCCAGCCTAATGCTTGCGGAAACAAAAGTCTAACAGGGCTGGCCCCATGAGTATCTCAAGGGAGATGCTATTCCACTGGGCAGGTGCAGTAACAGAGGAAACATAACCCACAGGAAGACACTGCATAATAGAGCGAATGTGCAGTTTGTGAACTCTGCTGATTTTGGTGAGGGAATAGAAAGCATTAGAGACCATGATCCTGCAAGTAACCTGCCCCTGTGATTCATAACTGCCACCTTGAATTACATCTGGAAACCTAACAGGAGCCAGGGCAGCTCATGCAGCTAGAAAACCCAAAACAATTTACCTTGCTGCATTTTAAACCAGATTCTCAATATTCTTCAAGGGCAGCCACATATAGAGCACATTATAATAATCCAAGTAGGAAATTATTAAGGCATGTTTTCTGGAATAGAGCCTGATCCGGAAACAGGTACTACCAGACCACTAGGTAAAATTGTGCAAATTTCCCAGCCACAGCTGCCACCTGCTTTTCAATCAAAAGTCACAAGTCCAGGAGGTCCCCAAACTGCACATCAACTCTATCTGAGAGAATGCCACTATGTTCAGTAATAAAGATGAAATTGAAGTCTGTTCTTTCTCATTGTGGCCTCTGCAATGTCCAGCACTGGTAAAACTCCTTGATGGCATCAGACATCTCCATGGAATCCTATAGCTGAAGTCCAACGTTGAGCAACTTTATTCAATATATGTCTAAAATAATCCTTCTCAGTAGACCTGAAAAATTTCTCCTGGGTTCCCCTTACTCTTAAAAAAGACCACTGATTCACTCTCTGCAGTTGGGGCAGAAAAATAACTATGCCATGCTTCCTTTAACACTGCAAGATAATGGTTAAGGAAGGCAAATCAGATTAACTTTTGTGTTTCTCCAGCAATGTTCTGATGCAGGGGTCCCCAACCCCTGGCTATGGCATGCCAGAAACTGGTCCACACAAACAAGCAAAGCTCCATGCGTGAGAGGCAGGCAGCACACAAAACCATGCACCCTCCAGTCTGCAGAAAAACCTTTCTCCACAGAACCGGTTCCTGGTGCCCAAAAGGTTGGGAACCTCTGTTCTGAGGGACTCTTTTGCTACATTATCTCCTGGAGTTCCTCTGGAATCTGGAAAATCCCCATACATGGAGAGCCCACACAGACCATTGTAGCCACAGGCCATTGTCATTTTTTTATGCCTAGTGGCACATGATATCACAATCAAACTATATAGCAGAACTAATCCAAGGAACTTACCATAAGTGATAGGACATTTCTTTCAGTCCTCCACTAAATATTTCTCTTTCATTGGACAAAATAACTCTGCGTATGTATTTGTTCTTTTTAATTGTTAATTTGAAAAGTGCATCATGTAATTAGGCAATTTTGTGGAAATTACTGAATCATATGTATAATATTCAAAGATGGATGAAAGTTATACATAGATTGCAGAAACAATAAATTAAGAAGACAAGGTGCAACAGAACCAATATTCAACACTATGACACTTAAAATCAGAAACAATTTCAATTATTTCCAGTATGTTTTATTCATAGCGTGGACATGCTGTAAAATGTTACAAATTACAGTATGGATTGAATTATAACCCAGCACATAGGCAGAGATAATTAGCAAATGAAATTCTAAAGAAAAAGAAGAATAAAGGGCAAGAAGTGATAACCATTCCATTATAAGATTACCAAAGTCTTATTGAATACAGTTAAATTAATAAATGCATGCTAAATGTCTTCTGTAAGAATAAGTGACAATGTCTTTGGGGGGGGCAGGGATAGCTATTTTTAGTTATTTCTGGTGATTCCATTTTTAAGCAATTGAGAATTTTTAATACATGTTATGGGGACTTCATAAAATGGTTGCTGTGATGGTGGCCACAGCATGTGCATACTCAGAGAGTAATGTAGGCAAAGTTATGGTGTGCCACTGTCCACATTTTTATTTTCTAAGAAAATGCCAGCTACCTGAGGATCAAAGGCATTGTTAAACCAGAAGAAGGAGCAACTGGTTGACTTTGGCTGAGTTCAGAAGCTCAGAAAGAGAAGGACTGGTTAAGACATGGATGGGGAATCAACAGTCCCTGGGAAGTCCAAAAATAACCTATCAATAGGTTAATAATCTATGCTGTATAACTATCCTGAGTAAAAGAGATATAAAGACAAAAAAAGTATGTTTGAGGCTGGTTGCTTTAGAATAGCAGCTTCAGATTTCTTAATTAAAATACATTAAAAAATAAATAAAATAAGGTAGAAGAGGGATTTTGTGGATACCAAGGAAATGTGTTGGCAGGTCCCCTTTAGCATTATTGCTTTGTATTGGGATCTCTGACTACTGGAATGGTCTAGCTGGCACTGTCATCATGATCCCATTTTAACTCTCAAAAATTAAAAGCTACTGCAGAATGCAGCAGCTGTATAATGAAAGCTTTTTAAAAAGTCTATCAGCTGCCTCAAAATAGTATATTTGTCATTTTCATGGTTAGAAATGAAGTTAACATAAAAATATTTATTAGCATCATAAATAATTAATTTTCTGATTAACACCCCGCTTCACACTCCTTATAGCAATTGAGTTTGTCAACTTGGGATTTATCTTTTTAAAAATTTAATTAAAAATTTTAATTAAATTTATTCTCCTTTTACTTAGGAATGTCTTAAACTGATCAAGGAAAAAAAATTGACAACTGCAACATTTTTTTTTAAAAAACAGGGTTCTGATGTCTCCTACCTCAAGTGGGCAATCATTCTTATTTTCTCAAAAATAGAACAATTTGTGTACAACAATATAAAAAAGTTTAAGGATATCCATTCTATTTACATTAATTTATTACAAATTTGGGGAAAGCCACAAATAAATGAAAGCTAAGAAGCTTTGACATCCGTAAGAAGCTTTAAGCATTTTCTAAAGACTGATCAGATTCACATTTTTGCTTGTGATTTATTAAATAAAATAGTGGTTTCACACAACTTACTAAGTCAAAGTCAAACGTATCATCAAATGGCCTAGCTTGATGAATGAACTCAACTGCTATCTCTTCCCAGTTCTGTTGCTAGTCACAGCAAACAATATTTTTCTCTTCAAGTTCTAATCTGATAGGAAACAAGAGTAAGGGCTCTCTATAATGATTATACTGATAGTAACTATGACGTTCTAGGCCAGGGGTCAGCAACCTGAAACAGTGAAAGAGCCACTCGGAACCTGTTCCCTCACAAAAGGAAAAACTGGGAGCCACAAAAAATGTGTGCACATGCGCGTACATGCGTGCATGCACAGAACGGTTTGACTGAAGAGTGGAGCCAAGGCGAGATATGCACCTACCCTGCATATTTGAATTGATTGGTTGACCTTTTTAGGCCCACTTTTTTTTTTGGACTGCACATGGCAGAGGACTGGGAGCCACAGCAGACGGCTGAAAGAGCCGCATGCGGTGCTAGGATGTGTCTGTATTGTTCTAGGCAGAATAGTTTCTTCTTACTCATGCCCACCTGGGAACTTTGGGGAGCACCAGAACTGTAACCCTAAAGTTTTTGTGGAATTCACTGGAAGCTACTAGTACACAAGGCAAATTAGAAATAGATATGGTTGGTTGTTGCTAGAACAAAAAAAGTGTTATTTTTATTTCATCGCTTTATAATTTTCCCTTTGTTCTCTCAGAGGCTCAAAACACAGGTGCTTTATCTTTCTTCATTTTAACCTCATAATGAGCCTACCTGTCAGCCCTTCAAGGTAAGCAGAAAAAAACCACACACTATGAGCAACTATACTACTTTTATTATAAGTTTATATGCACAAGATCTTGTGAGTTTGAAATAATTTCTCCCCTACTTTACTTATACTTTCAGAGAACTAGGAAGAACTATTCCTTCTGGGATGCTTCCCACATCCCATTGGCTTCTGTGGATTGAAATATATTTTGCATGGTGGTTGTCTAGTCCATGGTTCTTCGTCCAGTGACCCAATTTACTTATTGAGACCTATGATTAGATGAGTTAAACTTGGGTCTCCCCAGATTTTTCTAACACCTGAATTATTGTACTTCATTGGCTTTCTTAAAACATGCTAAATGCTTCCCCTTCTCAGCCCTTAACCTCTCTCTTATCTTTATCTAGTTCAAATGCTATTTAATTTTTAAAAATGTTTTATATGTTCAATTTATAAGCCACTTCAGTTGCTCAGACAACTCCAGGGGTCGTACAACATAGTAAAAGAATAGACACATAGAAAAATAATTAACAAGAAAAAATACTATTAATTACTGTTGTTGTAGAAGATACCCCAAGAATGATTAGACTATCAAATTCAGATATCAGCACAATCACAAATCATCCTGTTCTAGTGCTTACTAAATAATCCACTCTTTCCTAAATGACAACAGGGTTTAGGCCATGTGGGTTCGGAATCATTCTATCTGTAGGACATAGTTGGCCACATAAAAAGCTTGCCTGCAAGGTTCAACTAGGCACAGTGATTTGAACAATGGGAATCTTGTGCATACTACTCTACAAGATATGTTCTACCAAATCTACAAATTCCAACCTTGAAGAAAGGACAGTCATTGCCACACTGTGGTGAGGTTGTTCTTTGAATTGGAAATGTTTTGTTTTGCAGGGGTGGCAATTAATACAAAGAAACAAAATAGCGGAGGCATTTGTTTTTACCATGTACAATGAATTTATTCACAGCAGGTATTTATAACAGTGGAATATACAACAGTCCCAAGAAAATTCCATACCTGTTTGAACTCTCATTCTGGTGACTGAGAGGATACAGATAAAACCCCCAATGATTTTCAGAAAGCTAAAGGACCAACCCTCAGAGTGCTAACAAACAGATGACTGCAAAAAATATAAGTCCCTCCATTCCCTTCCATTCAGTCAGAACTGAAGAAGCATCTTGGATGAGAAGCAAAACATCTTCAAGGGAAAAACCAAGAAAGTCCAGATACCTTCTGGAAAAGTAACTTTGGAACAACCATTAAGAATCTCCATAAATAGAATATACAACATAGTACTGGTATTCACCCGGGTTTCCTCCTAGGTCTCCCTCCCAGAGACTAGCCCTTTCTAGCTCTCCTTCACCTTTCTGTCAGTCTTCTACCCTCATTTCTGGATTTGGCAAAAAAAGAGAGTAAAAGAAATGAATTAACTGGAATTTAATGTAGTGTGTTCAGCGTGGCTTGACTTTCTGCTGGAACTACTCACCTGAACACCCATGCTTTTCTGCTGGGGGGTGAACCAAAGCTTGCCACCAACAGCTGATGCCCTCCTTCCCATCTGAGCTCTTGGAGGAAGCTCTCATCCCTCTGGGCCTTCACTTCTTTTTTCCAGAGAAGCCACCCATGGAGTTTTCTTCTCCCTTTTCCGACGAGGAGCCAACAACTGCTCTGCACCCTACATCTCTTTACAATCTTTAGCTTCAGCCACTCCATTCGCTCCATGAACAGACTTTGCCCCCCCTTTCTTTCTCTCTCCCTTTTTCCTTCTCTCCAGTATTTAGGTTTGACTGCTAGCATGTTGCCAAAAGTCTGAGGTGATGGATGTCATCCCAGGCCTCTAGTGCCCAACACCTTTATATCAGACTGGACCAGTGGGACCACTGTCTTGACCTCTCACTACACCAGACCTGATCAGCAGTTAGGTCAGCTCCTCAGGCCTTGTGATAGCACAGCTGCTTTCAAGACTGAGAAATAATAACAATAATAATAATAATTTTATTTATATACCGCCCTTCTCCCGAAGGACTCAGGGCGGTGAACAGGGCAGATATATAAAAAATACAAAAATACAAAAGTTAAAAGAGAATTAAACATATGCCCAACTAAAAACAGTAAATACATATATTAAAAATGACAATAAAAACCCAACCCATCCCCCATCAGGCCAGACCGGCTTGTTCAAATAAGAATGTCTTCAGATCGCGACGGAAGGAGGGAAGGTCGGGCGCCATCCGGAGCTCAACCGGCAACCGATTCCATAGCTCCGGGGCGCCCACAGAGAAGGACCTCCCCCTGGGGGCCACCAATCGACATTCTCTGATCGGTGGCACCCTGAGGAGGCCCTCTCTGTGGGAGTGCACAGGGCGGAGGGAAGTTGATGCCGGCAGCAGGTGCTCCCTAAGGAGCTGTGTTCTTTTCCCCCACTTCTTTTACTCACTCCGTCAGAATAGCAATCTTTCAAGGCTACTTGAACAAAGATATTTAGTCAACAACAACTGAGGAAGGATTACAAAAAAGGGAAGAAGAGGCAATAATTATATACTGTGCCTTCAGAGGCATTATAATGAATTACACAATAGTAATTTCCTATATTTGAGAAATGATCATAATATTTTCTGTATATAATGAGGTAATAAATTATAGCTTCCAGTAAATTCAAATAGTTCAGATTTCCAGATTTAGGAAACTGTGCAGCATTCATTTTGCTGGAGAGATTTTTGTATTCATCCATTTCTTTGGTCTCACAAAATTTGCTTCCTTGTTCCTATTAAGAATAAAATACAGACTGAGTCATTTTCAGACATAACTTGATCACATTAATTTAGATAATAAAATGCTGGGCACAACTTCTCTGCAGATCATAACCAATTTGGGATGATTTACCAATCTGGGGTAAGTATAAAAGAAAGATCACTATTAAAACTTACTCCTATTCTCACTGGCAAGTCAAGAGCTGGCTTAGACAAGCAAAATCCAGAACAAATAGGGATCATAGGGTTCCCAATTTGTACACTCACCATTCACAACAAGCATCCGTGTTTAAAAGCATTTGGATCACATCCTTCTTCCTCCTCAAAATTATTTCAACTCTTATACTATTAAAATAATATTGTAATATTAATGAAGTTTAGCAGAAATTCTAATTTGACATTTCCCATTTAAACCAACCCATTAGTTTCTTGGTAGTCCTTTATAACATCACAAATATTTCAGCTGCCCTACAATTCTTTACACCTTACTCCTGGCTGGCTGTGCTTTCCTTTAATGCCCCTCAATTTCCTTAATAGTCCCAACATACTGGGATACGGGGAGAAGTAAGATACTAGAGAATCAGATTCATCTTGCCTGCCTGTAGGCAAGGCATATTCATTACTTCTGTTATAATAGAATCATTTCCAGTGTAGGAATAATAGAATAACAAATGGCTAGGTGTGATTTAAGATGCCAAGAATTATCCAGGTTTACTAATAGGGAGCTAAATCATGAATATTCACAGAAAGGCTAACTGTTCTGCTTTCTGACACTTCACTGTGAGGGTCATACAGTATGGACTTTATAGTACTGGAATTTTTTTTATGCAGTATTGTTGCACTGGGTAGCTCACATGCACTGGGTTTTCTTGTATTTTAAATTTGTTTTTGCAAACGTACTGCTCATAATTTGCCATAAGCCTTAACTTTCAAGAAAAGCCTCACTTTTAGAAACCAGAAATGGCAGAAAAGCATTTAATAGCTTGCAGATAAAAGTTTTGTTTTCACCTCTTCTTATGCCTCCAAGTATAAAGCAAATATTTCAGACCCAGGATTGGAAAGCGCTGACATTTTTCTCTTACAAATATTTCTTTTACTTTTATTCTGAATACATTTTTTTCCCTACAGTTATGCTCATGTATTATCGGGTGGTTTAATTCCTATGATGTAAAATGGACAGATTATTATTTCTAAATCAACTCTTACTCTGAAGTTCTCTGTTGTGCTAACTATAAAAATGAATACAGGCTATTTTTCCAGGTTCACCCCCCCTCCACTTTATTAAAGTATTGTGATAAATTGTTTTTAAATGATCTTCCAATTTGGTTGCTACCTAGAGCCAGATTTGGCCATCACCTGGGCCTCCCCCCAAAGCAAGAGGAAAGGCACCTACTTCTCCTGCAGATCTTGAGACAGGATCTTTCTGTGGTAAAGTTGTTATTATTCCCACCGCAGCCAGTGTAGGTGAACCTCTCACATGTTTTTGTCCTAGTATTGTAATAAAAGCGAGCGACTGAAGCTGAACACGATCCTTCTTCTTTTGGACTGTAACAAAATGAAGGAGCAGCTTTAAAACAAAAAAGAAAAAAAATCATTAGGCTATGACATGCTTTAGATAGAGCAGAATACCAGATTACAGCAACAAAGCCCACTTGGGCTTTTTTTAAATAATAGCAATCTATTTTTTAATTAATTAACCAAAAACATGGATAAATTTGTCTAAATCTGCAATTGAAGTCTGGCCTCCCTGGCCATTTTTGTATTCAGATGTGACACTCCTGTGCTATAGAAAGAGAGGAACTTCAGTTGGAACTTTGCAACCGCTAAAAGGTAGGTACATGATTAAAGCAAAATATGCCATTCCAGTCATCCTCCCTTATTATGTCATTCAAGAAACTCCACATATACACATCTTCCTGAACCTGATCAGGGGTTGGACTAGAAGACCTCCAAGGTCCCTTCCAACTATTCTATTCTATTCTATTCTATTCTATTCTATTCTATTCTATTCTATTCTATTCTATTCTATTCTATTCTATTCTATTCTATTCTATTCTATTCTATTCTTTCACCTTCGTTCTGAAAAAAGTAGTAGCTAGTTAGGAAACTTTTTTCCAACAACAGAATTCCATGATCTTTCTTGGAAGGAGGAAGTAGTTGAAATTCCTATTCTTTCCAGATGGTTTATATGGAAAGATATTTCAGATTATCTTCAAATAATAAAAAGTAAATTTAATACAGTTCGTTTGCTGGAAATATTTAAAAATATTTAAAAATTTAGCTGTGCAAACATTCCAAAGAGGTGATTTATAAAGTACATCAGTGGAACTAAAACATGCCTCACAGAATCGTTAAAGAAGTCATCATCTTTGCTAGATATTTTATAACTTGTATTTGTTTGCATGCACATGTACACAAATACACTTCTTTTGGTACTGATAGGAAACCAGACTGGATACAAGTCTGAATATCTATACACACACTCATAAAGGTAATTCAGTCATACTCAGAAACTTTTGAAGCAGCCATTAGCTCTGCAAAGAATATGGCTCCTTAACAGAACAAGAGTTGAAAAGGACCTTGGAAGTCTAGTCAGAAGCAGAAGATCCTTGAGATAAATGGTTGTCCAATTTCTTCTTAAAAACCTCCCATTTTGGAACACCCACAACTTCTGGAGGCAAGTCATTCCAGTGATTAATTGTTCTTTAATATTCTGAAAACATACTTTTTTTGCCTTCATACATTTTGAAACACTTTTTGCCTATTCGTTCCTTAACTTTTGTGAAAAGCAGTAAGTTTATCTTATAAACCAGTATTTCAGACATAACTTTTTAAAAAACCTGTTACATCTGGATTTGAGGGAAGGGGATTTCTAGGAACAGCTAAAATGATAGGCTAAATTGACCTTTCAGAACATAGGTTTCCAGTTCATTTAGTACTTATAATATGGGTCAAAACCAACTCAGGATAAGACTAGAAGCAGGTAAAAATTGATTAAATTCTTAGAGATAGAAATCATTAATAGCCTTTAACTTCAAGAAAATAGATTACTGCTTCAAAATTTCTGGAGGCAAAAATAAAGCACAATGTTTTCAAAAACCAATGGATGAATGGGACAGACTTGTTTACAAGTCTTGATAATAAGTGACTTTGACAGCAACAGTTGATATACAGTGGAAGCAGGGATGGAAACATCCCTTCCGTCTTAATGAAAGCCATTTCTATTTGCCAAGGGGTGGACAACTAATGTTTCGGATCTTCCTCATCTAAACTTTGTAAGTGTTGGGTTAAAACATAATTAAAGCATTCCTAACTCTAGTTGCAAGAAGAAATAATTTTGTTTATCTGATTCTCAAAAGATACAAAACAGGATTTATTTGAGGTAACAGAAGGGCTAAATTTAGAAAAAAGTCTGTTTAGAGATACATTACATTATCATTCAAAATGTTAACAGAGATGAAGGAAACAATATACCTTTATTATCTTATTTACTACAAACACTTTTAGAATGCTCAGAGCAAGCCAGTTCTGGTGTGACCACACACAAAGGTAAAATTAGGGAAAGAAATTCAGCTTTCTGGCTCTTCTTAAACTTCCTAGATTGTTGTCTGCCTAGTAATAAAATGTTAATTACTTCTTCTTGGCAAACAGAAGTCCATGCAGGTGTCTGGGCTGTCAAATCGGTTTTCGTTTCCAAAACAACCTCCATAATAAAACTTTTCACATTTCATTGTTCTGAGGTTGAAGAAATATCTTGCAATGTAACCTCGGCATATTCCTGGGTCAGCTTCTAGTCTGCATATTTTTGGCACTTCTAAAATAAAAACAAACCCAAGGCAGATATTGAACATTAAACCATTGCTATGAGCTTTTGTGTGTTATAGAACTTACAGTAACTAGTAATCTAGGAAATACGTCAGAGTGCAATTAGTCACTAGTCAACCTTTCCTTCCTATCAATTGGAACAATTTCAGCATTATTTTTTTTAGAAATAAAATAACGTGCTGGATGTCCATGTTCATCCCCAACAGATAGTTGTCCAGATCTCCACTGAAGAACAACCCACTCAGTTTTCTGAATAACTGATGATTACTGAACACTCAGTAAGTTGCTCCTAACTGTATCATTTAATTTTGTCCTGCTCAGTTGGCACTGGAGAGGTTTGTGTCTTTTCTCAGGCGCCAATCTCAAATACTTAAGAAATATGCTCACATCTCCATTTTGCTCCTCTTCTCTAAGCTATACATGTTTCTTCAGTCTTTCTTCACAAGGCCTGTGATTCATAGCATTGACCATCATTGTTTTCTCTTCTCACAGTTTGCACTAGAACAGAAGCACACGTCCTTTTTGATACCAGAAGAAAACAGGGCAAATGGTTGGGCATGATCAGTGTATGGGGCATGGCAGTGATGGTATAAAAGGAAGGTAAACAATTTTTTCAGCTTTTGGGCAGGTTTATTCCAGTGCATAATATGCATGCTTCTGTCATTAAGGCTGAATGAAAATGTTGGGCCCTGCCATCTAACATAAATCCAGAAGACATAGATATTTCTTTTCTCTTATTGCCTGACTTACAACTCAGGAGCCTTTGATTCTGTTGGACTCATCAACCATAGACAATAGATACTGCAGTCTATGAAAACTGAAGGGAAGTGAAATAAGGAAAACTGGATCGATGCATATGGCAGACTAGCCTAGATCATATAATTAACAGAGGTTTTAGGAAATCATACAATGGCTTGAATAATAAATTATATAGCAAAAGGGAAATTAAACAACTCAATAAGTTTGAATAAAGTAGTCTCAGTATCTTAAGATATGCATGTAAGCTTTACAAAACACATTTAACTGTTAATTACTAACCATGTCTTCCTCAAAGAAATCTGCTGCATTTCAAGGTAATTTTTTATTATTATTATTTTTTAATCCCATTTATATCCCGCCCTTCTCCGAAGACTCAGGGCAGCTTACATTCTAAGTACAATCAATGTGCTTAGCAATAGCCTTCATTCTATGTATATGCCTGCTTATTAGGGCTTTCACACACACCCCAAGTGGCATTATTACAAAGTCAGCTTAATTGCCCCCAACAATCTGGGTCCTCATTTTACCTACCTCGGAAGGATGGAAGGCTGAGTCAACCTTGAGCCTGGTGGGATGCGAACCTGCACTAATTGCAGGCAGCTGGTGTTACTTAAGGAGGCATCAGCCCACTGCTCCACCAAGGCTCTTTTAAATTCTTTTAGAATTTAATTCTAGGATAATGCATATAAGGTTTCAGCCTTGGACTTATTTTTTAATTAACCAAATTAATAAATTAAACAATGGGAATTATAAAAGTAAACAAAATAAACTTGTCAATAATAGTAATTTATCTAATTAAATCCACACTTGCTTTGCGAACTGAAATTTTTAACAATAACGTACTTTTGATCCGCTTGCATGTTTCCGAACACTCTGTAAAATCTAAGAAATTGTTGTCATTCCCTTCGCAGCCTCCATACGTAAACTGCTTGCAGGTTTGCGAATATCTATTGTAGTGCCACCTGTAATGTATGGCCCGACAGGGTCCTTTAAGTGGCGGCTGCAAACAGATACTTGTACTCCCTTGCCAGAAAAAGAGAGAAATAAATGAGACAAGCAACTTTGGTACAAATCTTAAGTATAGGGAATAAAACATTATTAAGTAATAAAAAATCCAGATGTTACAAACACTTCATTAACAGCATAATAACTAGGTTTCAATTTTTTTTAAAAAAATCTCATTCTCAATCATAAATAAGAGAAAGAAGGCATTTCATCTAGACTTTTCTATTCAGCCTTTGCACCTGATTTCAAATGGTTTCTGGAAGAAAATGTCCTGTTCATTCATTCACCAAATATTTAATTTCAGTCTATTCATCTGAGCATGGTCCTTTAGTGAATTGAATCAGTTGAATTATCATTCCTTCTCTGGGAATTTGATATTTTGCTACTCTTTCTATATGTGATGCACCAGGATGAGGGCTAATCCTCATGTATATACATAGAGTCTTACCACCAACTATCAAGAAAAAATTAATTAATAGTTCAGAACGCCCTGGTTCAATGAATAGAGGAGAAAATAGAGGAAAAACTGAAGAGTTCCTTATACTACAGCGCTATAGGGCCTTAATAGCCTGGGTAGTCAGAGTATCAAAGTATGCTAAAACAGGAATACCATGATCCGACAGGTTTCTCCCCCCGCACCGCGCGCGCCCATTTTAAACCACCACTCGCCTATTAGGACCACGCTGGTTTCTTCTTGAAGCCTAATTTTAGGGAAATTCATTGGAGTGGGGGTATTCGACCAGGGCAAACTTAAACCCGCAACCGGCATCCCCACAAGCTAAGAGCCACCGTGGACAGCAAGAGGGCAGCACAAGCAACGGCTTGGCGAAGGGACACTTATCTAGCGAGAAGTCAGTTCAGATTCCCGGGGAAAAGTGAAACCCAGCTTGAGCGCAGCGACCCTCTTTTCCACCTCCTTTCAAGAGAGCGAAGCGGCTCTCCGTACCGCTTACCTGACAGTGGGGACTCTTGGGCACACGCCCTCTCTAGGAGTAGCGGCAGCGAGCACACAAAGAAGACGTAAGGGCTAGTCATGACTTGGAGCCGAAAGCAACCCGCGAGCGAGCCCCAAACAACTCTGGTTCTCTTCAGAACCCTCGCGCGCATTTTTATTGATTCCGAACCCTTTTTTCCCTCCGCCTCCTCCTGCTGGGCGACTTTCCAAGGCCGGATGATTCATATTGTGATCTGAGGGCGAGGCAAATCTCTCTCGGGAGAGGGAAACGGGGTGGAGAGGATAACCCGACGATCCCGAAGTAGTTCCCCTCCTCAGAGGAGTAATATTTGGAAAGAGAAGGATGAGCTGGACTTGATTAGGAAGCCAGTGAGATGGAGAAGGTGAGGCCCCACAAGAAGAGCTATGAATGAGTATAGCATAAAATCGGAAAACCAGAGAAAATTGGAAGTAGTGGTAGATTGAAAGAATTAATATTACTTGATATCACTTGTCTTTACACAAGGCTGAATATTTGTCCTCTTCATCATCAGCCTACTAACCTACCCTCCTACTTCCACATAACACAATACCAGAATGGCTTTGACTGGGCCCAGAAGCTAAACAGCCTTGATCTGGAAGAGAATAATTGGTGAGAGTCCAATATTAGAGGCAGACTGGGTAGTTGAAAAAAATATCGCAAGAAGTCAATGATAAAACAATGCCATCTAGTTGCCAAGAAACAACATGAGCAATAATATCAAATCATCAGGCATCAGGTTCAGCTTAAAAGACACTAGATCTTTTTATAAAACACACCGTCCCCAATACCGCACCATGATAAGATAAGATAACCTTTATTGTCATTTTTTTTTACTGTGGGCACAATAGCACACATCAAAAAGCTAATGGAAAACTAAAATTGGGGTCGGTTGCTATGAAAACTGTTTTCCAACCAGATGTTTCAAATTTCTGGTCTGTACTGCAGTGTCTGTAGCATACTTTAGTCAGAATAAGCATAACCATGATGAATTGGGTTATGGGAATTATAGTTCAATATATTGGAAAACTCCAATTCGCAGAAAGTTATGTTAAGTCTTCTTTTACAGGCTAGTTCTAGAAATTTAGGAAGTGATCTACCATTGAGCTTCAGCCTTTGGAAAAGAAATATCACTACACACAGTCCTCGACTTACAACAGTTTAGTGACCGTTCAAAGTTACAACATCACTTGAAAAGTGACTTATGACCATTTTTCACATTTACAACCATTGCAGCATCGCCATGATTGTGTGATCAAAATTCAGACAGTTGCCAACTAACTCACATTTATGATAGTTGCAGTGTCCCGGGGTCATATGATCACCTTTTATGACCTTCTAACAAGCAAAGTCAATGGGGAATGCAGATTCACTTAACAACCATATAACTAATTTAACAACTGCAGTGACTCACTTAAAAACTGGCATGAAAGGTCATAAAATGAGGCAAAACTCACTTAACAAATGTCTCACTGAGCAACATAAATTTTGGGCTCAATTGTGGTCATAAGTCAAGGACTACCTGTACTTTCTTGAGGCATTGTATTTAATGGCCTTTTAAAAACTTGTTAATCTTCTTGTATGTTTTTGTTTGTATATTTACCAGTAGTTAGGTATAACAATTCTTGGCATTGGATGAAATTGTTCTTGTCCACTGAGTGTAGTACCAGACTAAAGTCCTTAGATATCATAATAAATTTTGAACATACTGCAACATCCTGGGTTTTTTTCCCTTCAGTTTTAACACTGCTGGGGAAAAAATCAGCATAATTAAAAAGACTTTTGCCAACTTTAAACACTGCCACAAATGTGGCAAAAACATGTGGTAACAAAACAACTTATTTAAAAACTGTGAGGTCCTTGATGATCTCTTATTTAAAAACTTCTGGAACATTATTAGAATGGAAGCTTTATGGATCTTTGGATGGATCTCATTCCATAGCGCAGGAAATATTCCGAACCCTTTAAGAGACTTTTTCACTTGCATTTTCAGTGGCAAAGACATGCTCTAGCAACAAATTTTTTCTGCCATGAAACTGTCTCTAGCTTATCTCTAGCCCATTGATGAAAAAGTCTCGTCTTGTCTTTGGAAAAAAAAATCTTGAATTAGTATTTTCCTCTAGCTTGGACACTATTTACAGCACCCTCAAAGTGTATAAAATCTGTTAGGCTTTTCACTCTATTACCTCTCAACGAGTTCAAGTGGTTTGCCAGTGTCTTCATAAAGGCAGGAATGCATCTAAAGTGAGAGTAGCAAAATTCATGCTGGTTATTTGTCAGTTCAGGATTAAGTGGATACAACTTCAACTCAGCAGAGAGTCCTATAGAGTTTCATTCAGAAGCAATTCCATGGATTGTCTGCCAAGGATTTACACTGTACAAGATGCAGTATAATTTTGATAATTAGTACTTGGGGGATTATCTGTGATGTGTAGGATGTTGGCTAGATTGGCTACTTAAAAAGAATCTTCAAAGAAGGCATTGGTAAGCTGCCAGTTTTATAACAAACACTGCAAAAAAAAATATGCATGATGTAGTTCTCAAAGAATGTTTCTTTTTAGTCCAGTCCCTCATGGAATTGATTAACCTTGAGTTAGAATGTAGTATGAATTATTCTGCACAGGATCTGATTTTATAAGTTCCAGTGCTAAATAGTATGTGTGTGTGTGTGTGTGTGTGTGTGTGTCTGTGTGTGTGTGTTAATTTTCATGTTAACTTTTTAAAAAACTTCTGGTGACTGCCTGAACAAGTCCACACAGTTTTTTCCCCTAGGCTGAGAGAGAGGAACTGGTCCAAGATAACTCAGCTGCCTTCATGCCTAAGGCTGGACTAGAACTCACAATCTCCTGGTTTCTAGCCTGATGCCTGAACCGCTACAAAAACTGGTGCTAAGTAATAGTAGTAGTCATTATCATAGTAGTTATGATGATAATGATGTGGTGGTAGTGGTGGTGATGTAGAGCCCACTCCAGAATAACCCTGGGTGGTTTACAGTTAAAAGTAGAAAACAAAAAAGAAAAAAAATAAAGTATCCATGTCCCACATACCTAGAAACAAAAACAAACCACCACAGTCAGGGCTCCATAAGCATACTACCTGAAGCTATTTTTTAAGACTTTTAGAACAGGGGTGTCAAACTCAATTTCATTGAGGGCCGCATCAGCATTGCGGTTACCCTCAGGGGGCTGGGTGGGCGTGGCCAGGGTGGGCATGGTTAGAGTGCGTATGGCCTACTGGGTGGGCGTGGCCAGCTCTACATCGTTGGCATCAAGGGTGCCTATGGGGTCCTGGGCAGGAGTGGGACAGATCTGAGGGTCTCTGGCAGGAGGAGGGTCTCTGGGCCAGGGCCAAGGCAGTGGAGGCCGTTCCCTCACTGTTTCCAGGATGGCTTCGCGGGCCACATGAAACCACTTCGCGGGCCAGATCCGGCCCCCGGGCCTTGTGTTTGACATGTCTGTTTTAGAACATCACAAGAATGGGATGTATATGCATCTCATTCCACAAGGATAGACATCACAACGAAGAAGGCATATTTGGGGTTTCTGACAGATGGCATTGTTTAATAACAGGATCCAAAGTGCACTGACTACAGTGTGCCAGTCTTACTGAGTGGGAAGAAGCCATGGGAACAAGTAGATCCCCAAATAACCTCACCCTATGCCATTAAGTTATTTCTGCTTTCATAATAAGCATTTCTGCTTGGAGGTTTTCCCATCAAAAAACAAACCAAGACACCAACAGGTTCTTTCTGTTTTCACCTGAGATTAATTTCCTCCTCCACCTTCAGTTTTTAACGTCTGAATGCTATAATCATAACACTGGCTAGCCTGCGGATATTAGAGAGAATCTACAAGACTAGCTTGCCCCACTGTATTGGCTACGTACCCTTTTTCGATGACAGGAATACATGGCATTATCTTCTTTGTCATCCAGCCTACCAGAAAACCAATTTACAGCCATATTTTCCTGTTACGACAAAAATAGAGTTTTCTGAATTGTATTGGCTTACCCATAATTACCCAATGTGCATAGTATCTTCATTTAATTGCAGGCAAACACCTCTACTCCAGCTGGCTACTGTGCACTGTATAGGCATGACTCCTGTGCCCACAACAATCTTCCCCCCAAATAGCAAGGAATATAGAAAAGCTGTATTTAAAAAATTCCATTCTGAAGCCACAACTTTTTATTTTTCTTTAGCCAGGTAATTTGACAAGAGTACCGCTACTTTCCTTTTTCAAGGGACAGCAGAACTAATAAAATTGGTATTTTCTTTACTAGTTCAGGAGGTGTAAAGAAACAGGGAACTACATTAAACAGGCCTTGTGATAAATTGATACGGGCAGGCTGCTGAAACACAGGAGCTGAAGGACTCATCCTGCCTTAATTTGGTGACTTTAGCACAGTCATTCTCTCTCAGTACACAGGGTTGTTTTTTGTGGGGAAAATAGAAGGAATATATGTTGAATATGTTCGCCGCTTTGAGCTATTCGAAAAAATAATAAAGGCTGGATACAAACAAACAGATAAACTCTAACTCTAAGTACCATCTAATTAAAGGACCAATAAATACACTTTAATAATTAATATTTTAATATACAGTATGTTTCATTTGATACTTTGTGCTGCTTTTCAAAGTGTCTGATTTATCTCATCAAAGCTACAGTTATGAGAACTGCACAGTCAACCATTATGAATAATAAAGCCATAGTTGTATTGCAGCCTGCCTCTGTGGGGGTTGAATATAGCCCTTAAATCTTCTCTATCAGGCATGGAAACCCTCGAACAAGACACCTCCAGAAGCTTCTCTGGCTTTCCAAAACATTATCTCCTTGCTTGGGAGAAGGTAGGGAAATAATTCCAACCTGTTTTCTCTTTGGTTGTATTTATATGATAGCGCAGTTGACAGCTAGTCTTCCTTTTTTACTTACATTGTGCTTCTATAATTCTAATCTATGCAGTTTGGTTATAATTCAGTGTGAAGGTGAAAATTAAATGGAATAGGTTGTTTCCTGTAAACATAGTCATGGTGGGATTATCTTTTTTTATTTAGTAATGGCATTCTAGCTCTCATCTTAATGTGGGGAAGGATGGGCTGTGGTTTCACAGCTTCATGAAAGCATACCCTCCAATGGTATTTGTACAACACGTTAAAATGTTGTTCAGTGGTCTATGTAAGTGATGTGCAAACTTAATCCAACTTTGGGTTAATTCAGCAAATTATAGTTCATTTGCATGTTGTAACCTGCAAACAATTTATGCAATCAGCAACAACAAAAATACAAATTTGGAATCAGCATTTTGGGTGTTGTAAATACAAAAGCGTGGGAAACAAGAACCTTCTCATATATGCCTCCTTGGAAATAAGTCCAAAGGCATTCCATAAGGCACTCACTTAAATGAACTTCCATCTAAATGAGTAATATAGGACACGTGCCTAGAGGGACAAGCTTTTCTGTGTGCTTGCCTTTTCCTATTTTCCCGTGTTAGTTTTCCAAACACCCCCATTGTTTAGCTCCTCCAGCTTGGCACAGGGAAACAGCCAGATGTTTCCTTAGCAAACCTGTTTCCTGTGGAACTCTCACAATAGTTGGTATTTCCATTGTAACAAAAGGAGAGGCACACATCCTGCCTCTAATAGCTTTCTTCTCTTCACTCAGCCACTCTTCACAACTCATTCCATGCTCCCTTCATGGATGGAAGACATTTTACACTCAAAGGTCTTTGCGTAGTGTAAACAGGTGTGCCAATCCCAGATTAAATTTTTCAAGGGGATTTTTTTTCTATGATAACTCTCCTATTTCTGAACAGTTCAAAATTCATTGTAGCCAGAACTGGCTCTTCTTATGTCTGTGTTTTCTGTTAGAGCTATTTTAGCAAATTTAGGCATGGCATGAAGACACATGAAGGAAGATTGGCTGGCTTTCCATGAATGTGGAAGGCCTCATTTTGGTTTGAAGTAATAAAAACTAGAAGGGGAGGGGGCACTTTTTGTGGCGTAATCAGATTTGGGCAAATACTGCTGATGGATTAAAATCCTTCAAATAGTTACTAGGAGCTTGAGAGAGCTGGCAGAAAAAGAAACAGCTACTTTAGAGAAATAAGGAGGAATTCATACAAAAAGTAAGGATTTTCCTTCATCAGCTGTACTCTCTTATTTTACTTTCTTACACACACATACACACGCAGACAGATATACCACTAAACTCACACTTTCTTTTTTCTCCAACCCAGCAATGCCAGCAATCAACATAGATGATCTAAGTGAGAAGGATAAATTGAAAATGGAAGTAGAACAACTCCGGAAAGAAGTCAAATTGGAAAGGCAACCTGTAAGTAGTTCACCCTAATGTTTTTCTCTTGAGTTCTGACTTTTAAGAACAGGATTTCAGTGTTTTCAATGGCTGTGTGTGTGTATGTGTTGGGAAAAAAAATCTGTTTCGCAATGTATTCCATGTGGGTTATAAATGCATTGGAGCTGAGTTGCTTCACTTAAGGAGGCAAATATTTTCTACTGGTAGATTTACTGCACATTTTCTTTTGACAGAGCGGTAGAATAAACAGGATTTACTAGACTAATATAATTTTCACCTCACCCCTCTACACCCCACAATCTCTCTTAAGTAAAGTGAGTAGACATAGTTTGTATTGTATTCCATTGTTAAAAAGATCAGCCTGATAGCACTAAAAAGTTCTTAAAACGTACAGTCGCAGGTTTCTTTAGTTTTTAGAAGTATTAGAAGCATTTTTGTTTTTGTTTTTTATATCAGGGCTACATTTGATGTACAAGTCGCTTTTTGTCCTCTTATTTTTATTGATGTCATTCTGATAATGCTTTTTTAAATTACCTGATAAATTATCTGTTAGTTAATGATGAATGGATCTTCTAACAAGACATGACATGTTAAGTGGATTGCTCATCTTTATTTTCCTGATTTGCTTCCTCTCTCACTTATTCCTCTATTTCTATCCATTTCTTACTGTAGCATTATAGTATTCTCAGATAGCAGGCTGTACTCAATGAGTACAATCAGCCTTCACTGAGATTATCCTTTTGTGAGTTGTTCATCTTTCTTTCTTTCTTTCTTTCTTTCTTTCTTTCTTTCTTTCTTTCTTTCTTTCTTTCTTTCTTTCTTTCTTTCTTTTCTTTCTCTTTCTTTCTTTCTTTCTTTCTTTCTTTCTTTCTTTCTTTCTTTCTTTCTTTCTTTCTTTCTTTCTTTCTTTCACCATGCCTATGAGAAGCAAAGCTGATGAACCAATTTAATATATTATTATATTTAATAACCAAGAATGGGACTTTTAGCATTTTCTTACTTTGGGCACTAAAATGCCTAGGATTCTGCTGGTGATAGCATTTTCATTATTTATAGGACTGTTTTGTTTACCCATAACTAGTCCATAGTTAATGTATTATATTTTACAATCCAGAATGGGACTTTTTGGGAAGGAAGGGACCAAAATGCCTTGGGCTCTTTCTACTGGTTCTCAATAGCTTCTCCTTCCTACCTGTAATCCCAACCGCAGCCTGGGAATGACTGACTGTGGACAATGTCGGTTAAATATTCATGGCAAAATGGATGACACATATACAGCTTAAAGAAAACCTATAATTATCAGGAAAGGAAAGAAGTGTGAAAAGTCTAATTATGGGTTGTAAAAGCAGTGAATTAAATTTGGGGTGTTTTATAGCTTAAGTATAAGACTTAAGGAGCCAAGTTATAGAACAGCATGAAAGAAATGAATGGTCAAAGGGGAAAAAAAGCTTTCTTAGCAGTATTCAGAATTGTGATTACTATGATAGATAATTTCCATGACATAAAAATGAGGCATTTACCTGACTAGGGGAATTGTTTTCAGAAAACTGGACAACTATGTATTTCCTGAACATGTAATAAAGTAGATAAGTATAGCATTGTTAGTGTATTAGCAGAAATGACAATTTTTTAAAATTAATTCATTGGCAATGTAAGTACCAGGATGTATTAAAATATATATTAACACTGTGTTTAATATTTGTGCTGTTTTTGAATGATACCCAACTGCTATTTATAAAGCTAGCCATAATTCCAAGTAAAAAAAATCTGCTTTATATTGAGATAGTAAAGATTCTATTTCTCCAATTAAAAGAAACACATTTATCTTAACAGCATATTATGCATTCATTTTAAATATTATTTTGATTTGACGTATATGTATTCATTCTTCTCCAGAAGAAACCTTAGTTCTCCCCTTTCTCTTTCTCTTTCTTTCTTTCTCTCTCTCTCTCTCTCTCTCTCTATATATATATATATATATATATATATATATATATATCCAAATTTTTAAAAACATTAGCAATAAAATTTAAACATCTACACAGAATATTTAAATAAATAACAATAAGCATTTAAAAAGCAATCAAACCAGCAGTTTGATCTTGGAACATTATCCCATAAATTCTTATATGAACTGAGATTTATTATTTATTTAAACAGAGTAGAGTATGTCTTTAAGTATTGTCTAAAAATGTTTGGGGGCATAGATCTCCTCTAATTGTGAAGACTTTTCCATTGATATCATCCAACCTATTCAATAGGTCAGCTGGGAAACTGTACTTAAGACTCCCAAAAGTTGGTTCAACTCTGAATATGGTGGCCAGGATTAGACCCTAACAACGACACAAAGTATTTTATATAAATTCAAATGCAGAACATGCTAAGTCAGATGGCTAAAAGGAACAACATAATATAGAACCCAAAATATTGCACTGACTGGCAAATTACATTTTTCTTTTTTTCTTAAACAGGTGAACATACTTCTAACAAAAGTGCTAAACTGTGACTTTATATTCTAAGAATGCCTGCATAATCTATTGGTGCCCAGATTAATTGCTAAAATACATGACACTAGAATTGGGTACCTACCTTATTTAGCTGTGATAAACAAAAAGACTTTACCTAAATGTTTTTAATCAAAATACCTTACAAGAACAAAAAAATCTGATGGGCAGGAAATTTGGTACTTAAATAAGAAAGCAGACAATACTTGCCTTTTTTGTTAATTAAGGATTTTAAAAGAAGAAATAGAACTATATACAAATACTTTCTACAATAAACAATTCTAAAACATGTCCTTTAAACTTCTGGTAAACTTGAACTGTATTTATGTTACCCTTTATAAAAGAAATATAATACTGCTAGTCCTGATAAAATAACTATTTTCCCTGAGCTTTTTGAACAAATGATTTTTTTTCTCAGATGCTTTATCAAGCAGACTCATTCTTCTCAATTTGTTTTTCAAATAAAAGATTATCCAAGTGTTTCCATTGGTGGATCTGAATTGAACGAAGTTGATTTTTTTAAATATCCCATTTATATCCTGCCCTTCTCCGAAGACTCAGGGCGGCTTAGAATCTAAAGCAACATGTGCTTAGCAATAGCCTTCATTCTATGTATATACCTGCTTATTAGGGCTTTCGGGGGCCCCCAAGTGGCATTATTACAAAGTCAGCTTATTGCCCCCAACAATCTGGGTCCTCATTTTACCTACCTCGGAAGGATGGAAGGCTGAGTCAACCTAGAGCCTGGTGGGATGCGAACCTGCACTAATTGCAGGCAGCTGGTGTTACTTAAGGAGGCATTAGCCCACTGCTCCACCAAGGCTCTTAAGGCACCTTCATACATTATATAGATATCTTTTCAGTCTTAAGTGAAGTCATTATAAATAATTTTTTTAGAATAGCTACAGTTCATATAGTAATGATTATATTATGCCAGGAATTTCTATTCTTCCATTTAATTTCTATTTAATTTATATATTTAATGCAAATATGGTGTTTCAGTGACCTCAATTCTGTATGGCACTTCTTGAACTGGAATCTTCCATATTATGTACAGTATATATTGACAACATGCCAAAACCCCATAATTAGAATTTTAACTAGGAATGCCTCTACAGAGAGTATTATCCGATTTTTATATCGTCCTTGTTTGCAAATTCACAATATTTCAGTTTCCAAGTCTTGTTTTTCAAATATCAAAATGTCTTGGACTTTTAATATTGTAGACTACCCTACCACATCTTTGTACATCATGCTACATATACTATATATAATAATAATAATAAAGTTGGAAGGGACCTTGGAGGTCATCTAGTCCAACAGTTATTGCCAGGCACCTGAATAATTGCAGACAAAGTTTACCGGTATATAGTTTTAGGCTGTCCTTGTATGGAAAAATACTGCTTATCTCCATCCTTACAGAACAGCAAGAGAGTTTTATCCAGCAAATGGGAAAAAGAATGCTGTTTATTATGCAACAATTCATTATAAACATTTTGCAAGGTATTCCATAAACACCAAGTTATGCTTGTTATGATACATAACAAGGCAACAGTTCTTCTTTCTCTTCCTCAGTTTCATAAACTCTGCATCTCAAAGGAATCTTTCCTACCTTTACAAAGGAGATTTAAATATTTTTTTCTTTTCTCTTTTTTCCTTAAGGTGTCTAAGTGTTCTGAAGAAATTAAAAATTATATTGAAGAAAGATCAGGAGAAGACCCTCTAGTGAAAGGCATTCCTGAAGACAGGAACCCTTTTAAAGAGAAAGGAGGATGTGTAATTGCATAGAAGAATGCAGATAATTTTGAATGGGAAAAATAACAATAGTATAGCTAGTTTAATTTAAATCTCAGGAATCTTATTGTACAAATGAAACGTTTTTTTTTTAAAAAATAAGAAAACAAATGATTGTATTGTTATTTCCTGAAACAAGTTTTGGCTTACCATATTATTAAATTTCTTTCAAGAGGCTGTTTTGTATTCTTAATTTTTTGTGTTCGCTGGTTGAAATTATTATTAACCATAGTATAACTTTGGTAAACTATTACAACAGCACTAAAAAGTGTTTTGCAACTAATCTGGTCCATCCTTACAACCTTTGCAGCATCTTCATGGTCACCTGATCAAAATTACAATAGCATATATTTACAATAGTGATAATGCCCCAGGATCTTATGATCACCATTTGTGACTTTCCTAGCAGACTTCTCACAAGCAGAGTCATTGAGGGAAGTCAGATTCTCCTAACAACCATATGATTCATTTAACAACTGCAGTGATTGACTTAATAGCTGCAGTAATTCATGTAACAACTATGTCAAAAAAAGGATGTAAAATTGTGTATGCCTAATTTAACAATCAACTTGCTCAGCAACTGAAAATCTGGTCCCAATTGTGATTGCAAATTGAGAAGTATCTAGAAGTAGTATTGTCTAAATCTAAACAAGCACAGGTAAAATTAACTTATTTATTTATGCTACATTTTTACATCTGTTCCTAATCAGAAGTCCAGGCAGGATTATTATAGGATAAAAAATATAAACTGTACAAAACAATGTATGAATTCTAAGGATCTCCCTCAAGATAAATACCAGTAAGAATCAATTTATCAAATTTATTGTTGCAACCACAGATCATAAAATATAGTTTGCTGTACAATAGAATAAATAACAGTGAAACAATAAAATTATGAAATAAAGTAATACAATGAGGATTATGACTTGTGGACTTCAACTCCCAGAATTCCTCAGTCAGTGTGCCTGGCTGAGGAATTCTGGGAATTGAAGTCCACAAGTCATAAAAGGACCAAGTTTGAAGACCCCTGAAGTAGACCATAACATGGTACTTGGTAAGATAGAAAAATGTGGGTTAGACAGCATCGCCACCAGATGGATTCATAACTGGCTGACCAACTGCACTCAGCATGTAGACCTCAAAGGAGCTACATCTACATGGAGAAAAACATGCAGTGGGGTATCCTGAGATTCTGTCTTAAAATGACTACTCTTCAACATCTTCATATATGATTTAGATCAGACATGTCAAACATGTGACATCCTGTGACATCACACAATGTATCGGAGCTTTTTCCCCATTGCCGGCAATGGGGTGGGTGCGGTTTCCTTGTGATGCATCTGGCCCGCGGGCTGGCAGTTTCACACCCCTGATTTAGATGAAGAGATGGAAGGAAAACTCATCAAACTTGAAGAGGATATCAATTTGGGTGGAATAGTCAACACTTTAGACGATAGCTCAAGATCCAAAAGAATTATGACAGACTTGAACACTGGGTCCTCTCCAGCAAAATGCAATTTAGTGGTGAAAAAAAAGTAATCTTTTACAGGTAGGCAAGAACAACCAAATGCACAGATACTATATAGCAGACATGTCAAACTCGCAACATCACGTGACGTTGTGCAATATATCAGATCCTTTTCGCCATTGCCAGCAATGGGGTGGGCACGGCTTCCGGATGACGCGTCCAGCCCACGGGTCAGCAGTTTGACACCCCTGCTATATAGAATAGAAGGTATTTTACTCAATAGCAGTAACTGTGAGAGGGATGTAGGAATCCTAGTGGACAACCACTTACATATGAGCCAAGAGTGTGCTGCAGCTGCCAAAAATGCCAATCAACAGAAGGATTGTGTAGTGGGTTCTGGACTGCATGGATGACTCCGGACAACAGGGTTCAGCATAATAGACCTTTATTGAAGTTAACACATGACTCCAGACAAAGGGCTATTAGCCCCTCTTATATATTTAGCTACCAACTTATCCAATTCACTCTCAATCTTTTGCTTGAGAGCGAATGGGACTCTCCGGGGCTTGATGCGAATAGGTAAGACCCCTGGGTTTAGCTTAAATTTAATGGGGGTGTGTGTATTTACCCAGCTTGTCATCGAATACGTCTTGCAGATGAATTCGAGACTTTTGGGTTGGATGTTATGTACTCCCCCCAACCAAATGCCCAGGGCATCGAACCAGTCCAGCCCCACTAGACTGGTCCTCCACCCATTGGTCACCAGGACGTCCAATGGAGTTGTCCAATGGACCCTGGAATTCCTTGAACCCCACAATCATGGTGGCCTTTCCCCTGATTTTAATGGGGGAATGCTGAAAGTCGGACAGCAGCAATGTGGTGGGCTTTAAAGGGATTCTCCACTTGCTCCGGTCACAAATTCCTTTAAATGTCTCATATGAAATAATTGAGACTGCGGAACCAGAGTCAAGCTCCATTGTGCAAGGTACCCCTTGCAGATGGACCTGTATTGTAATTTTAGGCTTGAGCAAATGGTGTATCTCCGTATGAGACATGGTCCGCCTGCTCCCCCCAGATTTCAGTGATATGCGCTGCAGGGACCCAGTACCTTCGAGTGCCGACGCCATGGCTTGTAATTCGTTCAAGCTGTCCCAGTTGCGGTTCCGGCAGATGGCTGCGATGTGCCCCATCTTGCCACAGGAGCGACATTTTTCAGATCTGAATCTGCAGGTCGCTCTCGGATGGTTTCCTCCACAGCTGGCACATTTTTGGCTGGCGTAGTTGGTTGCTCTTGGTTCTCTGCAGCTGCAGCTGCAAGCAGTGCTTTTGCTGACCAATGTGTATTTTCATTGGCTTCCGTCGTTGTCCTGCCGCGTTGGCTGTTTCCTGGGCCTTTGCTGGACCACATCTATCTCTGCCTCTCTGTCCGTTTCTCTGTATCCGCTGTTCGTGGCACATTCATGATGTATTGTCACTCCTGGGCTGCTGCCAGGATGGTGTGTGGGCTTGCCAGTGCCATTGGCTGCCTCATGAGCCATTACCTTGTCTAGGACTTCTCACAAATTTATCGGCGATTTTGCGAGGATTTTTTGTCGGCACTGATGGTCTCTAAGCCCGAACACCACCTGGTCTCGAATTCTATCTTGGAGATCAGGGAACTTACACAAACGGCAGTCTGTCTCAGAGCTGTGACATAGTGTGATGTTGTCTCACCCGGGAGCTGGATTCACTGGGAAAATTGGAAACGCCAAAAAATTGGAGCCCTGGACGGCATGAAATGTTCAGCTAGCTTATCCTTGAGTTCATCATATGGGATGGATGCAATGGGTGTTGGTGTGCACAATCTGATGGCCACATCGTATACATCCTGGCTGCTGAGGCACAGCAGGGCTGCTGCTTTCATCTGCTCTTCTGTGATCTTGTTGATCAGCAGGAACCCGTCGATCCGTCCCAGGTGCGCTTCCCACCGCTCGGGCTTGTCAATGTTAAAACGGAATTCGCTGGTGTGTCTGAACCTCACCATGGTGCACCCGGTCTGTGGATACTGCTTCGCTTGGAAGGTTTCTCGGGAAAGATTTGCCTTTCCTCCTTTCCAAGTGACTTCAGTTCTGCATGAAGCAGCATCCCACCCTCGTCGCCACTATTGTGTAGTGAGTTCTGGACCACATGGATGACTCCGGACAACAGGGTTCAGTATAATAGACCTTTATTGAAGTTGACACATGACTCCAGACAAAGGGCTATTAGCCCCTCTTATATACCTAGCCAGGTATACCTGGGACCAATCCCCTTATCTGGATTTCCCGCCAAGGACTACCCTGCCAATCCTGCCAGGGTACCATGCCACTTGGTGGTGTCAGTGGCTCACTACTGTGGAAACATTCCCTATATACATAACAGATAGTATCAAGATCATGTGGGGTGCTAGTGCTAGTGCCATTTTATATTGCACTGATGAGACCATACTTGGAATACTACAGCTACATCCAGTTTTGATCACCATGATACAAAAAAAAATTTGAGAGCTGAGAAAAAGTGCAGAGAAGAACAACAAAGATGATTAGAGGACTGGAGGCTAAATGGTTGCAGGAATTGGGTATGTCTAGTTGAATGAAGAGAAGGACCAGGGGTGACATGATAGCAGTCTTCTAACATCGAAAGGGCTGTCACAAAGAGGTGGTCAACCTATTCTTCAAAGCACCTGAAGGCAAGACAAGATGCTCTACCCTTAAGCAAGATGGAATCTTATCAAAGAAAGTTCCAACATAGAACTAAGGAGAAATTTCCTAAGAGTGAGAACAATTAATCTGTGGAACAGCTTGCCTCAGAAGTTGTAGGTTCTTTTTAACTAGAGATTTTAAAGAAGAGATTGGAGAGCCATTTGTCTGAAATGGTATAGGGTCTCCTGCTTGAGCTGGAGATTAGACTAGAACTAAGGAGAAATTTCCTAACTGTGAAAGCAGTCAACCAATGGAATAGCTTGCCTTCAGAAGTTGCAGTTGCTTCATCACTGGAAGCTCTCAAAAAGAGACTGAACAACCATTTGTCTGAAATGGTATAGGGTCTCTTGTTCAAGCAGGAGGTTGGACTTGAAGACTTCCAAGGTCCCTTCCATCTCTGTTATTCTATGTTTTATGTTCTAGAAGACCTCTCAGGCCTCTTCCAACTCTGTTATTCTGTTAAATGACAGCAGAACAAAAGTAATGACTTGAAGAATATAAATCCTTCCATTCCCCACCATTCAACTGAAGAAATTTCTTGGATGAGAAGCGAAACATTTTCAAGGAAAAAACTAGAAAGTTCAGTGTCTCTTTTGAAAAGCATCCTTGGGACCCCATAGGAGTTGACTGTGGCGAGTTGTTCCATTCCATGGAAAGAGACCTTATTTGACAGGGATTTATGAAATCTCCCTTCAAGATCTGTGGAGAACACAATTTGCAAGTGAAAGGACATTAAAGCTTATCGCAGTGAAGTACTGGTAGTGTTAACCAGTGGGAGAGGCTTTTATATATTTTATAATGGTGAGACCAAGATGAAAATTTGGATGATTATACCTCCTAATGAGAAGGAAGGACTCACTGGAGAAGAGCCTAATGCTGGGAAAGATTGAGGGCAAGAGAAGAATGGGATGACAGAGAATGAGGTGGCTGGATGGAGTCACTGAAGCAGTAGGCGTGAGCCTAAATGGACTCCAGAAGATGGTAGAGGACAGGAAGGCCTGGAGGAATGTTGTCCATGGGGTTGCGATGGGTCGGACACGACTTCACAACTAACAACAAAAGTAATCACAAGTATTGACTTCCCAGTCTAATTTTTTTTAACTTAACTCAATGGGTAAGAAAAAAACTTTCTTTTACAAAATGGCAAGTAAAATGTCAGAAATATAATCAGCCGCTTTAAAATTCAGGATGATTTTTTTTTACATCTAACAATATTTTTAAGCTTGAGGAAATCTCTTGACATTATTTGCAGTCACTGAGCCAAGCATAATTAATTTTGCTGTAAAGAATATTGTGAGTCCATGCTGTAATTTTAAGTTATAGTTCACTTGAAAAAAGCAAAAACAAAAGCAGGGGTGGTGCTTTTCTTCTCTTTTTATAGATTTAACTGACTGCTTTAATTCCCAACACAACAATTTGAAATGCCCGTAAATATAAATACAATCCTCATATGTTTTTTAATGTGCACAATAAGAATCTGCCAGAGCATGAATAGTCATTAGTTAGTGCAGGGCAACATCTGTAAAGCTACATGTTATTAACGACTATAAATATATTTACCATATTTCCTTCAGCTAATGAGAGAAAGTAGCCGGGACTTAAACTGGACAAATGTAATCTACAAACAAATTGTAGTATGGACTCCATTAAGAATTTAGCCATTTTTAGAATTTTGCATTATATTATTAGTCACAACACACTTTTCAGTCCTCCCACTACTAACAGCTAATAAACATTCTATAACTAGGAGTAGTAGTGATTTTATTGATTTTTATTGTCTTAGACTAGTGAAACAAGACAATAAAAGCAACAAGAGCAGCAAGAACAATAAAATTTAATGAATTCTATTTGCCAATCAGTCAGAGTTAAAAAGCACTAAAAGTGATAAGGTTCCATCTAAATATATTGAATTACAACCTCTGTAATCTTGAGTCAAAGAATTGAGGCCTTTGAACTCTGGTGCTGGAGAAGACTCCTGCGAGTCCCTTGGACTGCAAGGCGATCAAACCGGTCAGTCCTAGAGGAGATCAACCCTGACTGCTCTTTAGAAGGCCAGATCCTGAAGCTAAAACTCAAATACTTTGGCCACCTAATGAGAAGGAAGGACTCACTGGAGAAGAGCCTAATGCTGGGAAAGATCGAGGGCAATAGAAGAAGGGGACGACAGAGAATGAGGTGGCTGGATGGAGTCACTGAAGCAGTAGGCGTGAGCTTAAATGGACTCCAGAAGATGGTAGAGGACAGGAAGGCCTGGAGGAACATTGTCCATGGGGTCGCGATGGGTCGGACACGACTTCACAGCTAACAACAACAACAACAAATACTACATGGCATCTTTATTGATATTACTTTTGAAAAGCCAATCTCTAATATTTTCTCTGTTCCAAGAAACATGTTTTCCCAAAGGTACATTTGTACGATGGGTGATAAAAGTTCTTCCATTGGTTCCCAACTTAGCAACTGAGAAAACAGACTTTGAAAAATGGGATTCTTGAGCTCTTTCAAGCTTCTCATAGTGCCCCAACAAAAAAAGATATATTCTTACCATGATGGAGACTGGCCTTAACTCTGTTCTTAAATAGGCAGCAAGTATACCTGAGGAGAATTTAAAACCTTCCTGTTTTGGAATACTTCCAGTTGGACAATAACATTCTAGTCCCAGTCTGTTTTATACAGCATCTGAGTGATCACCTTGTCTTAAAATATTTTTTAAAAAAATATTTTATTGGTTTTTTACAATAACAATCTCCAGTGCCTTGTGTACAGCATGTTGTCTTGCTTTATATATTTGAAAAAAAAGACAGTAATAATTAATTAACAGTCAATAATGATTGATTTTTATAATTCCATAATTAGTATATTAATTAATAATAAATTTCTTTGATCTTCCCTTCTCCCAATTGTATTCTCCTTCTTCAACCTTAAACAGATATAATTCTTAATATTTTCAATGTATAAATAATTAAATATAAACATTTTTCATGTTTGTACAGATGATAATTTATCATCAGCTTATATTATTCTTATAGACATCATGTCATTAGTTCACCATGCATCCTATTTTCATAGTTTGTTTAAGCTTAATTTCCCCTTTATATTCAACCCATTCTTAACAATCATGATTTTCTCAATGTTAGTCATGTAAATATCCAATTTTTTCCATTTAAGTACACCATCCCAATATTTTCACATTTCATATATTATAAAAATACTGTATTTCTTATCTATCTTATAGTATCTGCATATAACATCCTTTCTGATCAGTTTATATTTCACTTATATTTATAAAAATTACATCTTCCCAATATTTTTACATTTCATATATTGTAAAACATACTATACTACTTAAATCTCTTATCCCTCTTCTTGTAGAGCCCCTTTATGTTCAAAGTTCTCTATTCTTTTAGCCATTTTGAAACAAGAGTTTGCTCATGAAATACTCCATCTGGTAGGGTGAGTCGAATCTCTTGAATCTGCGATTCTAGCGATCCTCCACTTTTCACAATTTTTGGAAATACAAAAAACAACTATCATTTGATCAGAGAGAAGCAACCTGGAATTAAGGAGAACTTCCTGACTGCGAGGACAATTAACCAGTGGAACAGCTTGCCATCAGAAATCGTGGGCGCTCCATCACTGGAGATTTTTAAGAGGCTAGACAGTCACATAGGTTCTCCTGCTTGAGCGCGGGCTTGGGGGGTGGGGGCTGGACTAGAAGACCTTCAAGGTCCCTTCTAGCTCTATCTATCTATCTGTCTGTCTGTCTGTCTGTCTCTCTCTATCTATCTATAAAATTGGGTAATTCTCCGGCGTCAGTTACTGTTCTGTATGCCTCTACGTCAGCAGTTGTGTAATTTATTAAAGACCCAGCTCAGTATAACTGCTTTATAGAAGCGAAACAACCGCATTCGAGGATAATCCACCGTCACTAGTTGCCGTTTTCTAACTACAACGCATGCGTTCGTCGTGCTTTACTCAACAGCATGGCGCTTTCTCGGAATTCTTTTTTCAGTCGTAAAGACCTAATGAAGTTGTTAAAACTACCGCTGCTACGTTTTGTTGGAGTCTCAATTGCAGGTTTTCCAGAAAGTTGGTCGCTTAATCCGAACAACCGCCCTTATAGTAATGGCACCCTTTCCGGAGGTCACCTAATATACACCGAAGATCATTTTGCATTAAGATCGTCTCTGAGAAAGGTACTTGTTTTTTAGATCTATGCGGAAGGCAAAACTAGCTTTTATCCTTTTATTCGCTGAATTGGTTATAGGGAAGTGGCAGGGGGCAGAATCTGAAATTAGGTTTGTCTATGGTCAGGTTGCCTCAAGATCGCTTGGCGAAAAAAGTTTTGGATCATTGTTCGGATTATGTTACAAAGTTTGTTAAATCTGGAATCACACAGATCGCCCGGTTTATCTACTCGGAGTTTTATTATTATTCCTTCATATAGTTGGAGAAATTCAGATTTAAGAAGGCCAAAAGTGCTGCACCTCAGTAGGAACTTCTAATACTGTGGCAATTCCTTTAATTCCCCCGTCCCCCGCAGGAAACATTTAAGTACTGAAATGTCTTATTAAGATACTGCAAAGCCTACTTGAATCAGTTGCTTTAGTAATGCTTCATGCCATTGTTACAATTATTCATTATTATATGCTGCAGGATATAGTATTGTGAAACACATCTGTTCTTATTGGCAGAAATAAAAAAAAATATCTACCTAAGCGTATAAGCATTTGTAATTTGGATGGTTTGGGCAGAAGTCAATGGTGCTTCTGAAGCTCCATAGTTGTTAGAAATCTGCAAAAATCACTTGTGGCTCTATGGGCTCATTCCCACAACCAAATTAAAGTGCAATCCACCCAAATTTGAGGTTAGCAGAAAATGATAATCATCTAACATTTGCTTTCTCCTTTGATGTTTCCTATTTTGCCATAGATATTCATTACAGTAGAAGAGTTACCTCCCACTTGACCTTTCAAACTGCTTCCCCCGTAATTGCTTGCTATTTTCAAGTTATTTTTAAACACAGTATGGCTTTGTTGCTCTTCTGAAAGTGGCAGAATTGTACTCAAAATCAGCCTAGCAAAAGCTGATGCGCTGATGTACTCTACAGCAGAGAAATGACAGGCTCTTTCTCTCTCCTGCTTCACCATTCAGCTCCTCTTCCTTCCCTGTTTAGCCACCATCTACGTCTCTGGCCAGTGGTTGGGCTAAAGCAGGGGACTTCAAAATTGGCCCTTTTATGACCTGTGGAGGGACGCGGTGGCTCAGTGGGTTAGGACGCTGAGCTTGTTGATCAGAAGGTCGGCAGTTTGGCGGGTCAAATCCCGAGTGCCGCGTAGCAGAGTGAGCGCCTGTTACTTGTTCCAGCTTCTGGCCACCTAGCAGTTCGAAAGCACGTAAAAAAAATGCGAGTAGAAAAATAGGGACCACTCCGGTGGGAAGGTAACAGCGTTCCGTGCGCCTTTGGCGTCTAGTCATGCCGGCCACATGACCAGGGAGACGTCCTCGGACAAACGCTGGCTCTTCACCTTTGAAACGGAGATGAGCACCGGCCCCTAGAGTTGGAAACAACTTGCACGCATGTGCGGGGGAACCTTTACTTTTATGACCTGTGGACTTCAACTCCCAGAATTCCCCAGCCAGCATGCCTGGCTGAGGAATTCTGGGAGTTGAAGTTTGCAAGTCATAAAAGGGCCAGGTTTGAAGACCCCTGGGCTAAACAGAGGCCCCCTGACTGGAACTAACTGGAGGCGACTGTGTTGAAGGGTAGAGATTAGGGCCTGGAGCAGAGGGTCTTGTAATGCACCAGTTTAAAGTGGCCAATAGATGTTAAATATTTAGTTACCATTTATTTGTTTTAAGTAAACATTTTTATTAATTAAAACCAGACTGCTTTAGAATAATGGGGTGGCTTGATGGCTCAGCGGTTAAGACGCTAGTCTTGTCACCTGATATGTATTAATAATTCTAGATAGATTTAGTGTGTATTAAGGAATTCTCTATCACATTTTTTTGTTCACTAAGACTTTCAGAACAGCAGGGTATTTAATTTAATATAGTCCTATAGTAACTGTATCTGCAGCATATCTAGGATTACAAAGAAAAAATGCAATATATTTTTTTATAAAAATCCTGTTTAAGTATCAGTGATCATATTGGTCAGTGGTGGCGAACCTATGGCACGCATGCCAGAGGCAGCACTCAGAGCCCTCTCTGTTGGCACACGTGCCACCACCACCAGCAACAGGTCCATCAGGATGCCACCGCTGCCCAGAGCAGGAGCCCCGCCCAGCACAAAGGAGGCAAAGTGGCCAACTAGCAAGCTTGAGTAGAGGTGGTAGAGCAGACGTCACCAAGCATTGTTGATTGGTGGACTGGAAGAAAAGGGAGAAGGAAGCATTTTGCATGTGTGCATGCGTGCACAGGCCTGCGAGCACGCACCTGCTGTGAATGGGGTGGGGATAGCGCATGCGTGATACTAGCTGTGCCCCGTTCTTGTGTGGTGCAGTGCCTTGTATCTGCACCCCGCTGCATGGCGGTGGCCATTTGTACACCTTGCACACGGTGGCCCATTTTTGCACCCCACTCAGTGGTGCCTCCCTGCCACCCCCCCCCCCGAAGGCACCACAATGCTGATGCAGTCCTGGCACTTTGCGATATACAAGTGGGTTTTGGGTTGCAGTTTGGGCACTCGGTCTCTAAAAGGTTCGCCATCACTGATATTGGTAGTTAAAATTATGAATATAAATTTTTTGCTTAAGGTTGAATTTCATTTTGCTTGTTTTATTCCAGAAGGAATAAAGCCAAGTACAAGGGAAGGGATGCGGTGGCTCAGTGGGTTAGGACGCTGAGCTTGTCAATCGGAAGGTTGGCAGTTTGGCAGGTCGAATCCTGAGTGCCACATAACAGAGTGAGCGCCTGTTACTCGTCCCAGCTTCTGCCAACCTAGCAGTTCGAAAGAACGTAAAAATGCAAGTAGAAAAATAGGGATCACTATGGTGGGAAGATAACAGCGTTCCATGCGCCTTTGGTGTCTAGTCATGCTGGCCATATGACCATGGAGTCGTCCTTGGACAAGCGCTGTCTCTTTGGCTTTGAAACGGAGATGAGTTGGAAACAACTAGCACGCATGTGCGCGGGAACCTTTATTTTTATTTTATTTATTTTAATTCCATTTATATCCCGCCCTTCTCCAAAGACTCAGGGCGGCTTACAAGCTTAGCAGTAGCCTTCATTCTATGTATATGCCTGCTTATTAGGGCTTTCACACACACCCCAAGCGGCATTATTACAAAGTCAGCTTAATTGCCCCCAACAATCTTTACTTTACCTTTACAAGGGAATAGCAGGAGAGGATAATGTATCAGTCAGAATATGTATCAGTCAGAAGTCAGAATATCAGCAAATAGCCTGTGCCTGCAAAGATGAAGTGAGGAAAGCTAAGGCTCAAAATGAACTAAGGATTGCGACCAAAGTCAAAAATAACAAAAAATGCTTCTTTCAACATATATAAAACAAGAAAAAAGTTAAGGAAATGATTGGTCCATTAGTGGGGGAAAGTGGCAAGAAGGTGACAAGCAAGAGGGAGAAAGCAGAACTATTTAACTCGTTTTTTGCATCTGTCTTTACACAAAGGGAAAAAACAGTCCAAACTACCAAAACCAGTGCCATAAAAAACAGAATAGAAACGCAAGTTAAGATAGGCAAAAAATGGTAAGTGAACACCTGTCCAGCCTAGACGAGTTCAAATCACCAGGACCAGATGGATTACACCCCAAAGTTCTCAAGAAACTGGCAGACGTGATCTCAGAACCACTGAACTATATTTTTCAAAGATCCTGGAGCACTGGGGAACTACCAGAGGACTGGAAGAGAGTTGATGTAGTTTCCATCTTCAAAAAAGGGGTAAAATAGATCCAGGAAACTATAGACCTATCAGCCTGACCTCAATACCTGGGAAGATTCTGGAAAAGATAATCAAACAACAAATCAGCGAACACCTTGATGCAAACAAAGTTATCACTAAAAGTCAACATGGGTTTGTCAAAAACAGATCATGCCAGACAAATCTTATTACATTCTTTGACCAAGTGACAAAATTAGTGGACCAGAGGAATGCTGTCGATATAATTTACTTGGACTTCAGTAAGGCATTTGATAAAGTAGATCACAACCTACTACTTGATAAGATAGAAAAATGTGGGTTAGATAGTATCACCACCAGATGGATTCGTAGCTGGCTGACAGGCCGTACTCAGTGTGTGGTCCTCAATGGAACTGCATCTACATGGAAGGAAGTGTGTAGTGGGGTGCCCCAGGGCTCTGTTCTGAGCCCAGTGCTCCTCAGTATCTTCATTAATGCTTTGGATGAGGGGATAGATGGGGAACTCATCAAATTTGCACACGACACCTAGCTGGCAGGAACAGCCAACACTCCAGAAGATAGGCTTAAAATACAGGAGGATCTGGACAGACTCGAACACTGGGTGCTATCTAACAAAATGAAATTCAATGGTGAAAAAAGTAAGGTTCTACATGTAGGCAGGAAAAATCAAATACACAGGTATAGTATAGGTGGTAACTTGCTCAATAGTAGTAACTGTGAGAGGGATCTCGGAGTCCTAGTAGACAATCACTTCAATATGAGCCAGCAGTGTGCTGCAGCTGCCAATAAAGCCAACACAGTGCTAGGCTGCATTAACAGAGGGATAGAATCAAGATCAAGTGAAGTACTAATACCACTTTACAATTCTTTGGTAAGGCCACACCTTGAATACTGCATCCAGTTAAATAAATAATTTTTATTTAGAATATGATTATTGTAACTATAATCCTGTATTTAGCTCTGGGAAGTGGGGGGAGGGAAGTGGGTGGGAGACTTGTTTCGGGGGATCCAGCCTCTGTCACCCCCTTCTCTCAGTGAATGGAATAGAATAGAATAGAATAGAAATATAGAAAGTGAATAGAATAGAATAGAATAGAATAGAATAGAATAGAATAGAAATATAGAAAGTGAATGGAATAGAATAGAATAGAATGGAATGGAATGGAATGGAATGGAATGGAATGGAATAGAATAGAATAGAATAGAATAGAATAGAATAGAATAGAATAGAATAGAAATATAGAAAGTGAATGGAATAGAATAGAATAGAAATATAGAAAGTGAATAGAATAGAATAGAATAGAATAGAATAGAATAGAATAGAATAGAATAGAGCTGGAAGGGACCTTGGAGGTCTTCTAGTCAAGCCCCTTGCTCAAGCAGGAGGACCTATACCAGTGGTGGTGAACCTATGGCACGCCTGCCAGAGGTGGCACTCAGAGCCCTCTCTGTTGGCACGTGCGCCACCACCGCTGCCAGCAGCAGGTCCTTGTCGGTTCGTGGACTGGAAGAAAAGGGAGGGGGAAGCATTTTACATGCGTGCATGCGCGCACGGGGCCACCAGCAGGCACATGCTGCAAAGGGGGCGGGGCTAGTGCCTGCGTGATACTCACTAGCCCAGCCCCGTTCTCACGTGGTGCGGTGCCTTGTATCTGCACCCTGCGGCGCGGCGGTTGGCGTTTTTGTGCCTTGCGGTACGGTGGACCATTTTTTGCTCGCCCTTTTTTTTCGTGCCAGAGGCGGCACTCAGAGGCGCCTCCCTGTCCCCTCCCCCAAGGGCACCAGAATGCCGATGCTGCCTTGGCACTTTGTGATAAACAAGTGGGTTTTGGCTTGCGGTTTGGGCACTCGGTCTCTAAAAGTTTCACCACCACTGACCGATACCATCTCAGACAGGTGAATGTCCAGTCTCTTCTTAAAAACCTCCAGTGATGGAGCACTCTTGATTTCTGGTGGCAAGCTGTTCCACTGGGCAGCTGAGAGAAAGGGGCGGCAGAAGCTGCATCCCCCGAAAGAAGTCTTCGCCGAGAAAATGGGCGCTGAGACGCCTCATTCTCTCGCTCAGCGGAGACTTCTTTCGCGAGATCCAGCCTCTGCCATGCTGCACCGAGAGAACAGCAAGCCGCCCCATTCTCTCGGCAGAGCACTCCACCGCCCCATTCTCTCGGCGGCTTGCCACCCCGTTCTCTCATCTCAGCAGAGACGTCTTTCGGGGGATCCAGCCTCCAGCTGCTGCATTTCCCAGCCTCAGCTTATACTCGAGTCAATAACTTTTTCCAGTTTTTGGGGGTAAAATTGGGGGTCTCGGCTTATACTCGAGTCGGCTTATACTCAAGTATATACGGTAAGTTATGTTGCTATTAAGTATTCATAGAAGCAATACTGGCATTAGGAATGTGGTTAGCAAAAAATAGGTTGGGATAAACTTAAGTAAAAGGCATGCAAGGTTGTTTAAATATTAAATAGAAGATGTAGTGCATTAATCCTAATAGAAAAAAAAACAATTTTAGAAAACACTCCGGATTTTTACATTGTGGTCAATCAGTACAAATTGTTTGATTTTGGCACAGTATGGATTATTTTTAGCTTATCTAGTAAACCACACTTAAAATAAACCCCAATAGTTAGAGTAGAATAACTTAGAGGAAGTTATTCTAAGCCCTTCACTATTGTTTTAGTAATTTTTTCTGCGTAATTTCTAGTATGTTTTGAGAATACCTGGGGAAGGTTATTGCTAATTACTAGGTAACCATTTTAGCTGTTCCATATTCAGGTCACTCAATATATGCTTGAACATTTTATATTTGCCCTTGTGGAGAGGAAAGAGCCCCTCCCTTGGGGATTTTTCCAACTGGGACGCAACTATCAGCGCTTTGGAGAAATAATTGAATTGAAGCAGAGCTGCTGGAAATAAGTATTTTAATGGCAAAAAACTAAGATGAGTGACATTCAGCAAAGTTTCTTGGCTAGCTAGAAAGAGTGGTCTCCAAATGTGTGTCTTTATACTTTTCCAGGGTTTTCAAAATTGTCAATTTTGATTTGTTGAATTTCTGAGTTTTCAAAATGTCATTCCTGAATCGTGGAGCAGTGCATATTGCTAGGCTGGTTTCTTTATCCAGTCTTGTTTAGGAAAAAGGTTAAAAGTTAATCCCTGTCTCAGGAAAGAATCTGATGTGTTTCATTAATTTTATATATTTTTCTGTGTTTGTGTTCTAATCCTGTCAGTCTTCCTGTGGTTAAGCTTACCTTCAATGTTTGTTCAAGTTGATACTTTCCACCCGTTTGTTAGCACTTGGGTTGTGGGTTCTGAAAATGAGCTAGACAGAGTGTTTGTTTTAATTTATAAAGGACTCATGAGGGCTTATTTGGAAAGATTTAAACTGTTGTGATTAAATTTTCTTCCCGCCTTCAGATTTCTTCTTCTATCTGAGGAGGGGGGGAGGTCTTCCTTCACCATGATTGATACTTTGTTTGGATGGTGTTTTAGACGCTCTTTGGGAAAAAAGTTACAAAGACTTGTTACAATTAATCAGAACTGCTTGTCCTCTTTTGTTATCTCCCCTGAACATAGAGATAGTGATGTCTTGCTTTCATAAAATATCAATAATGGTACATTGTAAACTTAGTGCTAAGGAATATTATGTATGTTTGTTTATTCTACAATTCCATTAAATAATAAAATAAGGTATGTAGTAATTGATGGAAATATTTCAATCAACAAAGGATTGTAGGAAGGTAATAAAAATCAAATGAAAAATTAACTTCCGGTTTGCCGCTGCAGCTGCCGCAGCCATTGGAAGGCGAGCTCGGGCTTCCACGTCTGATTTCACCCTGCTGGGGGACCCTGGAAAGGGTCGAAAATCACCCTGTAGGGGCAACAAGCAAGGAGGGGACCCCTGCTTGTTCGTAGGAGGGCAGTAGCCCTTCCGCTTGATCCAGGTCAACCCTCCACACTGGCGGATGAAAGACCGGCCATAGAAATATGGCCCATCACTAGGCTGCAGACAGCCGAAGTCAAACTTACCACCAGGCACCTATAAAGCAGCGCAGATGAGACTGGGTGTCATGCCTTCATCCAAGCCTGACTCTGAGGATGACATGGAGTGCTTTATTGAGGCCCAGGTGGGGGTGTCTGTGGCTTCGGAGGACTGTGGGGAAGAGCAGGCTGAGGCAGGCCAGGGCTCTTCAGGTTTGCAATAGGAAAGGTATAGTGCAAGCGAGGAGCAAGGTCCCACCACCTGATCCTAGAGCAAGGAGAGCAGAGGAGGAGAGAACAACGGAGGCCCACTTCACAAGGCACACCTGGGGACTAAGATATAAGGAGATGCTGTGGGATGGAGTATTTGCCGGGAACAATACGTGTTATCTGGAGATGTGAATTGTGCCTTGTCTAGCCTGGTCACCTTGGAGTTCGGACTGGTCAGTTTCCTGTTTCAGCCACAGAAGATATTTCTGAGTCTTCCCTTGCAGACTGCAGGCAGGGCGAGAGTTGGAAGGATTATTTATGTTCTATTTTTGTGTTATCTGTCTTGCCTGTGTGTGTTTGCTTGAACTCTTGCCAGCTTCTGTGGGAGCTTTTGGAGAACTTGGGCAATGATTAAAGAACTGTTTCTTTGCTAGCTTGTCTCCTTTCGGGGCCCTGGGTCATCACACTGGGTGAGATCTGAACCTCTCTTCAATCCTAACTATTTTTTCTACCTGTATAAACTGCCCAAAGTATTTTCCTCCCTGAGGGAATGGAAATTTTATCCCACCCTCTAAAAACAGTGGGGACTGACTATCCAGGGGAGTTTAAAATGCTGAAAGAATAACCTGATTTTAACTGGATTTCTATCTTTCTAAAATTCGAGGACTAAAAGATTTCTTATTCTTATTGAAGATTTGGGTTTTTACTACAAAAAAGAAGTAAAATTGGAAAAAGGATTATAAAAAATTTTGGACTTAAAAAAAAGTTAAACGTTATGGGTGACATCTTTTGGCTTACCCTGATATTACAACTTATTAGAGAGCCTTGGTGGAGCAGTGGGCTAATGCCTCCTTAAGTAACACCAGCTGCCTGCAATTAGTGCAGGTTCGCATCCCACCAGGCTCAAGGTTGACTCAGCCTTCCATCCTTCCGAGGTAGGTAAAATGAGGACCCAGATTGTTGGGGGCAATTAAGCTGACTTTGTAATAATGCCGCTTGTGGGGGGGTGTGAAAGCCCTAATAAGCAGGCATATACATAGAATGAAGGCTACTGCTAAACTTGTAAGCCGCCCTGAGTCTTCGGAGAAGGGCGGGATATAAATGGAATAAAAATAAATAAATAAAAAATATTATTGCCTAAAAGAGACTTGGCTTGAAGCCCAGACTATAGATAAAACAGATATCAGCTGTGAGAAGCCCAGTGACAAAATTATTTTCATTCTTTGGTTGTAAAGCTTTTAATTTAACACACTACTAAGAGAACATGGATGAAGATCAGGAACAGATTCTCTTTATGTTGAAAGCAATTTATGAAACTATTCTTACAGCTTCTGATGAAATAAGAAGCTACAGAAAAGAACAAGATGTCAGCCTAGATATACGAACCCAAACTTTGATTACAACTAAAGAAACAACTACACAGAATATAATAGAAGAAGTGCAACAATCAAATACTATGATAGAAGATTCAACTGATCAACAAACACAGTTAACAGAAAACCCAGAAAAGGGACTGAAAATGGAAAAGACTTTCTATATAAACCAGAAGAAATCTGAGGATCAAGAAGAAGAACAGACTGAAGGGAAGATAAATATTTCAGGACAACTACGTTAAGATGGAAAAATAGACAGACGATTTGTTAGTATTTGATGTTGAAACAAGAGAAACTTTGGAAATTAAATTTAAGACATTTGGAAATTAATAGAAAATAAGAATGTTACACTGAATTATTAATTAGATTATATAAGATGGTGAGAAATAGAATATATTTAAATAGATAAGACGTGTATCCTGAATATTAGATTTTGTGATGAATTGTGATAAAGGGAACTTTGATTTCTTAAAACTTGGAAATTAATATGAAATGTTAAGTTTAAATATTAATGGGAAATTAAAATTGGGAAAAGCTAATTAGGACATAGATTGTCTATAAAGACTGAATGGTAAAATAACCAGGATATGTATAAGCTAAAAATTATTGATAAATGTAAGAATGTTTTTGTATTTAATTGTTATAATAAGAATTGTATTAATTTAGTGGTTCTGGATTTTTGGTGCAGCCAGACGCACGAGGAAACCATTCCTTGTGTCGCCTGGATTTCTTCATCAGGGAGCCCCTGTAAAGGGGTCGAAAGTCGCCCTGGAGGGGCGATGAGTGGGGGAGAGGTCTTTCCAGTCAGCAGTAGAAGGGTGGCGGCCCTCTTGTCGGCTTGGAGCTACTCTCCGAACCGAAGAAGAAGGGATTGGCCACTCCCATGGCCCATCATTTAGCTGTTTCCTGCCGAAGCCAAAAACACAACAAAACACTTGAAAGCACTTAAAAACTGGGTCAGAATTGCCTTCTTGTTTTCCTAATTGTCTACTTTCCCTGCCAAAAGCTTCTCAAATTTGCTTCCCCCTGCGAGGAGAGAGGGAAGGGATTTTTTCCCCCACCCTCCTTAAGAGCAGCCTTTGTCTAAATTTATTGGACTTACTGCCTTTCTACTTTTGGCCCATTTCTACAGAAATGGACTATTCTACCTATTAGTCTAAAAAGGGGACAAAAAAAGAAATAAAAAGATACTGTCTGAAAAGGATTTGAAGTACTCTGGGGATATTTAGTGAATACTATTGGCAAACAAGCTTGTTTACATTTTGGACTGACCTTGGCATTAAGATAAAAATCTGAAACAGCTGGAGATGAATTTGGCTTAGACTTGTGGAGGTGGACTCTTACTGATTTTTGTTTGAAAAATAGCCTCCACCAAGGACTATTTATAATTATTACAAAATGGAGAATGATCAGCCACAAACCTCGCTTGACTATAACCTCATACTTGAAACAATCTACAGTCACTGAGATGTCTATCTCCAGATTTAATAATTTACATACCAACCTTAAGTCACAAATTGAAACCCAGACTGCAACTAAAGAATTTATACTTCAGAATATAACAAAATTTGAAGATATTACTACTGAGGCAGAGGAATATAAGCAACAACTATCCAAAGAACCGACAACTAAAAGTACAAGGAACTATCACTATGGCAAATAACCTTAAGGACCAACAACAAACTATGGGAAAACTTAATACTCAACTTTTGACTCCATCAAAAGAGCCTATAACTTTAGAAGTATACTATGTGCAAGTAGTGATGCTAACTTAGAGGATGTGGAAGATCAACAAAGACAGTTTCCTGAAAGCCTGGATAGCCAAACATTAATTACAAAATTGGATAAGACTCTTTACTTAAAGCAGATGAACCCAGACGGAAGAGGAATCCAGACCGAACTGAAGATAAAGTTTTTAGAGCAAATTCAGAGACTAGAATTAACAGGGCCACAAAGTAATGATTACAGATTGTAATATCTGCTGCAGGTTCCCAGTAAAGAGGACAGCAGTCTTAGGTATGATTAGCTGTTTATTGCCTCCACAGGAACGAACAAGTATGTTTTTGAAACCCCTTATATAGTGGTGCTGGCGAGCCTCTGGCCAATCCCCGCTTGTGGATTCTCCCGCCATTTCGGTGTAAGCCAATCCGCGCGGACCGCGTGCACAGCTGTCAGTTTCAGCTGTCATCGGTAGCCGCGTGTGGAGCTGTCAGCGGTAGACGTGTGTGGAGCTGTCAGCAATAGCCGCGTGTGGAGCTGTCAGCTGTCAAAAGCTGTCACTTGCGTTTCTCTAAGTTTAACAGTGTTTAACTCACATATATTACACAAATGGTTTTGTTTTTGTGGATCACTGATGGCTAGATGGCCTCCTTCGATTCAAATAATATGTACTGGAGCGAAGGGAGACCTATCTGACAATTCAAAGGCCTTGGTCTGGAAACCTGATTGGCAAAAAAGGAAAGCCAGAGTTAAATATAAAAAATGAGTTCTTAGAGAACCATTAAAGGCTATCCTTTTAGTAATCAGTGCTCTATCAGGATCTAAGATAGAAAATGTTTATGAGAGAACTAGAATGTGTTTATGTATCTATTAGGCTTATTTTAGACATTATAATTTGTGCACTGACATAATGGAAATTTGGTTCATAGATCCCACATTTGATGTTAAAAGACATTTGATTATTCTATTTAAGAATTAAGAATTAGCTAAAATTTAAAACAGAATCTGGTTTTGTATAAATAGTTGTAGATAGATAAACATAGGCTGTGGTCCTGTCAGTAATGTGTGATGTATTAGGATGTGAAACAGACAATGTTTCTTAGGTAGAACATAGCTACTCAACCACTGTGTACATGTTAGATGCTATAGTTTTTGCTGTAATGAAATAAGGGAAATTTGGGTTGTGAATATTATTTGGGATGTTAAAGGCTAAATTTGAATAATATAATTAAAAATAAAATTAGGTAAACTTTAATAACAGTACATAGATATATTTCAATGAAATTGAATTAGCAATTTTTTCAACTGACCATGCTATTTCTGGAAATTTATTAGTTTAAACTGGTTGTATGAAATGTTAAGGGAAATTGAGAAGGATGTTTTGATAATGTAACCTGAATTATATACTGAAAACTCTGTTACTGAATCTCTGATTACCCAGTCATCGTGATGTTTTCTAAATATGTAGATTTTAACTGAAAAACTAATAAAACTTGTTAAAAAAAGAATTGTATTAGTTTAAACATGAGACAGTAAATACTAAGGGGAAAAGAGAAGAAATATTTAATATGGTAGTTTGAGACTTGTACTAAAGATATTTGTATGTCATTGAATTATCAATTAACCCAGCCACCACATTGCTTTTTAAATACTTAAATGTAAAATTTAAGAGAGAGAGAGAGAGAGAGAGAGAGAGAGAGAGAGAGAGAGAGAGAGAGAGAGAGAATATTAGAATATTAAATGGTACAGCAAACCTGGCCTGCAAATAAAACTAGTGCTTATGATGTCACTGGGGATACCAGAATCAGAGAATGTTTCTGAAATATAATTTTCTAAACAAATAAATACCTCCTCCTGTGGAAATAAAGCAGTAGTGGAACCCTTAATATATAAAGGTAGACATTTTGAGAACTTTGTATCTCCCTTGACGGAGGAGGAGGAGGAAAGAAGAAGAAGAAGAAGAAGAAGAAGAAGAAGAAGAAGAAGAAGAAGAAGAAGAAGAAGAAGAAGAAGAAGAAGAAGAAGAAGAAGAAGAAATGCACTTGATTAGATTACAGTGGAGCAGCCTATTCTTGCAAATCCACTGAATCTCACTGATTTACTGAGTTGCTCAGGAAGATGAACCAAGATACCTTGAACATATCTTAATGACGATCTCTCTTGAAACTGCCTGGACACTGGTAAGAATCCATGTTTGAGCCTACACCAAGGAAACATTATGTCATTTCCATTGCATCTGCTGGTCCTCATTCCCTTTTCACTTTGGGGGAAAGGCATGTGTGAAGAGGTGCAATAAAGAATTTAAACAGCAAATGGTAAATAACATTTCTCACTTTCAGATGGGGTTGAACCGGGGATAGTACCAGTGGAGATGACTGAAGTTCCTTCTGTGGAGTGATCTTATATCAGTTTGAAGTCCTTTTGAAATAGAAAGGCTTTCTGTAACCTCAGCTTTGCCACTCTTACTTGGATTCCTGCCTTTCAGGGTTCCTTAAGGCCACTCATGAGAAGGCTATGGGAGGCTGGACCTGAGCAGTAATAAATGCTTTTTTGTGTGTAAATGGGTGGTCAGGTGCATCCCCTGATCAATAAGGCTCAGAATACAACTATATTGAATAATTTGAGACCTGACTCCAACTTCATTTTTATCATAGTTCCAAAACTCCAGACACTCTAGAAGAAGTGGGTTTCAGGCCAGAATAGAGCCCATAAACTTCATTAGTTGTGCTGGTGGATGACCTTTTGAGAGAATGGGACAATGGGAATGCAATTCTCTTGGGCCTCCTTCTTCTCTTGGCAGCTTTTAATACTTGGTTTAACTCTCAAATATTAAAACTGTTTTTAGTTCTCAAAAGTAGTTTCAATAATTTTCTACTCTGGCCTATGGATTATAATTAAAATCATTTGTAAACCAGCTTAGATTTTCAGAAAAAATATCTTTAATTATGTTGATGTTTTTTATGTCCTCTGTTTGCGCTGAGGGGCTATTTGGAGTTTGGGGTTAAGGGTTCATTTATCTTTATAAATTTCACAAGGAACTTGAAGCTTGGAGTTAATTCAGACCACACACATTATTAGAATATAATAGAATAACAGAGTTGGAAGGGATTTTGGTGGTCTTCTAGTCCAACCCCCTGCACAAGCAGGAAACGTTAAACCATTTCAGACAAATGATGTCCAATCTCTTTTTTAAAACGTCCAGTGTTGGAGCATTCACCACTTCTGGAGGCAAGTTGTTCCACTAATTAATTGTTCTAACCGTCAGGAAATTTTTCCTTAGTTCTAGGTTGCTTCTCTTCTTGATTAGTTTCCATCCATTACTGCTTGTCCTGCCTTCAAAGGCTTTGGAGAATAGCTTGACTCCCTCTTCTTTGTGGCAGCCCCTGAGATACTGGAACACTGCTATCATGTCACCCCTCGCCCTTCTCTTCATTAAACTAGACATACCCAATTCCAGTAATCTTTCTTTATATGTTTTAGCTTCCAGTCCCCTTATCATCTTTGTTGCTGTTCTCTGCTCTCTTTCTAGAGTGACCTTACTAAGGCATTATAAAGTGGTTTATGGATTATAAATCCTATTTTATGACAGAAGAAGAAATACATTGTTTGGGTGGTTCATTTATCCCTCACATCCATACTAACTAGCTTGGGTAAACATTTGGGTGTTTTACATTTTGAAGTGATTTAAAGGACAAAATGTCTGTCTTAAGCTTTTCAGTTACTTAAGGCACCCACTTCTCCCCACAACATTTCTGAAACTTTTCCCTAGAATAACTTCTAATCCTGCCCTAGTTTAAAGTATGACCCTTGATGTATCATACAAACCAACAGGTTTAGCACACCTGGAATGAAATGTACACTGCAGCAGCAGAAGAGAAGCCTTTTGTTAACTCAGAGCTTTCCCAGAAAAAGGTGAAGATTCAGAGACTGTAGTCCCAGGATGAATGGAGAAAGAGAAAGAAGTTTGACTTCTCCGAATATATTTAGTGTGCTAAAATGTTTTTTACTTTAGTTTGGCAAGATTCTGTCCATTAGGTGTAAATAAATAAAGGAATGGACTCAATTGAATCTTATTGTCTCATCGCTGGGCATGGGCATGAAAACTGATTTATGATTTAGCAAAATATTCTAAGCAAAACATAATTAGACCAACTGTAGTTTAGCATGGTGTCTCAACTAGCTAGTGTCTGAGGGTCCTCCAATGAGTTTCATAATTCATTGCAGAATTGAATAATTTTATCCCAGTATTCTATTTTAACCATTTTACATGGTTACATGTTTCAGTGGATTTTAAAGGGAGGGAGTTCTCAGTATAGAACTCTAGCTTTTCAGCAATAAAACATTTTTTCTCTTAATTTAATATAGTCCTTGGATACAGATGATTTCATAATCAACTTCACCTGCTCCCCTATATCTTCAGTTATAGAAACTGTCTCATCATGACATTAAACATTAAACTACGTACTGAATTCATTATTAGGAACATTAACACAATAACTGCACTTAGAAGCATTCCCTGTTCATAAAACATAGACCACTTTAAAGTGAAAATGTTAATAAAAGATCTTTTAAAAGCGGTTATTTATATAAATAATGAAAGAATGGGTAAGATATTTTGTGCTGTTGTCTTTGCTGTATTATCATTGATCTTAATTTTAGTTTTTTACAAGACTTGCATTATTCTCAAGGAACTCCAGTAGGATTTGTTCTTCGATATTTTGATATTTTTCTTCTTCTTTTGTCATAAAAAGAAAGTAATTTTCCAGAAACAGAAAAACTCTGGTAGTAATATAAGTTAAATGAGTTCTTATTTTTCTCAAATAATCAGATATACTAAAACATCCAGACACACTTAATGATTACAAAATCTTATATTTTACAAATTCACTGGCCTTTTACCATACAGTTGCCAAAATGGTATTCTCAACTGTGAACAGTACTTGAGATATTCTTTAATAAAATTACACAATCATGCAGTCATTAAATAAACCCTTGCAGGTTGCTGCTGAGAATGCATGATTTGAACTGCAAACATAAGTATTGTTTACAATCAGTAGCATCTATTAATAAATAAAGGGCTAAACAAGTACAAAAAATGTTTACATTTTTTTAAAAAAAACATTATTTCAATTCTAGCCTAAAACCTGACAACATACCAGCGACTAGTTTCAGATTATGTATTTTTATTTATTTATTTATTTAATTGATTGATTTTATATATCGCCCTATTCCCGAAGGACTCAGAGCGGTTTACAGGGCAAATTAAAACAATACAAATAAATACAATTAAAATAGAATTAAATTAAGACTAGCCCACAATTAAAACAAATTAAAATTTAAAATTTAAAGTTAAATTAAAACCCCCTCAGTCCAGGCCAGAAAGATCAAACAACCAAGTTTTCAGATCCCGGCGAAACGAGCGAAGGTCCGGGGCAGTCCGAAGTTCCACCGGCAGTTCATTCCATAGGGCAGGCGCGCCCACAGAAAATGCCCTCCCCCTGGGGATCACCCATCGGCATTCCCTGACCGGCGGAACCCTAAGGAGGCCCTCCCTGTGGGAGCGCACAGGACGATGGGAGGCTGATGCTGGCAGCAGGTGCTCCCTGAGATAATCTGGATCCATGCCATTTAGGGCTTTATAGGTCATCACCAGCACCTTGAATTTTTAAACCTCAAAGATTACTCCATATTTTTGGGGAAGGAGGAAACATTTAATTGTGGTTTGTGGAGATGTACGAGAATTATTTGGGTCTCTTACAATTTATGTCTTTTTTATCTCCTCATTTTCTTTCTTTACTGTTTACACGTTCTAAGTTATAATTCCAATAAATCTGGAGATGGATATATAATTCAGTTTGGAAAAGGATCAGCTAGCTAGCTAGCTAGAGATGGCCCGAAACATCGGATTCCAACAGTGAACTCTTATCAGCTTTCTACACACAGTCACCTTCTGTTCAGTGTCTTCAGATCATTTGTTTATGTACCGTATTTTCCTGTCTGTGTTTCATATCAGAGCCTACCAGTGATGGGAAATACATATTACAATACACCAGGACATGGAACCAGTGTTGTTAGACTTTAGGAAAAAGGAAGTCAGGCATTAACCTACTCTTTTTGTGTAACGTTTCCTCTAAATCTCTCCTTAACAGCTTGTTCCTTCCTTCCTTTTTCTATTATGCCTCTTTCATACCTTCCCTGAGGTCAGGTCTCAGTTTGTTTACAGAGAGGACCAAAAAGCACTATGAAATATCCCCAAAGCCGAATCCTGGCAGATGGCACAGGAGAATACCATACTAGAGCTAGCAAGGGATTTAGGGAATTTAGCAGTATCCTTTTTCCAAATCTGCCATAGGCCATCTAACCATGTAAGCAAAAGAGTTTTGGTGTCATGTCCTGGATAAAAACTCTGAAATGTGTTCCGAAAATCAGGTCAGCTAAAAATATATCTGAAGTTCTGAAGCCACTGCTTTCTTGATCTTCTTACTCAGCAGTGAAATATTTGTGACTGACTATAATTAAACAAGATCTCTGGATCAAGGGAACGATCTGATTTTCAATAGTGGTATGATAACTTCCTCCTTTAAGCAGGCAGGAACACATCCTGCATTTTAGTAATCATTAATTACTTCTCAAGAGAGGACCTGTTCCAGTGTGGCTGATTTAGTCAGCCAAGAAGTACAGGAGTTGAGCAATCAGGTGATAATATCTTTCAAAACAGATAGGAACAGACTGCTTATTGAGCAATCTCAATATGGGTATTTATTTTATTTATTTATTTATTTAATTGGATTTATATACCGCCCTTTCCTGCAGGACTCAGGGCGGTTTACAGGGTATTTAAAACAAGAAATACAAAAGTTAAAAACAATTAAAATAATTACAACAGTCCCTGAAAAAGTAAAAAAACCCAATTAAAATTAAAATTACAATTCTCAGCCTGGGCCAGAGAGCTCGAAGAGCCAGGTCTTCAGGTCCCGGCGGAATGAACAGAGGTCGGGGGCAGTCCTAAGCTCCACGGGCAGCTGGTTCCAGAGGGCAGGCGCACCCACTGAGAAGGCCCTCCCCCTGGGTGTTACCCACCGGCAATCTTTTACTGGCGGCACCCTGAGAAGTCCCTCCCTGTGGGAGCGCACTGGACGAAGGGAGCTTGATGCCGGCAGCAGGTGTTCCCTCAGATATCCCAGACCCAAGCCATTTAGGGCTTTATAGGTCATTACCAGCACCTTGAATCTCACCCGGAGTGCAACCGGAAGCCAATGCAGCTCGCAGAGTAGAGGTGTTGCATGGGAGTATCGGGATTATTTAAATCTTGACTTGAGAAAAAGAGACTGTTGTGCAGTTAGAACACTAATGTTTTCCCTACATTGTCACAGTTATCCAAATGCAGTTACAAATACTATACTCCAAACTGAGAGATGATTAGATAGAAATTCTGGTTAGTGAGATGAGGTTTCTATAGACTTACCTATGGACATCACTCTACAAGACTCAGCCAACTGCATCATAAAATAACAGAATAAACACAGCTAGGAGAGATTACCCTTCTCTTTACCCTAGTTTATCTCCACAATATTTCAGCACTTTCAGCCAGGATTAAATCTTGGATAAGAGACATTTTACAAAACGATGGTATAAATTATTTCTTGATTTAGTGCCAGCATCTTCTGAAATAAACTTTCCTTTTTTTGCATCTTTACAATTTTGTGCAACATTTAAAGATGAAATATTAAGCAAGTTTTCAAGCTTCATATCACTAGTCTATATTTAAATTTGAATGAAGAACTCTGAAACATGATAGTTAAGCTGTTGTTGGTATTGCAATAATAAGGTTGCAAATCTATCCAATTAACTCTAGCTTCAACTGGTTTTGAGCATCAAACATAGATGGAATTAGTAAATCCATTACTGCATTAAACCAGCATTCCACCCTATTGTTTTAGATTCTGACTACCTTATACTTGCTGGAGATGATGGGAACTGTAGTCCAGCAGAGCAGGGGAGCTTCTATTTATGAAAGCCTGGAATAAATTACTATAAAGCCTGTATTAGAATAGTATTTATCATATAGATGTAATTTCACTCTGTAACTTTTTTCAATTTTCATCCTTCTCTTACTTTCCAAATGCAGATTATCAACAAAGAAATTAATCCATTTGTGGACAAATGGGAAGAAGAGGGACAATTTCCAGCACACCAAGTTTTCAAAACTCTTGGGAAAGCTGGATTTCTTGGAATAGACAAGCTGACCGGTGAGAAAGAAACATACTTTAACAGTTGCCTGTAATTTAGAAAGCATGTAATAATAATAATAATAATAATAATAATAATAATAATAATAATAATAATAATAATAATAATAATAATAATAATAATAATAATAATAATGAAGAAGAAGAAGAAGAAGAAGAAGAAGAAGAAGTAGTAGTTGGAAGGGACCTTGGAGGTCATCTAGTCCAACCCCTGCTCAGGTAGGAAACCCTATAGAAGTTCAGGCAAATGGCTGTCCAGTCTCTTCTTAAAAACTTACAGTGTTGGAGCATTCACCACCTCTGGAGGCAGGTTGTTCCACTGGTTAATTGCTCTAACTGTCAGGAAGTTTCTCCTTAGTTCTAGGTTGCTTCTCTCCTTGACTAGTTTCCATCCGTTGCTTCTTGTCCTGCTTTCAGGTGCTTTGGAAAATAGCTTGACTCCCTCTTCTTTGTGGCAGCCCCTGAGATATTGGAACACTGCTATCATGTCACCCCTCGCCCTTCTCTTCGTTAAACTACACATACCCAATTCCAGCAACCGTTCCCTATATGTTTTAGCCTCCAGTCCCCCAATCATCTTTGTTGCCCTTCTCTGTACCCTTTCTAGAGTCTCAACATCTTTTTTACATCATGGTGACCAAAACTGGATGCAGTATTCCAGGTGTGGCCTTACCAAGGCATTGTAAAGTGGTATTAGTACTTCACATGATCTTGATTCTATCCCTCTGTTAATGCAGCCTAGCACTGTGTTGGCTTTTTTGGCAACTGCCGCACACTGCTGGCTCATACTGAAGTGATTGTCTACTAGGACTCCGAGATCCCTCTCACAGTTACTACTATTAAGCAAAGTACCACCTATACTATACCTGTGCATTTGATTTTTCCTGCCTAAATGTAGAACCTTACTTATTCACCATTGAATTTCATTTTGTTAGATAGCACCCAGTGTTCGAGTCTGTCCAGATCCTCCTGTATTTTAAGCCTATCTTCTGGAGTATTGGCTATTCCTGCCAGCTTGGTGTCATGTGCAAATTTGATAAGTTCCCCTTCTATCCCCTCATCCAAATCGTTGATGAAGATGTTGAAGAGCACTGGGCCCAGAACAGAGCCCTGGGGCACCCCACTACACACTTCCTTCCATGTAGATGCAGTTCCATTGAGGACCATACGCTGAGTACGGCCTGTCAGCCAGCTACGAATCCATCTGGTGGTGATGCTATCTAACCCACATTTTTCTATCTTATCAAGTAGTAGGTTGTGATCTACTTTATCAAATGCCTTACTGAAGTCCAAGTAAATTATATCTACAGCATTCCTCTGGTCCACTAATTTTGTCACTTGGTCAAAGAATGTAATAAGATTTGTCTGGCATGGTATGTTTTTGACAAACCCATGTTGACTTTTAGTGATGACTTTGTTTGCCTCAAGGTGTTCGCTGATTTGTTGTTTGTTTATCTTTTCCAGAATCTTCCCAAGTATTGAGGTCAGGCTGATAGGTCTATAGTTTCCTGGATCTATTTTTTCCCCTTTTTTGAAGATGGGAACTACATCAGCTCTTTTCCAGTCCTCTGGTAGTTCCCCAGTGCTCCAGGATCTTTGAAAAATATAGTTCAGTGGTTCTGAGATCACATCTGCCAGTTTCTTGAGAACTTTAGGGTGTAATCCATCTGGTCCTAGTGATTTGAACTCGTCTAGGCTGGACAGGTGCTCACCATTTTCTTGCCCATCTTAACTTGTGTTTCTATTCTGTTTTTTATGGCACTGGTTTTGGTAGGTTGGACTGTTTTTTCCCTTTGTGTAAAAACAAATGCAAAAAAATGAGTTACGGTAAATAGTTCTGCTTTCTCCCTATTGCTTGTCACCTTCTTGCCACTTTCCCTCACTAATGGACCAATCATTTCCTTAACTTTTTTCTTGTTTTTTATATGTTGAAAGAAGCTTTTTTTTGTTATTTTTGACTTTGATCGCAATCCTGTTCATTTTGAGCCTTAGCTTCCCTCACTTCATCTTTGAGGGCTATTGGCTGATATTCTGCCTTAGTTATGTGCCCCTCTTTCCACTTCTTTATACTTGTCCTTTTATCTTTCAATTTATCAGAGAGTTCTTTATGCAGCCATGCTGGTTTCTTTTGAGAGCTGTTGTTTTTCTTCTTTGTTGGTATTGTGCTAGACTGGGCCTTTATTATCTCACTTTTCAAAATTTTCCAAGCTTCTTGAGTTGTTTTCCTCTTTAGGATTCTCATCCATGGAATTCTTCCCAAGGTCTCTCTAAGTTTATTGAAATTAGCTCTTTTAAAGTCCAAGACTCTAGTTAGGCTGTGTTCTATTGCTTGTGCTTCCATAATGTTGAATTCCAATATTGCATGATCACTTCCCCCCAAGGTTCCTGTGGCTTCGACACTTTCTATTATTTCATTTCTGTTAGTGAGTCTAATATTTGGGTGAAGCATTTATTTAGAGGCTGGCCTTTCTAAATACATCCTAATTATATAGCATTTTAACATGGATGGAATAGAATATAAAGTCATGCAAAAGCAAATACAAATATAATTTTACTAAAATCTAAAGCAGGCTTTATGTGGGACGTGTTTTGACATGGTACTCAAACTTGTTTTTTTTTAAGCTGTCAAACTATGGTATATAAATCTTCATAACCTTCTTTAATAAATAATTCTACTTGCTGTTTTAATTAACTAATTTAAATGCATTTATTTATAACTTTAGTTATCCCTCCACTATTCAATGTTCTATGTTATGAAAGTATATTTTTAAGGTGATTAAGGACTATTTGTTATGAACCTTTGCAAAATACGCAAGAAATAAAAGTCCTAAAGATATGTAAACTGAAAAGCCTTACAACATTGTTCTAGCAAAATATTAAATTGACTTTTGCAAGCTACTCGTGTCCATTTTCTGACTTTACTATCTCACTTGCACAACAGTATTTGCAGCCAGAGAGCATATTGAATCATTATTGGGCTGTTCTGGGAAGACTACTGTCTAATCAATTAATTTCTGCAAATATTAAAGTGTTCTAAGTTCCAAGCACAGTGCTTTCTTTCCACTTAGAAATGGATAGAACTGGTTGTACTACAAAAGAAAAGTGTGGTTAATAATACACAGGTTTAATTGAACATTTAATTGTACAAAAAATTTGGTGGTTTTATTGTTGAGCAGTACTGTGTGTCATCACCATGAAATTGTATTTTCTACTTAAAATCAGCTAACTGTGGAAACAGATGACTAGCTTTTTTAAGTATCTGATTTCCTTAATAGAAGTTTTGAATGTGTGATCTAATAGACAGTTGTGTTCATGATTAAATTTAATTATATTAAATACTTTTTGCCTATTTGTCAAATATTCTGCTATGGATTGTTGCTATCTTAAGTAGGAATCACAGCTTAAATTTAGAAAGGAGCTAATTAAAGAAAATTTTGAGATTTGAATGCCATAGCCAGCCTAATTCTGGTTTCTTAGATGTTATGGAATTCACTGAGAATTGTGAGCACACAAGACATGGGGTAGTCTTTAAATTTTATTTATTTATATATGTTTATATAAATAACCTGGAGGTCTGGGTTCAGTTTTTTTCCAGGATTGAATCTTTTGCCTCCCCCCACCCCACTCCTTTTAAAAATCTCTTCTCATAGGCTGTTTACAGTACAAACAAAATTTTACTTTAGGCATTTTCATAAATATCTTTTTATCTTATATCTAATGCTGTTGCCAACGCTACTAACATCGGATGTTTTTGCATTGACAACAGATGGAAATGTAGCCATTTTTCCCTTTCGCTTTTAGAGTGAGATGACGGTGGGAGGGGGGGATGTGAATGAGAGTCCAGCTAGACATAACAACAATAAATCTTAGCGTGAGAATCAAGGTTATTGAACTCAGAACTGATAAAGAATTGGTGGGCTGGAGAGCTGGAGAGGAAGTCAGCACTTCAAGCTAATTGGGGAATGTGATTTATGACTGTTAATTGGAGGAGGGAATTGTGCTTTGATACTATGTGCCCAGGGGAGGGGAATTTAGTTTTTGGCTTCAATTATTTAAGTGCTGATATTATGCTACTCAAATAAAAGATCCTTTAAAGTAAACAATACCTTGAAGTTCTTTTGAAGAGTTTCATCTGTTGGAACCATGACAGCTGTATTGATGCAGCATCTTTGAAAAGCAAATAAGGGTTAATTGCATACTTCAAATCTTGCTTTGAATAGACAAAAGTGAACATGTTTATGAATGCATGTTGTTAAATTATAGAACAAAATGGAACAAAGCTTAGTAATAATGTATATTTTGTCTCTTTCTTCTGCCATTTTGGAAGGAAAGTGTTCAAGTTTTTATGTTAGTTATTTTGAAGCTATTTCAGATCTTACAGAGTTGTCATTATAGTTTAGCATTTATTTTCAAGTATAATTTTCCTCACAGGGTGGAATATTTCAACATTTTATTCTTATATTCAGGTTTTGCAGTACATAATAGACCTCAGTTCACCTTGAAAAAAACTAAGCTGGGTCAAAAAATAATTAGGAACTCTTAGGTCAAGCCCCTGAAAATGAACCATGACCAAGAAAAGAAGATTCACATCAAATTTCATTAATTTTATTCAATATATGTATCTGTTAATATAAGTGATTAAAATATAGAAACTAAATATAAATTGTTCTCAGTTTATGACTACAATTGAGCTAAAAATTAAGTGTCTAGAAATAACAGGACAGTAGAAACATCAGAAAATTTGTGCAAAGATCAATGGCACAATGGAAGACACAGTTGCAGGTTAATGTCAAGAGAGGAATATTTCAAGGAGATTCAATAATGGTGATGATGATGATGTTGGAGGTCATCTAGTCCAACTCCCTGCTCAGGCAGGAAACCCTGGCTTATATCATTTCAGAAAAATGGCTGTCTAGTCTCTTCTTAAAAACTTCCAGTGTTGGAGCATTCACAGCTTCTAGAGGTAGGTTGTTCCACTGATTAATTGTTCTCACTGTCAGGAAATTTCTCCTAAGTTCTAAGTTGCTTCTCTCTTTGATTAATTTCCATCATTGCTTCTTGTCCTACATTCAGGTGCTTTGGAGAATAGCTTGACTCCCTCTTCTTTGGGGCAACCGCTGAGATATTGGAACACTGCTATCATGTCACCCCTCATCCTTCTCTTAACTTCATTAATACCCAATTCCAGAAACCGTTCCTTATATGTTTTAGCCTCCAGTTCCCTAATAATCTTTGTTGCTTTTCTCTACTCTTTCTAGAGTTTCAGCTTCTTTTTTACATCGTGGTGACCTTAGCAAGGCATTATAAAGTGGTTTTAAGTTTGGGTTTCCATGCTGCATAGTAATAGCTCTCTGTGAGAGTTAAAATCCAAATCCCAGGCTACCTGCATATTGATTGAGATAGCTCTTCAGTGAATTGCTATGTGGATTATCCTTTCTTTTCCTTTCTTTGCTTTTATTCACAGTCCATAGGCTAATTTCTTCTCCCTTAATCTAGATTCTCAGCAGGAACATATGTGAGAGTTTATCATAAAATCCTTCAGGATTTAGCAACATACTTAAAAATCCATTAACCTTCTGTCACATTCTCACATCTACAAAACCTGTTCTATTATTTCTTGTTAGGAAAAGAAAAGTGGGAAAGAGTAATTTCAAAGAAATTTAAACATTCCCAGATGCCCAGCAATTTAATTTTCAGTTCAAAATCCTTTCCTTTTTTACCTTTTTTTGTCATTGTACAAAGTAGGAAATATTCTTTACTGTTAATCATTAAAAATAAGCTTTAGAATGCTGACGCACTATGAACCAAATAACTTGGAATACATACTTTTTAAATATTTGTTCTTGAATTTGTCAGAAATGATACATAAAGGATTGGGTTGAGTTGGATTTGATGTGGTGTGGTTTTACCCAAATATTTGACCCAAACTATGTAATACTGAAATGCAAGCTTTAGTTCATTTCCTGGATATTGTTTTGTTTTATGACCGCACTTTTGTTATTCTACCTAAATTGGCAGAGCAAGTTTTTACTAAGGGAAAGCCAAGGGAAACAATTAACAGATAATCATTGTCTGTTGTCTACAGCCAGGTTTTTCTCTGGTTTCAGTACTAGAAGTCAATAAGAAGTCATAAGTTAATTTTGGACTTGTAGTTCACAGTTCTTTTTTTTTTTATTGAAAAGTTTTATAAAATACAATTTTCCTTTAAAAAAACCCCCCTTCCCCCTCCCTCCTCCCCTCCCTACCTCCCCCCTATCTCCCCCCCTCCCCCTCCCCCTCCTCCCTCCCCTACCTCCCCCCCTCCACTTCCCCTCCTCCCCCCTCCCCCCCCCCGACTTCCCAGAGCAAAATACAAGGTATATATCTAAAAGGCAATCATAAACAATCATATACTAACAATTATAAACTCTAAAATCCATCACTCTCTAGCTTGTATATAGTAAACCAATCCTTAATAATACTAAATATATATAAAAAACTAAAATAAAAGAAAACTAGCATCATTCCCATCTATGTTCTTCCACAATTCACTATTACCTTAACATATTCTCATTTGCACATTAATAAATAGTTCTTACACAAATTAACCCACATTAACCCACAAAACTTTCTTCCTCTTCCTCTGTAGTAAGTTGTCCATTAATTCCAAATTAAAAAAAAAAAATCTATTACCATACATAGCATCCCAAAACTTTTTTTTTTTAAAAAACACAACTACCACTTAACTATAAATATTTTGTGGAAGTTCCATAGATTTCTACTGGTCTTATTTTTTTTTTCTTTTTTGAGCGTTTTAAGGCAGCACGCGTCACCCTCTGTTCTCTAAGATCATCCAAAAGAGTTGCAGCTTGAACTCCTCCTGTACCCTTCTCGTCTATCTGTGCATCTTCATCCTCTTGATGTTCTCCTTCTCCAGATCCCTCTGCAGCTTCCAGAAGTGTTGATGGGGTTACTTCCAAGACATTATTATAAAAATCATGCGCTTGCTTCACATTACTCAAACAGTATCTTTTGCCATCATACATGAAGCTCAACCCAACTGGGATCTCCCATCTGAACCTTATATCTCTTTGCTTGAGCTCTTGCACAAGAAATATAAAATCCTTCCTTCTCTTTAAAATCTTTGGAGGAATTTCTTTTAAAACCAAAACTTGTTGACCAGCAATCACAACTTTGGTATCGTAGGCAGCTTGTATAACTTCATCTCTAATTTCCCTTTTTACAAAATAAACCACCACATCTCTAGGCAACTTTCTCTGTTTAGCAATCCACGAATTCACACGGAACACTTTGTCCATACCTTGTTTTAATTCAGATGCTGGATGGTTCAATACTCCCTCAAAAGCCTCAGAAACCAGCTGCTTTAAATCTTCCTTAATATCCTCTTTTAGGCCTCTAATTCTCACAGCAAACTGCATCTGGTAAAATTGGGCCAAGCTCTGTTCACTGTCAATTTTGTCTTTTAAATCTTCAATTTCCAATACTTTTGCTTCTAATAAAGCATTCTTTTGAATCAAGTCTTGCACTTGATCATCCAGCACCTCCACACATTTAGCAACTTTTTGCACTGAGGACAAAATGTCTACCTTCATTTCTCTAAGTTTCTGTTCCATCCTTTCTTCCATTCTCTGCTCCAATTTCTCCAATTTCTCCTCCATCTGTAGAAATTTAACACCCATTGACTCCAAAATTAACTGGGTATGTTTTTCAAGATCCTTCGATGTCAATACATCAGGAGAATGCAACGCCTGCAGCAATGATTGTTGTTGCACCGGAGAATTTCCAGCACTCCGAAAAGTTCTAGGGGGAGGTTTAGCCGCCATCTTTTACTTACAATTGTGACGCACTTTCACTTTAAATTTTAAACAAAGTCCATCAAGCTTGAGAGTAAAATAAAATCTTCTTCATCTCTTCATCTTTCCCTCTTGTACTGCTCTGCCTGCTCTTTCCCTTTCATAGTCTCTCCTTCAAGCAGGGATGGTCGCAGACGCCTGGCTCTGCTCCATAAAGTCCGGAGCAGAGACGCTGGTCAGCTGGGAGCAGCCCAGGCTACGGGGGAGTTCAATCCTTCGGCCGCCCAAGCTCCAAGCTCAGGCGGCCCCGGAGAACTCAACCCCCACCTGGGGGCTCACCCCCTCCTCTTCTCCCGAGGAGGGGGCTTCAGATTCGCCCGAACAGCTGATCGGCGCTGTTTCGGGCGAAAAAGCACCAGCTGAGCCGCGGGCAGCCCGGGAAGGCTCCCTCCGTCGCCGCGGAGCCACCGGAAGTCAAAAGTAGTTCACAGTTCTGAATACACAGGCAGTCTTCAGAAGATGCTGAAGTTCAATTGTAAGGGTGAAGTACAGGCATATGAGGCAGCTACATAACATGATCTGCTCTTAGGAATTTGTCCATTGGGGTTGTGGAAGAAAATTACATTCTGCTATACCATTTGTTTTATTATTTTTTTTCTCCTATCCTCTCCCTCTCTCTTTTTTGCTTCTGAACTATTTTTATTCCTGCTCTGCATCTTCAGGTATTGTTTTTTTTTTCAAAAAACATAAATTTTTTAAACATTTTTATTTATCCACGAGGGTGTAATTGTCTCTCTGCATGTAGACTTTGATATATGATAGACAGTTTTCAAGGAAGCACTTGTGCACGGAAAGCAGTTTGAGGTTCAACTGTAATGCATTAGAAATGGCTCTTTCCAAAGGAACATTATTCACTTGTCAATCAAGACAACTAAATAATTTATAATTTATTAAAAATATAATTTTCCAACTTTCCTTTTTATGAAACTGACACCGGTTTAATCCACTTTGAAAGTCCCCCCCCACTTAAAAATTAGACAGGTATTTAAAAGTGTTTTGGACATTCAACCAATAAGTAAGTAAGTAGGTAGGTAGGTAGGTAATAAGTAAGCAAGTAAGTAGGTAGGTAGGTAAGTAAATAAATAAATGTAAGTTTGCATTTCTGAGCAAAAATATTGATGAAGCTGGCTATAAGAGAAGGGTGAATATATAAAATAATATTTTCCTAAGACAATATATAGTAACAAAATGTCTCTAAGTTCTGTTAGGCCAGTCTTCCATATCTTTTTTTTAAAAAAAAATTATTAGTTTTTAAAGGGTTAAGGAGGGGGGGTGTAAGGGGATGGGAATTAGGGTTAGGGTACAGGAAAGGTTGGGGGTGAGGGTTGGGGTTTCCCCCAATAACATTCAATATTTGGCAAACAGCATATTGTCTGGGTAAATATATATAAATAAAAGTAATAAAGCTAATAATTGATAACAATGATAGGTATAATAGATTATCATAAACAATAGTAAGTTTTCAATGTATAGTATTTTTCTTACTCAAATAAATTCAAAATTGCATATCACATTCCTTTCTCTCTAACTCGCTTATCTAGCCATTGATAGAATTTATTCCAAGTTCTATAGTAAACTGAATGCTCTTTCTCTTTAATCTCTAAAGTTAATCTATCCATTTCTGCACAATCCAATATTTTCTTGATTAATACTTATTCAGTTGGTAACTTTTCATTTTTCCAATATTGGGCATACATAATTCTCGCTGCTGTCAATACATGTAACATTAAGTATCTGCTCTCCTTGTCATAGTTGGGGCCTATCATTCCTAACAGAAACAATTCTGGTTTAAATTCTATTTGTTTTTTAATCATCTTCTCCAACCATAAGTATATCTTAAGCCAAATCCCTTTAGCTTTAGGACATGACCACCAGATATGGTAATATTCCATATCTTAATTTTTATATGCTACCTTTTTGCTGTGTGCTTTATACAGGTACCTAGTACAATCCTACTTTTCCATTTATGTTCAAAAGTATTTTTAATAAAATTTATTGCTTTTATAATTAAAGTTTTAATATGCCAATTACCTGGAATGCCTAATATTAAATTAAGTATATTAAATATATATGAGTATTTCAAAAGGCTTTAGTAAATTTCTAGAAATACAATGTTTATACATCTTTTCATAGAATTCATGTGTCTTAAAATGATTCTGTACATTCCGTATCTTCTCCATTAGTATAATTCATTCTGCAGTATAAAGCCATTCTATATTCTGCGTAGTTTAAGACTAATGTTTGAATTAAATAATGATTTTTCATTATGTGTATTTGCTTTTACACATAATCACCACATTCACTAGATATTTCTTGCAACAATGGACAAGCTTCTTAAAGTTGTTGTGAACGCTATATTTGTCTTTTCAGCCAGATTCTGTTATCTCTTCTTTGAGTCAAACATGCTGAAAAAAGTTTTTCTTCAGCTTTGGGAAAAGGTGAAAATTGTTTTGTGCCAAGTTTTAATTATATGGCAGATGGAGTAAGATAATGAGATCCAACTTTGTAATTGCCATTTGGGTAGCCTGAAAAGTGTGAAACCAGCCTTTAGCACATTACAACAAATTTACTTTCTTGTGCTTCTGAACTCTGCTTAATCATTGTTTCAAAGTTTTGAATATTTTAATGTAGTACTTTATAACACTACCTGATTCAGGGAAATCCATATGAATCGTAGCATCTGATTCCAAAAACTGTGGCAACTTTCCTCTGAGTGATCTGATTGTCCCTGATCAATTTATCAACCCTTCTCTTGTGAAACTTAACAGCTGCTGTACCACTTTGTTCATTTCATTCTTGATTACTCAATTAAACTTTTCTCAGCTTACCATCTTTACATTTGTTGGCCTAGCCGTGCACAGTGCTGATGTCAATACAATCATAACCTAATCCTAACCTTTTCCCCGCAATCATATAAACACATTTTGGGCGCTTGGCAGCCAGCCCACATTTATGGCTGTTTTCAGCATCCCGTGGTCATTAGGATGTTTTTTCCAAAAATCAGCAAAAATGCCTTAGAGAGAACCCTACTGTTAGTGACAGTGGGGTTCACTTAGCACTGTGCTCACTTAACAATCACAGCTTTCATTTAACAACCACTGCAAAACTCACAAAATTGGGTCACTCATGTGATGACCCACTTAATGTCTGGTAGGTCATGAGTCATTACGGTCATGATGGGGGTGGGAGTGGGAGAGAGATGGTTAGTACTCTTAAACTTTTTGTACTTTGACATTTCTTGGTATTTTTAACTCTATTGTACACCTCTTTTGGAAATATACAATTAAAAAGCAGATTATAGATTCTTTTGCAATACATTTTAATGAACTTCTTATATTCTGGCTTCCTGTTTCTCTTTCCTTACATTTTATCTCTAACCTTTTGAATAAAAAGTCAGGGAGATTTGTTTGACTCAGCATCCACTCTTCCAAACAAAACTAAGCCAGCATATACACATTGTTCCTTTTTCAAAAACAGCCATTTTTCCCCGCTGCCAAGAATTTTGTGCAACATAGGCAAGCCAAGAGAAAGACAGATGAACTCCGTAGTTTCCTTCAGATCTGTTCTTTCCAAGTATATGTTTGTTTTTGGGGGGAGCATGATTTGAAGAAATGAGTTTATCAAGCGATCTTAAAAATAATATTTTTTAATGATCAAGAAGACCATGGCAAAATTATAGTGTGCTTAGAAAAAGCACATTTAGCTGGAGGAAGGAACAAAAGTATCAGGCTGTCCATCCTAACTTCCTTGCACAAATTAAAGCGTGAACCCAATGTTATTTCCGCTTACTAGTTTTGTACATTGAATTCCATTCCTGCTAGAGCCCATCTACTAAATAAAAAATACCTATTTTGCAAGATTTTTTTTTATTTTTACTCTATTTTATAAGATGATTTATTTTGTCCATTTTATTATATACCACCCCTACACACACACACACACACACACACACACACACACACACACAGAGAGAGAGAGAGAGAGAGAGAGAGAGAGAGAGAGAGAGAGAGAGAGAGAGAGAGAGTTTCTTCTTTGTTTTCTACCTGCTCTATGTGAATGTGTGTCTGTCTGTCTGGTCTCGTGTCTATCTGTCCTGCAGTAGGCAATACAATTTGTTTTATCCAAAGTTATGCAAACAAAATTCATTAGTTTACAAGCAAGGACATGAGTGCTTAGTGTCTGATAGCTTCTGCTTGTAACTTTTATTTTTTTAAAAAAATTCTTTATTCATCAATATTTCAAGGCTGCCTGATTCTTCAATAGTCTGGGTGGCTTACAAATAAATATGCAAGGAAGCAAATTGTATAAAAAGAAGAATAGCCTTTTCAAAACCTAGGACAAAGCTAAACTAACTAAAAGGGATACACAACTATTTTAACCCATGGCCTTGGAGAACAGACAGGTTTTCATAATTTTCAGAATGTTATAAGGGTAGAAGCTGCATGAATCTCCAGGAAGATATCCCAGAGCTTGTTGCAGCTCAGTAAGCATATCTTCTGAGTCACCCAAAATCTCATTGTTTAAAGCAGAGGTGAGGAATGATGGCCTCTTTATGACTGGTGGACTTCAACAGCCAGAATTCCTGAGCCAATATTCTGGGAGTTGAAGTCTACAAGTGATAAAAGGGTCCTCATGTCCCACCTTTGGTTTAAAGGCTCCACAAGGCTCAGAAGGATCCTAGGTATAGTCAGATACCCCCAGCCAAAGATACAGTTACTAATTAATCCAAACTATAATGCAGAATTTGAGAATGGAAATCAAATGACGATTTTATGGCCATATTTATTATTTTTGTTTTGGCTCTATCTCCATCTGGTTGATATTGTCTTGAGGGCCTGATAATTAATCTTTCCATTTGGTTGAATTTATTATAGTTGAACATTTAACAGGAAATAGTGGTATTATTCAGAAATTTAAACCATCTGGAAAATGAGTTTTATTTTCTTCCTTGGCATAGCTGATGTTGCCCTCAGTTGCTGTATGATAAGCTAAAAACAATGCAATGTTTTTTTGCAGGCAATAGGTGAAGCAGCCAAGCAATGCAGTCATGATTTCATACTTTACAACCATGTCACTTAGCAATGGAAATTCTAGTCCCATTTCCCATCATTAAGTGAGGACTACCTGTATTTTCTATCCCTTATAGCCATCAATTCTCTTTTTTCCCCAGGCCTAGTAACAGCTGCCACTTGGTGAGGTGGAAACTACAACTGCACAAAAACAATCACATACAAAAATGTCATCCCCTGGTAGCCAGGAAGTGCTATATTATTTTTATATAGTATATTATTTTTCCCGGCACCATACTTACCATTTGTTTTCATTAAGCTTGGTATCATGGGATCACTATTTGCAGCCTCCTGTTGGTTTCCCCATTGACTCTGTGTTTAGAAAGCTGGCAAAGAAAGTTACGAATGGTACTCATGTGACCATGAGATGCTGCAATGTCATAATTGTGAACCAGTCATCAAGTATCTGGATCGTGATCGCATGATAGGATGCTGCAACTGAGTAAATACAAGAGCTAACTATAAGTACCACTTATTCAGTGCCATCACAATTTGAATGGTTGTTAAGTGAGATCACTTGTATGTATATCTGTGTCACAAAGGGAAGCTTCAGCTGGATACTATCATTCTTAGATACAATTCAAAAAGAGCAACTCCCTCCCCCCTGCTTCATTCTTGTGATGTGGTCACCTATGAGGAATCATCAACCCTTTTACTGCTTAGATCCTGCTCTGAGATATGTTGGTTTTTGTCACTGTGAAATTAACATTCACATTTTCTTATTTTTGTCCTCTCAATCATTTTTGTGATAGAGATTTCTGTAACTTTTGTATGCTGTTCTTTTTGCCTAAACTTGATCTAAATGCTTTTAACTGTAGTTATCTCAAGGAATGCTTTGAAGTTCTCTGTAGGGGAAAATCTGCTATTGCAACCTTCAACTCAATTCAGAATAGAATTGGAAGGGACCTTGGAGGTCTTCTAGTCCAACCTCCTGCTTGAGAACCTTCTAATAAAATGCATATAAACTGTGGCCATTATTCCAAATAGCAAATAATCTATGGACTTTCTGCTCCATGATTTCAATACAATAAAAGATAACATATGCTTATAAATGTTCCCAGATAGTGGCAAAATGCTAGTTCATATTAAGTGTATCTATAAACATTTGCAAAGCCATTTGTACTTTGCTATACAAATTTTGTGCAGGATAGGAACAGGGTACAAAGCCACATCTGCTCTGTAAGAAATACACAATATGGCATAAAGAGCTACACCTGACATCATTTTTCAGCCTGTGTAAAAATTATTGATTGAAATAGAGATTTCATTGTGCCATTGCTAGCACTGACATATAACTTTAAGTAAAATATTAAATGGACAGTGTAAATAAATTATTTTGAACAGATAGTTATAGTCAAGAATGATTTTTAAGACTATAAATCTTTCCCATATTTTCTCCTATGTTGGAAGATCAAGCTAAATATTCTTTCAATGCTATCCAGCATCTCCCAAACTAGATTATTAGAAGAAATGGAGGATTCCATTCTCTCATCAGTGTTGAAGTAACAATGCTATCCAGGTCACATTTAGGCATTGATCTAATTAAGAAGTATGATTAGTTCAAGTGGTGTTCTTTGTTGGCAAAATGTCTTCAGCATGCTTGAGCGTTCTCTGAAAGATCTGTTGTACTATCATTTTAATTCCATAGGTGATAGCAGTAATTCAACGAGGTAATTCATTAAAATGGACTTGCTACGTTATGCAAAGAAGCCATATAATAACTCTAGAATTCATAACTTTACATCAGTTTTGTAATGGTAATGTGTTTTCTTATATTCAGAATATGGCGGCCTAAATTTGGATTTCTCCTACAATGCTGCAGTGGCAGAAGAACTTGGATATATTCGCTGTGGAGCTATTCCCCTAGCTATTGGGGTACAAAGCAGTATGGCTACACCAGCTCTTGCAAGGTAAATTTGTGGGGGGAAAACCTTCTTGGATCCTGTCTTTTTTCCATTAAACCACAGAATTAGAGACCATTCAGAACATCAAGTCCAATTTCCTACTTAGTTTGTGGGGTTTTTTAAAGTAATACTGGAATTTCCAGAATCTTTAGAAAAGACAACAGAAGTAAAACAGTTTGGAATCTAGCCCTGCAGAGCAGAGATTTTTTTTTTAAAAAAAGTAATTTCGTTATTCCACATTTGATCTCAGGATTGAAGTGTAACAAAGTTCTGATTTTGGAGATGTGCTTCTATGGGTGTTTATTATTTATTTACTCATCATGGTGAGTCCTGGACTAGGGTGGTGGCAACTTAGACTTTAGAGACCCATGGCAGCTATGGCTGATGGTTACTCTCCAGCTCCTCCCTGCATGTCCTCAGGCAGCAGTTCATCCGGCAACTCTGGAACTCCTTGTTCGTTGTTGGTCACCTTATCTAAGTCTGAGCTCAACATGACAAGGAGCAAAGAAAGCTCTGATGACATTTGAGAAGATGCTTACCTTTTGCATTTACTTATTACATATTTGCAACAGTTCAGTGAAGGAGGTCAAAAATGAACCTAGGATATCCCCAGTTGAACCATTTGCTCTGACATCAGGCATGCTGTTGTTACTTCATCAGAGAGGCTGCTAAGATCTCTTCAAAGGTCAAGAGACATGGGTAATAATAATAATAATAATAATAATAATAATAATAATAATAAGGTTGGAAGGGACCTTGGAGGTCATCTAGTCCAACCCCCTGCTCAGGCAGGAAACCCTATACCATTTCAGGCAAATGGCTGTCCAGTCTCTTTTTAAAAACTTCCAGTGTTGGAGCATTCAACACTTCTGGAGGCAGGTTGTTCCACTGGTTAATTGCTCTAACTGTCAGGAAGTTTCTCCTTAGTTCTAGATTGCTTCTCTCCATGACTAGTTTCCATCCGTTGCTTCTTGTCCTGCCTTCAGGTGCTTTGGAGAATAGCTTGACTCCCTCTTCTTTGTGGCAGCCCCTGAGATATTGGAACACTGCTATCATGTCACCCCTCACCTTTCTCTTCATTAAACTACACATACCCAATTCCAGCAACCGTTCCCTATGTTTTAGCCTCCAGTCCCCCAATCATCTTTGTTGCTCTTCTCTGTACTCTTTCTAGAGTCTTGACATCTTTTTTACATCTTGGTGACCAAAACTGCATGCAGTATTCCAGGTGTGGCCTTACCAAGGCATTGTAAAGTGGTATTAGTACTTCACATGATCTTGATTCTATCCCTCTGTTAATGCAGCCTAGCACTGTGTTGGCTTTTTTGGCAGCTGCAGCACACTACTGGCTCATATTTAAATGATTGTCCACTAAGACTCCAAGATCCCTCTCACAGTTATTACTATTGAGCATGATACCACCTATACAATACCTGTACATCTGGATTTTCTTGCCTAAATGTAGTACCTTACTTTTTCACCATTGAATTTCATTTTGTTAGATAGCGCCCGGTGTTCGAGTCTGTCCAGATCCTCCTGTATCTTAAGCCTATCTTCTGGAGTATTGGCTATTCCTGCCAGCTTGGTGTTGTCTGCAAATTTGATGAGTTCCCCATCTATCCCCTCATCCAAACCATTAATGAAGATATTGAAGAGCACTGGGCCCAGAACAGAGCCCTGTGGCACCCCACTACACACTTCCCTCCATGTAGATGCAGTTCCATTGAGGACCACATGCTGAGTATAGCTGGTCAGCTAGCTATGAATCCATTTGGTGGCGATGCTTTTTAGAAAAGTACCGTATATACTTGAGTATAAGCCGAATTTTTCAGCCCACTTTTTGGGCTGAAAAATTCCACTTCGGCTTATACTCCAGTCAACAAAAAAACTTACCGAGGACTTGTGCGCGGCCGAGGCTTTGGTGCTTCCGGGATCGCGTGCACCTCTCCCAAGCCACCGCCATCCGGAGACCTGCCGAAGTTTGGGGAGGTTTGGGGAGGTGCGCGCGCACCTCCCCAAACCTCCCCAAACGTCGGCAGGTCTCCGGACCTCCGCGCCTTGCCTTCCTGCTTCTTTCCGCAGCGGAAAGAAGCAGGCAGGCAGGGTGCGGAGGAACGGAGACCTGCCGACGTTTGGGGAGATTTGGGCGCCTCCCCAAACCTCCCCAAACGTCGGCAGGCCTCCGTTCCTCCGCGCAGACCTGCCGACGTTTGGGGAGGTTTGGGCGCCTCCCCAAACCTCCCCAAACGTTGGCAGGTCTCCGTTCCTCCTGCCGACGTTTGGGGAGGTTTGGGCGCCTCCCCAAACGTCGGCAGGTCTCCGTTCCTCCGCGCAGACCTGCCGATGTTTGGGGAGGTTTGGGCGCCTCCCCAAACCTCCCCAAACGTCGGCAGGTCTCCGTTCCTCCTGCCGACATTTGGGGAGGTTTGGGCGCCTCCCCAAACCTCCCCAAACGTTGGCAGGTCTTCGTTCCTCCTGCCGACGTTTGGGGAGGTTTGGGCGCCTCCCCAAACGTCGGCAGGTCTCCGTTCCTCTGCGCAGACCTGCCGATGTTTGGGGAGGTTTGGGCGCCTCCCCAAACCTCCCCAAACGTCGGCAGGTCTCCGTTCCTCCTGCCGACATTTGGGGAGGTTTGGGCGCCTCCCCAAACCTCCCCAAACGTCGGCAGGTCTCCGTTCCTCCACGCAGACCTGCCGACGTTTGGGGAGGTTTGGGCGCCTCCCCAAACGTCGGCAGGTTCCGTTCCTCCGCGCAGACCTGCCGACATTTGGGGAGGTTTGGGGAGGCACCCAAACCTCCCCAAACGTCGGCAGGTCTGCGCGGAGGAACGGAGACCTGCCGACGTTTGGGGAGGTTTGGGGAGGCGCCCAAACCTCCCCAAACGTCGGCAGGTCTGCGCGGAGGAACGGAGACCTGCCGACGTTTGGGGAGGTTTGGGGAGGCGCCCAAACCTCCCCAAACGTCGGCAGGTCTGCGCGGAGGAACGGAGACCTGCCGACGTTTGGGGAGGTTTGGGGAGGCGCCCAAACCTCCCCAAACGTTGGCAGGAGGAATGGAGACCTGCCGACGTTTGGGGAGGTTTGGGGAGGCGCCCAAACCTCCCCAAATGTCGGCAGGAGGAATGGAGACCTGCCGACATTTGGGGAGGTTTGGGGAGGCGCCCAAACCTCCCCAAACGTCGGCAGGTCTGCGCGGAGGAACGGAGACCTGCCGACGTTTGGGGAGGTTTGGGGAGGCGCCCAAACCTCCCCAAACGTCGGCAGGAGGAACGGAGACCTGCCGACGTTTGGGGAGGTTTGGGGAGGCGCCCAAACCTCCCCAAACGTCGGCAGGAGGAACGGAGACCTGCCGACGTTTGGGGAGGTTTGGGGAGGCGCCCAAACCTCCCCAAACGTCGGCAGGAGGAACGGAGACCTGCTGACGTTTGGGGAGGTTTGGGGAGGCGCCCAAACCTCCCCAAACGTCGGCAGGTCTGCGCGGAGGAACGGAGACCTGCCGACGTTTGGGGAGGTTTGGGGAGGTGCCCAAACCTCCCCAAACGTCGGCAGGTCTGCGCGGAGGAACGGAGACCTGCCGACGTTTGGGGAGGTTTGGGGAGGCGCCCAAACCTCCCCAAACGTCGGCAGGTCTGCGCGGAGGAACGGAGACCTGCCGACGTTTGGGGAGGTTTGGGGAGGCGCCCAAACCTCCCCAAACGTCGGCAGGAGGAACGGAGACCTGCCGACGTTTGGGGAGGTTTGGGGAGGCGCCCAAACCTCCCCAAACGTCGGCAGGTCTGCGCGGAGGAACGGAGACCTGCCGAGGTTTGGGGAGGCGCCCAAACCTCCCCAAACGTTGGCAGGAGGAACGGAGACCTGCTGACGTTTGGGGAGGTTTGGGGAGGCGTCCAAACCTCCCCAAACGTCGGCAGGTCTGCGCGGAGGAACGGAGACCTGCCAACGTTTGGGGAGGCGCCCAAACCTCCCCAAACGTCGGCAGGAGGAACGGAGACCTGCCGACGTTTGGGGAGGCACCCAAACCTCCACAAACGTCGGCAGGTCTCCGTTCCTCCGTGCCCTGCCTGCCTGCTTCTTTCCGCTGCGGAAAGAAGCAGGCAGGCAGGGCGCGGAGGTCCGGAGACCTGCCAACGTTTGGGGAGGTTTGGGGAGGTGCACGCGCACCTCCCCAAACCTCCCCAAAGTTTGGCAGGTCTCCGGACGGCGGCGGCTTGGGAGAGGTGCGCGCGATCCTGGAAGCACCGAAGCCTCGGCCGCGCGCATGTCCTCGGTAAGCTCCGGGCGGTCACTTGCTTCGCGTCTCCTGAGGGAAGGGGGGGCGACTGGAGCGGGCGTGTTTCCTCGCCTGCTGGGCGCCGCGATTTGCCCGGGGAACGTGCGGGCCCCGAATGGCAGCGTGGAGCGAGGAAGCGGACAGCCAGGGCTTCCCCGAGAGCCGCGGCCACACAGGGTATTCCTATGTATTCAGGCTTGCAACATGGCGGATCGAGCCTCTGCTGGCGGCAGAGGCTTGCAGAACGGCAGATCGGCTTATACTCGAGTCAATAACTTTTTCCAGTTTTTGGGGGTGAAATTGGGGGTCTCGGCTTATACTCGAGTCGGCTTATACTCAAATATATACGTATCTAGAAAATACTATATAACTGACCCAAACCCATTTTTGTTTTATTTTCTTGCTAGACTATATTAGTATGGTAGATGTCATTCTTATAGACATTGGACACTGACTCACATTTTATTTAGTGCTTGTGAGAAATAAAAAATATTTAAAACATTAAAGTGTCCAAATTAATTCATGATTGTCATATCTCACAAGATTGCAGGATTTTTGTCTTGAAATTTAACAAGGATTCAGCATGGTTTACCACAGTCGGATAAAGATTTCAGCATTCTTGCACTCTTGCACTCTTATGGGTTCCAGCCAGTGGTGGGATTCAGCCAGTTTGCACCACTTCGACAGAACCAGTAGCTATTTTTTTGTTGCCCAAGCCCAGAATGGACTTCCGGAAGTGGCATCATAGAGAACCTGTTGTTGACCTATTTGAATCCCACCACTGGTTCCAGCTGTTTGTATTTGGATTTCCTGGATGCCATCATGGTGCCCTATAGTATCTATACTATACTATGGTGCCCTTTAGTATCACTTTGCTGATCCTAGATCAGGGGTCTTCAAATGTGGCACTTTTAAGACTTGTGGACTTCAACTCCCAGAATTCCTCAGCCATCATGGCTGGTTGAGGAATTCTGGGAGTTGAAGTCCACAGATCTTAAAGTTGCTAAATTTGTAGACCCCTGTCCTAGATGCAGATTATGGTTTGGAAGGGGAAAGCTCTTGTCTTTTTTGCAACATGATATCATCTGATGAATCAGTATTCTCCATGGGAATGTTTTAGATTAACTAAATAAATTAGCTATTTAGTAATTAGGCTTTGCATAATTATACTAAAAGTGATTTTGATATTGGTGGTTGCTTTCCTGTGGGCATGTTTTCAAAATTTGCATTGCCCAAAGCCTTGGGAACGGTCTCATTTATATATGATAGAAAGAAGCAGTTACGGTACTTATTTTGATCTTGACACCATACTTCTGTTTACACAGCCTAGGGATGAATTTTAATCTACTTATCCCATGCTCAGTAGAGGTTACCATATCTTCCTTTTTTAATAAAAGTTTTATTGATTTTTTACAATAACAATCCTTAGTGCCTGGTGTACAGTGTGTTGTCTTGGTTCATAAATTTTTTGGGAAAAACTTACAATCAATACTAGTTAATTAACAAGTCAATAATAATTAATTTTTATATTTACATAATTAGTATATCAATTAATAATATATTTCCTTGATCTTCTCTTCTCCCAGTAGTATCCTCCGTCTTCAACATTAAACAAATATAATTTTGATATTTGATATTTTCAATATATAAATGATTTAATATAAACATTTTCTTCCATATTTATGTCAACAATAATAGTATCCATATGTGGCATTTTTTTCTTATCAACATGTTATTTTCATAAAAATCTTAAATGATTCACCATATATTTTATTTTCTTAAATCTTGTTTAAGCTCAATTTCTCCTTATATTCAAACAATTCTTATCGGTCATAATTTTCTCAGTAATTAACTAAATACTTCATCCCAATATTTTCATATTTCATATGTTATAAAAATACTGTACTACTTATCTATCATAGCATCTACCTATAACATCTTTTCTAATCAATTTATATTTCACTTCTATTTGTAAAAGTTGATTTGTTAAATGACTACGTATCCTTTTTTCAAAGTTCTTATTAAGCCTAATTTCCCTTCAATATTTCAGTCATTAATACTAAATCTTTTCAAACTTAATTTATCTTTAAAATTCAAACTTTTCATTCATTTACACCAGCCCAGTATTTTTACATTTTGTATCTTATCAAAAATACTATATTACTTATATCTAGTGCTTTTTTTCTAAAAAAAAAAAAAAAAAGTGACGGAACTCTCATCTTGGCAGGCGCAGGAGGTGGGGGGTGGGGGGCGGCACTACTGTGGTCACGGGTGCGAGGGGTGTTGGTGGTGGGCTTCCCCCCAGGGCCGGAGCTGGCGCAGCTGGTGCTGTGGAAGCAGCGGGGCCTGTTCTATATGGCAGGGCTGCGCGGGGTGGGCAGCAGAGGCGGTTCAGGCCAGGCGATGCAGGACGGCCACTTAGGCACACAGGGCGAGGCGACAGTGGCACAGGTCCAGCACCAGATAGGCCACCAGCCTGGCTGACACGGGTGAGCACAAGGAAGGAGTGCACATGGACTCCGCAGAACCCACCTCCCATTCCTCGGCCTCTCTTACTTACCTAGTTGAGATAGTGTAGTTGGGCAGCAGGGAGGGATGCAAAGTTCCTGCCAACTTGCCTTCGCTGCAGACAACTTGCCGGTGCAATGTTTGCCGGCCAGGTCTTTGGCACACTCAGCAGCAATTCCTATTGGCTTTCAAAAGCCAATAGGCTTTTGAAAGCCAATAGAGGGAGTAGCATAGCTTGTGCAAAAGCTTTTTTGTGTGTGTGTGTGCAAAAAAGGGTGCCGGAACGCCATTCTGAGCATTCTATGAGAAAAAAAGCCCTGCTTTTATGTTTTAATCTTATGATTTTAAAAATATTGTAAGTTGCACCAAACCTCGCCATGTGGATTGCATACAAATATTATATAATCGGTAAATAAAAGTAGAACATATGTTAAATATACATCAAATGATAATATGCTTCCCTACAAAGTCAATTCTTGCTCAATGACAGACCAAGGAGTTAACTCGGAAAGGTTTGTGCAACTTGTAGAAGAGAAAGGCCCACAGTGATAAATTAAAAATCTTTGTGGTCTGCAAAGGAATGCTGGTGGGCTAATCAATGATTTGGTGACTAGAGGAGCATCTACAGTGTTGGAGTTCGTGGTTATGGTAAGCCATTGAGGCACTAGGCAACATGACTTTCAGGGCAGTGGTGGTGATTTTATTACTTTAAAAAAAAAAGTCTGTGCTCTGTCCAAGGGTGCTTGGTAGGCTGCATGTACAGGCCTGGTCTAGAATTTATTTTGGAGCATTCAACTATCTAGAGCAGGCATGTCAAACTCATTTTGTTTAAGGCAACTTCTTATAAAAGAATTGCCATTAATTTGTTTTAATAAAATAATTTACGGTAAATCAATTTTTCACTTGATTTCAAATTAAAAGAATTATATTGGTTGACAATGAGATTTTTTTTAGTACAATTGCCAAATGCAATAAACTGGTTTTAGGTATATGTATGCACTAATTATTTCAACACCAATACATTTTAATAACATATTCTATTTGTAAATGAATACAAATGCAAATTATACAATTTTTGTGCAAAAATAAAACAAAATAACAGATTTAAGAGCTGTTATCATTAGTTACCCTTAGATAAAAATAATTCCATCATCCAAAACTTTGTTATACTGTATTTAATGAACAGATGCTTTAGGAGTGTATCACCATGGCATTAAAACAAAATTCGAACAGTGTATGAAAAATAAAGGTTCCCTAAACGTCTGCTGGCTATATCTATACATTTTCCTTGATAAAACTCTATTGCCCTCTTTTTTTTCAGCTTTTTTTTTCAACTTCTCAGCTTAAAAATGGCAAGGCACCGGGAGCTGAAAGTTATAGAGACTGTTTAAGCAGGTTGCTAAGCAACCTGTTCACACTCGGCCCTTCTTACCCTCCCACTTTGAAATTAGCCTGTATGGATCGCATTTCCTTCGATGTAAGCCATCTGAAGGCCTGTCACTGTGATGCATTCTGCTGCTCTGCAACCTGGCTGCCTGAGGAGAATTTGGCTCTCCGGAACAGTTTCCTTCAGCTTTTGTGTGTGTGTGTGTGTGTGGGTGTATGTGCAAAAAACCGTGCTGGAACGCTGTTCTGAGCGTTCTATGGGAAAAAAAGCCCTGGATATATCACATATAATTGAAGATTGTAATTAGTTGCGTCTGCACGTTCAGCAAGTGTGATGTATTTGTGCTGGCATTTCTAGGCCTCTTTCCAATCACATCCAGAAAAATCATTGGAATTCTTAAGACCATGCCCTCGGACAAGCGCTGGCTCTTCGGCTTTGAAACGGAGATGAGCACCGGCCCCTAAAGTCGGAAATGACTAGCACGCATGTGCGGGGGAACCTTTACCTTTACCTTTACCTTAATTATTTAAAGACTGAAGTGCAACATAACTAGATTCTAAATAATCTATTTTTCAAAACATACAACAGTCTAAACAGTAAAAGTAAAGTCCAAATTAAGAATATTTCATTCTTAAGAATTGTTTAATTTAAAGTGGTTTAATTGTAATAGATGTTTAGATTCAAAATAGTTTTCAAGAGTATATACAAAAGAACTATTTTTTCTACCATCAGCTAAATTAGACATATTACATTGAGAAAAATGTTTCTCATTTCTTTCCTGTTACCTTTATTGATTTCATTGCAGAGATGTTAACATAGGAAATAGATTATTTTGTTATCTAATTTTACCTTCCAAAAGACAGAAGCAGATGAAAAATGTGAGGTTCTTTCCTGTTGGCTTTTTTGAATTAGCTGTTTTAGATTCTAAAAGTTTAGTTCCTAAAGAAGTAACCCTGTAAATAATTTTAATGACCTCCTCTAGTACAGGCTCTTTTATGACTCAAGGACTTCAACTCCCAGAATTCCAGACCTAGCATGGCTCAGCTTGGAAACCTCTCCCCTCAGCATGGCTGGCTCAGGATTTCTGGGAGTTGAAGTCCACGAGTCATAAAAAAGGGCCAAGATTGCCTAGCCCTGCAATAGGCTTTCAGAGGGAGCTTTTTTTTTCTTTAAAAAAAAGGTGCCGGAACACCGTTCTGAGCATTCTATGAGAAAAACAGTCCTGCTTATATCTCTTATCTCTCTTGTTGTAGGGCCCCTTTATGGCCAAAGTTATCTGTATATTTAGTCATATTAAAACAGGTGTTTACTTGTGTAATATTCCATCTTGTAGGGCAAGTCAAATCTCTTGAGCCCATCTCTGGCCTTCTTTTGCTAAATAGTTTTCCAAATTAATATTTTCAGCTTGTCAGTCAGTTCTTGTATTTTTTGTAATTATTGTTGGGAGTGAAGGATACATAAGATGTGTGCTTTTTTTCTCCCAAACAATGATTCTCCTGGCAGTGTCCATTTTGTTAAATCTTCTTTCTTCTCCTAAAGTTTATTTTGATGTTCTAATGCATCAGATATCTTTTCCATATTTATTGTTGTATCCAAGTCTTGTAAGTTTTTTTTCTGTTTGAATTAAGTTATAATTCTCTTCATTTGTTGGTTTGCCGATTAAGTTATTTTTTCTAGTTTATGTTCTGTTATCTGGTTTGTTTGTTCATTCTTTATCATTTTTGCTGTTTGCTTTTTGATTGTGAATTTAAATTAGAAATGTATTCATTTATGTTATCAAAGTTGTGTTTAATCTCCTTATGGTTTAAAGCTATTGTGATTTGAATCTGTCTAGCATTGCATAAATTTACTCTTGGAAAGTATTTGTCTTGGAATGTTGCTTCTAGAGATCTTTGATCTTTCAGGCTAAGTCCTTCAGCAGTAGGTTTTAAGTGTGGTTTTCTATCATTTTTAATGAGTATGTCATATCCATGTTGTGTCCCCCTTTCAAGTACTCCGTCATGAGTGCCATAATCTCTGTAATTAGCCTTGTCAAGCCAGCTAAAGCTCAAAATCCAAACAGTCCAGTTTTGTATAGTTCATGTCTTTATATATAATTTTTTATAATCCACTGTATTTTCAGTTGTAAAAGTTTCAGTAAAATCAATGTTTTATAACAATTCTTTCATTGAGGGGTCAATTGTCAACCAGTCAGAATTACAGTTCAATATATTTAGCCACCTTAAATCCTTCCTGTAACTTCCCCCCTCAAAGATTAGTCATAAATCAAGTTTTTCTTTTTCTGTAAATAATTCATAAATTTAGGACACAATCAGAGTATTTCTTTTCCTTCAGACACTTTCCAATCTTATATCTGGCCCAGTGTACATTCTCTTCTTTGTTCCCTAGCAGCTATCTTCATAAAGGTTATTAGAGTGCTATTTGCTATGTTCTACTTCTCCACTAGATGTCAACAGGTATTTGTTTTCCAGCTCTTTCAGACAAGAAATTATTCTTATTATTTTTCTTTTTTTATAATTTCATCAAAATCCTTTAGAACAGGGGTGTCAAACTCAATTTCATTGAGGGCCTCATCAGCATTGCGGTTGCCCTCAAGGGGCCAGGTGGGTATGGCCAGGGTGGGTGTGGCCTACTGGGTGGGCATGGCTAGAGTGCATATGGCCTACTGGGTGGGCGTGGCAAGCTCTACATTGTTCGCATCAAGGGTGCCTATGGGGGCCTGGGCAGGAGTGGGACAGATCTGAGGGTCTCTGGCAGAAGGAGGGTCTCTGGGCCAGGGCCAAGGCAGTGGGGGCTGTTTCCTCACTGTTTCCAGGATGGCTTCACGGGCCACATGAAACCACTTCGCGGGCCAGATCTGGCCCCCGGGCCTTGTGTTTGACATGTCTGCTTTAGAATATAATCTTAACAGTTTGTTTTATTTTCTAAGTTTGATCAGATCGTAGTATTTTAAATTTAATTTTGGTATGTTTCTTTCCTCCTTAGAGGTTAATTCACCCATCTATGGGGAATGGGAGTGTAGTCCCCTTCTCTCACTTTCAGAGGTTTTCTTGCTTTAGGGATCTTTCCCACGGACTTGGTTGCAAAATAGGAGAAGATCGATACTCTCACCAATTTCAAGCATGCTGTTCACTGTTGTTCTGGTTCATGCTTTTGGACTTTGGCTGCAGGTAGCTTGGCTAGACACTGTCGGGTCAGAGGGCTTTCCCCTGATTGAACGGAATGACTGCCGCCATTCTGTGATCAATGGGGCACCACTTTTCCTTTGCCGCCTCTCTGGGGCGACTTCAGACCCATTTAGGGTCCCCTGGCAGGACAAAATCAGCTGTGGGATGCAGAGCTTTGCAATCCCATGGCTGGGTGCTACGGCGCAAAAAACCGGAAGTCTACCATATCTTCCTTGTACTTGCATTTGTTTAAAATATTCTTGGTGTAAATTACATGCAGTATTTCACTCTGATTTATCCAAGCCAGAGTGTTTGGTTTTATCTTCCTGTTTAGATAATAAATAGTACTTCCTGCTTCTGACTTGACAGAAGCAGCAACATAATTTAACAGTTAAAATTAGAAAGATTAATGGAAGTAATTCAAATTAAGAAAATAATGCATGGGAAGAAAATACTTATCATCCAGGTGCAGTACTTAAATGGAAAAGACTAGAAATGTGTTTATAAAAAGCATTTTTGGGGAAAAGTAAAGATATAAGTGGAACAGTACTTCATCAGACCAAAAGCTTATGTAGCTGAACATTTTGTGTATGCAAATAAGTCATGAGTTCAGTTACCTTTTACCAAGAACATACGCTGTGGAAGATCACCTGAGAACTATGCAGTCTTCTACCTTGGAATGAAGTCATGGCTCATAAAGGGGCAGATCCTTTGCATTCAAAGGCTCTCAGGTTCCATCTCTAGAATTTTCAGGTAGGATACTCAAATATTCATGCCTAGTAGCTGACACTGCTTCTTTGCAGAGGTTAATGAAATTCTAACAGATTTGAAACTTTATTATGTCTGGTTTACTTGGTGAACAGAAAGTGCTGCTTTAAAAGTTGTATTTGTAAGCCAATGGATTGCTGGGCTGCTCCAATTATTATGGTTTTGGTTTTACTGTTTTTGTTTTATTGCTTGTATATATGGTTATATCCTTTGTTTGTGAGCCAGAGGTTGGCTTAAGATGGATGGTCATATAAACATGTAAAGTCTCTCTCCCTCCCTCCCCCCCCCCCACCTCTTTCTCTCTCTTGCCTTCTTCACTTCCATTCTGATTTGAATATTATTATAAATGAGTTTATCTGGAAACTGACATTTTTTCTGTGCCTTTATTCATTATGAAGACTTTTTCTGAACAAATCTTTGAAATAAAAATTTTCTCATGCCTTTATACATGCATAAGGGAGTTCTCTATGTAATTGCTTCTGACAGCTTTCTAAGCCATTTCTTGCATTGTGCAGATTAAAATTATAGCTTTATATAATACAACTGTAGCAAGTGATCCAGAGAACAATCTTATTGTGTTTAATTTTTCTCTGCAATTTAACATGAATCAGTAAACAACGAAGTTCTGGTTGCAGTCATTCATTCAGCAACTGTTCAGTTACAACAGTATTGAACAAGAGGGCCTTACAACCAACAAATCTGTGTAATTACAACTGTCACAGTATCCCCACAGTCATGTGTTTGGACAGCTGGCTTGCAATTACATCATGGTTACAGTCATGTGATCACCATTTGGGACCTTTCCTGCCAGATTCCCATAAACAAAGGCAGTGGGGAAATTGGAAGGGAAAGTCATAAGTGGCTCTTGTACTTTTTGTCCCAAGAAGACCTATAGTGTTTAAGATCCTAGGGTTATTGTTCCCCATGGCACTCATCTGTGCACTGTAGCGGCCCCTGTCAGCTCAGTAGAGCCCACCCGCACACAGCACTTGTCCCCTGCCCTCCTTACTTACAACTCTGATCACAGGCAGTCACTGGGTTTTCAAGGTTGCTGTTGCTAAGCCACGCGAATCGTACGACATTGCATTTTATGACCATATCACTTAGAGACAGAAATTCCAGTCTCAGTTGTCATTGTAAACTTAGAACTATTTGTTGAGTTTAAAAACGTTCAGTTTGCCAACTCCTGCAGGATAGCCCCCCTAGTTAAACTAACTATGGTCTGGTGTAACTTACATACGAATCAGACCATTTCCTATTCAATAATCATACTAATTTTTCTTCTCTTTCTTTTTGTTTTATGATTTTGTACACAATTTAGACTCATGTTTGAATTGGGTAACTATATAAATAAATTTCTAAATATATAAATAACAGCTGAAGCTGCCAGTATTTTGTTCACAATTAGATTTTTTTAAAAAAACAAAAGTGTGGCCTTAATAGCTTTTAATCCCAATCTGTGAGCTATAGAGATTTGGTTGATTTATTATGTGTCATCAAGTCAATGCCTAGTTATTTCTGCCTAGAATGGGAACTCTGGATTGATTTGTTCCATGATTTATTTGTTTGTTTTCTTGGCTGTCCATGATGTTCTCAAGACATCTTCTCCAACGCTAAAGTTCAAGTGCATTAATACTCTTTCTAACCTGCTTCTTCAGATTCTGTCAGGTGCAAGTCCAAAGACAGAACAATGAAATCCAAACGAGTATAGATCTTTATATTTGCTTACACTTAATAAACAGAATCCTATCAGATTAAAGCTATAACTTTCTAATGTAATAGATACACTCTGGGAGATTTCAGAGTATGACTACCCTAAACCTCTTCCTCCCCACTCCCCAAGTGCAGTCCAGGGCTGTGCATTCTCTTATTTTGGGCTTTTCTCTGGAATGTACTGCCTCCTCCATGTGAAACATCAGTGCTTTTGCTGGAATTCTCCTTCTCCTAGTGAACATTCCATCACAAATTCCAACTTTTCCTTCCATTGTCTGTATGAGTCTGATTTTTGTATATATAATGGATCTTCATATTTTTCCCCCAAAAGCTTCATTTCTGTTCCCAAGGTGCTAATCTGCATCATCATCATCATCATCATCATCATCATCATCATCATCATGTTGGAAGGGACCTTGGAGGTCATGTAATCCAATCTCTGCTCAGGCAGGAAACCCTATACCATTTCAGACAAATATCTGTCCAGTCTCTTCTTAAAAACTTCCAGTGTTGGAGCATTCACAGCTTCTGGAGGCAGGTTGTTCCACTGATTAATTGTTCCCACTATCAGGAATTTTCTCCTTAGTTTTAGCTTGCTTCTTTCTTTGGTTAGTTTCCATGCATTGCTTCTTGTCCTGCCTTCAGGTGCTTTGGAGAATAGCTTGACTCCCTCTTCTTTGTGGGAGTCCCTCTTTCTTTCCAACCCCTGAGATATTGGAACACTGCTATCATCTCACCTTCTCTTCATTAAACAAGACATACCCAAATCCAACAACCATTCATTATATGTTTTAGCCTCCAGTCCCCTGATCATCTTTGTTGCTCTTCTCTGTTCTCTTTCTAGAGTCTCAATATGGTTTTTACACCGTGATGACCAAAACTGGATGCAGTATTCCAAGTGTGGCCTTACCAAGGCATTGTAAAGTGGTATTAACACTTCACATGATCTTGATTCTATGCCTCTGTTAATGCAGCCTAGCACTGTGTTGCTTTTTTGGCAGCTGTAGCTCACTGCTGGCTCATATTTAGGTGATTGACCACTAGAACCTTACTTTTTTCACCATTAAATTTCATTTTGTTAGATAGCGCCCAATGTTCAAACCTGTCAAGAACCTTCTGTATATTAAGCCTATCTTCTGGAGTGTTGGCTCCCTTATTGGTGATAATTAATCTAAAAAAGGCAGAAATTATCCACTGTTTCCTTCATTGCCTGAGGCTAGTTGCTCTGCCTGTGTCACTTTTTTATCCTAATTGATTTTTCTACTGCGTTCATTGACTTTCATTATTAAAACTTGCAGATAATTTATATTTTCAACTATTATAGAGTAATGTGATCAGAATATCACAGTTACCAATGTTTCTTCTTCCTATTTTAAAACCACAATAATATATTTTCAATCAAGCCTCACTCAATATATAATCTACATATAGGTTGAATAAATAGAGACCATGTAACCTTTGCCAACTTGTAGCCAAAGTCTGTATATAATTATCTCTGTTCCCTCTTATATCAAACAAATTCAAAGCAGGATTATTTTGAGTTCCTTTCTCAGGCTTCCCTTTTCTCAAAACTCTATAATCTTTTCCCCTTAACTGCTTGTTTATTCCTTCACTATACAAAAAGTCAACTCTCATTTTCTTTACATCATGCATCACATGATGTGCATTATTTTTAGTACTCTTGGCTTTCTCAATTATCAAGCAACTGAATTGTACTTATGACAGAGGGGAGAGGAGAAATTAATGGAAACCCGTGTATCATTGAGAAACCTAAAGCTTTAATGAGCTGAATTATGTGCAAACATCAGATGAGAAGCCATTTTATATTGGAAAGCAAAGAGAAAAGTGGAGTGCATTACTTAAACCTCCTCACATTCATCTTCCACAATAGCATAGTGGAAAACCTGAGTCACTTTCATTAAAATAATTGTAGTAATTGAATATGCTTTCATAGATTTATGAATGAATGAATGAATATGAATGAAAATTATATGATGGCCCAACTCCCTTTCAGTGACTCTGGGCAGTTTACATGAATAAAAATCCAATATAAAGACAATAAAAAGTAAATATCCCCTACCCCCTTGGTGACTTAAGTTTCTGTTCCATTCCAACAGCTGTTTCATGCAAACTATGTCATTAAACATACACACATTTTGTAACTTGCACACACAAAATAATATACACCATTTTAGCTATAGAAGCAAATACAGAAATTTATCCTCCAGGTCAAGCTAAGTTGAAATCAATACAGTATTAAGTGGAGCTTTCATCATACTGTTTGCTCAGGCCCTGTACAGGTAGTCCTTGACTTATGGCCACAATTAGGACTGGATTTTGGTTGCTAAGCTCTGTGGTCGTAAAGTGAGTTATCATGTGACTGTGTTGCTTAGCAGTGCAACCCCGGCAATCTCTGTTGTTTTTAATTGGGGTTTTATATTTTTTCAGGGATTAAATTTAATTCTTTTTAATTGTTTTTAATTTTTGTATCAATGTTCTAATTACCTTGTAAACCGCCCTGAGTCCTTCGGGAAAGGGCGGTATATAAATCCAATACCGGTAAAATAAAAATAAATAAAAATTGTCAGTTTACTGGTCATCGCTAAGGATCCATTGCAGGTTTAACCTGTCACCAAACCCAACCTCAATAGGATAAGGGATTGCTCCTACCTCCCGACCCCACCTATGTGTCCTCCCCACCACCACCACCCTCGAGTTCTTTGCAACGGGATGTTTTGGTGTGTTGTCAGTTCCTTGTTTTATTTTATTTTATTTATTTTAATTCCATTTATATCCCGCCCTTCTCCGAAGACTCAGGGCGGCTTACAAACTTAGCAGTAGCCTTCATTCTATGTATATGCCTGCTTATTAGGGCTTTCATACACCCCCCAAGCGGCATTATTACAAAGTCAGCTTATTGCCCCCAACAATCTGGGTCCTCATTTTACCTACCTTGGAAGGATGGAAGGCTGAGTCAAGTTTTCCCTTGTTTATTTTCTTTTCTGCGGTATGGAGCCAGTCCCAGCCCAGCCCACAAGCATGGTGCACTGCAACTCAGGGGCTACTTTTTCCTTTTACTTTTTGCAGCATGAAGCCAGCCACAACCCAGCAGCCAAGCTAGGCATGCCTTGTCAGCAGTGGGAGCAACAGGATAGGAAGACCCTCTGGAGAAGCAGAGCTCAGGAGGCCAAAAGAACTTAGATGGGAAGGGGGGTGGTGGAGATATGTGGGAGTTGCAGCATCCCTGTGGTTATAAGTGCATGTGGGCTGCCAAGCGTCTGAGTTTTGATCATATGACTGCAGGGATCCTACAGCAGCCATAATTTCAGGTAAAGCTTGTAAGTCCCTTTGTTTAATCAGATATTTTGCAAACGATATTATTACTGGGAGATGCAATGCTAGAAAATTTGGGGGTTCCATGCTGAAGAATAGGCAAATGTTCAGTTTCTAAAAAAAAAACACCTTGTCATGCTCAGTCCTCTTTTTCTTGAGAGAAATGTGTTGAATTCAGAATACAAAATGTGATGTAAGACAAGGCCAGAACAAAAAGAGGAGCAAGCTAAGTATAGCCCCAATTTTATGCAGATGAGACCTCTTTTCTGCCTACTATGCATAGAAAGAGGACAACTGGGGTTCAAGTGTGAACATTTTGTAGAGGTACGATTTAAGTAAACTTTTTCCAATTTGTCTTCTCCAAAAGTGTAGGACAAAACACGTGGCTTTTTTTGTTTGTAGTGTCCTTGGTTTGCTTGCACAAAAAACAGTAATAGAAAATTGGTCACACCCTATGCATCAGATGATTGGGAGATATTTCTCCTTTCTTAGAAACTGTTGACATTTGATCATTTGCCTTGCTAGCTTTTGCTGCCAAATGTTACAAAGTACTTTTTTCCCCATGAATTATGTTGCCCAACTTCTATTGGAAAGACAGGCTTAGGATATTTTATGTCATGCTCTGCTTTCCGTTCTTTATTTTCAAAGTTATACATAAAAGTATCAAACCTTTCCTCTTAAAAAAGGAAGTGAAATACTGTTGTAGTAGATCTTGCTTTCAGAAATCACACAAAAGGGCCATGGAAAAAGTGTTTCACTTTGCCGTCATTGCAGATTTGGTACAGATGAGCTGAAGAAAGAATTTCTTGCTCCAACAATAGCTGGAGATATGGTGGCTTGCATAGGAGTAAGTGAACCTGAGGCAGGTTCAGATGTTGCAAGTAAGTATAAATCATGCATATAAAATTTGTAACTCATTTACAACTGATTATTATTTATTATGCAAATTTATATGGCTATTTATGTAGCATACACATTAAGAATTCTAGGTAGTGAGCAACAATAAAATCATAATACAATTAATAAATTAGGAAAGAAAAAGAAAGGAAAGAAAGAAAGAAAGAAAGAAAGAAAGAAAGAAAGAAAGAAAGAAAGAAAGAAAGAAAGAAAGAAAGAAAGAAAAGAGCAATGTTGTGGCCTCAGTTAAAAACTGATCTATAAACCACAACCAATTATGCCAAGCTTCATTAATATCCTGCCCCATGTATGTTTTGCTATTCTAAATAACTCAAGAATACTACTACTACTACTACTACTACTACTACTATTATTACTACTACCACTACTACTACTACTACTACTACTACTAATAATAATAATAATAATAATAATAATAAATGGAAGGGACCTTGGAGGTCATCTAGTCCAACCCCCTGCTCAGCCAGGAAACCCTATACCAGGGGTCAGCAACCTGAAACAGTGAAAGAGCCACTCGGAACCAGTTCCCTCACAAAAGGAAAAACTGGGAGCCGCAAAAAATGTGTGCACATGTGTGTACATGCGTGCATGCGCAGAACAGGGTTTGACTGAAGAGCCAAGGAGAGATATGCACCTACCCTGCATATTTGAATTGATTGGCTGAACTTTTTTGGTCCCACTTTTTTTTTTGGACTGCACGTGGCAGAGTACTGGGAGCCGCAGGAGACGGCTGAAAGAGCCGCATGCGGCTCCGCAGCCGCGGGTTGCAGACCTGTGCCCTATACCATTTCAGGCAAATGGCTGTCCAGTCTCTTCTTAAAAACTTCCAGTGTTGGGAGCATTCACCACTTCTGGAGGCAGGTAGTTCCACTGGTTAATTGTTCTAACTGTCAGGAAGTTTCTCCTTAGTTCTAGGTTGCTTCTCTCCTTGACTAGTTTCCATCCGTTGCTTCTTGTCCTGCTTTCAGGTGCTTTGGAGAATAGCTTGACTCCCTTTTCTTTCCCCACACATTTTGCTTTGTTTTGTTTTGCAATAATAACCATACCAATAGTGGAGAATATTTGTAACTCAGGATTTAAATGAGAGGTCCCTGGTGCTCTATAACTCAACAACTGTGAAGTAGCCAGAAGTACTGGTTCAGAGTATTAATGTTCTTAATTCTCAACTGATCAACAACAACTAGAAAAAGATGCTTTGTGAAAGCCCTGTTAAAACAATTGGAGAAGAAAGAATCATTGTTATTATTACAGTTTCATTGAATTTGTGTGCTGTAATTAATTTTTCTCCTATGCACTCCTTGGTGTGAGTTTACAGATGTTTTGTTATTGGACAAATTCACACGGACCATTCATTGAAGTTGTATCTAGTCTTGTAGCAAAACATCTGCGAGCTAACAACCAAACTCAGAGAGCACCATAGTTCAATCCTGGGTTACAGATATTCTGTTGGAATTCCTCTCTTTCAAACTAGCTTAAATAAATAGGAATATTAAAATATGCTATTAAAACCTTTTAATAAGGCCAAGTTTAATTTTCTCTTTTTATACATCTTTTATCTTAGTAATCTATAGGATTTATCATTTCTACCTTGACAACTCTTCAAATCAAACAATTAAGACAACACTTTCCCATCTTTCTTTATGGACCACAGTTTGCTTAAATATTTATAGAGCTTCAAAACTAAAGCTTCTGTTTATTAACTGAGCCTTGGTGGAGCAGTGGGCTAATGCCTCCTTAAGTAACACCAGCTGCCTGCAATTAGTGCAGGTTCGCATGCCACCAGGCTCAAGGTTGACTCAGCCTTCCATCCTTCTGAGGTAGGGAAAATGAGGACCCAGATTGTTGGGGGCAATAAGCTGACTTTGTAATAATGCTGCTTAATAAGCAGGTATATACATAGAATGAAGGCTATTGCTAAGCACATTGTGCTTTAGATTGTAAGCCGCCCTGAGTCTTTGGAGAAAGGCGGGATATAAATGGGATTTTAAAAAAAATTGTGAAGAAGTGAAAATCTAAGGTGGCTCAAATATAATGTTGATTATTGTCTGCACAAAGTACAATATTTAGTGAATGAAAATAGGATAATAGGGAGAAAGAAGGCATGGGATTGGATTAAAGGGTTCAAAGAAATTTGGGGCAGGCAAAAGAACCACTAAATTGAATTGACCAATTGCCATGAGTTGGTATCAGGTAATTTAAAAAAAACAACCTAAAACCCATGTATTAAAAACTTTTTTTCATATTAAAAGAAGTGGAATGTGACTATGGGGATGCTGCAGTGGTTATAAATGTGAAAAATGGTCATAAGTCCCTTTTTTCTGGGCCTCTTTAACTTCGAACAACCATTAAATGAACTGTTGTAAGTCGAGGACTACCTGTGAATGGTTCTTCTGCCATAGACAGAAGTTAGTAGGTATTTTCTTTATTGTGTTTTACAACTTTTAGAGAACAAGGTTCTTACCTCTTACTCTACGATTTCAGTGTGACTCTTCTTTTTGTAATCTCCTGTCTAATTATTAAACCCATAAACTGTAAGTTCATCTTTTTCTATTTCATGCAAAAAAAAATCTATAAGGAGTTTCCAATTATCAATAAACAGCAATGGGCATAGTCAAGTGATTCAGAAGGGTATAAAAGTTTTAGTAAATCACAAGAGTACTAGACTCTTTATCTACCAGCATATTTACTTAATTAGCTAAAAATTCAGCCTACTTTGAATTTGGGACTCTGTTGAGGAATCAGGTTCATTTAAAGGTTAAATCCTTAATTTCCAATGTATATAAAATAAATTGGTAGGTACATGTTATGACAGCAATTGAGATTTGTTGTGTATGTAAATAGTTAGCAATAAGCCATAAAAGATATTGCAAACACCGTGCAGCTTTGCAAGGTTTAAAGCGGGAAAATAAGGTGCAATCATTGGACGCCACAACCAAGGAGCGGGAAAACAGACTGTTTGTATTGGTTACAGTTCAAACGCTTTCTCTATAAAAGGGTTGCAACATTTGACATTTGACAGTTGACTTTGTGTATTCAATAAACTCGTTCAGTGTTAACCACTCTGAGTCCTCGTCAATTCGAACTAAACAACTGGCGACGAAGGTGGGATTGACAGAAGACCAGAGATTAGGAAGAATTGTCGTGAAGGCGGCAAAAGTCTGAGCGAGTCACAGTCAACCGAGCGGCCGCGGCAGAATAGGAAAAAAATTCTCCGAATGGCGCAAATCGGGTCATTGAAGGAATTTGACCCTAACTTCCCCGAAGATTGGGAAGAATATATTGGTCAGGTCGAAGGATTCCTGTTAGTGAACGGAATCACCGACGACCGAAAAAAAGCGGCGGCACTTTTGACAATTTGCGGCACACCGGTCTACAGAGTCGCTGTCGGGCTGTGCCAGCCACAACCAGTCTCCAGCGTGCCCTATGCCGACCTCCTTGCAAAACTAAAGGTGCACTTTACTCCCCGAAGGTCCGAACTTTTTTGGCGGCGCATCTTCGAGAAGAGAAATCAGAGACCGGGGGAGTCCATACAGAAATTCGTCGCTGCCGTTAGGGAAGCCGCAGTTCGTTGCAAATACGATAATTTAGAAATTAGGATTCGGGACAGAGTTGTGCTAGGCTTACGCGATGAACAATTACAAAACAGAATAATCGCCAAACCTACTGGCGATTTACAGGAAGTGCTCGACGAACTCCTAACGTATGAGTCAACCGGGTATCGCGACCCCCCCCGCAGTAGCATGGCGACAGCACCTGAAATTAACCAAGAGGGCTATGTGGACTGCGGGGAGGTGGATCAGCAGTGGGAGGAAGAGATCGCCGAAGTCTCCAGGCGATTTGGGAAGATGGCACCCAGACAACTTAGAAGCGAAGGGCCCGAACCCGGCCGCCGGCAACAACCCGCAACACCGCAGAGACCACCGACCGGGGCACAACGACCGTGGCGGGACACCGCAACCAGACCGCGCGACAACGACACCCAGAACCGATGCGGCAGCTGTGGCGGCAACCATCCCCGCGCTTCCTGCCGATTCCGCACCGCCAAGTGCAGGGCTTGTGGCAAGACCGGCCACATCCAGGCCATCTGCAGAAACCGCGTCCGGGACTCCCGTCTGAATGAAGTCGATGTGTGGCCAGAGGGTAAGGTAACCCCCAATGCTAGTGGCAAGGAGACCCCTAGATCCCGGGCGAAATTTTCAAACCCAGGGGAGGTGGCCCGAGTCAATCGGAAAAGGCAGGGAAGGGGGCACAATTTTCCGGACGGAAAATTAAAAATCACAGTCCTTCTGCAAGGGGTTCCTTGCAGAATGGAAATCGACTCTGGGGCTTCAGTGTCGATAATTTCCACTGAAACCCTGGAAAAAATCGAACAACTAAGTGGAAAAAGAATTCCACTTAGCCCAACAAATATTCAATTAATGGACTTCCAAAAAAGTCCAATAATCGTAAAGGGAAAGACCAGCCTTAGAGTTAATTTTAAGGGATTTAAGGGGGTCTTAGATGTGGTAGTTACGGAGGGGAATAGGACTAGCTTAATAGGGCTTAATTGGTTTCCTGCCCTGGGAATTTGGATAGGGGGAATAAATTCTGTGATTAGAAATAAGACCCTCGAATCCGTCTGCAAAGAATTTGCAGACGTATTCGATGGATCTCTAGGCAAGTACAAAGGGCCCCCCATTAATTTTAACCTAGACCCCTCAGTAAATCCAATCAGGCTAAAGGCCCGGAGGGTACCTTTTGCCTTAAAAGAAAAAATCGAGGCCGAGCTAGACCGGCTTGTAGGCCTCGGAGTTTTAGAACCCGTTGAGGGCGGTTTATGGGAGACGCCGATCGTCACACCCCTCAAACCCAATGGGGATGTGAGGATCTGCGCCGACTATAAAGCGACCCTCAACATTGGAATGAAAAAGCATGCTTACCCGGTCCCGACGGTGAAGCAGGTCCTCGCCACGATCCAGGACGCCGCCATCTTCGCCAAGCTCGACTTGGCGCATGCGTACTTACAGTTGACTGTTTCCAAAGAGGCTGCAGAGGCGCAAACAATTGTTACCCACAAGGGGGCGTTCCGAGTCCACAGACTGCAATTTGGGATTGCAGCTGCTCCAGGCATCTTCCAAGAAGTGATGGAGAGGACCTTAAAGGGCATACCTGGAGTATGCCCTTACTTTGATGATGTCCTAATAGCTGGAAAAGATGAAGGAATGTTAGTAGAGCGGCTGGAACAGGTACTGGGTAGATTTAGAAAGGCTGGATTAAAATTAAAAAAGGAAAAATGTAGCATAGGGGTTAAATCCACTGATTTTTTGGGGTTCAGGATTGACAAAAGCGGAGTCCACCCTACCCCTGAAAAAATTAAAGCAATAAAAGGGGCTCCTGAACCAAGGAACAAGGCTGAGCTACAGGCCTTCCTAGGCTTGGTAAATTTTTATCACACTTTTGTGCCACATAAGGCTGCCATTGCAGAACCACTGCACAGGCTTTTAGATAAGAAGACCCCTTGGCATTGGCAAGAAAAGCACAAAGTGAGTTTCCAGACCTTAAAAGATATCCTTTCCAGTAGCTCAACTGTAACCCACTTTATAGAAAATAGACCAATCTACCTGGCGTGCGATGCTTCGCCTTATGGCGTTGGGGCAGTAATCAGCCATTTAGACACCCAGGGAATGCAAAGACCCATTGCTTACTACTCCCGCACACTAACCAAGGCAGAGCGGAACTATGCTCAAATTGACCGGGAAGCTTTAGCCATAGTGGCAGGAGTTAAAAAGTTCCACGACTACCTGTATGGCAGGAACTTTACAATACTGACAGACCACAAACCCCTGCTGGGACTGTTTACCACAGATAAACAGACTCCCCAAATTATGTCTCCCAGGATGCTGAGATGGTCCATTTTCCTCTCAGCATATTCATTTTCCCTCCAATACCGACCAGGTAAAGACATGGGTCATGCAGACGCTCTTAGCAGATTGCCCCTTAGCACAACAGAGGAGGACCCTGCCCCAGTGGGACAAGTAATGTCCCTACAAGATATTCCTGATCTGCCCCTAACTGCTAAAGACATAGCTGAGGCAACCAATAAGGACCCCATCTTAAGGAGAGTAATGGCCTGGGTCATGAGCGGTTGGCCCAACGCCAACCCAGACGTAAAATACAGTCCATTTTTCCGAAGGAAGGATGAACTATCAGTTCATATGGGTTGCTTACTTTGGGGAACTCGTGTAGTAATCCCAGGAATCCACAAATCAGCTATTCTATTGGAATTGCATGAGGGACACCCTGGAATAGTAAGGATGAAGGCCCTAGCTAGGAGTCACTTGTGGTGGCCAGGATTGGACCAAGACATTGAGGAATGCGTTGCCAATTGCCATCTGTGCCAACGTTCCAGGCCTGAACAACAACACATCCGCACACATAAATGGGAGCTAGCTAGGAATCCTTGGTCCAGGATTCATATTGACTTCGCTGGACCTTTCCAGGGGTTAACGTTCCTTGTAGTGGTCGACAGCTACTCTAGATGGCTAGAAGTAGTACCGGTCAGTTCAGTAACGGCAGGCAGAACAATACAGGCATTAAGGGGCCTCTTTGCCACTCATGGGTTGCCGGATTTAATAGTGTCTGATAACGGGCCACAATTCACATCTATTGAATTTCAGGATTTCCTCAAGGCCAACTCGATTAAGCATAAGACTTCTGCACCCTTCCACCCCTCCACCAACGGATTGGCTGAAAGGAACGTGAGGACCACGAAGGACGCGCTTAAAAGAATCATTCGAGGTGACTGGCATCAGAGACTAGCTGAGTTCTTGTTGGCTCAACACACAACCCCTTGTTCGGCTACAGGGAAAAGTCCAGCTGAAATGAGGTGGGGAAGGAAAATCTTGACCAAGTTGGACAGACTACACCCCGACCGACTCCAACCAAACATTGAATTAGACATTCCTAACAGAACATTTGAAGTGGGGGACTTGATTTGGGCCAGGAACTACGCCCAAGGGGATAAATGGATTCCTGGGGTGGTAACTGAAATCTTAGGTCCCCTATCATACATCATTGAGGGGGAAGGGAATAGGGTCTGTAAAAGACACATAGACCAGCTGAGGAAAAGATCTAGTGGGTGTGTGCCAGCTGAGGGGGACCAAAGCTCAGTTAGGGCAAACAGTACAGATAACATTAGGCCAGAAAGTGGTGTAGTGGTTGGGCAAGATGACATATTTCCTGATGCCCATCAACAACAATTCAGTCCAATTGATTGGGAAATACCCCTGCGAAGTAGGCCAGTGACAACTGAATCCCAAACACAACCTAATACACAAGGCAGTACATCTGAAGCCAGTAACCCTGAGCCCAGGTCTAGTAGTAACCAGCATAGTAACCAGCAGCCAAGCAGTCAACCAGGAAGAAGGGTCCCTAGCAGCCAAAGTAACAGATACCCTTCTAGAATACATAGGCCACCAAAATACCTAATGGACTTTGTAAAGAAATGACACCAACTGGGGGGTAAGGGGTGTTGTGTATGTAAATAGTTAGCAATAAGCCATAAAAGATATTGCAAACACCGTGCAGCTTTGCAAGGTTTAAAGCGGGAAAATAAGGTGCAATCATTGGACGCCACAACCAAGGAGCGGGAAAACAGACTGTTTGTATTGGTTACAGTTCAAACGCTTTCTCTATAAAAGGGTTGCAACATTTGACATTTGACAGTTGACTTTGTGTATTCAATAAACTCGTTCAGTGTTAACCACTCTGAGTCCTCGTCAATTCGAACCAAACAAGATTGGGGGTGTTATAGATGAGTGTTGCTGTCATAAAGCGTGCCATCATATATTTCATTGGTTAATGACAACAATCCCAGCATTCCTGGTTGCTGTCAGCTAGGGTACATGGATTATTAACCGGGAAGTGGCAGAAGTCACAGGAAGGAGTGCCAGGAGGCTGCTGCAGGAAAATGTGGGATGCAGGGTCATAAGGGACGCCCTGAGAAGCCTGGGGCAGGCTGTGTACAGTGAGAGGGCTTGGGAGATGAGGCACAAGCTGCACACAAATGCAAGAATGCTGGGGAGTGGATGGCACAGGCAGGATGTGAGAACAGAACGTGTAACAGGTGGGTGGCATGGAGGGAGCACCACAGAAGGACTGGGGAGGATGGGTCATTAGAGCAACCTGTGATCTTCCCTGTTAGCTTCCACTTTGACTTTGCTAGTGGGAAGGTTGTAAACAGTAATTACATGATTACTGGATGCTGCAATTTTCCAAGTGCCAGTGATCAAGTGCCGGTCATTTGCTAAAGCATGTCAGCAGGGAAGATTGCAAGTTGCAATAACATGACCTTAGATAGAATACTGCAACTTCATAAATGGAGCCAATTGCCAAGTACTCAAATCACAATCACAGGCCAGTGGGGCACTATGACGGGTGAAATTTCAAATTCATAAGGATTACTCATTTAGCACCACCATCACTTCATATAGTGGGACTCTTCACATTGCTTACCATTTTTTTCTTCTTTGTATATAGATATAAAGACCAAAGCTGTAAGAAAAGGTGATGACTATGTGATAAATGGTAGCAAAATGTGGATCACTTCTGGATTTCAGGCAGACTGGATGTGCCTCTTGGCAAACACAAAAGATGGACCACCCCACAAAAACAAATCACTCCTATGCCTGCCAATGAAGCTGCCTGGTAATAAAGTTAAGATAAATTGTTCTCAGGAAAAAAAAAACTAATATAAAAGAGTAAAACTTAAAAATTAGAGGAGTGGAAATTCGTATTTAAACCTTATAAATCATCATGAGACATATCACTTCCAAATTATGACAATCTTTTTGAAGTAAAATAGTGTTGGGTATAAGAATTTGAAAAATGTATATTGTGAAAGTGCCTTGTTAGACTAACACAAAATCTTCAAATAACTATCAGGCTTTCCAAATTAAAAACAGAAATCTTAATTGAAGTTTCACAGGGTTGTTGTTTTTTGGGTTGGTTTTTTTTTGCTATCTTAAAAGTTTTTATCTTAAATGTTGAAGCAACCAAGCAAATAAGTACTTAAAATTGAAAAAACCTTAACAACAATTTGATATAATTGATAGTTATCTACTCAAACTTATGTCATAATAGGTTTTTGTGTGTGCTATAAAATTATTGCATGACTATTTCTTTGTTAATTGAGATATCAATCATTAACAGCAGGGTCAGGAAAGAAGAAGAAATTAGTAGGAACAAAAGTATTTTAGACTACTGGTCCCATTTCATGCATTTTACACAATATGTCTTTTTAGTTGTAGCCTGCTGTAGGAACAGATAAATTAGAAGCTGCTACTGATTATAAAATAGTACTTGTAAAAATATCAGTAGAAACATCCAAACAAAAACTGATTAAGGCTATCACTTGCAGTATTCCAAATGTCGTATAATTGATTGCTATTAGGGCATTTTGAAATTATAATTTCTGTTTTCATTACATTTTTAAAATTATTTCTAACATGCTGGGGTTTTTTCCCTTTCATTTTGGTTGGACACTGGATTAACATCTTCATTTAACTGTTTTTTATTACTCACACATCAAGTTAATGCTAGCTCTGATCCTATTAGCTTGCATGAATAGTTAGGTTCCTTGGCACCCATGTATATCATTTTATACTTGCTCATGTAGAATGACAACTACGTCCATTTTCTTATTGAGTTCTTTGCAGTTTATTGTGGTTTTTATATCACTCTGAACAATTTAGTGTTTTCACCAACTTCACTAGTCTACAAGTCACATTCAATTCTTTTATAAATATTTTATAAATCATAAATATTTTAAAAGACATCATTTCTAAGATAAAAAATGGCAGACCCCACAAATTATATCCTCCCTTGTGAGAAATATCCATTTACTCGTGTGTATTGTTTTCTATGATGTAGCCTGATGCTTATACACAAGAGACCCTACCCTTTTTTCCCATGGTTCTTAAACTTACTGAGAAATATTTGATGAGTGAGTTATCAAAAGTTTTTTTTTAAAAAAACTTAAGTAAATAATGTCTACTGGTTCATCATTATCACATTTATTAATATTCTAAAATATTAATATAGATTAATTAGATAGGACTTTCTTTTTGTGAGCATGTTGGATATCCTTCAGCAAGGCCTATGTCTCAAGGTTGACTGTCAGGTTTTTTTTCACACTAAGTACCCAGATGAATATCACTCAGAAATGCTATTAATAATGAAGAAATGATGAAGTCAGTTTTCCAAATATGTCTGGGGCACATGATCTGGTGAAGGAATAAAAGTTAACAATACCATAGTCCCATTTAAATGGGAAAGTTTTATAGCTACTTGAAAGTCGATAAATCCACTTTGGGAAATTTCATAAGAGCTAGTCCTCTGAATCTTGAATGTGTTATTAAATACAATATTAGGGTAGTTTTTTCTAACAGGTGGGAGTTAACTAAAATAGGAAGAACAAAAACAATTTGGAATGTTCTCTATCCAAAAAAGAACTAATGCTAGGTACCACTCAATCTTAATTGCAGTCTGTTAGTAGTTAAAAATATAAATGAAATTTTTGGATTAGTGAAGTTACTTTAAACAATCAAAGGATTATATTATTTAAAATTGTTCTACGCCCACTGATGAGTAATTCTAAAGAAAGAAGTAAGATTTTTTCAAATACATTGCACTGATTAAGCTATGAGTGATTTTTTTCCAATTTTCCAATATAAGGACAACAGTTTTATTGACAATTTAAAAAAAAGAATTGGACTGTAATATTGGGTCATGCAGGGACGCGGTGGCTCAGTGGGTTAGGATGCTGAACTAGTCGATCAGAAGGTCGGCAGTTTGGCGGGTCAATTCCCGAGTGCCGCAAAGCATAGTGAGCACTTGTTACTTGTCCTAGCTTCTGCCAACCTAGCAGTTCGAAAGCACGTAAAAATACAAGTAGAAAAATAAGGACCACTGCAGTGGGAAGGTAACAGCGTTCTGTGCGCCTTTGGCGTCTAGTCATGCCAGCCACATGACCACAAAGACATCTTCGGACTTGGCTTTGAAACGGAAATGAGCACCGGCCCCTAGAGTCAGAAATGACTAGCACACATGTGCGGGGGAACCTTTACCTTTACCTTGTATTGGGTCATGCTGCAGTCCCGTTTGGTCTTAGTAAAGTTGGTAATTCTGATATACAGACATTAGTCTGTTAATTTTTTAAAAATAGTAGAGCCAACATTGCCCATGTTGCTGATATGGAATAGCATTCTTTATATATAATAGTGTGTATTATCTAGGAAATACCACTAAAGCCTATTATTTATCATCTTTAAGAAGAACCACTCATCTCCCTCATAGAAGGACTCTGGGCAGTGTACAGTAAAATATTAAAAACATAAAAACAATACATAAAATTTAAAAGAGGCAATGAATGTTAAAAAAAATAATTAAAAGGTGGGAGAGGGGTTTCAGGGCAGTAATCAGCTCCACGGTTCTGTGCTTCTCTGCATGCCCCAAGCAAGGCCACAGAGCCATGTTTTTAAGCATTTATGGAAGGCCAAGAGAGTGGGTGCCCACTTCACTTCAAAGAGAGATTGCTCCACATTCCGGGAACAATGGCAGAGAAAGTTTTTCCTCCTGGAGCCTGCCAGTTGGAATTCTTTGGTTGACAGAATCCATAACATATCTTCCATGCCACATGGGTGGGATGGGCTGATATAACAGGATGAAGAGAGTCCCAGAAGTAACATGGCCCTGAAGGGCTTTAAAGATCATAGCCAACACCTTGAATTGGACTCATAAGCAAACTAGTACCCAATGGAACTCACGCAACAGAGGTATTACATGCACTATTTTTGGTGCCCCTAGCTGCATTTTGTACCAGCTGAAGCTTCTTGATACTTTTCAAGGATAAGTCGATGTAGTAGTCCAAACAGGAGATGACCAGGGCATGAATCTCCAGAGAGTTCCCTATCTAGGAAAAAAAGTAGATGCACATAATACAAAGACTTATCCGGAGCTCAAGGGGAACTTGATTCCACAGAGAAGGCCCTCCCCCTGGGGGTCGCCAGCCAACATTGTCTAGCTGACGGCACCCTGAGGAGGCCCTCCCTGTGTGAGCGCACCGGGTGATGGGAAGTCATTTCTGGTAGCAGACGGTCCTGCATTTGTCTGTACTGTATTCCTCCTTCTTTCTTTTTTATTCAAATCTGTAAATTTGTAAATTCATTGATCCAGATGGAACGTAGACTATCCAGTCAAAAGTCCCTGATTCTTTCAGGCATATTTTCCCCCATTTTGAATTAGTGAAGGTACTGAATGTCTCAAAATACATACAGTCTCAAAATACATACAGAAGCACCACAGTATATTGTGAGTGATTGGCAGTCAGAATACTATTCCTAGTGTAAATAAAGGATATTATCGAATGACATTCTTGACAAGCCAATACACAAGGGATTTTATTCATTGTTCAGGAAAGTAATAGGCATATTGCACTGTAAAAAAGTGAGCATTCACATTTATGTGTTTATCATATATAGAGATTGCCCGTTCATTCTCAGAGTGACTCTTTAATTTTGTCTTCCTCAAATCAGAAAGGATCATTCCAATTTTCTTATTGACAGTGGTAGCTTCCGCCCCCCCCCCCAAGTGGAAACATTAATTTTACTAACACTTGCACTTTTTTAAAGATGAATTTTAATTAGGATAAAGAAAAAGCCATAATGTAATTGTCATTGAATGTCCCACATATGCAATTCATATTATTCATTTGTATTAATCATTTCCCTTAATCTATAAACACTCATTTTCAGGTATTCACATTGCTAGGAAAATTAACACACTTGGTTTGAGATCATCCGACACAGTGGAAGTTTTCTTTGAAAATGTCAGAATTCCCAGCAATTACCTTATTGGGGAAGAAGGAATGGGATTTATTTACCAGATGTTGCAATTCCAAGAAGAACGAATGTGGGTAGTAGCCTCAGGTAAGTAATAAGCCACACTGTCCAGCCACTAAGATGGCTTTTGCTTTGAAAACAATGTGGAAAGTTGATTTTGGCAGTAAAATATAACACTCAATTATGAACGTGGAAGCCAAATTCTTGTTGAAGACAATATTGTACGCATTTCCATAGCTGCAGATTCTTTCCATATACAAACCTGTGAAAAAGCATTTGTTCCCATTCAGTTTTTCTGAATTTTGAATATTTTTGCCATTACATGTTACCAAAACTTTATATGGGTCTCTCTGTTATATAACAGGCTCTGATGAAAAACACCAAATATGTATTGTTTTATAAACCAAGTTGTCTGTGTTGATTTGGTTTGACAAGTACAACTTTAATAAATAAAATAAATATTTTAAAAACATCAGTTCAGTTAATACAACTAAAAAACAAACCATAACAGTTGTTTGAATACAATTAATTTGGACCAGCTCTTCTCTACATCAATTTCACAAAGTTTGGTTCTCCTTATTACAGTAAAGTGCTCTCCAGAGAACATATGACAACTTCCACAATAAAGTCATTGATGTCTTATCAGTCTGGACGATACTACAAGGCCATGTGGAACCTCTAGGACTCCACTACTCTAAATTTTTTAAAAAAGGTTCTGTGGTAGTGAAAGTTTGGAACAACAGAGAAACTTCTTCTTTTAGCTTTTTTAAAAATAAAGAAGTAAAGAAAACTGACTCTAGCCAGATCAAGAAAGGGCTGAAAAAGCCAAGCATGTTCTGAGATTCCTGGAAATGTTATCCTGTACTTTGGGAATATTCTTGAGAGATAGCCACTGTTTCAAGTTGGCTAAAAAGCATCTGGATGACCTTCCAGATAGGTGGACCTTTTCAGGCTCCATAGGTGCTATTATGTTTGGTGGAAACCAAAGAATTCCAGATTGGTTTTAATTAATCAAATAAATTAATTTCAAATCTCATATCAGTCATCAGAGAGGTGGTAAGTTCATAGTTTGGAGATGCTCTTTGGTCTCAGGATCTGGACTACTTGCTATCATACAAAACGTATCATACAATTCTGCAGAATATCAAGCCATACATGCATCGCAGATGGGTCATAGACCAAAGCAGCGTTGCCAAATAAACAAGCACATTTTTGAGAGATTGGATGGAGAACTACCTCTGCATTTAGATACTCTAGATCTAAAAGCTGAAATATTGTAGCAAGTCTTGAGGCAAGCAGTTCAAATAATAAAAATTCCAATTTTACTGAGCAAAGCAACGTGCTATGAAACAGGCAAAATCCCTGCATAATTATTAGGAAGCATTACTGCAGTTCAAGATGGTGCAACCACTTACTGAATTTTGAGGTTGCTGCTGACTTGTTCCACACACATTGCATGTTGTCCATGAAACAGAGTTTCATTGTGTAGAGTATTATTACTCCCTTTGACTCCCTTTAAGTAACAGTAGCCTTCATGGAAAGCTCTTGATCATGTTCTGTGGCAAAGATATGCAAAGATTCAGAAAAATCTGAAGGGAGAGAGGCAGAGAGGGAGGGGAAGGGGGAGACTTAACCTTCAATGGAAAGGAATTAAATAAACTTACTTTCATCTTTTATTATGTCACATTTTAGCAGTGATAAGTCTAGAAACCGTGATAAAAGAAACTATTGATTATACTTCTCAACGGAAGGTATTTGGCCAACCAATACTTCACAATCAAATAGTGCATTTTCGCCTGGCTGAACTAGCGACTGAACTAGAACTCCTTCGTGCATTGCTATATGAGACGATAAGTAAATGCAATAGAATTTTATTTCTAATGATCTAATAAAAAGTAATTTTAGTTTTGAAAATATGGCTAACTTGACAGGCGAATTTGTATTTTTACTTGAGGTCTCTATATACGTGGCAATGATGTGACAAAACTTGTATCCATGGCCAAGCTAAAGTGTGGACGTCTATGTCGAGAGATTACGGATAGCTGTCTCCAGTTTTGGGGAGGAATGGGGTACACTAATGAAGTGCTAGTAAGCAGAATGTACAGGTGAGAATGATTAACCCTTTAGTCTATGTTGGTATACATGTATAAGTATGTAATGTTGCTGTTGTTAGATGCGAAGTTGTGTCCGACTCATCGTGACCCCATGGACTCCAGGCCTTCCTGTCCTCTACCATCTTCTGGAGTCCATTTAGGCTCATGCCTACTGCTTCAGTAACTCCATCCAGCCACCTCATTCTCTGTTGTCCCCTTCTTCTATTGCCCTCAATCTTTCCCAGCATTAGGCTCTTCACCAGTGAGTCCTTCCTTCTCATTAGGTGGCCAAAGTATTTGAGTTTCAAATGTAATGTTACAAACATTCAAATTATTAATCAGGTATTCATATTTGATGCATTGAATTTGAAGCATGGCATTGGATTCATGTAGTTAATGTAGAATTTTAAGAAAAGACACATCTTATAATCCAAGAAACTTTATATACTATGTATCCTGCAGGATATTTACAGTATACATTTCTTAAATTCCCCACGCCTCATGTTAAGCTCAAATGCACTCAAATCCACCCCCTCAAAAGAATCCTACAAATACACAGGGAGAACAGTTGAAGCAGTAATAGTAAACTTTTATTTCTGTTATTGACCAACAATATTTATATTCATTGTAAATTTAAATGCATTCTATTATGCCAGTAGTCAAACTTAAGTACAATAAGAAATATGAGGTGGCAACAGGAACTACTATCTCAAAACAATGAACATATATACAATAGATTTAATATGTGTATGTTTGTATATGCACATACACACACCTGGAATAGTGTGTCCAGGTTTGGTCAGCACAACATAAAAAAGATGTTGAGACCCTAGAAACGATGCAGATAAGAGCAAAAAAGTGACAATGAATTATTGAGAGAACTAGGTATTCCTAGGTGGCAAATCATTAAAGAGCGTTCCAACCTAGAACTAAGGAGAAAACAGTGAGAACAATTACTCATTAGAATGTCTTACCTCTGAAAGTTGTGGCTGTTCCATCACTAGAGATTTTGTGTGTGTGTGTGTGTATGTATGTATGTATATATATATATATTCATTGCCCGTGTTCTCATGCCAGGGGTCTTAAATGGTTGTTGCTCTTCTTCCCTGTGTTCAACATTGCAGGGCGGTTGTCTGTTGGTGTAATCTTGGATTTGATTGTCGCTGCCAATTGCCTCAGTCCCTGCTAGATTATAGACGTGGTTGTGTGTAGCCATGTGTGCCCACACCTGTGAATGTTGTTCTTGTCTTCTAATAGCAAGCTTGTGTTCATGCACCCTAGTCCTCAGTCATTTTTCTGTCTCCCCAATGTAATTGCAATTGCAATTCTGGCATGACATCTTGTACACAACCGAGGATTTCTCTTCATTGGGGAGTGGATCTTTAGGGCGCATGACACAAGCTCATAAGGTCCGATCAGGTCTGTGGGCAACACCGACTTTGTGAGGGGCTAGTATGCGCAGTCGGCAGTTTGGCGGGTCAAATCCCGAGTGCCGCGTAGCAGAGTGAGCGCCTGTTACTCGTCCCAGCTTCTGCCAACCTAGCAGTTCGAAAGCACGTAAAAAATGCAAGTAGAAAAATAGGGACCCCTCCGGTGGGAAGGTAACAGCGTTCCGTGTGCCTTTGGCGTCTAGTCATGCCGGCCACATGACCATCGAGACATCCTCGGACAAGCGCTGGCTCTTCAGCTTTGAAACAGAGATGAGCACCGGCCCCTAGAGTCGGAAACGACTAGCACGCATGTGCGGGGGAACCTTTACCTTTTAGTATGTGCACTGTGGCCTCAGATACACCATAGATATAAGGCAGTGTTATCCGTGATGTTAAGGCATTTTCACATTCATGGCGGATAGATTCACCTGACATGCTGTGTTGTCTGATGAAGTTAGATGGGTACCCGTTGTTTCTGCAGACACGATAAAGGCGGCGTCTTTCTTCCCTTTTTGCCTTATTCATGCTGCAATGCGTGTCTATACGTCTAAAGAGGGTCCCATAAGGCCAGCTGTGTTGAACACAGGGAAGAAGAGCAACAACCATTTAAGACCCCTGGCATGAGAACACGGGCAATGACCAGAGCCATGGCTACAACACATGGAACTATCAGCAATTCACTTTTAACAACAGATACCCAGAGACAACTACATCCCCCCAAAACAGATGTGCGACAACTCAAAGAAACACGGCAGACCTCAACAAACAGATTGGTGACGTGCTCCATGAGCAGAGTGCAGACATCAACAGTATAAACGTGATCTCCCCACCCCAGCGTCTCCATCCTGACGACGTTGGCAGTTAGCCAACGAAAGCTTGATTTTTTAGCAATAAAAACTGTTTTAGTTTTTTAATTCCATCCCAGTGTTTGGGTTTTCGCGGGTGTTTGTATGTGGATGTTTGGTCATTCGGGTTTTTTCCGGCGTAGAACTAAAGGTGTAGGAGCAACGTTTCGACGAAATCTCATCCGTCATCCTCAGGCTGGTGGCTTCCCAGAAGAACGAAGCTGAAACCACCAGCCTGAGGATGACGGATGAGATTTCGTCGAAACGTTACTCCTACACCTTTAGTTCTACGCCGGAAAAACCCGAATGACCAAAGATCCATATATATATATATATATATATACACACATACACACACACACACACACATTGTAAAAGAGCCCTTATTTCTTACATTATCAAGATAAGAATACAAAAATCTTGCTGTAAAGGAAAGATACAGCAAAGTGCAGCGAAATGCACATCCTCATTGTCTACTTTGGATGCAGATAAAACCTAAATTCAAAGAGTTCACAGAATGTATTTGAGTAATTTTTACTAATTTAAGTAAATGTTATATATTATCAGGATATACATGGCAAAAATTATGTAAATGTTAAGTGTTACATAAAATTTTATATACTACATAAAAATTACATATAGTTTTAATGGTCATTAGTGTATTTTGAGATTTTTAATCGAACACATTTTTTCAATTTCAACAGTGTAAAACACTGCAATTGATTAGGAGTTGGGATGTTACATCTCATATTATCCTCTTCTAGGCTTGCATTAGTCAATTCTCAATGAACAGTTTTGTGCTGTGAGGCAAAATGATCTCTTCTTTATTTTGAGGAAATGAAGAAGTAAAATTTGCCTTAACAAAACACTTTGCATTACTTAAGGTGAAGCATTTACCTCTGTCATTTGCAAAAGCCTGAAGAACTTCAAGTGCTTTTGACAAGTGACAGGTTATGATAACCATACAGTTCCCTTATAAAAGTATCTTGAAGGGGGTTTTTTGCTCGAAACCTCATTGAAGATTCTTCAAAGATTAGCATAAACCTATTTTATTCTGCATGATCACACTGAAACAGCTTTTTCAGAATGAAACTTCCCCCCCCCAGTGATTAAAAAGTACACTAATCTATAATTCTTAGGTAGTCCTTGGTTAATGACCACTCATTCAGCATCTATTCAAAATTTCAATCATGCCAAATAAGTGGTATAGATAGTCCTTAACAACAGCTCATTTAGTGACTGTTCAAAGTTACAACAGTACCAAAAAAAGACTTATGACCATTTTTCTCACTTATGATCATTGCAACATCTCCATGGTCATATGATTTACACTCACATGCTTGACAAGTGGTTCATATTTATGACAATTGCAAATGTCCTGGGGTGATGTGATCCCCTTTTGCAAGATTCTGACTAGTGAAGTTAATGGGGAAGCCAGATTCTCTTAACCATGTTACTAATTTAACAACTGCAATGATTCACTTCACAAACATGGTAAGGAAAGTTGTAAAATGAATTAAAACTCACTTAACAAAATTCTCAATTAGTAACATAAATTTTGGACTCAATTGTGGTGATAAGTTGAGGACTACCTGTACTAGTAGACATTCCTTAGCATTCCAGCCATTGCAGTGTCCCATTAATGTGGTCACTATTTGCAACTTTGTTTGGCAGCTTCTGAGAAGCAAAGTCAATGGGGAACCCAGCAAAAATAGCAAATGTTGATCATGCAATGGCCTCACTTAATGAGCCACCGTGATTTGCTTAACAATGGCAACTGGGACTGACAGAATTGATGTCACTAAGCAATGTGACCACATGACATCATTCTTTATATTTGTAGTGCTTAATGATGGTAATTCCAAGCCCAATTGCTGCTGTAAACCAAGGACTACACATACTTGCAAATAGATAGGTCATTTCTAATTCAAGGAGGTGTACCAAAATGGAATTGAAATAACTCTGCCCACCCCCCAAGGAATTATCATGCTTTTCTGAGATAAGAGGACTGACTGGAACTTTGGGGAATTTTTATGGGCTGCATTTTTTCTGACATAGAGAAAATATGCATCAGAACAATTCTGTTGAAAGCTATGACTCCCACAACCATTAAAATCATGGGGATTAATGCCTGTGTATCAAAAGATTAAACCCTACTGTGGATCCAGGATTGATGTTCAAGATTGTGTTTTCCATTTTCCAAAGAGCAGCACTAGAGTAGGAATCTTGTTACCCAATTCATGATTATTTAGCTTGGCAACAGAGAAAGGTTGGCAAGACTTCCTTTGTAGGCTTTGGGTGCTATATATGCAGCCACACTCAGTTACACTTGCTGACCATTAGACTGAGGATCATTAGATTCTGTCCCAAACTGAACTTTTGTACTTATAAATCCAATACATTATAAGTGATGATGATGACTGGTATATTAAAGCATCTTGCAATTCACTTTAGTTAAACAAGAACTGTTAAATAATATTTAGCATAACTGAAAGGGGAAAGAGAACAGACAAATTTCACTTTATTGATAAGTTTCTTTTGCCTTTTCTGTCATGGCAGAGATTTAAGACTGACATCAATAGGAGGTGGTCCTGATGAAATCATGCTGTCCATTATATGCAAATACATGGGTATATTGCCACAAAAGTAAGTCTTGTGAACACTGTAAATGTTTAGTACTGTTTTAATAATCTGTATTAGACAAGAGGTTTTTTTTATGTTGGTATGATAAATATATCCAAAGGAATTACATTTTTAATTTTCTTCATGATTTTTTCCTTGCATGTAAATTATACTTAAATTTAGGAGATAGAGTCTATAAGGCTACTGAAAGTGTGCTGAAAGCAGGTGCATTTTTTCCCCTGATTTCATGCACAGTGAGGAGAGCCAGGCCAGATCTGAAACCCCTTTTCAGCTTTAATGTGAATGCCCTGCACATTCATACCTATAAATTGTTTTTCTGGGTTTTTCTTTTAATTCTAAAAAGTGAATCCATCGTTTGCTTCTGAACAATGTAAGGTAGGAATATAATGTAAAAAAAGGTAATGATAGGATCAACCTAGAATTCTTATCTCACATACTTTATAATCAAGATATTTAAATATTAATCAGAGATATGATCACACATACCAGTTCATATATTTCATGCATCTCATAGATATTAACATATGCATTAATATTGCACATCTTAATGTCCACCATACAACTACATTGATTTAAATAATTATTTAAATGTATTGTTTGTGCAACCCTGTTAGTAACAATCGAATAAGACATAGAATGCATTCTATATTTATTTATTCATTCATTTATAATACGTAATGTATTAAAGGCACCATTACTTTCCAAAAGATGTGGAAAAATGTCTACCTGTAGTTGACTATATAGTTTAATTGAATATGGTGCCTGAAAAAGAATGAGTGCCATGGTGCACATGAAGTTATGCATAGCTTAGATAGGAGAAAAGTTTTTATACTTCTTTCACACTGTTAGAATTTCAAGTCATCTATTACCCAAACTAAATGCAGAGAGGCTAAAGATGGTAAGAAAGAAAGAAAAATTCACACCATATAGAGCTAATTTAGGAAATTCATTGCCAGCAGTTGTGATTACAGCAAGTAATTTGGACAGCTTTCAAAGAGAGATGAATGGGTTCATTCAGAATCAAGCTATCAATGCTTGCTAACACTGAAGGTTTACTATCCCCTGCATCATAGGCTGCATACTCAAATATTGGTTATTGGGAAGTAATTGTGAAAGGGAACCATTTTCTTCCAGTAAAATTTTATGACATTAGGACATTCAGATATAATATCAGTAAACAGTGGGCTTGTAGTTAAGTTACAAAAAAGCTATTTTAAATTGAAACATTAATCTGTATTCTCTTATTTTATAGGAACCAAAAAGGATGACCCCTGGAATTTTCAGAACTATATAGCAAAGGTCCCCCAACACCCAGTCCATGGACTGGTACCAGGCCACGGCACGCCAGCAACCAGGCTGCACAAGAAGCAAAGCCCCATCCGCGAGTTGCAGTCAGCACACAAAACCATGCTCCCTCTTATCCACGGAAAAACGTCTCCCCATGTAACCGGTCCCTGGTGCCCAAAGGTTGGGGACCTCTACTATATAGCACAATTATGATGAAAAAAATCTTAACATCAGTCAGCCTAATCATATTCTTCAAATGGTTTAAAGCTTTAACGTTAATAACTTTAATTTTTCATTTTTCTTTCTTTTTATTATTGTAAGTTGCATAGAGCAGTCCCCCCCAAGCAAGATAAGCTGCAAATAAATTGAATAAATAAATGATACGGAAATTGAAACACTCCTATTGCATTTCTCTACATTTTTAAATGATAAATATGTATAGCGTATATAAGCCTTACCATTAGTAAAATCAAAGATATTCTTCACTATTTTCAATATAATAAAATAGGATAAAATTTTTATAATTGAAGCATTTATATATGATTGAAATAAACTTCAAATCATGAATTGTTCTACTATATTTTTTTAAAAAATCATTTCAGTTGGAGAATTTGACAGTATAAAATATATATAAATAAAACAAGATACACTTGCTCCATATTGGTGTGACTCTATTTGTTGGAACTGAAAAATGGATGGAAATTATCATTGCTGTTGAAATGGCCAATTGTGACGGTGACTAGAATCCTCACTTTAACACCTTAATGGGATCATAGCTACATAGTGACTGGATTTGCTGAAGATTAACTAGATATTTATCCAGCATCTAACTTAGCTTAATAAAAATTATTTACCAATTTTCTCAAAAAAAATTCTGCATGCAAAAGACTTCTAAGAAGCTTAACATAACACTCAAGTCTATTCTGTTAACAGTTCTTTACAGGTCTGTTAACTCTAGCAAGTTAATATGAAGTTGAACACTGGAAAAAATCTTCTATTATCTTTCAATTTTCTCAAACTTGCAGGTGTGTTAAAAAATAAATATCTATGAACTTAGCAAAAACAATATTTAATATAGAGAATTAAATATATACTACCCTCAAATCAGATTTGACTTCTGGCATCTGCTTGGATAAATCCATTATTTTTTGGAAACATTTCAGAAGTGGTTTGCCATGGCCTCTTCCTACGGCTGAAAGTTAATGACTGCTTAAACTCAACCAGCTGGCTACCATCTATAAAGCAGGGCTAAGTCAGGTTTTCGCACTTCTAATCTAACACCTTAACAACTAGCTCTGAGCATGAATTTTAAAATCTGGGGTGACGCAATGGGTTAGAATGCAATATTGCAAGCTAACTCCGCCTACAGCCTGGAGTTTGATCCTGATATGCTCAAGATTGACTTAGTCTTTCATCTTTCTGAGGTCGGTAAAATGAGGGCCCAAATTTTTGGGGACAATATGTTGACATCTGTAAACTGCTTAGAGAATGCTGTAAAACACTATGTAAAACACTATGGGCTGGTATTTAAGTTTAAGTACTGCTGCTATTGCTGTTTTAAAACAAGAATTGCAAGTTAAAAGAGATTAATTGAAGCTCTTGCTGTGAAGAAATCTTCATATGAGATAGGTATTCCTTATAGAGAGAGAACACTTTTTTTTCAAAGAATATATACTGAGGTTCTGTTCTCATCACCAAAATTTATCTCTCTTCTTGGAATTGTGTAAATATCACCTATATTTCAAATGTCACATACTATCAGATTTCATATTCTGGAAGTTAACACTGTCCTACCAAATTAAAACAGCAACATTATTAATGGTGCAAATATGTAGTGTTGCTACTAGGAATATACCAATATATAATAAAACAGGCCATTTATTTAATGGGGATTTAATATTTGTGGATCCCTTTCATTTTTTAACTAAAGGGAATCTAACCCCTAAATTTCTTTTTTCAAAAAAAAAACCAAAGCCAGCCTGTTTCACTATTATATTACATGAAACCTCAAACATTATAACAGCGGGTTATGCAACTGCCTTGCCTACCTAGAATGTTGCACAAACTGCCTATTGTAAGATAGTGTAGAAAAATTAGAACTGCCTATTCTGGTCTATTAATCCTAAACATAATAGTAATGGAACCCCAGTACAGACATGTGGGTAAAGAACCACGTTTATCGCAAAACTATTATATAGTATAAAGTATATAATTAACTGCAAGCCAAATTCAGAACACAATTAACTATTTTACTAAAACAATAGCCCTTCAATTAATTTAGCTTTAAAGTCATTTCACTTTTTAAAATATTCGATAAATTCATACAAAATCACCAAGATTATTTATTACTAGGAAAAAAAGCAACCATTTTACAGTGTAATTTTTGAATAGGAAAATGCCTGTTTCAATAATGGATTTAATCCGTAGTAAACGTGTTTTGTCTGCAAAGAGTTCAGATTTGAACAAATTCAGTTCAGGAAAGTCTACAAAATAAGGGCTTTTTAAAACAAAACACAAAAAAAAACCCCACGTCTAGCTTGATAAGCATTTAAGGGTATACCACAGAGATCCAAATGCATTAATCCTAAATCCAGTTACAAAAATTATTTACCAATTTTCTCAAAAAAGGCTTTCAAGAGTCTATCATGTTGTAAATAATCTCATAATGGAGATCTGCATTACCTTAGTTTAATAATCCAATAAATCACAAAAAACACAAACAATGAGAACAGCATCATGTAGCATAACAGTTTTGTCTGGCTTCCTCTGGAGAGGATTTTCAATCTGCCCATTGTTGCACCAAGGAATCCACTTGTTGAATCAAAATCATTGTCCTGTTGTTAAAAACATGCAGAATTATTTTACTGTTTGCATCTTACCTAAACTTTTAATACATAAAGATAGAGCTTGCAACCAGATGTATTTTCTCTGCTCATAGATCAGCAAGCTATCTACAATGTTTTTCAACATTGAGAGCCGTGGTGGAGCAGTGGTTAGAATGCAGTACTCAGGTGAACTCACTGCTCACTCCAGGAGTTTGATCCTGGCTGGCTCAAGGTTGACTCAGCTTTCCATCCTTCTGAGGTCAGTAAAATGGAGGACCCAGATTGTTAGGGGCAATAGACTGCTTAGAGGGCTGTAAAGCACTGTGAAGTGATAGATAAGTCTAAGTGCTATTGCTATTGCTATTAGCAACTTTTAATACGAAAAGACTTCAACTCTCAGAATTGACTACAACTCTCATGCCTTAGAATATTTTTGCTCAACTCGGGCTCCCTTCAAATGTGTGGACTTCCAGCTCTCAGAATCACTTTGTCATATTGGGTATTGCTGAAAAACATATGTTCATATTTCCAAGTAGTACGGGTTGTCCTTGTGTTACAACCATTTGTTTAGTGACCATTTGAAGTTACAATAGCACTGAAAAAAGTGTTTATGACTTTTTTCACACTTATTACCACTGCAGCATCCCCACAGTCACATGATCACAACTGGGGCGCTTGACAATTGGCATATATTTATGATAGTTGCACTGTCCCAGGCTCATTAAAATATCATTATTTGTAATCTTCCCAGCTGGAGTCCGACAAGAAAAATTAACAACTGCATGATTTATTTAAAACAGCAGTGGCCTGCTTACCTGTAGCAAAAAAAGTCATAAAATGGGGCATAAATCACTTAACTGCCTTGCTTAGCCATGAAAATTTTGGCCTCCATTATGGTCATAACTCGGATTGTAGAAAGCTAAATCAGTTTTGAACAGAATATTGAGTTCAAATCACCATTCAGACATAGTCCTCACTGGATTTATTTAGGTACGTTACTGACTTTTTGGTATAATGTTTTTTACTGAATTTCACTGCTTGATCCTTAGAGAGAAAGTGACATAAATTGAATAATTCCTTTGCTTCATTTGAAAATACTAAATTTTAGACAGTGAAAGTTTAGCAAAATGTTGAAGAAATTAAATTGTTCTCACTTATACGGAAAGAACTGTACTTCAGTGTTTAGTTCACCTTCCCAAAAAATGTGGCCATGGATATTTTTGCTTTTTAAAAAAATGTCCCATGTATTTAACTTCATTTATTTTAATAGCTGTATGCAAAATTTGGATTTTTTGCGTCATTCATTTTTGCACCTTGCAGCACGGGGGTGGTCTGTTTTTACATCCCACAGTGCGGTGGCACCCCGTTTTTGCGCCCTGCGGCTGTGGTACTAACACAAGTGAGAGTGTGTGTGCGCACTGGCCAGCCTGTCTCACGGCCCAGTGGCCACGGCCCACTACAGGGCCATGGCCCACTGGTTGGGGACCCCTGAAATAAACCTACTGAAATAACAAACCTAAATCTTTATTCACTTATTAAATTCAGTGGTGTCATGTAAGCATGACTTAAGGCTAAATTGATTTATTTGAAAGCTTAGAGTTAAGCTGTTTCTATGCTCATCTAAAATAAACTGCTTAAATAAATACATACCATTTCAGTTAATAATTTATTATGTTGTTTAACTTCTGTTCCAATTTCAATGGAAAGCTATGAGAAAAAAAGACATACATCATATTTTACCATGCATAATAGTATATAATGAGATAACAAGCTTATTTAAGGTGTTTCAGATGATCCTAAAAGATCCCAGGTTTGTAATGGAATTGAGTAAGATAGCGTTATTTTTCCAACAATTTCATTCACTTTCAAATACAAATTCTCTCCCTTCTGTTATTTTTTTCCTTATGCAGTAGGAATTACAGTATTACAGTTTGCTTTGCTCTCTGAAGCTTTTAACTAAAGACACTTTGTATACTGTTAAATCTGTGTCTTATTTCTTATTTCTTTTCTGCTTATATTGTACTTAGATAATTTCTTTTTTTCAGCATTTTATGTTTCAGTATTTTAAAGCCTATACTTCAGAACTACAGACCAGCCTTGTTGAGCAAAAAATGGTACACACAGCAGATTAAATCACAGATGGTGATTAATAGTATAGTAGCTAGTTTGGGTAGTAGATTACTCTATTACATCTCATTTATCTCTTATAGATTCTTTTGAGCCATAATAATTCCACAAGATTTGGTACTTAGATCAAGGGAGCTATTAGGCAGTTAAAATGTCTTGGTGTACCCTCCTTACATGGTGTATAATAAGTCAAGTTGGAGTCAATGAGTTCTTTTTGAAGCAAACCTGATCTTTTTTTGCCATGCTGAGGATTATTAAAGACATAGTAAATGAATTGGCGTGAGGATGTGCAAATTGCCAGCTTTATTTATAGGGACCAGACTAGACAACTGGGCTGGTTCAGTTTATTTTCAGTATTTATTTAACAGAACAATTTAACTTTGTGGCTTATAAGTAGACTGACTTACTAACCTTTCCTGATTTATCATTCCCTTAGGAACACAATTCTTAGTCACAATGCCAAACAAGAAAATCTTCTGACTGTTCCAGCTTGTAACTAATACTCTGATTAGCTAAAAAGGGCAGCTGAAACTCAAATCCAATTATAGCTAGAATCTATTCTACGAACAAATGTACCATGCTTTCTGATGAGCAACATTGTGCCTCAATTCAATTAAATTGTTGCTACACACTGATAATCCAACCATTATGTACTCCAATCAATTTGGATGTTGCTAGTATAATGACATACTTACAGATTTTATGGCAGTGACTTTTGAACGCAAGCTTTCTGCTAGCTTTTCATTTTCTTCCTCATATACACTATAGCCACTATTGGTATAACCATAATTGCTGCCAGCAGCTCCTTCACCTAAAAAAACCAATCAAAGCACCAGAAGTTCAGATGGGAAAATACGGTTTCTGGAGGGAAAGATGATTATTAAATCATCACCTGTTTTAAAAGTACAGGCAAGTAATGTCATCATGCAATAGGAACAACCTAAACCTTTCATAATGTAAAATTGAACAGGGTCAAAGTACTCAATAAGGGAAGAAGGAAGATATAATACAAAGGGTGATTAATTCATGTTACCCTCAGAGCCTTTCAGTCTACAGCCCAATCCAGTGGGTTGCAAAGAGAATTCAGGATCCAAATCTACTGTCTTAAAAAATAACTAAAAGGGACAGTCCAAAGCTTCCATATACCGTTAACATTTTGCAAAAGAATATACATTAAAGTCCATCTCTCTTCCTCTTCTTTGATTTTCTAAGTATTTGGATCATCTATTAAATTAGATGTGTTATTTTCTTACTCCTTTCTTCATGACAACACAAAATCAAAAACATCTTCCCCAAATGCTAGGTTCCACTCTTCAAAACTGGTCTTAGAAATTGTCCCTTGCTTTTTTTCTTTCTTCAGTCAGAATAGGCAGTGTTACTCTTCAAGATTAGCAATTAAAAAACTTTATAATTGGGTAATTTTGGTCACCTGCTCCCAGTGGGTTTTGACTGATACATTTTGTAAGGGAGAGCTTCTTTCACACTCCTATTTAGTATCAGGGACCACATGGGTGGGTCTTCTCTGTGCCAACATCACTTTTGGAACATCCTGAGATTGGTTAGAATACAATGATAATATTCTGCATCACTTTAGTCCACAATCAGGACTGAAATTCCAGTCCCAATTGTATTCATAATCCAAGCACAACCTGTATTATTTTTATTTGCAATTATTTATAAAATACAAAATTGAGATTTGAATTTTTTCTACAAATTGAGATTTGTAGAAAATTTTGCAATTTCAATTTTTGAAATTTTATTATTTCTTTACCCTTTTTCCTCCCAGTTACTTTATTATTTTAGCTCCTTTTAACGTACTGCTTTTCCTGATATTTTTTCCTTTGCTTTTGAAAATTAGCCACATGTAGGTTTTTTATTTTTACATACACTTTACCTCTTAATACTTTCAACAGATCTAAAGATGCTCATAATTAGTATATCATTGAAATGTTTTTAAATAAAATTCAATTATAATATGTTGTAAGGTAAAAGGTAAGATGAAGAAGTCCCTGCAGATTTTACTCCATTAGTTGTTGCTGACTGTAAGAGGCAGTGCTTATCTTCGTTTCAAGGGCCATTGGGCATTATCTGAAGATTCTTCCATATCATGTGGCCAGCATGAAGTCATGGAGCACTGTTGCCTTCCCATTGAAGAGGTACGTATTTATCTATTGGCATTTGCATGCTTTCAAATTGCTAGATTGGCAGTAGCCAGAGCAAGGACAAGAGCTCACTGCATTGTGTGATGCTTGGGTTTCAAACCCAGGCTGTCATCTTTAATTTTGCCTTGTAAACCGCCCTGAGTCCTTTGGGAGTAGGGCGGTATATAAACCGAGTGAATGAATGAATGAATGAATGAATGAATGAATAAATAAATAAATAAATAGTTGAGCTATCGCATCACCACAATTTATGTTACAAATTCAGTAAAAACTTTACCTTCCATACATATTAGGCCTATCATACATCTGTATCTGCTGTGGGATACAGAAACTTAATACTTTACTGCCATTTAGTGGTAGCCTAAGAAACACACTATTTAATAATTTATTTACATACACATACATACATAAATGAACACATAAAGTCATTTGTCGCTATTTTAGAGAACTGCATTAACAAAGATTTAGTAATTTTTTGTACAGTTTTTTAGGTGCTACAAAGTACTATTAAATCCCACTTTGATTAAGTGAACAGGATCCACAAAAACTTGTAGGGTTAAATCTGTTATGTTTTTAAAAGGCTACAAAACTTCTCTACATTCCCCCCCCCCCCCCGCCACCAGCAGACTAATATGGCTAGCTCCTTTGGAAACAAAAATACTAGGTCAACTTTTAGAATGAAAAATATAATTTGTCTGTTGGGAAATAAAGGAATATATTTGTTTTCTTAGGTAGAGGACCATTTTTTCAAGTCCTGTAGAACATGTTACATGAAGGTAGGACAAATTGAAGTGGTTATGTTGAAATACATCCACGCATAAAACATCTCATCCACACATAATTAATACATACATCCCTCTTATACAACAGCCCACAGATATACCAAATGCTTGATAAATTTGGCAGGTGAAAAAGTAATGGTTAGACAAGAGAAGGAAGATGAGGGTCAGGTAAGAGATACAGTATGTTGACCTAAAAAAACCCAATTTATTATTTTACTGAAAACATGGCATATAAACTGAGTCTCAATATCCCAAGTAGGAAAATAGATTTATAATTTTCATAGGGGGGACAGGAACTTCACTTCCAAATAGTTAAAATAATAGAATAACGATGGAACTATGTCTACACATTTCTTGGATAGCTAAAAGTTGTAGTGACCATTTTTCGTGGATAGAATTCAAAAGTTATACATCATAGACTGGAAATGTTTTCTTGTAATTCCAGATGTCTACTTCATAACTGATGCAACACAGAAATACAGCTAGTTTCTTCCCAGAATCCCATTAATCATTTTTACTCAATGATGTACTTTAAGATTCTTCAGAAATCCATTTATGACATTACCTTGGGAGAAAAGTCACTACCCTTTTCTTCAAGGAAATTTGGGTAGAGGTGCCATCAGGTTTGCACTAATGAAACCTTGTTCTACCCCACCTTTTCCTCAGATAGACAAAGCAGTGGAACCAGTCTTGAAAAATAGTGCACTTATGGAGGAACTTAAGGCAAATGAAGTTTAAACAAGTCAGGAGATAAACCATTGTCAATGTCAATGGGATTTCATTTTCCTAAATAAAGATATGCAACATTTTAGTCATAATCCATGAAAAGCACTCTGGCAGGTATATAGCGGATGGCAAACAACTAATTTTGATTTTATCAACTGCAAATAAAGAAGACATCAAGGTGCATTTTCTAATAACCTGCAGCATTAATAAATTAATGATGCAGCAGCAATTTGAGGATAGAACTGGGGGCTCCACACAAGACTTAGGAAGCCACATACCTAAACAAGTGTATTCTAAAGAATAAGGGTGCTGATACATATTGTCATTGGAAGGCCAAGTGGCAACTGTAAGATGCAACAGGCTTGTACCCAAACTGAGATTATCTGAATGTTTATTGCTTAGATTACTAGCATGTGGTAGGTTTCCCTTTACACATTTTCTTAAAATTTCAGTTATCTAGCCACTAAATTATTACTTGGCTAAAAAATTAAAACTGCCAGTTTCTAAATACACTTTAAATTGGTGAAAATCACTTATACAATTGGTAATAAATTGGGGCATACAGTAGATAAAATCAGTATTAACTTTTTCTGTTTGAGACACACACACCACACACACACACACGTTATAATCACCTCAGAAATCCTATATTTAAAACTAGAATAGTGTGCCCTGAAACAAGTCTAATCATGGAATGTTGCCATAACATCTAATTTAATGTCCTTCCAGCTTCACCTGAATGGTAGAAATCTATGTTTTTATACATATTATAATTTATAGTTACTGGATCTGCTGGATTTTATTGTTCATTCAATGCACAAGTTGTGAATAAATTGCTCAGAATTTGAAATGGGTCTGTGGTTGTCAACCACTTCTGAATTTTAAAAAGAAAAGTAGCATACACTATCTTTCATTATTTTCTTGAAGTTTTCTATGTAAAACATAAAATACGGTGAGGTTATTAAGTCAAAATGCACAGATCTCTGCAGTTAGTTGACTAAATTAGACAGTTTATCCATATGAAATGGAAAACATTTTTGACAAGAGCCAAAAATAATTTATAAATAGGAGAAAGTGAGCTACAAAATACTTTATTATGCAGAAATCACTATAATAATTACTTTGAAGATAATTAATTTATATATTTCACATTATTTTGCAAGTCCCAAATGCTTTCAGAATATACCAGATTTCTATGAATTTCTTGAAAGCTGATTAAAATTTGCAAGCTATCTGCATAATGTGTAGTGTTAATTTTGTCATAGTAAATGGTATTTCTAGTCTTAGGCCTCCAATTAGCATTCAATGAAAGATTTCTCATAAATTAAGTTATTCCTAGATGTCATAGGCCAGAGAATAGGAGCTTTTGATGGCAGGGTTGCATACCTATTATAAAAGTTAATGCAGTTTTTGATTCTCATTAGTGCAGTGAAAACTGGGCTGAATATTAAGCAACCGCAAGAGCTTATTATTAAAGCCATAATATTCATTGCTGCCTCATCTTTTCATTATTCATGCAGTCTTGAACTTCCTGATACAATTCCTTGGTTGTGTCTAATCAGTCAGTCCATTCCTCCGTAAATCTCCTCCCACATATCTGGGAAAGAGACTGGTAGATATCTTTGTAGCATATGTGGGGCGACATACAGAACAGACAAGCTACAGGTAGTGTTTTATCGCTTTCATCATAGTCTACAGTTGGTTTCAACTTTATTCAGTAATGATGATTTTTGCAAATACTTGATGACAGTAACCCATAAGTACACCCTGACTCTCAATGCATATAAAGGTAAAGGTTCCCCCGCACATGTGTGCCAATCGTTTCCGACTCTAGGGGCTGGTGCTCATCTCTGTTTCAAAGCTGAAAGGCCAGCGCTTGTCCGAGGTCATGTGGCCAGCATGACTAGGCGCCAAAGGCGCATGGAACGCTGTTACCTTCCCACCGTGGTGGTCCCTATTTTTCTACTTGCATTTTTACGTGCTTTCGAACTGCTAGGTTGGCAGAAGCTGGGACGAGTAACAGGCGCATACTCTGTTACGCGGCACTCAGGATTCGACCCACCAAACTGCTGACCTTCTGATCGACAGGCTCAGCGTCCTAACCCACTGAGCCACCACGTCCCTTTTAAATAATTAACCTAGTATATATATAACAATATATGATGTTTTCCATGATGAGCTCAACATCAATAAAAACATTTATTAAAAAGGCTAAAATAATTTCTGGTGGTATTATCTGTACAATAAATAAAACCCACTGAGCCACTGCATCCCTTTTGCATAATACATAGCTGGCCTTTAAAAATCTGAGATAAGTGTTCATCTAGCTAGAGTAGGATGATTGAACTATACATGATACTCCACTTGTATTTATTTGCTAGATTTATATCCTGACTTTTGGTAGAAGACCATAAAATAGTGTGCATAAAGTTCCTTCTATTTTTCCCAACCACAGCCCAGCAGAGTAGACTGAGCTGAGTGTAACTGGCCCAAAATCACCCAAGGAGCTTCAGTCTAAGCCTAATCTATTGGATGCTCCTCATGCCAGTCCCTCTTACACCCCACTGGCTCTTTGCATTTCTGCCACCTGTTCTAATATCCAACTACGTGGCTTAACTCTTGGTAGGAGACATCAACCCAGGATGTATCCATACCGGCAATTGAGTGTTTTGAACTCTTAGGCATATTAAGTGTAAATCCCATTGAGGAAAAATGTACTAAAGACATAGGTAGGCCTCTGCTATTCGCCTTAATGAATAAGAGGAAAGTTAACCTAGATCGCGGGAGGGGCTTGGATCTTTTCCCGAAGACGCGGCCGTGACTGAACTGTGGCAACTACGCTGAACCTCTGAACGCCGGTTTCCTTTCTAGAGCCCAGCTCCCCGCTGTTAATCCCCACTTACCCAGCCCAGCCCTCCTCATCCTTATTCGCCACAGAAGAGATGAGATAAGTCCTTCTCCTGAGACTCACGGGCACCACTGAAGACCGCTGTTCACACACACACAGCGGCAAGGAGAGAACGGGGCACACTTTCAGGCATTCCCACTGTAACCCGCGAAACGCCACGACAGCGTTAAGTTCCTCAAAAGCCTTCCGGGGAATGTAGTTTCGCTTTTGTGTGTGTGCCCTCGCGAGGCCTTCTGGGTAACGTAGTTTCCCTATAGTGCTCCCGGAGATTTCTGGATAATGTAGTTTTATAAGCCTGCTTGGTTACTTCTGCGCATCAAGGACTTGTTATAAAGATCGGTAATAAGATCGAGAGAATAAATACCGGTAATTTTTTTTAACGAGGGTCATCACTTATACTTTTACACGTGGAAGAGAAAGCGAACAATCGGATTAAAGCGGGCCCAAAGAGGGAACCCTCGTTTCTTTTCCTTTTTTGGGCGGGTTTTCGGGCTAGACAGCAGCTGGCAGGAGAAGCGAGGGCAGGGCGAGAGACTCAAAGGCTCAACAAAGCTGACAAAAGCGGCAGCTGCTACCCTTCTCTCGTTCATCCACGTACGTATAAGGAGATGGAAACATATACAGGTTGTCCTTGACTTACAACAGTTCATTTAATGACTGTTCAAAGTTACACCAGCACTGAAAGAAGTGACTTATGCCCCGTTTTCACCCTTAAAACCATTGCAGCATCCCATGGTGATGTGAGCAAAATCTGGACACTTGGCAACTGACATATTTATTACGGTTGCAGTGACCAGGAGTCATGTGATCAGCTTTTATTTATTTATTTATTTATTTATTTATTTAATTTATATACCGCCCTTCTCTCAAGAGACTCAGGGCGGTTAACAGGGCAATACGTAAAAGACAAATACAAAAGTTAAAATTATTAAAACATGATTAAACAATGCCCATAGTACAAATTTAAAATTAAAGTCATAATAACAAACCCACCCCGTCCCATCAGGCCAGGCCCGCTTCCTTAAAGAGATGGGTTTTAAGGTCGCGCCGGAAGGAGCGGAGGTCGGGCGGCATCCGGAGCTCTACCGGAAGATGGTTCCATAAGTCCGGTGCACCCACAGAGAACGCTCTCCCCCTGGGGGCCACCAGTCGGCATTCTTTGACCGGCGGCACCCTGAGGAGGCCCTCTCTGTGGGAGCGTACTGGGCGGAGGGAAGTTGACGCCGGCTGCAGGTGCTCCCCAAGGTATTCTGGACCCATGCCATGGAGGGCTTTGTAGGTCATTACCAACACCTTGAACCTCACCCGGAAGACAACTGGCAACCAATGCAGCTCGCGGAGCAAAGGTGTAACACGGGAGTATCGGGAGACCCCCGACACAACTCTCGCGGCTGCATTCTGTGCCAGCTGGAGCCTCCGAGTGGTCTTCAAGGGTAGCCCCATGTAGAGAGCGTTGCAGTAATCAAGACGAGAGGTCACGAGCGCATGAGTGACCGTGCGCAAGGCATCCCGGTCTAGATAGGGCCGCAACTGGCGCACCAGGCGAACCTGGGCGAACGCCCCCCTAGTTACAGCTACAATATGGTCTTCTAAAGAGAGCTGTGAATCTAGGAGGACTCCCAAGTTGCGAGCCCTATCTACAGGAGGTAATGACTCACCCCCCATAATGAGGGGTGGGATATCCTGAATATCCCGAGATGCCGGTACGCACAGCCACTCCGTCTTGTCAGGGTTGAGACGAAGCCTGTTCCTCCCCATCCAGACCCGGACCGCCTCCAGGCACTGGGACATCATGTCGAGGGCATCACTGGGGTGGTTTGGGGTCGAAATGAAAAGTTGGGTATCATCAGCATACTGATGATACCCAACTCCAAAACCACGAATGATCTCACCCAGCGGTTTCATGTAGATGTTGAACAAAAGGGGCGAGAGGACCGACCCCTGAGGGACTCCACAAGCGAGAGGCCTCGCGGTCGACCTCTGCCCCCCCCGTCAACACCGACTGCGAACGTCCCAGGAGATAGGAGGAGAACCACTGAAGAACCGTGCCTCCCACTCCCAATCCCCTGAGACGCCGCAGCAAGATACCATGGTCGATGGTATCGAAAGCCGCTGAGTGGTCTAATAGGACTAGAACAGAGGAGTATCCTCTGTCCCGAGCCCTCCAGAGATCATTCACCAGCGCGACCAATGCCGTCTCCGTGCTGTACCCAGGCCTGAAGCCCGATTGGTACGGGTCTAGATAATCCGCTTCATCCAGGACCAGAGGGAGCTGGTGCGCCACCACACTCTCAACAACCTTCGCAAGGAAGCGAAGGTTGGAGACCGGACGAAAGTTATTCAAAACAGCCGGATCCAAGGTAGGCTTCTTGAGGAGAGGTCTCACCACCGCCTCCTTCAAGGCGGCGGGAAAACTGCCCTCACTCAAAGAAGCAGCTATAACCGCCTGGAACCAGCCTCGTGTCCCCTCCCGGGCTGCATAAACCAGCCAGGAAGGGCACGGGTCCAATAAACATGTGGTGGAGCTCAGCCTCCCCATGATCCTGTCCACTTCCTCCGGAGTCACAGGATCGAACTCCTCCCAGATGACATCGACAAGATCACTCGTGTCCTGATCGTCCGATACTGCCCAGTCGGAGTCCAAACCGGTCCGAATCCGAGCGATTTTGTCCGACAGATGTTGACTAAATTCCTCGGCACGCCCCTGCAAGGGATCCCCACTAACCTCCTGGTTGAGGAGGGAGCGGGTCACCCTAAACAGGGCGGCCGGGCGATTATCTGCGGACGCGATGAGGGCAGCGAAATAGTTAGATCTCGCTACCCTCATCGCAGCGAGATAAGACCTAATATGGGTTCTTAGTCGCAATCGGTCGGATTCAGATCGGGTGGACCTCCAGACGCTCTCTAGGCCCCGTCTCCGACGCTTCATCTCCCGGAGCTCCGCGGAAAACCATGGAGCCCATTGGGATCTGCGCCGGGTCAGGGGCCACAAGGGTACAACTCGGTCAAGTGCCTCCGTGGCCGTCCTTTCCCAGGCCTCCACTAAGGCATCCGCCGAGCTGTGAGCTGGGGAGGCAGGTGGGGCCCCCAGCGCTGCCTGAAACCTCTCAGGGTCCATTAAGCGCCTGGGGCGGAACCATCTAGTTGGCTCAACAACCCCACGGTGGGGAGTGGCAAAACGGAAGACCAGCCGCAGGAGATGATGATCGGTCCATGACAGGGGCATAACAATTGGGGAGCCCCCACCAAGATCATCTAACCACCGACCAGATAAGAAAACCAAGTCAAGGGTGTGGCCTCCCTCATGGGTTGGTCCATGAATTACCTGCGTCAGGTCCATGGCCGTCATGGAAGCCATGAACTCCCGAGCTAACTCAGATACTCCTCCCAGGGATGGTAGATTGAAGTCTCCCAAAACCATTAGTTTAGGAAACTCAATCACCAGCCCTGAGAGGATATCGAGAAGCTCAGGCAGGGCTGCTGCTACGCGACTAGGCGAAAGGTACGCGAGCAGCAAGCCCAACTGCGTCCTAGGACCAAACCTCAATAAGAGAGATTCACACCCGACTATCTGAGGAACGGTGGCCTCCTGCGGACATAAGGTCTCCCTCATAACTACAGCCACTCCCCCACCCCTACCCTGAGTCCGAGGCCGGTGTAGCACCCGGAAGCCTGGTGGGCAGAGATCCACCAGGGGGATACCACCCTCTGGGCCCAACCAGGTTTCCGTAATGCAAGCCAGGTCCAGTTGTTGTTTTCTTAAGAGGACTAGCTGATCTAGCATATCGTCTCCTTGTTTTTCCATCTCGACGTACTTGTCCCGAAGTGTTTATCTCCTCTTTTATCTTTTTTTTTTCTTTTTGATATTCAGAGTCCTTCTGGTTTTTAAGAAAAGTCCTTTCTTGTTCTCTATTATCAGTTTCTTTTTTGTATTTTCCATTATCTATATTTGTTGAGTAACTAAGTCTTCTGTCATAGCATTTGGTTGTTTCACTTTCTCTGTAGAATTCTGTTTAGATGATTCTTTAGTTAAAGTCATAATTTTATTTTTTATTTTTATTTTTATTTTAATTCCATTTATATCCCGCCCTTCTCCGAAGACTCAGGGCGGCTTACAAGCTTAGCAATAGCCTTCATTCTATGTATATGCCTGCTTATTAGGGCTTTCACACACACACACCCAAGCGGCATTATTACAAAGTCAGCTTAATTGCCTCCAACAATCTGGGTCCTCATTTTACCTACCTCGGAAGGATGGAAGGCTGAGTTGTTTTTTCCTGCCATTTCTTAGTTCATTACCATTGTAAAATTGTTCATCACCAATTGTTCTTCCTCTGTTGTTGTTGTTGTTGTTAGCTGCGAAGTCGTGTCCGACCCATCGCGACCCTATGGACAACGTTCCTCCAGGCCTTCCTGTCCTCTACCATCTTCTGGAGTCCATTTAAGCTCATGCCTACTGCTTCAGTGACTCCATCCAGCCACCTCATTCTCTGTCGTCCCCTTCTTCTATTGCCCTCGATCTTTCCCAGCATTAGGCTCTTCTCCAGTGAGTCCTTCCTTCTCATTAGGTGGCCAAAGTATGTGAGTTTTAGCTTCAGGATCTGGCCTTCTAAAGAGCAGTCAGGATTGATCTCCTCTAGGACTGACCGGTTTGATCGCCTTGCAGTCCAAGGGACTCGCAGGAGTCTTCTCCAGCACCACAGTTCAAAGGCCTCAATTCTTTGGCGCTCAGCCTTTCTTATGGTCCAACTTTCACTGCCATACATTGCAACTGGGAAGACCATAGCCTTGACTATACGCACTTTTGTTGACAGGGTGATGTCTCTGCTTTTTAGTGTGCTGTCTAGATTTGTCATGGCTTTTCTCCCCAGGAGCAAGCGTCTTTTAATTTCTTGGCTACAGTCCCCATCTGCAGTGATCTTGGAGCCCAGGAAAATAAAATCTGTCACTACTTCCATTTCTTCCCCATCTATTTGCCAGGAATTGAGAGGGCCAGATGCCATGATCTTGGTTTTCTTAATGTTAAGTTTCAACCCAAGTTTTGCACTCTCCTTCTTCACCCGCAACAAGAGGCTCTTTAGTTCTTCTTCACTTTCTGCCATTAGAGTGGTATCATCTGCGTATCTTAGGTTGTTGATATTTCTTCCGGCAATCTTAATTCCAACTTTTGATTCATCTAGCCCTGCCTTTCTCATGATGTGCTCTGCATATAAGTTAAATAGGCAGGGCGACAGTATACAGCCTTGCCGGACTCCTTTCCCAATTTTGAACCAATCAGTGGTTCCGTGTCCAGTTCTCACTGTTGCTTCTTGACCCGCATATAGGTTTCTCAAGAGACAAATAAGATGGTCTGGTACTCCCATCTCTTTAAGAACTTGCCACAGTTTGTTATGATCCACACAATCAAAGGCTTTAGCATAGTCAATGAAGCAGAAGTAGATGTTTTTCTGGAACTCCCTAGCTTTCTCCATGATCCAGCGTATGTTGGCAATTTGATCTCTAGTTCCTCTGCCTCTTCGAAATCCTGCCTGTACTTCTGGTAGTTCTCGATCCACATACTGCTGAAGTCTAGCTTGTAGGATTTTAAGCATGACTTTACTAGCATGAGAAATGAGTGCAATGGTGCGATAGTTTGAACATTCTTTGGCACTGCCTTTCTTTGGAATTGGAATGTAAACTGATCTTTTCCAATCCTGTGGCCACTGTTGAGTTTTCCAAATTTGCTGGCAAATTGAGTGTAGCACTTTTACTGCACTGTCTTTTAAGATTTTGAATAGCTCAGCTGGAATACTGTCACCTCCACTAGCTTTGTTGTTGCTCAGCTTTCCTAAGGCCCACTTCACTTCACATTCTAGGATGTCTGGCTCGAGGTCAGTGACCACCTCATTGTGATTATCAGGGACGTTAAGCTCATTCTTATATAGTTCTTCTGTGTAATTTTGCCACCTCTTCTTAATCTCTTCTGCCTCTGTTAGGTCCCTGCCATTTTGGTCCTTTATCATGCCCATTTTTGCATTAAACGTTCCCTTCATCTCTCCAATTTTCTTGAAAAGATCTCTGGTCCTCCCTATTCTATTGTTTTCTTCTATTTCTTTGCACTGTTCATTTAAGAAGGCATTCTTATCTCTTCTAGCTATTCTCTGGAATTCTGCATTCAATTGGGCATATCTATGTTTTTCTCCCTTGCCTTTCACTTCCCTCCTTTCCTCAGCTATTTGCAAAGCTTCCTCAGACAGCCATTTTGCTTTCTTGCATTTCTTTTTCTTTGGGATGGTTTTGGTTGCTACCTGTTGTACAATGTCACGAACCTCTGTCCATAGTTCTTCAGGCACTCTGTCTATCAGATCTAATTCCTTAAATCTATTTGTCACCTCTACTGTATATTCAACAGGGATATGATTTAATTCATACCTGAGTGGCCTAGTGCTTTTCCCTACTTTCTTCAGTTTGAGCCTAAACTTTGCAAGGAGAAGCTCATGGTCTGAGCCACAGTCAGCTCCTGGTCTTGTTTTTACTGACTGTATAGAGCTTCTCCATCTTTGGCTGCAGAGCATATAGTCAATCTGATTTCTGTGTTGACCGTCTGGTGATGTCCATGTGTAAAGCCGTCTCTTGGGTTGTTGGAAAAGAGTGTTTGCTATGACCATCATATTCTCTTGACAAAATTCTATCAGCCTGTGCCCTGCTTCATTTTGTACTCCAAGGCCAAACTTGCCTGTTATTCCAGTTATCTTTTGGCTTCCTACTTTAGCATTCCAATCCCCCATGATGATAAGGACATCATTCTTTGGTGTTAGTTCTATAAGGTGCTGTAGGGCTTCGTAGAACCGGTCAATTTCATCCTCTTCAGCACTGGTGGTTGGGGCATAGACCTGGACTACTGTGATATTGAATGGTTTGCCTTGGATTCGAACTGAGATCATTCTGTCATTTTGAGGATTGTATCCCAGTATTGCTTTTCCTACTCTTTTATTGACTATGAAGGCTACTCCATTTCTTCTGAGGGATTCTTGTCCGCAGTAGTATACCTGATGGTAATCTGAATTAAATTCACCCATTCCTGTCCATTTTAGTTCGCTGATACCTAAGATGTCGATGTTCAGTCTTGTCATCTCTTGTTTGACCACGTCCAGCTTTCCTTGATTCATGGATCTTACATTCCAGGTTCCTATGGAGAAAAAATCTTTACAGCATCGGACTTTCCTTTCACCACCAGACACATCCACAGCTGAGCGTCCTTTCGGCTTTGGCCCAGTCGCTTCATTCTTTCTGGCGCTACTAGTACTAGCCCTCTGCTCTTCCCCAGTAGCATATTGGACGCCTTCCGACCTGAGGGGCTCATCTTCCAGCGTCATATCGTTTTGCCTTTTGGTACTGTCCATAGGGTTTTCATGGCAAAGATACTGGAGTGGGTTGCCAATTCCTTCTCCAGTGGATCACGTTTTGTCAGAACTCTCGACTATGACCTGTCCGTCTTGGGTAGCCCTGCACGGCATAGCTCATAGCTTCATTGAATTACGCAAGCCCCTTCGCCACGACAAGGCAGTAATCCATGAATTCTTCCTCTGTAGGAAAGATCAATTCCTGTTCTTCCATTATAGTGTATTAAACTAAAAGCTTACAGTCAGGAAGCCCACTAAGTGAGGAGCTGAGCTAAGCTCCTTGCAGCTGATGCTTCAAGGTTGCTTATATCTTATCTATTTTCAAAACTGTCAACAAGTCTCTCTTAAAGAATTGCAGGTACAATCTCAAGTTTAGCCATCAGATGTCATCCCAGAGTTGTTTGGATCTTTTCAGGTTTTTCCCCCCTTCTATTTTAAGAAAAAAACAAACCCAGATCTTCAATAATAATAAGAGTAAAAATCAAAGAAAAATAAAGAGTAGAAAATTACAAATCTTATAATCCACCTGTTTTAGGAAGTAGAGTTCCAATTAGATCCCAGTATTTTTTCCAACATTTTAAACTCCCCTGGGTAATCAATTGCCACTGTTTCTGGAGGGAGGGCTAAAATCTCCCTTCCTTCACCACAGGTGAAAAGTATTTTAGCAGCTTATGCAGGTAAGTAAGTAATTAGGATGTAAGAGTGGTAGATCTCACCCAGTCTCTTCCACGCTGCTTTATAGTTGCCAGATGGCTGTTCACAGAGTAGCGCTGAGCCATATTTCTATGGCCAGTCCTTTTGTCTGCCAGTTTGGAGTGATTTGCCGGCTCTAACAGGAGAGTTGCCACTCTTCTGCGATCCAGCAAGGGCCCCTCACTGGTCACCTCTACGGAGTGACTTTTGACCCTTTTCAGGGTCCCCCAGTGATGCAAAATTGGACAGGGAAGACTAGAGTTGTCTTCCGCACATCCATATTGGCCGCGTGGCAATCCGGAAGTCTAAGAATGTGTATATTTAACTGCAGCGAGAATTATATTTGCTCAACATTTGAAAGATGAAGAATTACCAGCAGAGGAAGAGATAATTAAGAAAATTTTGGACTGTGCAAAAATGGACAGACATTGAAAATGAAAGAGAAAGAAGATTCAGAATATTTTAGAACAAGGGTCCCCAACCCCCAGGCTGTGGACCAGTATCGGGCTGCAGCATGCCAGCAAGCAAAGCCCCTTCTGCAAGATGCAGGCAGCACACAAACCATGCACCCTCCACAGAAAAACCTCCTTCCACTTAACCCAAAGGTGCCCAAAAGTTTGGGGACCTCTGCTTTAGAACATGGGATAGATTTTAACAATGGCTAGAAAAATGAGGTAGAGAGAAAGAAGTTTAACATGTATTAGTAAGCTAAATATTGGAACGCAGACAACATGTTGCTGATAAAATATTAAGGATTTGTGACTATAAAAAATTAATAAAGTATTGTTAAAAAAAGAATCCCTGAACACCATTATAATTGCTATGATTCTATCCTCATGTTGTTATTTGCCACCACCCTCTTCCCCCTGCAGGTTCCTGGCTTGTATCTTTCTGTCAGCCTCAACTCTAGGCCTTATTTGTAGAAGGCTGGTCACAAATATGAGAAAAGAATGACAATTCCAGTTCTTTCTGAAAAGGGGCAACCCCTTACCTTCTGAATAGGTCCCCTACAAAAATACAACCTATTATTTCAGAAAATAATCACATAGAATTTGTACAATAGCATAACCATCATTAAGACAAAGGGGGCAATCATTAAACATGCAGGTAATAATCGTAGCAATATCATTTTTTCATTATTTTTTATTTAAAGTTTAACACCCCTTTAAACTGACACATGTAGCTGTGGATGAGAGGTTGCCTCAAATATGATTTCTGACCTCAAGAAAAGTTTTACACCTCTTTCTGTCATGATTCCTAGCAAAGGGTTGGGAGCAAAATTAGGTTTTTTCTGCTAAAGATGTTACAAGAGGAAAGTCATGTTAATCTGATGGCAAAAAATCACAATAGCATTTTTTCCAACCAACAATGTTAGTAGCTCTCAAAAAAGCTTATGCTTTTTAATAAAATGTCTTAATTGGAAAAGATGCTACAAGATAATTCCTACGTTTTTGTGCTTTCACCATTTCTTTAGAAGCAACAAAAATCTAATGTGACACAGGATGGGCAGTGAAGTGGGCTGGAAAGGGGAATAGTTCTATCTGTTTCTCTTGGATGTGGGGGGGGGGGCGTTCCCACTCCTGGAGTGAAGGAACTTCTAGAAAAAAAGTGTATTTCTGTTAACTATACTGTTTGACTTCCTCTGCCAGTTTTTTTTAATAAAGCTACAATGTGAAAGATCCTTTTTAAATTAAATTGGATGGTATACAGTACTTAAGCCTAAACATCTCTAATGAAAGAAATGATTTTAGAATTAAAATCCAATTGCCTTGCCTACCCTAACTGTATAATTTTTTTTGAAAAAAGTAAAAGCAATCCATTTTTTCTATCTTCTAGTCTCTGTACATTTAAATGGTGCAGTACCATGTATGTCTATGCAGAAGTGAGCCCTAATGAAATAAATGGAACTTTATTTGTTTTTATTAAATGCATCAATAACCAAACCTATTTGTGTAAATGGACAAAGTTTTGCATGGTGCAGCACCATATAAATATATCAATATTTAAGCTAAATATTTTTATTGGATATTTGCTAGGTAATTTTGTTACATCTCATATTCTGAAACAATATTTAAAATTAATTTGCAAACTAATTCATTTCCTTCAACTTAACTCAAATGTTAAATCAGAATTGAGCTTTTACCTTTTTACATTATAGATATGACTCATGCCATTAACCACAGGATTATAGATTTATTTTCCGCAAAATAACTTAGACAAATAAACTGGAAACTGAATAATTCAAGTATACTTCATTTCTTTCTCTTTTCTTCATTGCCAAAACTATTACAGAACTCTTGCATCATTTTGTATATCTTTCCATTATCCCACATTGCTGAATCTTAACTACAGAAAAAAGGATATCATTACAATAAAAATGAAAACAGAAGCTTTTGCTTGAGAAAATTTAAAGAGTAGATGTCTCTATATCTGTTTATTGCTTTTCTTTAGACAGAGGGAAGGAACATATAAAATTTAAGAAATTTCATAATATTGTGGATAAATTTAATCATGGACGTTCTGAAAAATAACTGGAATTGGAACAGATTTTCTTGTGGCTTTCTCTTTACTTAAATTTTATCTCAATTTCAAAGGTGTGTCTTGAAATTTCACAAACAGACAACATGAATAGTTGTATTAGCTGTATTAAAACATGCATACATCAGCATTTTGCATCAATCAATCATGTCAGTTGTTTTCCTAAATTTATACAACATGTAAAATATGTATTGTTGATTAGAAGGTTCTTAATATTTGAAAAATAGTTGAAAAACATTTTCCAAATATAATTGTGAGGTTTGAAAGAACTTTGTCTCAATAATATAATATTGTGGCTGTGAACCTGACAGAAATCTCTTAATTCCCAACTGCTCAGCTCATGAGCCAATTGCAGACACTTTGTTCCTGCAGTTTACTTATGAGTAGTGATGTCTGGAGTACAGAGAATGATCTCACAGCCTTTCCCTTTTCCATAGAGTTTTTACCAGCTGGAATTTACCTTTCGACACCATACAGTCTCTGCTGCTTCAGAGACATTTAGTTTACGATGAATCTTCTTCACCAGTAGTAGTTTGTACTTGTTTTTATCTATTCAACTATAACATTTAAATGGAAATATTATTAAAAAAAGGAATTATAAAATTCCCATCTTTTGAGGAGCCAAGCTAGAAAAACATGAACAATCTTGGGTATGTGGGAAGTTTAATTCTAGTGTCATGTATTATTATTTTTTTATTTATTTTTATTACATTGATATCCCGCCCTTCTCCGAAGACTCAGGGCGGCTTACAAGCTTAGCAGTAGCCTTCATTCTATGTATATGCCTGCTTATTAGGGCTTTCACCCCCCCCCCAAGTGGCATTATTACAAAGTCAGCTTATTGCCCCCAACAATCTGGGTCCTCATTTTACCTACCTCGGAAGGATGGAAGGCTGAGTCAACCTTGAGCCTGGTGGGATGCGAACTTGCACTAATTGCAGGCAGCTGGTGTTACTTAAGGAGGCATTAGCCTACTGCTCCACCAAGGCCCATGCTAAGCCACAGTTTGTTTAAATTATGGTTTATTGAAAAATGACTGGTGAAATTCAGAAATAAGGCAAAGCTACATAAATAGTAACCTATGAATAATAATTACCCAGGATTCTATAATATGCTAAGCCAAACACAAACAAACTACAACAGGACAGCAGTCTTTGTCTTGTGTAATAAACAACATTCTGTCTGAATGGGTATTTGCATTCTTAAAAGAAATAATTTTGGCATCATTATTCTTTTCTCTACTAAAGCAATTCTCTAGGTTAAATTGGGGACTTTTAGCATTGGATTCATGGATTCTACCAATGAGCTGATATCATGCATATGATATTATTGTGGCTTCTATTGAACATTTATGCCTTCCCTAGAAAAAAACACAGCAGTAATTATATGCATGAATTGTTCTTCTTTTCCCAGATCCTCGAGTGCCACAGCCTACATAACATATTTTTTCCTAAGTCTTCTCTCCTTGATAGATTTGCTTGGCATCATTACCGAGTTACCAAGCTGCTATTGTGGCCTTTTATGTCTTTGAATCTAAATTTGCAGTTGGCTTGCTTTTTGAATCAGAAATTGCTTCCCCCCTTCCCTTAAATATGGTTTTCCTCTTAAGGGTGATTTGTCACTTTAACGAGTTAGTGTCTTATAGGGATTTTCTGAGCACAATCTTCTGCATCAGCCACATAAAAGAAAGTGTCCATTCTTATGAAAGAAGCACTTAGTGTTTCCAGGAGGAAATGAGGCAAGTTTGGCTCTCCTACTATTCATTCAACACCTGATACCTGTATGAATACAATCTAGTAATTGCAAACGTGCAAATTGGTTGGCCATTGGAACCAGGATAACCTTTACATTTGAATGCCTGTTGGGCTGCTCTTCACTTCGGTGAAATTGACTTTGTGGCAGCAGAATCTAGTGGTATGGAAGTTTTCTGCTACATTCTAGGGGATTTCCTTTCTTTGTGCATATAATAGTTCCATCCCTTTTTTTAAGGAATTCTAATTGTCCTCCATTTTAAACAAGAATATGCATATGGGAATCATTTACAAAATTACTTGTATTTTTCAATTGACTACATTCTAAGCATCCTTTGCTGATCTCAGCAATCTACTCTGTGTTCTTTTTCAAATGCTCTGTAGCTTTCCCAGAATTCTGCTTTTGCCCAGAACCTTATTTTGTTTCATCAGGCATTATAGTTCAGCTTGGCTTATATTTTGCCTAAACAACAACAACAACAACAAAACATAAGAGAGCATCTTTGTTTCCCAGCATTTAAGGGTTCCAGGGAACAATATGGCAAGACACTGAGATTACTGGAGAGGAAGGGTAAATTACAGCATTTTTCCTCCTGGGTGATTAGTGTATATATTTACTATCAAATCTGACGGAAAACTGTTCAAGAGTTCAGTGCTATCATCTGGGAACTTGTGGCTAAATTACAAAAGCAGTGTGATGTTGAGAGATGGTAGTGGGTGTTCTAAGGCCAAAACAAGGGTGATGGTATGTGGTTTGTAGGTCTGTCTTGCCCATCAGTATTAATAGCCTATATTATTTATTTCATAATGCACAAAATAGTGTTTGCTTCCAAACTACAGTGAAACTATAGGGTTCTATTAATTATTCATTTTGGTTAGAACTGATTTGAATCTACATAACACTGAGGCTTGGGTTAAGTTAATTATTTACTGTAGAGTTGACTAGTTGCTGGGGTTTTTATTTTCTTGATGGGATTAGATGATCAGAGTTTTCAAATTTTGAAACTCTATAATGCATGAATTTCAGCTCCCAGAATCTCCCAGCTGAGATTCTGAGAGTTGAAATCCACACTCTTAAAGTTGCCAAATTTGAGAAACACTGGATTAAATTAAACATGCCGTATCTGGTAGGTGTCATGGGGGAGTGATGTCAGCATCACATAGTTTGTTTACTTTGATGACATGACTGATTAAAGAAACGGATAAGCCCACATTATCTGTTAGTATTCACTAATACTAGTCCCCAGTGCTTTTTTTGTAAAAGAAAAAGGTGCCGGAACTCACACATGTCATACAACCTGCCTTGCCTACCCTACAAGGTTCCATCCAAAAAAGGTGCCGGAACTCCGTTCTGAGCGTTCTATGAGGAAAAAAAGCCCTGCTAGTCCCAATATAGTCCCAATGAATACAAACTGAAATTATAAATTGCAGTTTCAGAGAAAAAGATTGATATGGAACCATTACATTTCTTTCTTTCCGCTAGCTAAAATAGAATGACTCAGTTAGATATGAATGCCCTTATCCACAGCTTACCATTGCCTCTTTTTTTAGCAAGTGAGAACACCTCCAAAGAAATCAGTAAGCTGTGGCATGGCAATATCTTATTCTCCAAGAATGCCTGTGGAATAAAGAGGTATCTTTATTGTAATTAAAAATGATGGAAGTTGGCATACTCCTTTGCAACAAGCCACCTTTCCATTTAACCTGTATTTTTTCCAAACTAAGATAGCTTTAGAGAATTAAAACCAAATGGTCAAGACATATTGTCTCTCTGCACATTTGTACCAAATCAACAAAGACTTTTAATAAGCGACAATATTCTACCCTGCTCCCATTCTCTACCCATTTTCTCCTTTCGAATGACTCCATAGAACTGTATTGCTCTTAATGGATAATAGTAGTTGCTACTAGTCTCAAAGGTGTTGTTTTTTCTTCAAAAGGCAACTGGACTGTTTTTTCTTTGAGAAGGAAGAAGCAAATCTTTGTTTCTCATCAGTTTCAAAGCTTGATCAGTTCTGATGGAGGGGGTGTATGGAAAGATAGGTACTGACAGTTGAGACTGCAGATGTAGCTCTTTTAGGATTCAGGTTCTTTCAGGATTCAGATGCAACTGAAGTTTATTTGTTAGGAGATTTAAAATACAGAGAGAAACATAATAGGAATATTACCAAGTACATGCCTGTTCTCCTGCCAGAGGATCTAGCCCGGGGTCTTCAGACTCGTCCCTTTTATGACTCATGGACTTCAACTTCCAGAATTCCTCAGCCAGGCACGCTGGCTGAGGAATTCTGGGAGTTGAAGTCCATAAGTCATAAAAGGGGCAAGTTTGAAGACCCCTGATCTAACCAGTCAAATGGAACACAGCACCTTCACCCTAGTCTGTAACTGAAGCCTCCAAAACTGCAAGTGTCTTTCATTGCCTTTTATATCTTAATCCCCACTTTGTTCTGACCATAAGCTTGTCCCTGGATCAAGTGCCAAGGACATCCTTATCTGTGTTTGTCTGTATCTTTGCAGATATGCATATTAGGGAGTCTTATAGCCAATTGCTAGGTAACAGATTCATTTGCATAATTTTCTTTCATTTTTCTGCTTTGGGAGAAATCCAAGAAAAAGTAGATGTGGGAAAAGCAGGAGGCTACTTTCAACCTTTTATACGAGGTGAAACATCTGGCACCCTACTGGTATCCCTCTGCCCAGTCTTCCAAACTCCAATTGCTAATAGCTATCTGATCTTCTATTTTCTTTACACAATCTTTGGAAAATATGCTAATTTGATTTATCCATTTAATTTTACTGACAGTCTCCAATAATTCTCTGATATGTTTTGGGTATTGTTCCTTGTCTTCAAAGTCACTTCAAAAGGAAGAGTATAGATTATATCTTTATTAATGAACTATTTTTATAAACAACAAATATATAAATTGTGGAAACTCAGTCCCCCAGAGAAGGAAACATTAAAAGGGCAGAAAAATATATTTCTTCAAAGGATCTTAAAGAGGCAGAAAAGCATGCCCAGTTTTTCTTAATATCCCCAAGTCTCCCTCCCCCAAGCAGAAACCAGCTATGTAAAAATGCAGATGTAAACCATCCAGGAAGGTTGGAGGCCCTCAGCTAGAAGATTAAGAAGACACCTAAAATCTACATACCCCACCCAAACTCTAAAACAGAACATAATAGGATTAACCCACAGATGCCAAAAGGCACACCCAGACTCAGGTCAGAATACATGACACAGGAAATACAAAGCCTCAAACAGGAACAGGAAACAACTCCAAACAAAAGGCCCCAGAGGGTATAAAATCCCACTCCCTACATGTGTGCTCTTTTTTTCCCCAGAGCCATCTTTCTGTCTGGCTCTCCTCTTCAATAAACTGCAACCTTCTTTCTAAAGCAGTTGCCATGTTGTTTATCCCTGGCTTAGACTGAACCATGATGAAGACTTTTCCCTCAACAAAATAAAATCATCTTTATTTGCTATGCAACATGAGGTTTTTCATATTAATTTTCTGCCATTGCACTCACCTCCGCATTTAGGTTGCAGTCCTATACATCTTTACAAGCACAGTCTAACTTAGTAAACATGCATAGGATGTTTCATGCTGTGATGTATCTTAAATTATTTGTTAGCATGTATAACTCAGAAATCAAGAAATCTATCACGTTTCCACTCTAAATTCTATCTAATTGCAATTACTAAATCTTGATGGAATGCTTTTTATTATCTTAACCTTCAAGACAGACCATATTGAACTCTAACAAATGCACTACCCTTTGTCCAACAGCATTAATTGATGAGTTTCCCCCCTTAAACTAGTACAATGAAGCAAAATAACTTTGACTTCAATTGCTCTTTTTTAATCTCAGTAGGCTATGTGGCAGACATGCTAGGAATCTTTCATTGCAATGAAGAGCTCTAGTCAGTTACATCAATGTTGATAGAAAAGAATTTGAAAACAGAATTGTTTTGTGTAAATGAAAATTTGCTGTGAAGTTAGAAAAATTAAATGCCTTGTCCTTATTTTATCCTTACAACATCCTGCAATAAATGGAGTATGCAGCATTTTCAACTTGATCACATTTTTCTTCTTAGAAAGCCATGTTTCTTAAAAAGCATATTGTAGTAATACTACGGAATTTCTTTTGCAACATTATTCAGTCTACTTAAAAACTTGCTTAGACTTGTTTCATTTGGGAAGGTAGATGCATTCAAGATGTCCTTAAAAAAATGACTAAGGTCTAGCCAATCTGATATTTGCTGGCTGAATCCATGCTAAATCCAAACTTTTCCCAGTGAAGAGTGTATGCTTGGATTTCCCATTGCATTCAGTAGTTGGAATCAGCCAAAGACTAGTTCGATTTTCTGCTAGTTCTGAGCACATCAGCATTTCTCTGCCTTGACTTTTACCATTCCTGCTGATAGGTTACAGCCTTGTGCTCAAAATCATCTAGCAATTTTAGAGTCAGCAGAAGTGACTTGGGCCTTATGTGAACCCCACTGGTTGATGCTTTTTTAATTGAAATTGGATCATAAGAGAGACATAGGAACAGGTTATGAAGGTGGGTGGGTTGTCAAGGTACACTCAGCTTGTTGGAGTGGAAGATCCTATTATGTCTTTGGTAATATATCCCTATTATCAAAAAGAAGTCAAGGAATCCTAGAATTGCTGTACAAAATAACTAAAATAATGGATAAGATGATCCTGCTGATTGGGCACTTAAAGAATTCTGCTGAAATCTAAACAGCTACACTGACCTTAGTTATAACAGGTTAACATCTTAAGTTCCTGTAAATATGCTATCCTATAAATTACCTATCACTTGTTTGTCAAGAGTCAAAGTGCTTTTTGAATTAATAAAAAAAGTAGGAGGCTGTATTTATACATTATGTTTAGCTATATTTATTTTGTCATGGTTTGGTGATAAGTCACATTTGGCTTAGTCCTTACAATTTACTAAGCCATCTGTCCTGATTTACAAACCATATATGTTAGGTTCACAAAAGGGGCTAAACCAAAAGCAAACAAACCATATTGCAGGAAGCCAATCTGGGTTAGTTTACCATTTGCTTCCAAATTCAAATGCAAAGGAAATACTCCCAGAGAGGAGGAATGGGTCTTTTCTACTACAGGCAGATCTCTGCTTAAGATATTCTTTCATAGTCAGTCTTAATCTAGTGAAAATGTAAAGAACTATGTCTTGAAGATACCCTTCATTTCTTTGGATGGAGACTCTATAGTGAATAGGCATGCAACTATAGCCATATTGCATACCTGGGAAAGTAGGGATAGATAGCGGCAATAATAGATACAGTTTGTGGTAATTACTGCACTGGTTAAGTGTATGCTAAATAGCATGGCAAGTAAAGGGATGCAGAACTGGCTCAGTCCTCTTCAAAATATGACCATCCTCATCAAACTGCAGAGCAAGAAGAAGATTTAGAAGGCAAAACCCAAGGTATTAGAGACCCAAAAAGAAAACAACCTTCAGTTATTATTATTTCATAACTTTCTGTCCTGGTGGGAATCTACAGCAATCTGGATGGACAATTGGAGTGCGACATATCCAATCACTTGTCTCTTTTTCCTCTTTGACAATTTTCTCAACACTGGGCTCTCTCCCTCCCCTATTTTGATAGAATTGTCAAAGAGACTTTTTCCCATTTAAAAGCAGGAACCAAAAATGACTCTTAATCAGTTTAATGCATACAAAAAGGATAGACAGCAAGTAATCATAGTATTATCTTCCCATTAAGGATATTCTTCTTTCTTGGAAATGCAACTAACTAGTAACATCACATTTCTGAGAAAGCTCTGCTTTGAGGCTATCATCTGTCTTTAATAATATTAAAATAAATTCTTAAATACCATAAAAATAATTTGCAAAACTTGGCTGATTTTTGTGCCAAAACTCATTTGCTTTTTTTTCTCTCTCATTTAGCATGTCCTTTATGGATTGCCTGAAAAAGCGTTGTAAAAAATAAACGTCTTTCACCTCATCCATTTCTGGATATTTAGAATTTGCTGTCAGATTTTCTTTAGGTCATTTTATCTCCTCCTGGCTCCATTATCTTTGATCATTTAAAACTTGTTTCATCATGCTCTACCAACAACAAGATTTAGTTTTAGTAAATCTATGCAAGACCCCATAATAAAATGTAATTCTTTGTATCTGTATCTGGTATCTGTTATATAGAATTCTAATTTATATCAGCAATATAAGTGAGCATAGAAGATAGGAGCATATAATATTTTACAAAAATGTATCATACCATTTTTTCTTTCCATTATGAAACTCATGACAGCATAGATAGTTTCCAAGCATTTAACCTCTGCAAGGTAGTTACATCCTGTACCATATGAAAACCATAATGTCTGAGGCATCATAACCACACCTCTATTGGCCTTACAAACATCACAGCCCAGCACGTGGGGACTAGCCAGGTCTTTGTAGCCTTCTGAAAGGACAAGAGGATGGGCCTTCCAGATCTTAGAGAAATCCTACTTCACAAACAGACATCATGATAGTGAAGAAATATTTATTCAGTCTCACCAGTTGACACTGTTTGGTAGAGAAATTCTGGAATGCACTTATCCTTTCAGATCTGGTGTGATGGGCAAAAATCTTTGGGTAGAGATAGTTCCACAAGTAATGTCATCCTGTATCATTCAGGACTTTAAAAGTGATAAGCAGAATCTTGAATGGCACCTATAAGCATACTGACACTCATTCCACAAACATATAACTGAGAAGTAATAGGGTATGTATGCCCTAAATGACATATCCCATGGCATTTTGCATTGGCTGAAGCTTCTGAATGTTCCTTAAGAACAAGCCCATGTAGACCCCTTTGTAGTAGTCAAGTCTGGAAGTGACTAACTAAGGCAGTGGTGGCTTAGAGACCAAGTGCCCCAAACCCACACCGCCCCCTGGCCTGCCCACCTGCTCGGCCGCCTGCCCCTGCTCCACCCCCTGCTCCACCCCACCCACTCGCAGGGCTACCCACCACCTCCACGGCCCACTGATCACCCAGACAGCCCTGTAGCACCATGGCAGCCATGCCCTCCACCCGCACCCAGCAGCATCATCTGCGTGCTTCGGGGTGTGAAGGTGGAGTCTTGTCCCTGCTGCCTGGCTGCCATCTTCTTGGCTGCGCTGCTCCACACAGGCCATGCCCAGGGTCTAATCTCCGGGGGTCTTCTGGTGAGGAGGGGGACGTGGAGGGAGGGGGCTGGGGCAATGGTGCACGTGCCCACAGAGAGGGCTCTGAGTGCAGCCTCTGGCACGTGTGCCATAGGTTCGCCACCACTGAACTAAGGCATCAGTTATTGTGTCCAAGAATGGACACAAGTGGCACACAAGATGGTTTTGTACAAAAGCTTCCCTAGCACTGGATTCCACTGGATTCTTTAATCAGGAACTGCAAATCTAGAAGCTTCAAATTTTGAAACAATTTTATCCAAGAAGTGCTGCTTTACCAAGAATGAAGACAGAACATTTCCATATTTGGGGGGCTGTAAACCACAAAGCCAATCTGTTTTGTCAGTGTGAATTGAGTCACAAGGGTGAGATGAATATAAGGGGTAGATGAGGGTAGGACGGGTGCTTCCATTATGTAATCAATAAAAGGAACAGTCATGTACCAAGTCTCTTCATTGTCCCTCTCAATTCCTGGCAAATAGATGGGGAAGAAATGGAGGTAGTGACAGATTTTATTTTCCTGGGCTCCAAGATCACTGCAGATGGGGACTGCAGCCAAGAAATTACAAGACACTTGCTCCTGGGGAGGAAAGCCATGGCAAATGTAGACAGCACACTAAAAAGCAGAGACATCACCCTGCCAACTGTTGTGTATGTAGGATGCTTTGACTGGCACAGCCAACCTAGCATCACTGACATCACCCAGGTGATGAGATTGGTAAACCTGTGTGGTGGGAAATACATAACACCGGGTTCGGTGTTTCCTGATGAGCGGTTGCAAAACAAAGTAATTGCTAAGCCCACCGGAACTCTGTTGGAGGTCATGGAAGAATTAATGACCCATGAGGACAGCGAGTTATGGGAGCCCCCCCGAAATAGCAATGCTGAAAGAGGGTCAATTCATCAACAAGGTATTGTGGAAGTCGGGGGGGGTAGCTGGATTGCGAAGCGGAGATCGATGAAATAACCCAGAGGTTCGAGAAAACACCGATGAGGAGCAATCACTGCGACAATGCAGGACGACAAAGAAGACCAGCAGCAACAATAGCGAGACCACCGAGGGACGGAAACAACAGTCGCCGGGACACGGAACAAAAATGTGGCAGCTGTGGGTGACTCCACTCCAGGGCATCGTGCAGATTCTACAGTGCCAAGTATCACACATGTGGCAAGATGGGTCACATTCAGTCCATCTGCCGGAGCCGAGCCCGGGACAGTCTTCACGACCTAGATGCGTGGGCCCCAGGTAATTCAAAAACCCTGCACCACGGCTCCGAGCCCTTTCGGCCCCAGGCACTCACCTGTAACCGAGGGGAAAAGGTGGCATCCGGGACTCGCTATTCCATTCATCAATTATTAGGCCCAAAGATCAGAGTCGAGGTTCTCTTGCAGGGATTCCCTGCAAGATGGAGATTGACTCTGGGGCTGCAGTCTCCATAATTTCTTGGGAGACATTATCCACAATTGCAAATAAAAGCGGCCACCAGATCCACCTTAAACCCACTCCCATTCAGTTAACAGACTTCCAACGGGCACCGATTAAATTAATAGGCACGGCTAAAATAGAAGTGTGCTACAAAAAGTTTAAGGGCCCATTGGAATTACTGGTAACTGAGGGGAAAAGAGCTAGTTTAATTGGGCTTAACTGGTTTGGGGCACTAGGAATTTGGTTAGGAGGAATAAATACAATTCAGTCAAAGAATCTCGAATATGTCTGCAAAAAATTTGCAGATGTATTAGATGGGACGCTGGGAAAATACACGTCCCCCATTAAATTTAATTTAAATCCTGAGGTCTTGCCAATCAGGATTAAGGCCTGGAGAGTCCCATTTGCTCTCAAACACAAAATTGAGAGCAAACTGGAAAAATTAGTAGGCCAAGGGGTCTTAGAACCGGTAGAAGGAGGGCCCTGGGAAACCCCCATTGTCACCCCCCTCAAGCCCAGCGGTGAAATTCGCATCTGCGCCAACTATAAAGCGACATTAAATAGAGCAATTAATCCTCATGCTTACCCGGTTCCAACGGTGAAGCATGTTCTCTCGGCTGTGCAGTCCGGCGCCATCTTTGCTAAGTTAGATTTAACGCAAGCTTACCAACAGTTACCGGTGGCTACGAAAACTGCGCACGCCCAAACTATCATCACCCACAAGGGGGCGTTCAAGGTAAACAGATTACAATTTGGAATCTCAGCAGCCCCAGGTATTTTTCAAGAAGTGATGGAGAGAACATTGAAAGTTATTCCTGGGGTATGTCCATATTTTGATGATGTATTAATTGCTGGGGAGGATGAGAAAAATTTAGCTAGCAGATTAGAAGCTGTCTTGGAGAGATTCAGGGCAGCTGGCCTTAAACTTAAAAGGGAGAAATGTTCCATAGGGGTAAGGTCCACTGAGTTCTTAGGCTATAAAATTGATGCCCAAGGCATACACCCTACGGAATCAAAAATTAAGGCTATTAAAATGGCACCTGCACCAAAAAAGAAGGCAGAACTACAAGCTTTTGGGGGGCTAATTAATTTTTATCACACATTTCTTTTGCATAAGGCTGCTATAGCTGAACCTTTACACAGGCTGTTAGATAAAAAAACACCTTGGATGTGGAATAAGGTTCACAACAATAGTTTTGAGAACCTTAAACAACTACTGTCCAGCAGTTCCACTGTGACACATTTCATTGAGAATAAGCCCATCTGCCTACCTTGTGATGCATCCCCTTACGGAGTGGGAGCGGTAATAAGCCATTTGGAAGCAAATGGGTTGCAGAAACCCATTGCTTATTATTCCAGGACGTTGTCTAGGGCAGAGAGGAATTATGCTCAAATTGATAAAGAAGCTTTATCAATAGTAGTAGGCGTTAAAACAATTCATCATTATTTGTATGGAAGAGAATTCACTATTTTCACAGACCATAAACCTTTGTTGGGACTTTTCACAACAGACAGACAAACACCACAAATTATGTCCCCAAGGATGTTAAGTTGGTCAATATTCCTTTCTGCCTATACGTTCAAAATGGTCTACAGGCCGGGGAAGGAGATGGGACATGCTGACACATTAAGTAGGTTGCCTTTACCGTCCAACGACCCAGATCCAGCCTGCCAAATCTTAGCCATACAAGAACTCCCTGAATGCCCCCTCACAGCAAGGGATATTGCAGCGGGTACAGTGAGTGATGCTGTGCTAAGCAGAGTGGCACTGTGGGTACAATCCGGTTGGCAAGAAAAAACCCGGGACCTCAGTTTCAGCCTTATTTTGTGAGGAGGAATGAGATGTCCTCGCACAAAGGATGCCTATTATGGGGAAATAGAGTGAATTCCAGAAAAATCCAGGAAAAGGGTTTTGAGAGACTTGCATGAGGATCACCCGGGAATTGTACGTATGAAAGCATTAGCAAGGAGTTACTTATGGTGGCCAGGTCTGGATAAAGCTATTGAGGAACAAGTGGCAAGTTGCTACCAGTGCCAAAGATCCAGCCCTGAACAACCATGTGCTCCTGTACATAGGTGGGAGACAAAGCACAACCCGTGCTCTAGGGTACATATAGACTATGCAGGACCATTCCAGGGACAAACGTTCTTAGTAATAGTGGACAGTTATTCTAGATGGTTAGAGGTGGTGCCTGTTAAAAGTATGACGTCTGCAAAGACCATACAGGTGCTGAGAGGGCTCTTTGCCACACATGGGTTACCTGACGTAATTGTTTCTGATAATGGCCCTCAATTCACATCTACTGAATTTCAGGATTTTATCAGGGCCAACTCGATTAGACACGCAACATCGGCACCCTTCCACTCCTCCAGTAACGGATTGGCGGAGAGAATGGTAAGATCAACGAAAGACGCACTGCGAAGAGTGATAGCGGGCGACTGGCATCAGAGACTGGCACAATTTTTATTGGCTCAACACACAACTCCATGTACAGCCACGGGTAAGACTCCAGCAGAGCTGCGTTGGGTAGAAGACTTATCACTAGATTGGACAGACTTCACCCAGACAGGGTGGCCGCAGAGGCGGAACAACCAAACGCAGCTAGGGAACTGTCTGTGGAGGAATTAGTTTGGTACAGGAACTATGGACAGGGTGACAAGTGGATGCAAGGGGTGGTGGCTGACAAAACGGGACCATTGTCTTATGTTGTTGAGGGGGAAGGGGGAAGACAGATCAGAAGGCATATTGATCAGCTAAGGAAGCGGGTACCTGAGAATCTGCAACTTCAACAACCTCAACAACAAGTGGCTCACTCAGAGACGGAAGAAAGACCAATCAGTGAACCACAAGTGGTCTTGGCGGCGGGTCTACAACCACCAGTACCGACGGCGGCCTTCTCTGTACCAAACATAACTGCTCCTCGTTTTAGGCAAGAAACAACTGAAGTGAGCAGCAAAGCAGTCACAGCCGGACGGTCTAATCAGGAATCTGCCACAGACCACACAGGGACTGTAGAACAGGCAATGGGAAAAGAGTCCTCGCACGAAAAGAATGTTGTGGTCAGTAAGCCTGCTAACACAGAGGCCAGGAAGCCGTCGGGAAGGTACCCTGTCAGAACTCACAAAACTCCGGCCTGTCTTAAGGATTATGTGAGACCTTAATGGGAGGTGATTGTTGGTGTTAGATGGATAGTATTCGTTCTCGTGGGGGGGTAAGGGGTGTTGTGTATGTAGGATGCTTTGACCGGCACAGCCAACCTAGCATCACTGACATCACCCAGGTGATGGGATTGGTAAACCTGTGTGGCGGGAAATATATAACACCGGGTTGGGTGTTTCCTGACAGGCGGGAAAATAGAGCAATCGGCTTGGTCAGCTGGTGGGGCATCAGTAGAATATAAGGGGTAGATGAGGGTAGGATGGGTGCTTCCATTATATAATCAATAAAAGGAACAGTCATGTACCAAGTCTCTTCATTGGCCCTCTCAATTCCTGGCAAATAGATGGGGAAGAAATGGAGGTAGTGACAGATTTTATTTTCCTGGGCTCCAAGATCACTGCAGATGGGGACTGCAGCCAAGAAATTAAAAGACGCTTGCTCCTGGGGAGGAAAGCCATGGCAAATCTAGACAGCACACTAAAAAGCAGAGACATCACCCTGCCAACAAAAGTGCGTATAATCAAGGCTATGGTCTTCCCAGTTGCAATGTATGGCTGTGAAATTTGGACCATAAGAAAGGCTGAGCGCCAAAGAATTGAAGCCTTTGAACTCTGGTGCTGGAGAAGACTCCTGCAAGTCCCTTGGACTGCAAGGCGATCAAACCGGTCAGTCCTAGAGGAGATCAACCCTGACTGCTCTTTAGAAGGCCAGATCCTGAAGTTGAAACTCAAATACTTTGGCCACCTTATGAGAAGGAAGGACTCACTGGAGAAGAGCCTAATTGAAGTAGCCGACGGACCACTCGGGACGACAGGCTAGTAACAACAGATTTATTTAAGAGCAAAGGCAAACATAGAATAACTGTCCGGCTTTTATAGCCGGCAGCTGGTAGTGAGAACCAATCAGCGGTGTTCCTTTTGGCGCCCTGTCAGGCAGGGACCAATCCGCGTCGTCTTTTGTTGACAGCTCCGGCCTCCGCGTGTCTTGGTGTTTTGACAGCCGCGAGCTGTCAGTGGTTGCGCCTGCGCTGTACGGTGGACGCTTTGACAGCTCAGGCTTCTTCGTAGTCCGGCGTTTGACAGCCGCGAGCTGTCAGTGGTGGCGCCTGCGCGGTGCGGGGAACTTTGACAGCTGTCAAAGTTCCCGCGTGTTTTCTTGTCAGGCTGCTTTAGTTTATACGCTTGCTGCTGCCGTATTATTTGAACATTTAACATATATACATCTCTCTCAGGGGATTGTTTACGTATATAACACACCAATGGTGGGAACAGTTGAGGGCAAGAGAAGAATGGGATGACAGAGAATGAGGTGGCTGGATGGAGTCACTGAAGCTGTAGGTGTGAGCCTAAATGGACTCCAGAAGATGGTAGAGGACAGGAAGGCCTGGAGGAATGTTGTCCATGGGGTTGCGATGGGTCGGACACGACTTCACAACTAACAACAAAAGTAATCACAAGTATTGACTTCCCAGTCTAATTTTTTTTAACTTAACTCAATGGGTAAGAAAAAAACTTTCTTTTACAAAATGGCAAGTAAAATGTCAGAAATATAATCAGCCGCTTTAAAATTCAGGATGATTTTTTTTTACATCTAACAATATTTTTAAGCTTGAGGAAATCTCTTGACATTATTTGCAGTCACTGAGCCAAGCATAATTAATTTTGCTGTAAAGAATATTGTGAGTCCATGCTGTAATTTTAAGTTATAGTTCACTTGAAAAAAGCAAAAACAAAAGCAGGTGGTGCTTTTCTTCTCTTTTTATAGATTTAACTGACTGCTTTAATTCCCAACACAACAATTTGAAATGCCCGTAAATATAAATACAATCCTCATATGTTTTTTAATGTGCACAATAAGAATCTGCCAGAGCATGAATAGTCATTAGTTAGTGCAGGGCAACATCTGTAAAGCTACATGTTATTATTAACGACTATAAATATATTTACCATATTTCCTTCAGCTAATGAGAGAAAGTAGCCGGGACTTAAACTGGACAAATGTAATCTACAAACAAATTGTAGTATGGACTCCATTAAGAATTTAGCCATTTTTAGAATTTTGCATTATATTATTAGTCACAACACATTTTTCAGTCCTTCCACTACTAACAGCTAATAAACATTCTATAACTAGGAGTAGTAGTGATTTTATTGATTTTTATTGTCTTAGACTAGTGAAACAAGACAATAAAAGCAACAAGAGCAGCAAGAACAATAAAATTTAATGAATTTTATTTGCCCATCAGTCAGAGTTAAAAAGCACTAAAAGTGATAAGGTTCCTATATCTAACCATAAACTAAAATACAAAAAGCAATAGAAAACATTTTTTTCTTTATTTACTGAGCCGGCTTAGTGACTATGGGAGCCTTTGTGCCTCCCCTTAAAGAGTCTTTTTATCCCCGTCTCCCCAGTTAAAAGTGTTGTGCTTCTGTAAAGCTTGAAGTTTCTCAGGCCTGTGCAGGAGATGACCCAGGGGATCAGTCAAATGAATTATCACTTTGGAGTCCTGCCCACAAGAATCCAAGTCCTCCCACCAGTTTTGTTTTGATCATTAGTAGTTCAGGTTCTTGCTTACAGCTAGCATGGAATAAACTTGTACTCATTCTGGAACTAACCCTGATTCTCAGTTTCTTGCAACTTACAGCCTGCTAATTTTCCAGGATAAATAACTTCTGTAGCTGATATGATACTATTTGCTTGGGTGATGCTGTTTTGAATATATAGAGCTCCATAAGAGTGCGTTGTTTTATATTAACATTTTCTCCAAATAGAGACAGCTCTTCCCAGGTGAATTTTACTCCATCTCCAAGAAATACATTCAAGTTTGGGCTATTATGATTATTAAATCATTTTGAAATGAAAGTTTTCATCAAGTTGGGAGAGAATAAGCAAAAGCTTTTAACTTAAATGTGCAAGTATATAAATATCTCCTAGTTATCAACCTCACATCAACAAATAGAATACACTGTGTCAAGATTTCTCTTCAGGTAACAAATCCTTTTGTTATGATCTGTGTGGTAGCCCCAATTCATATGAGACGTTCTTTTAAACATAGAAAGGAGAGTGGAAAGTAAATTAATCTTTTAATTATTATCTTATGGCAGCATTTCTGCAACTTTAAGATGTGTGAACTTTGACTCCCAGAATTTCCCACTTAGCATTCTGGAGGATTTAAGTCCACACTTTTTAAAGTTGCTAAGTTTGAGAAATGCTGTCTAAAGGTTAGAGCCACCAAATGGAAGGATTGGAAGATAGCTAGGAGGACATCTGATAAATGCCCTATCAACTGGAGAAGTCCATTAATGTACTACAGCATCCATAACACATGGCTGTCCAATTTCTATTTCTTCTTCCATGTGTAGATCAAACTTTAAACTGCCAAGTCATCTTCTTGGCTTTGTCATTGGCTAAACGTAAATCATTATTAGTACATGTTTCTGGTAGTAGCCAACATACCAGCAGATGGGCCAGGCTCTGTGTCTCTCCACATTCACACAGCATGCAGTTATCAACTAAGAGCCTCCATTCCAGCTCTCAACCTATTCAGGGTCCTCCAAATAAGATAAGGGAGGTGGTATCCTTCAGTCAGATCCTCCTTTAATATCTCAAAACTAGATCAAATCTGGGAACTTCTATTTAAATACCTCTATAAAGGAGAGTCCACTACAGACACACTCACCCAGGCAGTTCTTTCCATTGTTGAACAGCTTATACCATTAAGGAAATTTTTCTTCTTGAAATTTACTTCCATTTATTCTTATCTTCTGGAATAACTCTGAATGGTTATCCTCAGCTTCTTAACTTAAAGACAGCTATCATGAGTCATTATAGTCCTCTCTAATTTGACATGCCTAAGGCCTCTTATTATTTGTCACACAGTAGATTTTTCCATCCATGCGCTTATCTTCTTGATTGTTTTCTTCTGAGAGGATCTAGTTCAGGGGTCTCCAAACCTAGCAATCTTAAGACTTGTGAAGTTCACCTCCCGGAATTTCCAAGCCAGCATGGTATCGGCTGACCAGTACAGAATGGACAGGAACAGTGTCTTATATCAGTTTTGAAACTATATTACTGTTGATAGAAATGCTATTTATTTGTTTGTTTAGTATCTACAGCGCACTGTTGTCCTATGTTCAATATAATTCTTAATGATACTCAGATCTTTTCATATATACTGCTGCATATTACGATTCCTTCTATCCTATACTTCTACCTTTTTTACTTTGTATTATTGGCTTCTATCTCCTATTCCAAAGTGCAAAGATCCTCATGAATCTTGATACTGCTTCTAAATTATTTGCATACTTCATTATTATACTTATTCTTTTCTTTTGATTAGGTCACAGTTTTTTCTTATATTAAATTATCCAAACAACCACAAAATGAATATTTAGAAAATTATGTGTCAGCTTGCTTTATTTTGTTTTAGTCAAAAGACCATACACATAGACAGATTCATTGCATTATTCTCTTTCAGGTTAATAACATTATAGTAAATGTACAAAAGGTTGACATATTATAATTTAATGCCTGGATGCTTTTTTGTCATGTGTTTACCTCTTGGCTAGTGCTTAACACTGAGTCACAGTGAAGCAAAATAATTTTGATATAGAATATTATGTTGATTGAGAATGCCATTCACCTTCATGAAAAGTAAGCAAACAAAATGAATTAATGGTAGGAAATATGTTGTGTCATTTCATTTATGGAGCTTCCCATACTTTTCTTGCTAAAATGGATAGCCAATATATTGTGTGTTTTTGTGTGTGTGCGAACACACGCACCATGTAAGTTATAATTTAGCAAAGTCGGTCTGTGACTGTAATAAAAATTTATTAAAATTATAATTTAGCACAAGCACACACACACACATACTTTAAGTCAATCATCTTTCTAATATGAATGTCATTAATTATTAATAATTCTTAATATTAACCTGCCAAGAACATTTTTAAAAAGTCAAGATATAACTATGACAGTACCATTGAGGTTCTGTCTGTTGTTCAACAATGTACCAATTAGTTGCATCCATTAGTTACAATGAAAATTTACCAACCGGCTTATCACCCAAGGCTGACATCTCTTGGTCTGGGTTCAGCTCAGTACCATGTTTGCGGGAATGCAATAGCTTCAACTCAGAGGAAACAGATCTCGCCATCTCATCACAGCCATGACTTTGACCCTTTTGGCTGTAATCTAGGTATACTCCTGCAGTAATGGAGGTTCCCTGGACTTTTAATGAACATTATCTTGTTACGTAATAACACAATATAATATCTTGTTAATAGTATCATAATGAAGAGATACTGTTACATAATAACATAAAAGAATTATGGACCGTAAGAGGGACCGTTTTTTGGACTGTTTTTCCCCCCACCAATAGGATACACTCCTGTATAGTATAAAAGGTAAAGGTAAAGGTTCCCCCGCACATGTGTGCTAGTCGTTTCCGACTCTAGGGGCCGGTGCTCATCTCCGTTTCAAAGCCGAAGAGCCAGCGCTTGTCCGAGGACGTCTCCGTGGTCATGTGGCCGGCATGACTGGACGCCAAAGGCGCACGGAACGCTGTTACCTTCCCACCGTAGTGGTCCCTATTTTCCTACTTGCATTTTTACGTGCTTTCGAACTGCTAGGTTGGCAGAAGCTGGGACGAGTAACAGGCGCTCACTCTGTTACGCAGCACTCGGGATTCGACCCGCCAAACTGCCGACCTTCTGATCGACAAGCTCAGCGTCCTAACCCACTGAGCCACCGCGTCCCTCTGTATAGTATAGTATAGGTTTATCTTTTAACTTTTGAATATTATTTTTATTATTGAGTAATAAATATTTGTCTTGGCAATAGGAAGAAAAGAATTCATATCTGATGTAAAATGTGTTTACCATTTATACAGAAAATGGATCATTTTTTTTTGTCCAGGGTAAACTACAATCTTATTTGACAATGAACAAATAGTTATAATTGATCATTGAACACGATATTATTTACTCTATATTAGGTAAATGAAATTTGATATTCTTTTTCTACTGTTTTTATATGTAAGGGACTTATTTTGATGCAAGTGAGCAGTGTTAATAATGAATATGTTCATGCACTATTGCTTCCAAGATGAGCTTTGCTGATAACTTCTTATGAGTAAGCTGCAAATAAATCAATTTTTAACATGGCTGATATAAAAAGCCATATGTTTTTTTTTCTATTTATTTTCTGTTTCAGCTGCCATTGAGCAGTGCATTAAAAGGTAACAAAAAGAAATGATTTATCAGATATGCCCAAATCAGTTCTGATAGATTTCATTTTGCCAATAATTGAAATATGTGAAGTGCCATAAGAATTAAAATATTTATCATTAAACCCCCAATTATAGGGTGAATTAAATGATTATACAAAGCTATTGGAATATTCTTTTCCTATAGATTAGCCATGGATCTTAGTTAAAAATAGTAGTTACTGTATGTGCTTCTATTGGCAACAACAGCTTTTGCTATTCAACAGAGCTAATTTTTTTCATTCAGAGTAATTACAACCAATTTTCCTCCTTCTATGCAGTTCCAAAAAGCCTGTATTCTCCATCATTATGAAAATATCATATTTTTATAAGCAGTTACATAAAAAATCTTCTCTTCCCTCTCCCTCTCCTATTTTTCTACTTGAAGAAAGGAAAATGAACAAGCAACACATTAAAACCATGAATTAGCATTGAATCACTACATTAAGAAGGCTACATGAAATTAAATATTTTCAGACTCTTTTTAAATAAAAATATGGGGAAAGAAGGCAAAATAGGTATAAAGGTGTTAATATATCATATTGTTTTATTTAAATATGATTTTAAAAACAAGGAAAAATATTCTGTTAATTTATGAAAATAATGATTTCCCTAACTCTTTTTGTTTTGTTTTCATTGTTGGAAAACATACATCATACACGTTTTATTTAGATACAGTAGTATTTTTAGTATTTGTACAGGAAATTATTAACACTCTAATGTTTGGATAATGTAGACCAGACATGTCAAACACAAGACCGGATCCAGCCCAATATGTGGTTCCATCCCTCCCGGGGACCTGCTGTGGAAACAACGAAGGACCGGCCAGCCACACCTCGGCACTGATCTACAACCTGGTTGCATCCATCAAAGCCAGAATGCGCTTAGCCTTAAATCCATGGGGCAGCCCCGCCCTGCCCCTGGGTTCATGCGCAAGCGAAGTCTGGCATCTCTGCTGGCTGTCTTGTGCCGCAGGCTGACTTCACCCAGGACGCTGGTGCTGGCTGTCTCCTGTACACACACCCATGGGGTGGGGCAGAAGTGGTGAGGCAGCTCCTTGCTGATTCCAGGCTGCGCCGTGGACCTTTCATTCCTTCCTTCTTTTTGTAGCGGAGAGGGGAGTTGGGGGGATCGGTGCTGTCTGACAACAGCGGAAGAAGATTTTATTATTATTAAAGCCTTTTGGCCAACTTCCTACCTTGCTCTCCCTCCTCTTGACTTGCCTCTCCAGAAAAGAGAAAATAAAATCTTCTTCCCCCAGTCACTCTCTTCTTCCCCTTTAAAAATCCCTCTGCAAGAGCCCTGCCCTGCCATCAGCCACCACAGAGGCCACCAGAGCTCCCGACCTCTCTGCCGAATCTGCAGAACTCCAGCAAAGCCTCCCTGCCAGCTAAGGCTGACATAAGTGATGTTGAGCTGGCCATGCCCACCCAGTAGGCCGTTCCCACCCTGGCCATGCCCACCCAGTAGGCCACACTCAACCTGGCCACGCCCCCCGCCTCCCCAAGGGCAACCACAATGCTGATATGGCCCTCAATGAAATTGAGTTTGACACCCCTGATGTAGACCATTAAAAATAGAAATGTAGAAAAGCTATCAATATCAGTATTAACTATCATTTAAAGTATCAGTGTTAATGTCACATGTAATAGAAATATTTCAGGTATTTGAAAATAGAATTATGATAATAAAAATAATGGGTGTGGAAATAAACTATGAGATATTGGTATCCCATACAGCTCGTGGCTTCAGTCTCCACATCCACAGACACGTGTTTGTGTTGACACAATCACAGCACTCAGGGCTTCTTACCACATAAACAGCTTTCCTTTCAGGTGACAAATGGGGAAGCATAGAAATTGGTATCCACTCAGTGTTGAATCTGTTCTTTACTGCACTATGTTTCCATGATGCTAAAAAAGGAGCCAATTTCAATCTGAAGAGGAGGATAGAATAGTGTTCTTGATTTCAACAGTTTAATTAAACCTGGTTTTATGGAGACAGGGCACTTCAATGTAGAAAGAGCAGGAAAAGGCATTTTGCGGAAATCTTCCAATGGGATCCTGCTGTCCACAATACTGTTAATAGCTGCCACTGTGGTTTACTAATAGCAATAGCACTTAGACTTATGTATCATTTCACAGTGCTTTGCAGCCCTCTCTAAGTGGTTTACAGAGTCAGCATATTGCCCCCAATAATCTGGGTCCTCATTTTAACGACCTTGAAAGGATGGAAGGTTGAGTTAACCTTGAGCTGGTGAGAACTGCCAAACTGCTGGCAGTGGCTGGTAGCAGAAGTAGCCTGCAGTACTGCATTCTAACCATTGCACCACCATGGCTCTTATACTGGAGTTGAACCACTTAACGGCTGAACAGTAGAAGTTCTTCTAAAGACAGATGATGGCACCAGAACAAGGAAGTGTGGCTGAGATCCTGAATGTTAGAGATGCTATTTGTGCTGGACCCCCCCCCCCAGATTCCTTTTCTGTTTCTTTATTATTATTGCACTGGAGGAAGGGGCTGGAAACGTATGTAAACTAACCAGACTCTGAAACTGTTTTATCTTTTCACATGTTGATATTTACAGATAGAATGTAGTATTGCAGGCAAACTCTGCCCAGAGCCTGCAGTTTGATCCTGGCTCGGTTCAAGGTTGACTCAGCTTTCCATCCCTCTGAGGTTGGTAAAATGATTGTTGGGGGCAATACGCTGACAATTGTAAACTGCTCAGACAGTGCTATAAAGCAGGGCTTTTCAACTCGTAGTATGCGTACCACCAGTGGTACATGAGCACCTGGCTGGTGGTACACGAGCCCTAGCTAATTGGAGTCAGGATGGGAACCAGTTAAAATGGAGCCGCACAGACCTGGAGGAGATCAGTTGGAGCTGCAGAGCTTGCCTGAATCCCTAGGATCTGCCACATCGCAACATACTAATTGGAGCTTCTGGTGCACCCAGAAGAGAAAAGAAGGAGGGTGGAGAGAGGAAAAGGTATAAAAGGGGCAGACTGACCTGTTTCCAGAGGAACAGCAAGCGAGGAAGGGTGAGTGAGCAAGTGGCGTGTTTTGGGGGGAAGGGCTAGCAAGCGAACGGCTCGTGCCCAACTCACTTGCGGAAAACATGCTGCTTGATACGGCTGTATCAGCTGTAGCCCACTGATCCTGGGGCTTCACTTAGCAAGCAGCATGATTTCTGCAAGCAAGCGAGCTGGGCAGGAGCACGGGATTTGCATTTCTGAGTGCGGCTCAGCTGTAGCTGCACATGCCGATCCCGTGCTCCTGCCCAGCTCACTTGCTTTCTGCTTGCTTTCCGCAGATTGCCCTGTTGCCACCACAGTTTCTCCCCCACCCACCGTGCAGATCATGCTGCCGTTGCTGCCATTTCTCCCCTCCCACCACACGGATTGCTCTGCCACCACCAGCATTTCCCCCCACCTACCGCCACTTGGAAAAGGACTCTGTAGCCTGGATTGGGCCACAGGGGTGCTGCAAAATCCGTACATGGCCATGGATTTGAGCTCCAGAGGCTTGGAAAAGGTCTCTGCCACCCAGATAGACCGTGAGGGTGCAAAATCATTCTGGAGCCATAGATCCAGGTGGCAGAGGCCTTTTCCAGGCCTCAGGAGTCTGGATCAGGCTGCTGGCGGTCTGCAAAAATCACTCTACAAGCATACCTGGACTTGCACTGGCAGCTGCCTCCACCATCCAGCCCAGCTTTGCCCAGCTCTTGCAGCTGCTCCCTGACTCCCAGTACAGAGAGAAAGAGAGCGAGAGTGCAGGTGTGCATGGAGAGGTGGAGGGGAAGAGCCTGGCACCACCTTCCTCTGGAGTGATGGCACGTGTGCCCACAGGGACAGCTTTGCATGCCGCCTATGTCACCCATGCCACACGTTCACCAACACAGACATTAGGGCGTTAATAGACTTTGGATGCACCCGCTGCCTTATCAGCCCAACACTAGTAGCGAATTTAGGAATGCCGGTGAGGAGGCTGAAGAAATCAATTTCATTTGGTCAATTAGATGGGTTCATAGCAGGGGGGATGCCTGCCACCCTAGCAATGCTACCACTTCAACTCACCCTGGCAGACCACATAGAAACTATAATGTTCCTGGTATCCCCTGGCATGGAATGTCCCATAATCCTAGGCATGGAATGGCTAGCCAAATGGAACCTACAGGTGGACTGGAGAATGGCAGAACTTAAGTTCCCAAAAGGGGAATCGACCAAGGCAACAGTCCAGCCCCAATCAGGGGAAACCCCGACTGAGAAAGCCACAATGGGGGGTGGGTGGGGAGGAATTACCCGAAATACTAGAGAAGTATAGAGACCTAGCTGCATTGCCGCTGCATCGGTCCACGGACTGAGCAATAGAAATCAGACCCAGTGCAAAACTTCCAAAGCCTAGGTTATACTCTGTGAGCCTGCAGGAACTGGAAGAAATGCAAAAATTCATAGACAAAAACTTAGAAAGGGGGTTCATTCAGTCAGCAAAGCCAAAGATGGCCACCCCATTATTATTCCGAGAGAAAAAAGATGGAACTCTTCGCCTCTGCGTGGATTGTAGAGTTTTGAATGCCATAAGCAAAAGCAATCTATACCCTCTCCCCCTCATGAAGGACATGCTATCTCACCTTTCAAAAGGAAAGATTTTCACCAAGCTAGACCTAAGGGAAACATGCTATCGAATTAGAATTAAGGAAGGAGACAAGTGGAAAACCGCTTTCAATTGTCCCTTAGGGTGCTACCAATTCCGAGTTCTACCTTTTGGATTACAGGGAGCTCCTGCCATATTCATGCAACTGATAAATGATGTACTGAGGGAGCACCTATACAAGGGCGTGCTCGTTTACCTGGATGACATCCTTATATTCACAGAGACCATGGATGAATATGTCAAACTGGTCAGGGCAGTCCTACACAAACTGTGGGCAGCCCACCTCTATGCCAAACTTTCTAAGTGTGAATTCCATAAGGATAAAATAGACTATCTGGGATAGTGCAAATCCCCAAAGGCTATAGAAATAGACCCCGATAAAGTCTGGGCAGTATTAGAATGGGTGCCACCCTGCCCGAGAAAGCAATTGCAGAGCTTCCTGGGTTTCGCTAACTTTTATCAGCACTTTATTCCCTCTTTCGCCAAAATAGCTTTACCAATCATGAATTTAGTGAAAACCAGAGGGGAGGGAAAACCCAAGCCTAGCTAGCCATTGAAATGGACAGTAGAATGCCAAGCCACATTCGAGAGGCTTAAAAAGCTGTTTTCCATAGAACCAGTCCTAAGGCACCCTGACACCAACAAGCCTTTTGTAATTCAGGCAAACACCAGTGATGTAGCAGTGGGGGCTGTACTATTACAAGAAAATGACGGGGCATTACAGCCATGGGCATACACATTGAGAAAACTCACCAAAACTGAGCAGAGGTGGGTGGTCTGGGAAAAGGAGGCGTACACAGTGCGGTGGCTCTTCTCACATGGCACTTTTTGGAAGGGAACAAAATTCCTTTCCAAGTGTGGACCTACCACAAGAACCTGGAAGCACAGTGGTCACAAAGCTCATATGGATAAGGCAATTTATACATGTGAATCCAAGGGAATTAAAACAATAAATAGGTTTTATTCTCTTTTATAAGATGTTATGTGAAAAATATATTTGGTTTCTACTGCTGAACTATCTGAGTAGATAGATGAGTTTTATACCACTGTTCCTTTTGATGTGAATTATTACATAATACTCAAGGTAACTAACTTGAGTTGTTACTGTAAAAAATGACAACACATAATTAAGCCATGATGCCTAGGATAGGATGAATTTCTGTTGGACTTAAATCATGCTTCATTATCTTACAACATGCAAGCGATAGTATATTTGACTTTACTGTAAATAAAGCTGTATGTAAAGTAAGCTGAATGCCAAACTCCAGAACCTCTTGTGAATCTGGCTGCTCTTTTTTGTTGTTGTTTGCTTTAACATACCACATTTGCCTGGAGGACACGAAACTTCTATGCAAAGCTCTGACAGTTGTCATGTAACTTACTCTGTGGAGGGAATTATAATAGAGGAAGAAAACAGGAAGAGATGCAGTAAGGAGTCCCTGGAAAGAATAGAAAGGGATTTGCAAAACACCAGGAAGGGAGAGATAGTGAGCAAAAAAGGAATGATAGTAGCAAGACAAGGGGATCCTGTGGAAGTCTCCCAGAGTTAGGGTTTACTCTTATTTTAATTTTAAAGAACAAAAATAGGTAAGAAGAGGATGCTAACAACAAATGGGGAAAGTAATAAGTAGAGCCTCTTAACAAAAAAAAAACCCTGTTAATATTTCAGTGTCACAGTATTTCCAAATTCATAGAATCATATGGCTGAAAGAGGTCACAAGTCTAACCTCCTGCTGGATTCACTATACTACCCCTGAAAGATGACTAGCCTCTGTTTGAAAACCTCCAATGAAGGGGAAGAAACTATTTCACATGGCAACCTGTTCCACTGACTGGCAGCTCTTAGTGGCAAGAAGTTCTTTTTAGTGTCCAATTAGTCTTTAAATCCTTGATGTTCTGTCCTAATAGTTCTAGTCCAAGAGTATGGAACAAATGAAGATAAGTCTGAAGTTTCTATAATGTGACTGCTTTTCGGGTACAGGTAGTCCTCCACTTACAACAGTTCATTTAGCGACCGTTCAAAGTTACAATGGCACTGAAAAAAGTGACATGACAATTTTTCAGTTACGAACTTTGCAGCACCTCCATGTGATCAAAATTCACATACTTAGCAACTGGTTTGTATTTATGACCATTGCTGCGTCTCAAGGTTGTACTGCTAAGCTTGTAAGCCGCCCTGAGTCTTCGGAGAAGGGCGGGATATAAATGGGATTAAAAAAATAAAAAAGGTTATGTGATTACCTTTTGTGACGAGCAAAATCAATGGGGAAATCAGATTTACTTATCAACTGGAGTGATTCACTTAACAATTGTGGCAAGAAAGGTCATAATATTAGACAAAACTCACTTAATAAATGTCTCATTTAACAAACAGAAATTTTGGGCTCCATTGTGGTAAGTTGAGGAGAACCTGTATTTGAAGACATCTATCATATTCCCTCTCAACTTTCTCTTCTACAAGCTGAACAAAATTAAGTTTTCTATATAGGGCTTAGTTTCCAGGCCTCTCACCATCTTGATAATCCTTTCCAAAACTTCTTCCAGTTTATCAGTTTTAAAGTATGGTATACAGAACTGAACGCAATGCTCCAGGTGAGATATGAGTATGGCTGAGTAGAGCAGAATAATTACTTCCTGCAATCTAGACTCTACACTCACCTTGAATGCTCCTTAAAATGTCACTTACCTTCTTTGCAGCTGCATTACACTACTGGGCCATGTTGAGCCTGAGATTTATTAATAAACACAAGTTCTTGTCACTCTGAAAGTGCTACTCTTCAGCCAGATTTCCCCATTCTATACATGTATCTTTTGTTGTTCTTACTTATATGCCTAACTTGACATTACCCCGTTAGATTTCTTTCTGTCTATTTTTGTCCACTGTTCTAGCCTAAGACTTGGATATCTTCCCCCCCCCTCTCATGAATTAGCCACCTTCCTAGCTTTGTTGAGATATTTGTGATAATAATTACATGGATTGGTTATTTGGAAACACATTCACATGCCCATAATCTTCCCTTTTCATAACTATCACTTGGAGGACCATAGTGAGTCTCCAATCAGAATTTGCTGCCAAGCCATCATGCTGATTGTAATATAGAAGGGAGGTCTGAATGACTTGAAAATCTTACAGATGACTGTAGCCATTTCTTTCCCATGGCCTTTCATTACCTAACAAAAGCAGGCTATTTATAGAATAGGAATGCAAGAACCAGATTTCTGTTAGTTTTGCTTCTCTGATATTCTCAGTTGGGATTATAGGTATGAGTTGAGGAGCACACCTCCAAATTGTTGAATTTTGAAGACAAAAGACATCTAAAGAGATCAATAAAGGTTACTTTTAGCTGAACTGAACAGATGAACCTTGTCATATCCTGTAGCTGAAGCTGAAAAGCCAAAGCAGTTCTCCACTGAAGCAGCAAAAATTCAGCACTGACACATTTTGTGTGTGTGTTTTTTAAAAAAAGAACAATATTATTCTTAGCATTTACTAGATGAAATTTTGAGTGGTATATTAATTTATTAGCAGATCACCTTATTGGGACTAGCCTGCCCCCTCCTGCATTGGCAGAAGGGCATTCTGCAGACCCCATCAGTTAGGAATTTTGACTGGTAGGGTTCAGAAGGGGAGCCTCTTCTACTGTGGTTCTCATGCTCTAGAGCATCATGCTCCCCAAGGTGAGTTCTGCATCTACCTTTTTAGCCACCCAAAAGGCCTTGAAAATGTAGCTTTGTCAACTAGCCTGAGGCCCCAATGAGAGTGTGGCATTTTGGAGGTAGCTAAATGATTAGGGACGCGGTGGCTCAAAGGGACGCGGTGGCTCAGTGGGTTAGGACGCTGAGCTTGTCGATCGGAAGGTCGGCAGTTTGGTGAGTCGAATCCCGAGTGCCACGTAGCAGAGTGAGCGCCTGTTACTCGTCCCAGCTTCTGCCAACCTAGCAGTTCGAAATCACGTAAAAATGCAAGTAGAAAAATAGGGACCACTACGGTGGGAAGGTAACAGCATTCCGTGCGCCTTTGGCGTCTAGTCATGCCGGCCACATGACCACAGAGACGTCCTCGGACAAGCGCTGGCTCTTTGGCTATGAAACGGAGATGAGCACCGGCCCCTAGAGTCGGAAACGACTAGCACGCATGTGCGGGGGAACCTTTACCTTTACCTTAAATGATTAGGAAACTCTCCACGTCCTCTCTGTGTGCACTTTGCTCCCTCCCTCTCAATGGTCAATTTTATTTTAATTGAATTTTTAAATTAAGATCCATACTTATTATTTTAAAGTTTTATAGTGTATTTTAATTGAAGCTTTGTAAGCTGCCTAGAGTCATTTTGCTGAAATGGGCAGCATGTAAGTTTGCTAGACAGACAGACAGACAGACAGACAGACAGACAGACAGACAGTGACTATCTATCTATCTATCTATCTATCTATCTATCTATCTATCTATTTATAAATAGGATTAGCAATGAATATTTTTAATGGATATATGTTGGTCAAAGACCATAATGAAGGTTTACTTACCTACCTATCTTTTAAAGGACAGGTGAACAGTAACCATAAGAACATTTTGTTTATTAAATAAGTTTCCTCAATATTCTGGAGGGAAAAAGTTGAAACAGTTTATCTTCAGGATAGATACTTTCACAGCCATCTTTCCTGGCCGTGTAGTATACAGGTCCTCAGTGGAAGGCAGGCTGGTAGTTGTTTGTCGACTTCAGTTCCCTGTTTAACACAATCATCCCCTAGCATCTAGTAGACAAACTAGGCCGTTCATGCTTAAACACCCCTTTGTGCAACTGGATTCTTGATTTTCTTACTAATAGGCCCCAATATGTGTGTGCTGCAACAAATATTTCTAACACCATTTTCTTGAGCACAGGTTCTCCTCAGGGCTGCTGTTCACCCTGTTGACCCATGACTGTTGTGCTAGGTTTGCCACCAACCTTACCGTGAAGTTTGCAGATGATACAACAGTAGTGGGCCTTATTCATGATGACAATGAGGATGCTTACTGCAAGGAGTTTGAGGGTTTGATGAACTGGTGTAAGGAAAACAGCCTAGTTTTAAACACTGGAAAAACCAAAAAGATCATAGTTGACTTCAGAAAAGGAAGGCACAGCCATACTTCTCTCTGCATTAATGATTCATCTGTGGAGATGGTTACCAGCATCAAATTCCTGGGTGTGCAGTTAACAAGTAAGCTGGCAAGACACTGGGGAAGTGGGCACAGCAGTGCCTGCATTTTCTGCGTTGCATGAGAAAAGCATATCTTCCTTCCCCTGTCCTGACCACTTTCTTCAGAGGGATGGTTGAGAGCATCCTGTCATACAGCATCACAGTCTGGTTTAGAAGTATCACTGCTTCAGACACGAAGGCAGTGCAGAGAGTGGTGAATATGGCTGAAAAGATAATTGGCAATTCCCTCCCTTCCATCAAGGAGATAGCACATAAGCGTTGCTTCAGCAGGGTCCATAAGATTGTCTGGGACACTACACATCCTCTTCATGAGCTGTTTTCCTTGTTACCTTCTGGGAGGAAGCTCTGTGGTATCCAAAGCAGAACATGCAGATTCAGTCACAGTTTTGTTCCATACAGTATTAACCTTGTGAAGTCTAAAGCTTCCTCCTTCTGTTATGTATTCAAGATGGACAGTGATTAATATTTATATGTTACCTATATGCAAGGGTGTAGATCTATACCTATGTTGTATACAGGTTGTTTAAATGCTTCCACTTTGAGAGGAAGCAACTAAATTTCATTTTTAATGTGTGCCATTGTGCCCACAGTAAAAAATGACAAAAAAGGTTATCAATCTAATTGATTTTTTTTCTGGAGTTCTAAGTATTCGTTGAAGTCTATGTCTGTCTTGTTTAGTTGCAGTTCCAAACCAGATAGTTATAGAGATGCAAATGACAGACTCAATCATTCCTCTGTAGAACTGTATCAGCAGCTCCTTGGGCAGCCGGAGCTTTCTAAGTTGGTGCAGGAAGAACATTTTTTGTTGTGCTTTTTTGATGACATTTTTGATATTAGGTTTCCATTTTAAATCTTGAGATATTATAGGACCTAAAAACAGTAAAGATACCAGCCTTCAGTTAGACCAGCACTTGGGAGAGCAGCAATAGAGATCTTGGAAAAAAATGTTCAGATGCCATGATGTGTCCATAACTACAAAGAACAAAATCAGTGTTGTTGCAAAGATACAATTTTGAAGTACAGAAAGATAAATTGGAATTTCTACATTGTTGTATACTGATTAATATAGCCAATAATGCAGTTGTCTTAGAAAAGTGCTATGGTATATTACTTATATCTCTTAAAAATTAAAATTTTAGTTCTTAGCCATTCTGAATCCAGAATTATGAGAGAAGGGTTGCAGTTTGTTTGAGTTATGAGACAGAGCAGGAAGACCTTAGTACCATGCAACACTTTAGTTTTCATGTCGAAAACTGGAGCACATAAGCTATAAATATAGCATCTGTCACAACAGGTCTTTAAAACTGCCATGTACTTTCTCAAGATTGTGTGGCAGCTGTAAACAGTGCAATCCCACTGCTGTAGATGGTTACAAACTGGTAACTCTTTCACGCTTTCACACATGTCAAAACACCTTTTGAAAATTTAATCAAAAACAATGCTCAGCTCTTACACTGTCTATGCAGTAAGTTATAGGGTTGACAAATGTATTTCACATTGATTTTGACTGGGAAGATAATAGTTTTGCTGAGAGGGAGTGGACACAAATTAGAAAAATACAGTATATACTCAGATTTCCAATGTCTAATTGTTTCAAGATGCAAGAGTATTATGAATCCCAATATAGATTCAATTATTTTAAGAATGGAAACAAAAGTAGCATTCATTTTTCACAGTGGTATTCTGAGGGTGCCCATAAATAGTTATAATAACTCTTATTGTTTTTATAAATCATATACATATTTTACTCATATAAAACTACTACATCTATGAAAAGTATTAATTTTGTTTTGGCATATTTTTTAAACTGAAGAATTCCATCATTGACCTTGGACTGAAATTTGAAGTGTTACAGTTGAGAGATACAGTAAAGTGAAAAGTTAAAGAGATTTGACAGTTATCCCTAATATGTTCCCAAATAAACCCTTATTTGCAAACTAGTTAAATGTGAGATGGATTGTATGACAATTAAAGGAATACATTATTAGGGTTGGTCACCCAGTGGGCCAGGAATTTAGACTGGATTTGACTTTTTAATCCACCTAGTAATTAAAGAGATAGGCAGATGTTGTTTAGTGGGATAAAGTTATCATCTCAAGATGCAACCTGGCTGCCTTTTGCAAATCGCTGGCATTGACTTTGTCAGGGTGCAATGGTGTTTAAATAGTGATCCAGATGTTTTGAGATTGCACCCAAGACGTCTATCACTATTGGTGCCACTTTTGCTTTCTTTTGCTGCAGTCATTCTATTATTATTATTAAAGGCCTCTTCATTAAAGGGGAAGAACCATAATATTGGTCCATTATGAATTGGTAGTTAGATGATTTTCATCTTCCCAGTCTATGACTAAGAGCAAATCATCAGACCAAAATCATCAGGTGAATGAATTACTTATCAAATGTGCAAATGACACAAAATTGGGTTAAAAATAAGCTAAGAGCCTTGAGGAAACAATGCTCACTGAGAGATGGTCAGAGGAGCCCAGGTGAAGGTGGGAGATAGCTTTCAAAGCCTTCTTGATGTTGGAATAAGCAAGATCCAGTGTATTGTCCCCTCTGGTTGCAAAGTCCACATAATAATAATAATAATAATAATAATAATAATAATAATAATAATAATAATAATAATAATAATAATAATAATAATAATAATAATAATTTTATTTGTATACCGCCTTTCTCCCGAAGGACTTAGGGCGGTGAACAGGGCAATACATGTTAAAAGATAAAAATACAAAAATTAAAAGAGATTAAACAAAGTGCCCAAAACTATAACAATAGGTTAAAATACATTAAACAGTAATAAAACCCGACCCCATCCCATCAGGCCAGGCCAGCTTGTTCGAACAAATAAGTCTTTAGATCACACCGGAAGGAGCGGAGGTCGGGTGCCATCCGGAGCTCAACCGGAAGATGGTTCCATAAATCTGGCACTCCCACAGAGAACGCCCTCCCCCTGGGGGCCACCAGTCGGCATTCTTTGACCGGTGGCACCCTGAGGAGGCCCTCTCTGTGGGAGCGTACTGGGCGGAGGGAAGTTGATGCCGGCCACAGGTGCTCCCTAAGGTATTCCGGACCCATGGAATTTTGATGGAAATGTGGCAGGGTAGCTTTCAAATCCACTTGGTTAAAGTCACCCACTGCAATAAATGTGCCTCTGGGTGAGTAGTTTGTAAGTCACTGATGGTATGACAGAGAGCCTTCACGGCCTCTTCTCTGTTTGCATCAGGGGAGATATACACAGCTGAGATAATGGCAACAGTGAATTCTCTAGGCAGATAGAAGTGTCTGCATTTGATGGTCAGAAGCTCCACATCTGGGGAGCACAGACTTGAAACCACCTTGGCATTATTACACCATTTGTCATTTATATAAAAACAGACACCCTCTCCCTGGGATTTGGCACTAAGAGTAAAACTCCTGTCCAGTTTAAATGTTGACAATCCAATCAAGCTAACAGCACTATCTGGGACAGAGGGCTTTAACCAAGTTCCTGTTGCAATGATGACACAGCAATTTCTCACCTCCTGGTTAGTTGTTAAATCCAGCCTCAAGTAATCCATTTTTGGTTCCAAGGAACGAGCATTTGCAAACAAAATCAACAAAAGAGACACTGTAAGGTCTAGCTTTTAGCCTAGATGTTAGGCCTCTGCATTTGCCACGCTTCCTGTTGTGGTTACACCTCCTCCTTTTCTTCCAAAGATGGTCAGCAACGGAGGGAAACTTCCCAGCTGCAATGGCTGCTCCTCCACTCTGCCCCTGTGGCCCGAAACACTGCCTTCACTGCTCAAAACACTGAGCACGCTGCTGTTCCTACCTCCAGCAATTTCCTTTCTTCCTCCTTGCTCTTCCAGACATAGCAGCTGATCTCCCACCCTCTGTGCCAGCAGCAGCCAGCATCTCTGTCATTGATTTTATCCTCCGAAGTAATCCAAGGCCATGCAGACTCTCTCGAACAGTTTTCTCCACTGTTCCTTTCATGCTAAATTTCTTCATCTCCAGTATGGACTGACATTCGTATGAAAGTTTAGCAGCCCAACTCTGCTTAGTTGTCCCTATTTCTGAAAAGTGGTTCGGTCCAGATTGTTTAGATGGTGGAATGATATACAACCAAAGAAGTTTTATAGGCCAATTCTTATGATGAAAAAAAGATTGCCAGTTATGTTTGAATTTCTTAGTTCTTCAATACTATGTTAGATGAACTGTTGTTATTGCTATCAGATTAGCAAGCTTGTTGGTTCCACATATTATTGACAATATATTTTCTTACATAAGAGAATTCATGAGCTTAGATTGTTTATTGTTTAATTTCTTGAGTTATATTGCACTCAGTTTAAAATAATAATAATAGGGATGCATTTATATAAGCAGAATTAATACAGTATATTTTGCTATATCTTAATCACGCAATTTGTATTCAGTGTGGGGACTTACAGTTGATTAATGAAACTGGAGGCATAACCATTAGATGGTGCTTGGAGAGTGTGGGTCATAAGTCGTTGATAAAAAGAAAGTTTTCAACAGAAAATAGCACAATCACTTCATAAGACACTGGTTTAAAAGCAAAACATGTTCTGAGCAATTTTCAACACCTAAACATAAAGGCTGAATTTTCACAGGGCAGCAGGGAGTAATGAAAACTTATACATCAATTAACAAGGAATCTGTAACACCGTAGCTATTTATTTCTCTTCACGTATTATTTTTGGTCATATCAAGGAAGTAGCTTGATTTCTTTCTCTCAGGTATAGTTACAATTTAAAATATATGAGAGTCTTTTCATTAGTCCATCATTGGCTGGAGATCTCTCTGAGATAACTCAAGCTACCTTCTAACACTTTGGCTTTTTTTTGTTGGTCAATAGCCTTTTGCTTCAGGATAGCAGATTGTTCGCACTACTGACTAACATTGCAGATCCAGTGATGGCAGTGTCCTGCTTTTAACAAATCCGATTAAAAATACGAATCCCAGGCATGTTAAAATTGACAAACAAACGAACACTGGGATGGAATTAAAAACTAAAACAGTTTTTATTGCTAAAAAATCAAGCTTTCGTTGGCCAACTGCCAACGTCGTCAGGATGAAGATGCTGGGGTGGGGATGAAGATGCTCCATGTGTTATAGCCATAACTCTGGTCAGTGCAAGCATTCACAAATTACCTCATTGCATCAAATCCAAGATTGCATCAGCACACAACCAATCTGCAATGTCGAACACAAGGAAGAAGAGCAACAACCATTTAAGACCCCTGGCATGAGAACATGGACAATGATCAGAGTTATGGCTACAACACATGGAGCTATAAACAATTCACTTTTAACAACAGATACCCAGAGACAAATACATCCCCAAAAACGGATGCGCGACAACTCAAAGAAATATGGCAGACCTCAACAAACAGATCTGAGCGCGCTCCATGAGCAGAGTGCAGACACCAACAGTATAAACGGAATCTCCCCACCCCAGCATCTCCATCCTGATGACGTTGGCAGTTGGCCAATGAAAGCTTGATTTTTTAGCAATAAAAACTGTTTTAGTTTTTAATTCCATCCCAGTGTTCGGTTGACAGTAGACAACCAAGCACTGGTGAGATTATCTGCCAGAATTGGGTGAGGATATGCTTCATGCCATGCTAGGAAATAACCTTTCCTTGTACTATGATACACACTCCATGCTTGAGATGTGATGAACAAGGCTATTAAAGTCTTAGGAAGTCAGAATGGCTGTGAGTATAGAAGTCAAGATGGAGTTGTGGCCACAGGTACCCTCAGCTGCAGCTGTTATACCATTCTTGCTGGATGTTTTGTTGATAATTTCATATGGCTTTGCCAGCCCATGTTTGAACTATTTCCATTTATTCTGGTCTTTAAAACAATTTGGAAGCTGCTGCTAATCTGGAATGCATTGTCCATGTTATACCAATACTTTGGGAATTGTGGCGGTTACCAGTTCTGAATGTAATTGGTTATTACATTTAAAGCCCTGTGTGGCTGGCTGTTTGAGAGGCCATTTTCTTCATATGGAATTGCCTGTTCAGTGAGATCCAGTAGAGGAAGCATGCTACAAACCAATGAAGTATTGTTAAAGGATTGGGAATTTTGAGAGCAAGTTTCTATACAGAGTCCCTTCTGCTCTGGCCCTCAGCCACAAAGGCAGAGCATCTCTGCAATCATACAGGAGGCTCAGTCTCTGGGAATGATTGAGATAACTGATGATGTTGTGCCCATTGATTGTAGAGTATGAATTGTAATATTGTTGTGTTTTATATTCTTTTTTATTCTTACTGTATTTTAGCTTATCTACTATAATGGGGGAAGTACAAACATATTAGAAGGGTTTTTTAAGATTTTTTTTTTTTTTTATTGAAAAGTTTTATAAAATACAATTTTCCTTTAAAAAAAACCCACCTTCCCCCTCCCTCCTCCCCTCCCTACCTCCCCCCTATCTCCCCCCCTCCCCCTCCCCCTCCTCCCTCCCCTACCTCCCCCCCTCCACTTCCCCTCCTCCCCCCTCCCCCCCCCCCCGACTTCCCAGAGCAAAATACAAGGTATATATCTAAAAGGCAATCATAAACAATCATATACTAACAATTATAAACTCTAAAATCCATCACTCTCTAGCTTGTATATAGTAAACCAATCCTTAATAATACTAAATATATATAAAAAACTAAAATAAAAGAAAACTAGCATCATTCCCATCTATATTCTTCCACAATTCACTATTACCTTAACATATTCTCATTTGCACATTAATAAATAGTTCTTACACAAATTAACCCACATTAACCCACAAAACTTTCTTCCTCTTCCTCTGTAGTAAGTTGTCCATTAATTCCAAATTAAAAAAAAAAATCTATTACCATACATAGCATCCCAAAACTTTTTTTTTTTTTTTTTATAAAAAAAAAACACAACTACCACTTAACTATAAATATTTTGTGGAAGTTCCATAGATTTCTACTGATCTTATTTTTTTTCCTTTTTTGAGCGTTTTAAGGCAGCACGCGTCACCCTCTGTTCTCTAAGATCATCCAAAAGAGTTGCAGCTTGAACTCCTCCTGTACCCTTCTCGTCTATCTGTGCATCTTCATCCTCTTGATGTTCTCCTTCTCCAGATCCCTCTGCAGCTTCCAGAAGTGTTGATGGGGTTACTTTCAAGACATTATTATAAAAATCATGCGCTTGCTTCACATTACTCAAACAGTACCTTTTGCCATCATACATGAAGCTCAACCCAGCTGGAATCTCCCATCTGAACCTTATATCTCTTTGCTTGAGCTCTTGCACAAGAAATATAAAATCCTTCCTTCTCTTTAAAATCTTTGGAGGAATTTCTTTTAGAACCAAAACTTGTTGACCAGCAATCACAACTTTGGTATCGTAGGCAGCTTGTATAACTTCATCTCTAATTTCCCTTTTTACAAAATAAACCACCACATCTCTAGGCAACTTTCTCTGTTTAGCAATCCACGAATTCACACGAAACACTTTGTCCATACCTTGTTTTAATTCAGATGCTGGATGGTTCAATACTCCCTCAAAAGCCTCAGAAACCAGCTGCTTTAAATCTTCCTTAATATTCTCTTTTAGGCCTCTAATTCTCACAGCAAACTGCATCTGGTAAAATTGAGCCAAGCTCTGTTCACTGTCGATTTTGTCTTTTAAATCTTCAATTTCCAATACTTTTGCTTCTAATAAAGCATTCTTTTGAATCAAATCTTGCACTTGATCATCCAGCACCTCCACACATTTAGCAACTTTTTGCACTGAGGACAAAATGTCTACCTTCATTTCTCTAAGTTTCTGTTCCATCCTTTCTTCCATTCTCTGCTCCAATTTCTCCAATTTCTCCTCCATCTGTAGAAATTTAACACCCATTGACTCCAAAATTAACTGGGTATGTTTTTCAAGATCCTTCGATGTCAATACATCAGGAGAATGCAACGCCTGCAGCAATGATTGTTGTTGCACCGGAGAATTTCCAGCACTCCGAAAAGTTCTAGGGGGAGGTTTAGCCGCCATCTTTTACTTACAATTGTGACGCACTTTCACTTTAAGTTTTAAGCAAAGTCCATCAAGCTTGAGAGTAAAATAAAATCTTCTTCATCTCTTCATCTTTCCCTCTTGTACTGCTCTGCCTGCTCTTTCCCTTTCATAGTCTCTCCTTCAAGCAGGGATGGTCGCAGACGCCTGGCTCTGCTCCATGAAGTCCGGAGCAGAGACGCTAGCCAGCTGGGAGCAGCCCAGGCTACGGGGGAGTTCAATCCTTCAGCCGCCCAAGCTCCAAGCTCAGGCGGCCCCGGAGAACTCAACCCCCACCTGGGGGCTCACCTCCTCCTCTTCTCCCGAGGAGGGGGCTTCAGATTCGCCCGAACAGCTGATCGGCGCTGTTTCGGGCGAAAAAACACCAGCTGAGCCGCGGGCAGCCCGGGAAGGCTCCCTCCGTCGCCGCGGAGCCACCGGAAGTCCGGGTTTTTTAAGATTTAAGCAGAATAGAAATTGTAGTAAATAAAATATATGATATATTAGTATTTTTCTGTTTTGGAACTTTGCTATTTTACTTTTTAGCTTCATTAATTAACTGGCCTTAACTGAATATTTTAGCTATCCGGTAGACCTTGTTGAAACAAAAATATGGGATATAAATATTATTACATGAATTTAAAATTGTGCTTCAGTAAACTGTAATTAATGCATAATATTTCAGTCATCTGATAGAAAACAGATGTTTATCTGTAAATTCAGTTTGGTCATGACAGAAAAAGGTTATTTTCCCCCCAATTTATCAGATATACTAACATTTCAGAAATAAAAAAATATTCAAATGTGCAGTTTTTCCATATTACCTAAAACTATTTATATTTATATTTGGTAAATAATTTAGCAACAAAATGAAAACTCACTAGTATACATTTGGGAATGATTTGTTATTTAGAAAGAAAAATACCCAAGTATCTGCTAAATTTTTCTAACCTTCTTAGGACTATTTTAATTTTCTCTATTTTCCCTTACCCCATACTGGATGGATGGAGATAGAGATAGAAATACATAGGAAGTTTTCTTTGTTTGACGTTTTCGGTTACCCTTTTCCCCCCTAGGACATGAATACTTGTACAGTTGTCAAGAACATTTCTAATTGAGTGTTGCTGGGCATTTTGGCCAATTAGAGCTCTTTGTTGCCAGAAAAAAAGCTGCTTTGTTCTTTAATTATTCCTTATTTTGTTGCTATGTTGCAGGAAAGAGTAATGTGCCAAGAATTGTTTGTTCAGAAAACAATTTTATTAGATTAATTCTATACTTAGAATTCCCTCTGGTAATTGACTTGAGAGTTACATTGACTTTAATAAACAGCAGATCCAATGTATTCTGTTGCCCAAGGCAATTTCAAGTAGTGCACTGGGATTTAGGTTTACTAAAAGGGATATTGTAATATTTTACACTGCACCTGATGACAATGAGCTGGTTTAGGGTGGCTTAGGGTGTGTTTTAATATACATAGGGTTTGCCCTCATCACAACAGGGCTTAATATATGCTGCCTAAGACAGGTTCTGTATTTATTTGTATCTGTATGCATTTGAAACATCTTTATACTACCTGTCATGCTCTATCCTCCAGATGGCATAAATATTAAAATATACTTCATACATTTTTTTAAAAGACTGGTAAAATAATAGAGATGCAACCTGTCCAGTTTAGTAATTAGACGCCTTCCCCAATGAAGCTCAGCAGGACTTTTACCTGTAGCTGTGCAGGGTGTAGAATGTTGACAGAGCAAGAAATCTGCCAGTCTGTGATGCCAGTCACCTGTGATAATGCACTTGAGTGCCTCCTTTGTTGTCCTCACCATGCATTTGGCTTGTTCATTGGAAGAAGGATGAAATGGTGCAGACGTAGCATGTCTGATGAGGTTAGCTCTAAGAAAAGCCTGAAACTCAGCAGCAGTGAATTGAGCCCCATTATCAGAAACCAAAACATCAGGCAACCCATGTGTTGCAAAGAGCTTTCTCAGCACCTGGATGGTCCTAGCAGTAGTCATATTAGGGACTGGAACTACTTCCAGCCATTTTGAGTGGCTATCCACTACTATCATGAAAAGCTGTACTTGAAAAGGCCCAGCGTAGTCTATATGAACCCTGGACCAGGGAGTACAGTATGTGTTTCCTCCCACCTATGAACTGGGGCCTGAGGCATTTCAGGCCTAGACTTCTGGCAGAACTTGAACTTGAACTTGATCCTCTTGATCCTCTACAGCCTTAGCCAGGCCAGGCCATTAAAGGTAGCTTCTAGCTAAGGCTTTCATGCGTACAATGGCTGGATGGCCTTCATGTAAGGATTGTAAGACTCTGTCCCTCAATGAAGTGGGGATTAATGACTCTGTTGCCCCATAATATGCAGCCCTTGTGTGCAGACAACTCATGTCTCCTGACAAACTAACTTTGAAAGTCAGAGCCTGGACTTTTTTCCAACCAGCCTGTGTATACCCATGATAGTACTCTGCTCAGAATTTTATCTGTGGCAGTTTCAGCAGCAATATCCCCTGCATGGAGGAGAAACTCAGGTAAGTTCTGAATGAACAATATTTTAGCAGCAGGAGCTGGATCAGGTTACATTAGTGGCAGTGGTAATCTGCTGAGGCCATCTGCATGACCCATTTCCTTCCCAGGTTTATGAATTAACTTAAATTTGTATGCAGACAAAAATATAGACCATCTCAGTATTCTTGGAGATAGTATGTGAGGAGTTTGCTTATCTGTTGTGAATAGTCCCAAAGGGGATTTGTGGTCAGTGTAGACAGTGAAATGCCTGCCATATAAATAATCATGAAATTTCTTAACTCTAGCCACTATGGCTAAGGCTTCTTTATCAATTTGTGCATAATTATGCTCAGCAGCAGACAAAGTTCTAGAATAGAATGCAATAGGAACCTGTTTCCCATTCTTCTCTATGTGGCTTAAGACTGCCCTCACCCCGTAGGGAGATGCATCACATGCAAGACATACAGGTTTAGACTCAATGTAATGAGTTACAGTGGACTTTTCTGAAAGGAGGGCCTTGAGATCCTGGAAACTTTTTTCATGTAAATTAGTCCATTTCCAAGGGGCTTTTTATCAAGTAGTCTGTGGAGGGGCTCTGCTATTGCAGCCTTATGAGATAGAAATGTGTGATAAAAATTCAGGAGGCCCAAAAATGCTTGCAGCTCTCCTAGGAGTCATTTTGATGGCCTTTACATTTGAATCAGGAGGGTGAATCCCATTAGCATCGATACGGAACCCCAAGAATTCAGTTGATGAGACTCCTGTTATGTATGGGGTTTAAGCAACATTTTGCCAAATACCACCAGGTGGCACTGTACCATTACCGTATTGGCTGGTTAGCTTTCGGCGGGATATTCAGATGAATGGATTGGCCGAGAGCATACCTGGCAAGGTATATAAAGGGTACAGGTAACCCCCTTTGTTCAGTACAGTCCTACCCACAATAAAGAGCTGTTGTTGTACTCATCTGTCTGCTGTCTGCCATGTGGTCCAGAAACTACTACACAATAGTGGCGACTAGGATGGGATTCTGCTTCACTCAGAGCTGAAATCACTAGCTGAAGTCACTAGGGAAAGGAGGGAAAGAGTATCTTTCTCCAATTCCCTTCTCTCGAAGCAGCATCCACAGGACCGGACACAGCATGGCAAAAGTTGGTCAGATCCGTGAATTCGACGTCAGCCATCCCGAATGCTGGGAATCACATCTGGGCCAGGTTGAGGGATACCTGCTGGTCAACCGGATCACTGAAGACCATTTTAAAGTGGCGGCCCTGCTGTGTGTCAGCGGGCCAGCCGTTTACGATATAGCTGTTGGGTTGTGCTCACAGGCAGCTATTGGAACTGTTTCCTACAACTATCTCATGGCCAGATCAAACAAGCACTTCATGCCGTGGAGGTCTGAAATGTTCTGGCGTTTCAGGTTTGTTCAGCAGATCCAGTTACCGGGTGAACCGATGGCCGACTTTATAGCGGCTGTGCGACAGGCTGCCCGTCTCTGTAAGTTTCCCGATTTAGAAGAGTGGCTTCGTGACCAGATCGTTTTCGGTCTAAGCGAGCAGTGGCTGCAACAGAAATTGCTCATGAAGCCGACAATGAGCCTGCAAGAGGTGCTGGACAAGGTCCTGGCATACGAGGTGCCCAGTGACTCAGGCCAGACCACTCACCAACCCAGCAGCAGCTCTGGGGGATCAGTCCACCATGACAGCGCTGCGTACGGCAGAGCTGACGAAGACGAAGTGACTGAAATGGACGCGGTACACCAGAGGCCGGACAATCGACAAACCCAACAGTGCAGAGATAAAGGGGCCAATCGGCAGCCAACGCCATCGCAAAAATACACCGGAGGGTTCGGCGTTGAAACTGCCTCAGGAGGAGGATCAACCAGTCCCAAGTGTGCCGGCTGCGGAGGAAACCATGCGAGGGCGGCCTGCAGATTTCGCTTGGCTAAGTTCCAGGTCTGCAGAAAAACAGGCCACATTGCAGTGGTCTGTTGGAGTCATTCCTGGGACGAGAATGCGTTGCAGAAAGGTACCGGGAAACCCCTAGTCACTGCCTCAAATTCCTTTGTGCATCTGAGAGCCGTATCCCATACTGGGGTCCATTGGTTGCTCACCCCTAAAATTAAATTAGAGGTCCAACTGCAAGACGTGCCTTGCAAGATGGAGCTCGACTCTGGGTCCGCTGTCTCTATAATTTCTTACGAGACGTTTAAACTAGTGGGTGGCCGGAGCAAGCAGTGGGCACAATTAAGACCGACTAATCTTAAACTAACTGATTTTCAAAATGCACCCGTTAAAATTAAGGGGGAGGCCACCCTGTCAGTGGGGTTCAGGGAGTTCCGTGGGCACTTGGATGTCCTAGTAGTGAAGGGTTGGAGGACTAGCCTATTGGGGCCGGACTGGTTTGGGGCTCTGGGCATAGGGATCTCTGGGATCCATAGCACCCAGGCCAAGAGCCTCGAATCCATCTGCAAAACATTTGCAGACGTATTTGATGGCAAGTTAGGAAGGTACACTGGGCCAACCATTAAATTCAAACTGAACCCCAACATCATGCCTGTTAGAATTAAACCCCGGAGAGATCCCTTCACTCTCAAATACAAAATTGAGAACAAATTAGATAGGCTAGTGGAGCAAGGGGTGTTAGAGCCAGTAGAAGGGGGAGAGTGGGAGACCCCTATAGTTACCCCACTGAAGGCTAACGGGGAGGTGAGGATCTGAGCTGACTATAAGTGGTCGGTGAACCGGGCCCTTAACCCGCACGCTTACCCGGTTCCGACAGTCAGCCACGTCCTCGCCTCTTTCCAGGGCGGCGCTATCTTTGTGAAGCTGGATCTCGCACAGGCGTACCAACAGCTCCTGGTTACCAGGGAGACACCAGACGCCCAAACCATAGTAACGCACAAAGGAACTTTCAGAGTTAACCATTTGCAGTTCAGTGTCTCTGTAACTCCAGGCATCTTTCAGGAGGTGATGGAGAAGACTCTGAAGGGCATTCCAGGAGTGTGCCCTTACTTTGATGATGTCCTCATCGCTGGAAGTTCTGAGGAGGTATTGGCTGAGAGACTTCAGGCTGTTTTTAGCAGATTCCGCTCTGCAGGGCTCAAACTCAAAAAAGACAAGTGCAGCACTGGGGTGGCATCCACAGAATTCCTAGGGTTCAGGATTGATGCCAAGGGAATCTACCCTGCTGAATCCAAGGTAAGTGCAATCAAATTGGACCCTACCCCCCAAAACAAGGGGGAACTGCAAGCATTCCTGGGGCTCCTTAATTTTTTACCATTCATTCCTACCACACAAAGCAGCCAAAGCAGAGCCTCTGTACAGGCTCCTAGACAAGCAGGGTGCATGGAACTGGACCAAGGTCCATGACAAGAGTTTTAAAAATCTAAAGGAATTAGATTTCTGTCACCCACTTCATAGAGTCAAAGCCCATTTGCATCACTTGTGATGCATCTCTCTATGGAGTGGGCGCAGTACTGAGCCATTTAGAGGAGAATGGGGAACAGGTGCCCATTGCTTCATCAACTGGCTTTGCTGATAGGCCTGCACTAAATCAAGTTTAGCAAAAATGGTTCCCCCTTGCAAAGAGGCTAGAATATGGTTGACTATAGGGACCGGGTACGCATGTTGATTTAGGGCCATATTTAATGTGCATTTGTAGTCTGCGCAAATGCGAACTTCCCCATTGGACTTAAGTGGGGAGACAATAGGAGTTTCCCACTCCCCCCCATCAACAGGCTGTAATACACCTTGCTCTACTAACTTATCGATTTTGGCATCGATTTTGTGTTTTAAAGTGAAGGGAACCCTGCGAGGCTTGACCCTAATTGGTACAACGTTAGGATCTAATTTAAAAGAAATTGGCAGGCCAGTATAAGTTCCCAGTTTTGACTTGAAAACATCTGCGTATTCTTCACACACAGCCATGAGGTCTGCTGTCTGAGTCCGGTTAATGCCTGTAATTTGAATGCCCAAGGCCTCAAACCAATCATGTCCAATAAGACTTGTTTTTTGGCCCTCTACTACTATGACATCCAGGTGCCCCTAAAACCCTTTAAATTTCACCAACAAGGTGGCTTCACCCTTAACTTTAACGTGAGCATTCTGAAAATCTGTTAAAATAATATCTGAGGGCCTTAGTTTAGCCCACTGGTTACTGTGTCTGCACAAAAAGTTGAATGTGTCATGCGAGATGATCGATACTGCCGAGCTGGAGTACAACTCCATCTTACATGGAACTCCTTGTAGCTCTATCGAGAGCTTGAGTTTAGGCTTAAGGGGGTGACGAGCCCTGGTGCGGCAAACGCTTCTCTAGCTTCTGAAGAACCCCACACTAACTGGACCCTGGGCCCCAGTACCTCTCCTAGTCAGTCCCTGCGACTGGTGCTTTGGTGGCCTGTCTCTCTGGTGGGCTCTGCACACCACCGCAATGTGGCCGGTCTTTCCACAAGCTCTACACGTGGCCAAACAAAATCTGCAATTGGCGTGGGAGTGGTTGCCTCCACACCCCTTACATCTAGGTAAGAGAACTGCCTTGTAATCATTCTCTCTTGGGTGGTTGTCACAGTTTTGTGCGCTAGGCTGTTTTTGGGGCTTGTTTATTTCGGGTTCTTCATCTTCTGACGATTCTCCGCTGCATTTGGCGACCTCAAGGTGGACAGAATCTTCTGCTTTTGAAGATTTGGTGGGCTGCACTGTTTGTACTGCACCTCCGGCTGCTTCATCAGCCATGACCTTGTCCTGTGCTTCGGCGAATGTGAGATTTGGTCTGGTAAACAGTCTCTGCTGAAGGGTTCTGCCTCTAAGGCCACAGACGAGTCGGTCTCTCAGTCGTTCCTCTAAATTTGAAAACTTGCAAAGATGTGCGGCCTGCCTTAGGCCCGCGATAAACTCTGAAGCTGTCTCTCCTGGAAGCTGCACTCGTTGGTTGAATTTAAAACACCATGCCATCTCCGACATTTTGGGCTGAAAATGCCCGGTCAGCTTCTTCTTAAGGTCAGCAAATGATACCGCTTCAATGGGTGTTGGCGCGAAGAGATTTTCCGCTAGATCGAAAATCGCTGGCCCACACACGCACAGCAACGTAGCAGCTTTTGGGCCTTCCTCTGTGTTAGGCATATGGTGTTAGCCTACAATGTTGGGTTGAAAATATATTAACCATAATGCTATGTCTTTAAGTTGTTAATTGGCCAATGGGTGTGTAAGTGTTCTCATGGCCATAAGAGGAAGCTAGGAACGTAGCTTTTCTCTCTCTCTGAATTCACTGATCTCTACTATTACTGTTTTTGCTCTGCTGTTGGTTTACTACTGTTGTAAACCTGAACTGTGTATTGACCTCTGGACTGGTAAGAAGACTTTGTAGTTTGGATTACTCCTTGGACTGTTGCTATTGTTTATGACCTGGACTGTTTATTTTTTGACTGTGCATTTTTGTTCTTACACCACCTCAAAAGTAAACTACTTTTTACTTTTATAACTCAGTGTATTCTTGTGTGACTTTTACTGCTCTCAGTACCCTTCCTTGTCTGTGCAACTCTTTGGTAGCACAAGGAGACCTCTGCACAATGAATTCCTTAACACTCTGCAATCTGGTTTGCTCGTAGATAGTTCTCTACTTGCGAGAGGTAAGATGGCCAATCTTCTGGATTTTTAATGTCAAACTCTGAGTTTGCCGACCTTCAGCATCTTTTCATCGATTCCTGCATTCTTGGATCCTGCTTATTAGGCTCAGGGAATGCGTCCTCTGAGCATGCGGCCGCTAGTGTAGCTTTACTAGCCGGCCTGGGGGGGGGAAGATGCCTCTTCTCTCCAGCGAGTAATGCTGACCCCTTGTGACTTCAGCCCTTAGGCAGTAAAGTAGGATCCCATCCTTGTCACCACTATTGTGTCATGGGCTCTGGTGAGCAGGAATGAAGACACACAGCTGAGTACAGAGAAACTCATTCTTTTATTAAGCTGGAACTGTACTGGGGACTTGGGGTGCATCTCGCCAGAATATATAGCCAAACCCTCTGGTATTAACCAATCAGATTGAACCCATGCTTGCCGCCCAAGGTTGACCAATTGCAGGACCGGAGACGTCCTGTCTGGGTTGCTGGAGAGCCGTTAACTCTCCAGCAACTCACATGGTGAGGTACCAAAAGGCCAGTACATAACAGACAGGTTCTGTAGGGGAGGGCAAGAATTTTAAGGGGAGGAAAAACCCTGTTTATAATGTATAAATAAGAAAAAATATAGAGAAAAAGAACAAGAAACCAGCCTGTAGTTGGATTAGAAGGACGGAAAATGGAGCTCTTGTGGGTGTGGTAGTGGACCAAATCATCAAAAGTTCCAAGAAGGAGGATGAAAAAGGAGGGGATAGCAATAGTTCCTATTAGTATTTTTATATGCATTAACTCAGCAAACTCCTTGGCTTCCTGAACACACAGTCCTTCTGGAGAAGGTATTCAGGCCAGTTTTGCTTCCTTAGCTGATCTGAACCCAAATGACCAAAGGCAAAGCCAACTGGCTTTTCCAGCTTAAGTTGAGGTGAATAGAACCATCATGTTGGTGATACTAACTTTCACTGCCCAAAGATCCAGTAACTTCCTTGTAGCTTCCAGTAACTAAGCTACAAATGCAGCTTAGTAGAAGATCCTAATAGGCCTTTGCCTACTTCAGAATTCTGCTAGCTGGGCTTAAGTCAAGACTATTAAAGAGAACTGGCCTCGGGTTTCCAGTTTGATGTCGTGGTAGAACGGGTGCAGGAAGATGGGACTCCATATTTTGCATTAGATTTTGCCTCACTGGGGACTAGCAACTCAGAAAATAGAAGGAAAACTGGAGGAAGTAGATCCAAAGATGGAGGACCTAAAGCAGGGGTAGGCAACCTTGGCTCTTTTATGACTCGTGGACTTCAACTCCCAGAATTCCTGAGCCAGCATGGCTCAGCTTGGAAACCTCTCCCTTTCCCCTCAGCATGGCTGGGTCCACAAGTCTTAAAAAAGCTGAGGTTGCCTACCCCTGACCTAAAGGAAAGAATTAACTGACAGATTCAGACAACTGAAAAACTAGATGACAGAGCGATAATATCGGAAATGGAAAGGACCATCTTACCAATCAAGAATTCAAATTTGAGGAAAAGGAAGAAGAACTGATTGAATGGAAGATAGAGCTGTTAGGAGAACTGTGGGAATTGGTGAAGGAGGGAGACTGTTTAATGAATATCAATGGGTTCATTCTTCCAAAAATATTTTAGCCAAATGGTCTTTCATATTCCATAGAATATACACAGAGGAAAAATTACTTGATGATTCAAATGCATTGACTTGGAAAATTAGTTGGCAAAGGAAGAAAGCTAGAGTAAGACTGAAGAAAATAGAGGTTTTCATCCATTAGATGGGATATTATATTATTAACTAGATGTTTGAAGATGGTGGAGAATAGATAATTGCTAGAAATACAAATATTATCATAACTAGAAAGAAAAGATTTGTAATTAGAATATTAGATTTTGGTATGAGAAGGTAAACAGGAAAATGCTAAGAAGTTTGAATAAGAGTAGTTTTTAGTTACCCAAATATAATTTACTTTGAAATTATAAACAATAGAGACATTGTGAACACTGAGGGGAAATTAGAATTTAAAAAAAAAAACGAAAACCGGAAACTGATTGAACATATGAATATTAAGTGCAGATGTAATTAAGATATGTTTTGGTTACAAAAGTTATCTAAAACTAACATTATTGATATTATGAGAAAAATGTAACAAAGATGTTGATGTTCAATTGTATATTTATTAATAACAACAATTTGCCTAGTGTGGGAAAACAGGTACTACTGGTAGAAGAGAAGAATTTGATGATGTAATATAGGAGCCAGACTGAAGAAGTTAATATATACCACTGAATTACTAGTGGACCCAGATAACACATTGTCTATTAAGTATTTGACTGTAAAACTAGAAAATTAATAAAATATTTGGAGAAAGAATCTCAAAATGATTTTTTTTTGCCCAAGAAGGCTGTTCAAGTACCTGAAGGCTTCTCAGATCCAATTGTCTTACAGTTGTCTTTGGGACTTTTCTATTACATTCAGAGTGATCAGCATTGATTAGATTTCTAATCCAACCAACCTATATGCTTTCCTCATCTCCCCTTTGATATTCAGACCGAGCAAAAAATCATACCAACCTGGTCACTTGATCCTCACAGTATGATGAGATAATGTGATATTTCCATTTCAAATAAGGTAACAATTCTATATTTGTATCCACTCATAAATATTGAGATACATAGATTATATGCAGTTATGCAAATTCTTTTGTTTTGTTTTGTTGGTGGCCTGTAAGTGATCACCCTAGTTTGCACTCACATTTCTGAATATGAAGGAAGTCACACTTAACCAATTTCTGAATAAAAATATTTAATATTGCTTTTCTTTTTTTCTTTTTTTTACAGAAAGTAGGTTGTGACCATAAACTGATAAACACAAAAGCCCAGTGCCAAGGATTATAAGCTGCTTTTCTGTTCTGCAAATATTTAAATACAAAGCTTCTTACTGACACCAAGTTCAGTGGTAGCATTCTCCATCTCACCTCTTGATGTCCATTTGTCTTTTGACTTTAAACAGAACAGAAATAACTAGATAATGACTTCAAATTAAACAAAGTTTCATTTCCTCACTGTAGATCCTTACAGATGCTGTCAACAGCAGGCTTTCTCAGATGCTGTGTGTCATTGCTACTGGCACCACAAAGGTAGTCTCTCTCTCCCTCTCTCATTTTGCATTGTGAGCATGATAAATTATGCAATTCCAATTTAAACTGGACATGTCAAAACAGTGTTCCCTGTTTGTAGGCACAGTTCTTTTTCCCCCCCAGCTCTATAATGAGTACAAATGCTGTCACAGCAAAGTGACAGTTCATGGCTCATAACTACTGGTAGTCATAAATATAAGTATGAAAAAAATAGATGGATGTCCCAAAAAATCTTAACGCATTTTTTTTGGTAGGCAATTATTTGGGTTATGCATGACTTGAATACATGAAAACTATATAGCCATATATACACTTACATATATACAAATATTTCCTGTTTCTATTCCATACAAAATGAAGAAAGAAACACACACACATGCACACACATAGAAAGTGTATTCAGTTAACATGGTGTGCTGTTTATAAAAACTACAATATTAGTGTAAAGCGCTATCTGCTTGGCCATCAACATTTCATTATTTCTCTATATGAGTTCCCAGCATGCAGAAAGGAGGGATTTCAGAAAGTCAGCTTATAGTCAGACATTATCCAAGCTACACAAAGATACTTATGCTAATCAAATTTGGAAATGTGAAAAACATAAAAAATGTGAAAAACATTTACCATGCATGGTGGATTTGCAAAAAACAAAAAATGGATAAAATAAGCGTGAAGATACAAAGAATTTTAAATATCTGATTTTTTTATTGGGATTTCTGGATATTTATTTATGGATGACTGGTTTTGTATATGTTAATATGATTCCTATATGTACAAAGATGGAAAACACTGAAATCATGGAGGAATGGATTGTGAAGATGGCATTATTTGCTGAAATGGCAAGACTGACATGTTTGAACAGAGATAAAACAATAAGTACCTTTATAAAAGACTAGAAACATCTTATGGACTTTTTGCTGAAAATAGGAACAAAAATTAATTAGTGATTTATGGACCTGCTGATTTAAAAAGGTTGAATATGGGAAAAGTGATCCATACAATGTAATCTTAAAGAGAGAAAAAGGATTATATATATATATATATATATATATATATATATATATATATATATATATATATATATATATATATATATATATATATATGTGGTGTGTGTGTGTGTGTGTGTGTGTGTGTGTGTGTGTGTGTAAAATAGTCCATGCAATTATGTTGAGGAGACCACAAAATGCCTTTAGAAGGCTTCATGAGCATGAACTGGCTGATAAGTGAAAGGAAAAACAATCACAGGTATGGGCTCATACCATCGAGCACAACCACATGTTTAACTTTACAGAAGCCAAAGTCATTGCTCATGATGCAACTAAGGGGGGGCACCTGCTAAAAGAGGCTTGGTTATCCAACCAATATTCTGTCACTTGGCACATCGAATTATTGCCAGCCTATCAGATGTTGCACCAACATGAGTCAACAGGCAAGAAGTTAGAAAGGATGAACAAACAACCACTGCCTCCCGCATGAATGAGAGAATAGAGGACGGCAGGTTCTCATCAATTAATGTGTCATTACAGTGAACGATGATGAGAAGGCAGACTGGACCCATAGACATAGGGAGAGGGCACCAGACTGGTGTAAATGATGAGGCTGATACCAGGGATGAGCGGCAGCCTAGGACAGCAACAGTGGGTGCAGAAGTGTTAAACGAGCAGTGAGAGGATTGCTTGCAGCAGGATGAATGCTCCCTATGGGCAAGGTGAGTGGAGAGAGGCAGAGCACCTAAATTCAACAAGACGTCAGCAGGCTTGACGGAGACAGGACCAATGCAATTGACTGCATCAGGGCAGGAGAATAATAGACCTGCAACACACTCATTAACCAAACTACTGGCCTCGCAGAGACTGTAAGAATGTGTTTCCTATACTCTGATGATATCAGCAGGCGCTGACGAAAGCTCAGTTTTAATAAATTTTAAGTCTTGGTGATCCTTTTCATATATATGTGAGCATATATATGATCCTTGTCATATATATGTGAGCACCGCCATTCGAATCTCAGAAGGGTATGGCTGACTGATGAGAACAAATGAGTTTGAAATGGCCATATCAGTCTCCCTTTAATTCTTTGTTAGCAATCCAAAAATTTACACAAATAATGAGTTGTCACAGTTGTGACACAGCTTGTGGATGGCCTTAGGTTAGACTGATACAGTCAATAAGTTTTGACCTGTATTTGGGCCTGGAAAGGTATTCTAAAATACTTAACAAATACTTAACGTGTGTGTGTGTGTGTGTGTGTGTGTGTGTGTGTGTATGTGTGTGTGTGTATATGTATATATGTATATGTTGTCTTGGTTTATATATTTGAAAAAAGCAATAATAATTAACAGTAATGATTGATTTTGATATTCTAATTAGTATATAATTAGTATATTAATTAATATATTTCTTTGATCTTTCCTTCTCCCAATTGTATTCTCCTTCTTCAACCTTAAACAAATATAATTCTTAATATTGTTGATATATAAATGATAAAATATAGACATTTTCATGTTTGTACAGATAATGATAACATCTATGTATAACTTTTTTATCAGCTAATGTTATTCTTATAAAAATCATCTCATTAGTTCACCATGCATCGTATTTTTATGATTTTTATTTAAGCTTAATTTCCCCCTTATATTCAAAACATTCTTTTTTTTAATTATTTATTGAAGAGTTTTAACATACAGTTTATCTTTAACAATCCCCCCTCCCCCTCCCCTCTCCCTCCCTCCCTACCCCTCCCCCCTCCCCCCCCGACTTCCCAGAGCTAAATACAAGGTATATAAAAAAAACAATCATAAACAACCATATACTAAGAACCATAAACTCTAAAATCCATCACTCTCTAGCTTGTATAGGATAATACAAACCTTAATGATATTAAATATATATAGAGAAATAAAGAAAGAGAAAGAGAAGGAAGACTTATTCAAATGCTACATGAAACTTCTTAACCCTATATTTGTTCTGGATATACTCAATCCATTTTCTCCATTCCATAATATAACGTTCTTGCAAGTGATCTTTCAAATAAGCCGAGATCTTTGCCATCTCTGCCAGGTCGGAAACCTTTAAAGTAAATTCTTCTATGGTCGGCAGTTCCTCTTTCTTCCAATACTGACCTATTAAAAGTCTTGCTGCCGTAATTAAATTCAACATCAACTTAGTGTCCACAACCGTAGCATCTGTGATTATTCCCAACAAGAAGAGTTGCGGGCAAAACTTTATCCTTTGCTTGAAGATCTTCTGCATATTCCACCAAATTTTTATCCAGAAGGCCTTAACCTTTTTACAAGTCCACCATACATGAAAATATGTTGCATCTTCATCACCACACCTCCAACATTTTGGTTGATAATTCGGATACATACCTTGCAAGCTTTTTAGGATCTAAATGCCATCTATAAAACATTTTATAAAAGTTCTCTCTTAAATTTTGAGCTTGTGTAAATTTTACGTTCCTCACCCAAATCTTTTCCCACGTATCCATTGTAATAACTTCTTGAATATTTTGGGCCCATTTTATCATACAATCCTTAACAAGTTCTTTTTCTGAGTCAATCTCTATCAATGCAAGATATATCCGTTTAATATGTGCTGGACCCTGATTTCTGATTTGCTTTATCAGATTTTCATCAGTCATTGTAAAACCATTTTTCTGATCTTCTTTCCACCTGGCCCGTAGCTGAGTATATTGAAACCAATTCTGAACAATCTTCTCATCTCGCAAGAGACTATATGATTTCAAACACCAGACATTTCTTTCCAAGCTTAGAATCTCCTTGTACGTAGTCACATCATGTTTAAAACCAGCATGTATATTTTCTATTGCGTGTTTTGGAATTGCCCGCAATGGTATCTTACAGTCTAACTTATGTCTGTACTTCTTCCAAACTCTCAGCAATGCCTGTCTTAAAATATGCACTCTAAACACATTATCTACCTTCTTATCATACAACAAATATGCATGTCAGCCAAATAACAAGTCGTGGCCCTCAAGATTTAATAATCTCTCTTGTGTCAAATTAATCCAATCACTTATTCCTGCTAACGCAGCAGCTTCATAATATAATTTAAGATTGGGCATTTTAAGACCACCTCTTTCACGAGTATCCTGCATAATCTTGAGTTTAACTCGTGGCCTTTTCCCTGCCCAAACAAATTTATTGATACCTCTCTGCCATTCCTCCAAATTAGAATCTTTCTTAAGAACTGGTATCATTTGAAATAAAAATAAGAATTTAGGCAGGACATTCATTTTTACTGCTGCGATTTGCCCCAAAAAAGACAGTTGCAATTTTTCCCAACTCTCCATTTCTTTTTGGATTTTGACCCATAATTTTTCATAATTATTTTTATATAATTTTGTATTAGAGGGCGACAAAAGCACCCCCAGATATTTGACCCTTTTGACAATCTCAAATCCAGTTAACCCTTCTAAAAGGGCCTTTTGCGATGCTGTCATGTTTTTGGCCAAGATTTTAGTTTTTTGTACATTAACTTTAAATCCAGAAACCTTCCCATATTGCATTATTATCTCCATCAGGTCCACAACAGAGCTCTCCGGCTGGGTCACTGTAACAACCAGATCATCTGCGAACGCTCTCAATCTATAATCCTGATCTCTAATCTGTATACTCTTAATTCTTTCCGAATTTCGTATTTTTACCAATAATATCTCCAATGTTAACACAAATAACAAAGGCGATAGCGGGCACCCTTGCCTTGTACCCTTCTCAATATTACATACTTCTGACAAACTATTGTTAACTATTATTCGAGCTGTTTGTTTTTGATATAATGCCCTAATTGGTTGCAAAAATTTATCCCCAAAATTCATTTTATCTAAAACTTTCATCAAAAATTGCCAATTCAGTTGATCAAAAGCTTTTTCAGCATCTAAAAAAATTAGCGCCGCAGGGATCTGGTTGTTCCTTTCCAAAAATTCCAACACATCAACTATATGCCTCACGTTATTTTTCATTTGCCTACCACTAATAAACCCAGTTTGATCCCCATGAATCACCCGTTGCAGAACCCTCATCAATCTATTAGCCAACACCTTAGCAAATATCTTGTAGTCTGTATTTAATAGTGATATTGGTCTATAGTTCTTTACTTGAGTAGCGTCTTGGTCTTCCTTCGGAATCAGAGAAATAAAGGCAGTTCTCCAAGATGGAGACACCTTTCCCCCTCTCTGGATTGTCTGGAACAATTCCTTTAACGGTTTAACCATCTCTAATTGTAAATTTTTGTAGTAGGCCGCAGTCAAACCATCTGTACCTGGTGCTTTGTCAACCTTCAACTCCTTAATTGCTGTAAATATTTCTTCTTCTGTAATCAATTGATTAATCTCCTCTTTTTGTACTTGCGTAAGAACCGGGATGCTAGCATTCTCCAAATATTCATCAATGTCTTTTTCATTAATCTTCTCCTTAGCATATAATTTAGAATAAAAGTCCACAAAGGCTTCCTTAATAAGATCCTGTTGAAACACTACCTTCCCCTTATGTTCAATTTTGTCTATATTAGAAGCCCTCTGCTTTTTCCTTAGTCTATAAGCTAGCCATCTGCCTGGCTTATTAGCATTGCAGGAAAGTATTATGCCTGGCAAACCTCAAGTTGGTTGCCACTTGATCAGCCATTAATTTATCAAATTGTCCTCTTAATAGCTTAATAGCCTCCTTAATCTTCACATCCAATGGATTCAAAATCAAAGCATTCTCTTTTTCCTTAATTTCATTCTCCAATTCTTTCCTTCTAGCTTCCAAAGTACGTCTGTGTTTATTATTCATATATATCAGCACCCCTCTCATATAGGCCTTGCTAGCATCCCAAACCATGTCCATAGAAGTATCCTTATTCATATTAATTTCAAAAAAATCCTTCATTCGCTGTTTACACTCTTCCACATTTTTCTGGTTTCTAAACAAATTCTCATTTACGCGCCATGAGCGCCTATCGCTGTTGTCCTTTTTAATCTCTAACCATACTGGGCTATGGTCAGAAATAGCTCTTGCACAAATCTTTACCTTCTTAATCCTAGAAAAAAAATCATTAGTCAGCAAAATAAAGTCAATCCTAGAAAAAGATTGGTGTCTATCAGAAAAAAAAGTGTAGTCCTTTTCATGCGGGTGTGTGTCACGCCAAATGTCTCGCAATTCCAAATCATCCTTCATTTCAAAAAAAGACTTAGGCAGTCTGGCATGACACGGAATACGCTTAAAAAAACCAGCCTTATCCATCTGTACGTCCAAAACACCATTCCAATCCCCCATAAAAATAAACTATTTGTAATCCAACTGAGTAAGCTTTGTATGAAGTAAGCTAAAAAAGTCAGCCTGTTGTTGTTGATTAGGAGCATACAGTCCAACTAAAAGCGTTTTTTTGCCTTCTAGCAACAAATCTATCATTACGTATCTTCCATGCTTATCTGCTTCAATTAAGTCCGCTGTTATAGCACTTTTAACATAAACCACCACTCCGTTTTTCTTATTCATTGCAGAGGCAACAAATTGCGTACCCAATCTTGAATTCAATAAAAACTTTTGGTCCATAGCCCTAATATGCGTTTCTTGCAAGCAAATAACATCAGTCTTAAATTGTTTTAAATATTGAAAAACTTTCTTTCTCTTCTGAGGCGAATTTAATCCATTGACATTCCAAGTTAAAAATTTAGTCGCCATACTTGTCGCCCCGAAGCTTTTGGAGCACCTCTTCAATGGCCCTGTCTCCTTTAGGCCGCGCTCCTCCCACTGCCTCGCTGTAAGTGCGCTTTGAAAGTTCCATAAACTTCTGCTGGTCCTGTTCTTTTATTTGTTTTGCTCTTTTTAAAGCAACACGCGTCACCCTCAGCTCTCCAACATCAGCCAACAAAGTTGTAGTTTGATCCCCTCCAGCACCATCCTCCTTTGTCTGGCCATCTTCAGCTTCATGAGGTTTTTCTTCACCAAATCCCTTTGCCGCTTCCAGAAGTGATAGTGGGGTTGCTTTTAAAACATTATTGTAGAAATCACGCGCCTGTGCCACAGTAACCAGACGGTATCTTTTACCTTCATGCATCGCCACCAGCCCTACTGGAATCTCCCATCTGAACCTTATATCACGTTGCTTAAGTTCCTGCACAAGAAATGCAAAGTCCTTTCTTCTCCTTAAAATCTTTGGAGGAATTTCCTTTAAAACCAAAACTTCTTGGTCAGCAACCACTACTTTAGTATCATAAGCAGCTTGAATAACTTCATCTCTAATTTCTCTCTTTGTAAAATAAACCACCACATCTCTAGGTAACTTCCTCTGTCTGGCAATCCATGAATTTACACGAAAAGCTTTATCCATGCATCCCTTTATTTCAGATGCTGGCTGACCCAATACTGCTTCCAGAGCTTCAGAAATCAGCTGCTTTAAGTCTTCTTTAATATTTTCTTTTAAACCTCTGATTCTAACAGCATACTGCATCTGGTGAAACTGAACAAGGCTTAACTCTCTGTCCATTTTGTCTCTTAAATCTTCATTCTCCAATACCTTTACTTCTAATACAGCATTTTTTTGAGTCAGATTTTCCACTTTTTCTTCCAAGCCTTGCACACATTCAGCCACACTTTCCACTGTAGACAAAATGTCTACCCTCATCGCACTAAATTTCTCTTCCATCCTCTCTTCTATTCTCTCCTCCATTTTTGCCAATTTATCACCCAATGTTTCTAAAATTACCTGGGCATGCTTTTCAAGAGCATCTTGTAAATCCTTCGATGTCAATGCAGCAGGAGGAAGCAAGGCTTGCAACGATGTCGGTTGCACCGGAGAAGTTCCAGCACTCCGAAGAGTTTTTGAGGGAGGTTTAGCTGCCATCTTTTACTTTCACTTGTGACGCACTTTCACTTTAAGTTTAAAAAGTCCATTAAGCTCGAGAGTAAAAATAAAGATCCTCTTCACCTTTTCCTCTTGTACCGCTCTGCCTGCTGCTTTTGTTCCAGAGTCTTTCCTTCTGGCAGGGGTGGTCGCAAACGCCTGGCTCTGCTCCAAGAAATCCGGAGCAGAGACGCTGACCAGCTGGGAGCAACCCAGGCTACGGGGGAGTTCGATCCTTCAGCCGCCCAAGCTTTAAACTCAGGCGGCCCCGGAGAACTCGACCCCTACCTGGGGCCTCACCCCCTCCTCTTCTCCCGAGGAGGGGGCTTCAAATTCACCCGAACAGCTGATCGGCGCTGTTTCGGGTGAAAACTACACAGCTGAGCCGCGGGCAGCCGAAAAAGGCTGTCTCCGGCGCCGCGCCGCCACCGGAAGTCCCTATATTCAAAACATTCTTGTCAGTCATGATTTTCTCAATGCTAGTCATCTAATTTTTAAAATTTTCGCATTTAAGTACACCATCCCAATATTTTCATAGTTCATGCATTATAAAAAATACTGTACTTCTTATCTATCTTATAGCATCAGCATATAACATCCTTTCTGATCAGCTTATACTTCACTTATATTTATAAAAATTACATCATCTCAATGTTTTTACATTTCATATATTGTAAAACATCCTATACTACTTAAATCTCTTATCCTTCTTGTTATAGGGCCCTTTATGTTCAAAGTTCTCTATTCTTTTAACCATATTGAAACAAGTGTAGGGCGAGTCAAATCTCTTGAATCTGTTTCTAGCCTTCTTCTTTTGCCGGGTAGCTTTCCAAGTTGATATATTCCATTTACCCGGCTGTTCCTGTGTTTTTGTAAGTATTGTTGGGAATAAAGAAGATAAAATAGGTAAAATACATACTTTCTTTCTCCCAAGCTCTGATGATTCTCCTAGGAATTCTATAATCCATTCCATTTTTGATGTTATATCAAAGTCTTGTAAAAAATTTCCTGTTTGTATTAAACTGTAGTTCTTTTCATTTGTAGCTTTATTGATTTGATCATGTTCTTCTAATTTGTGTTCTGTTATCTGATTTGTTTGTTCATTTGCCATCATTTTCTGGATGTTTTTTGATTGTAGATTTAGGTTAGCAATGTGCTTATTTATTTTGTCAAAGTTGCTTTTGATTTCCTTGTGGTTTAAATCTATTGTCATTTGTATCTGTCATAACATTGCGTACATTTCCTCTTGGAAAATATTTGTCTTGCCTTGAAATATTGCTTCTGGAGGTCTTTGATATTCCAGGCTAAATCTTTCAGGGGTAAATATTGACTGTGGTGTTCTGTCATTTTTTGATAGGTGTACGATATTCATGTTGTCTTCTCCCTTCAACAGTTTTTTTATTCAGGGGTTAATTATCAATCAGTCAAAGTTAAAATTCAGTATGTAAGTCCTTCCTGTAAATTCTCCTCTAAAAGATAGCCAAGAGCCAAAGTTTTTCTTATTCTATAAACAATTCTTAAATTTAGACAACAGCCCAGGTATTTTTCTTTCAGACACTTTTTAATCTTATGGCTGGCCCAGCTCTTTCTTTGTTCCTAACTGTCTTCTTGAAGATTATTTAAAGTTCAAGGAAACAGATTATTCTTTTTTTCTGTACGTCCTGCCAGTTTCTGAGTCATTATTGTTAGTGTTCTGTGCTCTGATTCGCCACTAGATATCAGTAGTTGATTATTTTCCAGTTTTTTACACAGAAAGTTATTATTGTTATATATTTTTTATAATTTCATCAAAACCCTTTAGGATATAGTCTTAACAGTTTTTTTTAGTTCCTAGATTTGTCCAGACTGTAGTATTTTAAATTTAATTTCAATATATTTCTTTCTCCCTTAGTATTAATTTGCCGCTTCCATCTATGAGCAAGTGGGGATTTAGTCCCCTCCCTTCACTTTCAGAGGTTTTCTTGCTTTGGGAGTCTTTCCCAAGGATTCAATTAAAAGATAGAAGAGAGAAGATTGTTACTCTCACCAGTTCCAAGCATGCTGTCAAGTAGCTTGGGCTAGACGCTGATATACAGCTAGCTTTCTTCTGTCAGGCCAGAGGGCTTCCCCCAGATCAAACAAAATGACCGCCATTGTTTTGTGATCAATGGAGCACTCCTCCTTCATAGTCACCTCTTCTGGGCAATGTCAGACCCATTTAGGGTCCCCTTGGCAGGGTGGAACTGGACATGGGGAGCAGAGCTCCACTATCCCACAGCTGTGCACTACAGTGCAAAACCAGAAGTCCCCAGGAAACAGTATATATTCTTTTTTATCTTTTATCTATTTTAAAATATAGGAATTAAAAATTAATAAGTGTTGTACAAAATGGAAACATTATGGTAATCAAATAATAGTGATTGTTATGTACTGGGTTCATTGCTCAATGACGAAGACAAGGTGAGTGAGTTCAGCAAAGATCATTGTTTATTGCTTGCAGGATCTGAACTGAGAAACAGGGCTGCGAATGCAGCAATTTATACCGTGGCCTCTAGGCGGCGGCCAATAGGTTTAAAGCAACCTATTGCCGCCCTAGAGGCAACCAATAGCAGCACTGGAGATGGGTTGTCTGAGGAACTGGGAGCCGTTAGCCAGCTTCCCTGCTCCAGCAATTACCCACGTGGTGTTCCCTTAACAAAACAAGCCCAATAAATTGCTCCCCTCCCCCCTAGAATGTACAAACATTATAGCAACAAAAGAAAAGTAATTACAGCAATACAAGTTTACAAAAGGTATAACAATAGTGTGAGTTAACACGTTCCCATCCTAGCTAATACAGATGATTCCTAGCTAGCAGCATAATAAAGGTACATACAACATTATAGCTTCATTATTTCAGGACAAAATCTTGAAGATAAGCAAGCAGGAGGTTTGCGAGCTCTTGTGGAATGCCTGGGGGACCCAGGCACTTCATGGCCTACCAGCTTGCCCGCTGGGCTGGGTAGACCAGTGTCTATCAGTTCAAGTGATTCAGGTTGGCTCAGCATTCCTCTGGCTGGCCCTTCAAGGTTGGCCCACCCCAGAGTCAGTTTGTTTCGCAGAGTTAGCACAGCGGCTGTAGTATTCAGGTTGGCTTTCTCCGTCAGGGGTTCCCATGTTGCACTTCCGGGCTTTCCTCCCCTATAGCCATCTCCTCGTTGCTCTGGCTGTTTTGGCACTCAGAGTCTATACATGGACCAGCCTGGCTGCCGGTTTGCGGCCCGAGGCAAGGACCTGTGATGAAGTCCTCACTTTGTGGTCATTCTGGAAAACGCTTCCTAAGTTGATCGATATGGCGATGGACAACTCACCCACCCTCTAGGCCCACTTCGTATGAGAGAGGGCCTGACGTTTTAGTGATTTTGCCTGGCACCCACAAGTTCCCATGCCTGTAGTTCCTGGCCCACACCCCGTCGCCCACTTGCAGACCCCTTGGGGGTTTTGGGTGAGAGGCCTCTGCTGCCACCTGGTATGGGTGCAACCTGTCCAGTTTCGTGATTAGTCGCCTCCCCCAGCGCAGCTCCACTGGGCTTTTCCCTGTAGCTGTGCATGGCGTAGAATGTTGGCAAAGCAAAAAGTTGGCCAGTCTGTAGTGCCAGTCCCCAGTCACTATACACCTCAGTGACTCTTTTGTGGTGCAAATCATACGTTCGGCTTGACCATTAGTAGATGGGTGAAACGGGGCTGATGTTGTATGCCTAATGAGGTTTCCTCTCAGGAACACCTGAAATTCTGCCGCAGTAAATTGGGCCCCGTTATCGGACACTATGATGTCCGGCAGCCCATGTGTGGCAAAGAGTTTCCTAAGCACATGGATGGTCCTAGCAGTAGTCATGTTTGCAATTGGTATAACTTCTAGCCATTTAGAGTGGCTGTCGACCACTATAAGAAAGAGCTGTCCCTGAAAGGGCCCAGTGAAGTCTATGTGAATCCTAGACCAGGGAGTGTGAGTCTCCTCCCATCTGTGAAATGGAGCATGTGACATTTCAGGCCTTGATTACTGGCATGTATAACACCTATGCACCTGGGCCTCAATGGCTTTATCTAATCCTGGCCACCATAAATAGCTTCTAGCCAAAGCTTTCATGCGAACAATACCCGGATGGCCTTATGTCTCTTAGTGAGGTAGGAACAATGACCCTGTTCCCCCAAAGAATACAACCCTTGTGAGCTGATAGCTCATGTCTCCTTGTAAAATAGCTTTGAAACTCAGGACCTGGGCTTTTATCCAGCCACCCTGTGTGTACCTAGGATAGCACTCTACTTAGAGTCTTGTCTGCTGCCATTTCTGCAGCTATGTCCCCTGTGTGGAGGGGAAACTCTGGCAAGTCCTGAATGGACAAAACGCGGGCTGCTGGGGCTGGATCTGGTACAATTTGTGGCAGTGGAAGCCTGCTCAGGCCATCTCCATGGCCCATATCTTACTGCAACTACAAACAAAATTAAATGTTTCAAGGGAAATAATAGAAACAGCGGAGCCTGTGTCCAGCTCCATCTTGCAGGGGACCTCTTGCAGCTCCACTTGAAGTCTATACTTGGGCTTAATCAGGCGGCAAGCCCCTGTACGACAAATGCTTCTGCGGTTGGAGCAGAAACCCACGCTGTGCTGTCCCAGGTCCCCAGTACCTCTCCTGGTCAGATCTTCCGAATGGCAACTCAACGGCCAGTCCCTCTGGTGACCTCTGCAGACAGATGCAATGTGGCCTGTCTTCCCGCAGGCCCAGCATATGGCTGTCTGGAACCTACAGTCCAAGCGTTGGTGGCAGCCACCACAACCTGGACATCTAAGGAAGGGATCTGCCTTGTAAGTGGCCTCCTGTTGCTTGTTGCTGCGACGCTGTTGGTTGAGTTGTCTATGTAACTTGTCGACTTCTGTGTCATCTTCAGGGTCTTCTGTGTGTTTGGTGTCCTCGTGGTGGAGGGCTTCTTCGCGTTGTGCAGTTTTGGCAGGTTGAATGGCTCATACGGCCCCGCCAGCAGCTTCGTCCGCCATGACTTCCTTCTGTGCATCCGAAAATGATAGAATCTCTTTGGTGAAAAGCTTCTGCTGTAGCTCTGGGTTACGGAAACTGCAGACAAGCTGGTCTCGTAGCCTCTCCTTGACATCGGAGAACTGGCACAGATGTTACAGTTTCACCCGGTTGCTGTATTCTTTGCTCGAAAGCATAGCACCAAGTGATCATCAACAGCTTGGGCTGGAAATGTTCTCTGAGCTTCTTCTTCAAGTCCATGAAGGATACGGACTCCAACGGCATTGGCGCGAACAGTGTCAAACATTGCTGGGTCGCAAACACAGAGGAGCGTGGCGGCCTTCAGTCCATCCTCGGCAACCTGGTTCTCTCGAAGGTAGTTCTCAACCCTGGACAAGCATGAGGACCACTCTTCTAGCTGCTTAGTGTTGAATTCTTCCAGCTTTCCGACCTTGGCCATTTCTGCTGATCTTCGTGGCTGGTGCTTGGCGTTTTCGAATACTGCTCCTCTGTTGCCCAGGGACTGGTCCTCTGGGTGCATGGTCGGTAGCGTGGCTGTGATAGCCGACCATGGGGGGGAATTGCTTTTCCTGCCAGGCATGTGTTGCCTCTCCCCTAGTGACCTTCAGCTCAGTTGAAGGAGCAGGATCCCACCTTCATTGCCAGTGTTATGTACTAGGTTCATTGCTCAGTGACGAAGACAAGGTGAGTGAGTTCAGCAAAGATCATTGTTTATTGCTTGCAGGATCTGAACTGAGAAACAGGGCTGCAAATGCAGCAATTTATACCCTGGCCTCTAGGTGGCGGCCAATAGGTTTAAAGCAACCTATTGCCGCCCTAGAGGCAACCAATAGCGGCGCTGGAGATGGGTTGTCTGAGGAGCTGGGAGCCGTTAGCCAGCTTCCCTGCTCCAGCAATTACCCACATGGTGTTCCCTTAACAAAACAAGCCCAATATATTACAGTGATCATGGCACATTTGGTGCTTAAATACATGTTGGTGTAGTAGAGAAACAGCACTCCTATCTTAGAGATGAAGCTAATAAATGGAGGAAGAAATTCAATATATGTGATAAAGAGGCGACTAAGTCTCATTTTTTTCTTTTTTCTCTATCCTCACTAGAGCATTACCTTCACCACTTTCTGGAAAAGCTGACAACAAGAAAACACAACATATCTTTACTTGTGGAAAATATATGCTGGTTTTCATTTCATTCCCTTTCCTTATTATGTTCCCAATTGTTATGCAGCCCCTGGAATGTTACATATCTGCAAATGTTACCATTTGGGTAGAAGGTTCTTAGCCTAAAGTAAACTCAACATTAAAATCTCCTTCACATAGGAGAAATGCTTCTTCACATATATTTGTAATAAATACCGTATTTTCCAGCATATAAGACAACTGGGCGTATAAGACGATCCCCGACTTTTGAGAGGATTTTCAAGATTTTTCGTCTTATACACCGGAAAATACTTACATGCCAGTTGCCAAGTGTCTGACACAAGCCCGATTCAGACCCATCTGATGCAGATGGTGCAAAGCCCTGCCGGCTCCCGCCCAACGCCAGACGGCTCCGCTGGTGCCGCCTCGAGAGGGAAGGGCGTGAGGTGCCTGCCACGGCTCCCCGAGCAATCCTTAGCAGTCGGGGAGTGCGTGTGTGTTCAGGACTGCCCTGCTGGCTCCCGCCCAACGCCGGACGGCTCCTCCAGTGCCGCCTTGAGAGGGAAGGGCATGAGGCACCTGCCACTGCTCCCCAAGGACTCCTTAGCAGCCGGGGAGCACGCGTGTGCGTAGGACTGCCCTGCTGGCTCCCGCCCGACGCCGGACGGCTCCGCTGGTGCTGCCTCGAGAGGGAAGGGCGTGAGGTGCCTGCCATGGCTCCCCAAGCAATCCTTAGCAGTCAGGGAGCACATGCATGTGCAGGACTGCCCTGCCGGCTCCCGCCTGATGCCAGCCTGCCCTGCTTCCTCCACAGTGAGAGGGGAGGGCGTGCCTTTCCGGGCTCGTTGACTTGCAGCTACACCAGAGCCGAAAGGGGCTTTTCCTTCCACCCACCCTTTGGAATAAACGCAAAAGCTCCCAGGGTCTGGTGTTTGCAAGGGGGAGGGGAAGGAGCTTAGAGGCTCTTGGGGGTGGGAAGGGAGAGTCACGTTGGAGGGGGGACTGGACTAAGGAGGCTTGAAGTTGCTTTGCAAGAACGGGGGGCGCTCAATTGATTTATGTACTATTTTCTGGCGTATAAGACGACTGGGCGTATAAGACGACCCCCCCAACTTTTGAGAAGATTTTTATGGGTTAAAAAGTTTAGAGTTTAGAGTTTTATTTGATTTATATACCGCCCTTCTCCTTGGTAGGGACTCAGGGCGGTTCACAGGGCATATATAAAAAAGACAATACAAAAATTAAAAAAAAGATTAAACCCATGCCCAATTAAAACAGTAATACAAATTTAAAAAACAATTAAAAACCCATAATCCCCCATCAGGCCAGACCAGCTATTTCAAACAGGTGGGTCTTCAGGCCCCGACGGAAAGTTCGAAGGTCTGGTGCCATCCGGAGCTCCACCGGCAGTTGGTTCCATAATGCCGGAGCGCCCACAGAGAAGGCCCTCCCCCTGGGGGCCACCAGTCGGCATTCCCTGACTGGCGGCACCCTGAGGAGGGTTAAAAAGTCATCTTATACACCGGAAAATATGGTACCATGTAGGGTATACAGTATATCTACTATACTGAATGTGAGAATGAGACATGAATACATAGTCTTATCAATGAAGAAAGGTAATGCGTATTGGAAAGTTCTTTTTTTTACCATCTTGACCAGCGCTGCTTTTCTTTAAAAGTCTACTAGGTAGCTGAGACTTCAGTGATTTTCTGCTTACAATATACTGCACATTCTTCCAAAATGACGTGGAAGTGTCCAGCAGAAACTATGTACTAATAAGCAATGCCTAAAAAAAGATGTATCTGTTCAAGGAAGTGACTCATTAAAGTTAATGTGATTTTTAAAGCAGACAAATCTTTCTTTAAAGCTTACATGGAAACCTGGAAAAGGGAGGAAGAGAAACACTTTGCAAATTATTGCAGAATTCCCTAATGTTTCATTTTCTCAATCTTTTTAACTGGTTCAATTCCCACAGGACTTAACAAGTGACCTCCTATCCTCTGAGAGTAAAGCAAAGTACTTCACCATCTGCTGTGATAAAATTCTCTCTTTCAGTTTGTTCTAGGTGAGTTCCAGAGCACTGAGGGGAATTTCAGTTCAACTTTGTAATAAGAAATTAATACATTCAAGCAGCAGATGGAGGATAAAATGAAATGACATAAATTTTAAACTTTAGACTTTTTAATGCTAGATTAGAGTGTGTGTGTTTGGTAGAGACAAAGCCATCAAATCTTGCCAGTGAAAAATGTTGATAATTTCAATAATAAGATAAGATAACCTTTATTGTTATTTTTTACTGTGGGCACAACGGCACACATAAAAAGTGAAATTTAGTTGCCCGCTCTCAAAGTGAAACACATACATGACTATATACACCTAACCATACTATATACAACATATGCATAGACCCACACCCCAACATTACATAACAAATAGATATTAAATACTGTCCATCTTGAATATATAACAGAAGGAGGAAGCTTGAGAGTTCACAAGGTTAACGCTGTATGGAATGAAACTATGGCTGAATCTGGATGTTCTGCTATGGATATCACGAAGCCTCCTCCCAGAAGGTAACAAGGAAAACAGGTTTTGAAGAGGATGAGTAGGGTCCCAGATAATCTTACGGACCCTGCTCAAGCAACACTTCTGTCCTGGATGGAGGGGAGGGAACTGCCAATAATCTTTTTGGCCATCCTCACCACTCTCTGCACCACCTTCCTGTCTGAAGCAGTGATGCTTCCAAACCAGACTGTGATGCTGTATGACAGGATGCTTTTGATCGTCCCCCTATAGAAAGTGGTCGGGACAGGGGAAGGAAGATGAGCTTTTCTCATGCGATGCAGAAAATGCAGGCGCTGCTGTGCCTGCTTCACTAGTTTCTCGCTGTTGAGCGACCAAGCCAGCCTACTTGTTAGCTGTACACCCAGGAATTTGATGCTGGTAACCATTTGATGCTGGTAACCATGAAGTCATTTAACTTCATTCAAATTTGTTGGGTTTTCAAGAGATATGGCAAAATATACATGAATATATAAATCCTAGTAAACTTTATTAAAAGATGTAAAGCCATCAGATGCTGAAGGGGAGATTTAGAGATTAACTGTGAAATCCATTACTATCTCCAAGGATACCTTAGCTTAGTGTGATAGACGTGCTGTAAATTATGAATGAATTCTTTATCCCTACCAGAGAGATGAATAAATTCTCTAGAGATTAACTCAAACACAAAGAACATTTTCAATTAGTTTATTATTTATTCTTGCACAATTTCTCAAATTAGAGCTAGTTCATATGTGAAATATTTGTAAGAAACAGAGATGTGATTCTCTATTGGAAATGGAATTATGCTTCCTTTTCATTTGAAGTGCTCATGTGGCTTAGGAATGTTGGCAATTAAGGCCAGGCCATTTAAACATCCATACTAGAAAAAAGAAATGGGGTTGGAAGACAAAATAATGGGAGAAAGCGAAAATAATATTATTCTCATCAGCTCTAGATAGGATCTATAATGGTCAGCATGCTAGCAGAAATCATTGGTGGATATAAAAGATTAACCAAGGATTCTTGCACAAGTCACATATAAAGCAAAATATGTATTGTAGCAATGTTTATATTTCCAGGAAACATAATGATCTCAAAATATCAGCTCAGATGAATAGTCACTATTCAAATTGATACAGGATAAGACACAGTGTACTTTTTAAGTTTTTCTATTCATTCTATTAATTTTATTTTTAGTTCAATTACTAATTTAGATTAGGTAGAGGTAGTTTGAATAGATGGATTGCAGGCTGTATTTTATGCATCTTGTAGACTGCCCAGAGTCTTCTTGGCTCAGGCTATGTTCACCATGGTGAGACATATATTCCTTTGCCCACAATAGTCATCTTGATATCAATGACAGAATGCTTTGGAAATTGAGGTACTCAGGGATGAACTAAGTCTGAAATATCAGGAACCAATTACCAATATCAACACGATGAGGCCCACTTAAGGTCAGTGACACAGTGTCATGGTTGAAGTGGCATCTCTCTAGAAATAATAATTTGCCAACCTAAAACTGAACATAGTCTCTCACAGTTTCAATGTACCTGCTTTACTATTAGAAGTTAAGCATCATCAGAATAAATCAAATTGACATCTGTGGATTCAAGGCAGGCAGCTAATTTATTTAAAGCGTTTTACTCATGTTCAAAATATTTACTTCTTATATTTGCAAATGCCAAACAGAAATCCAACCAAGGATTCCACGTTGCCAATGGTCATTTCGCTGCTGGCAGCTGGGGAACAGATTTCATCTGCCGAAAAGTGAAGGCAATAAACAAATGTGTAACCAATCCTTTTTCAATATATGGCATTTCTCTTTTTTTTCTTATTTGGCTGTTTTTAAATTAGAGCATAACCCTTCATGGATTACTGCCTTGTAGTTGTGAAGGGGTTTGAGTAATTCAATGGAACTATGAGCTATGCTGTGCAGGGCCACCCAAGATGGACAGGTCATAGCAGAGAGTTCTGACAAAATGTGATCCACTGGAGAAGGAAATGGCAACCCACTCCAGTATTTTTGCCATGAAAACCCTATGGACAGTACCAAAAGGCAAAACGACATAACACTGGAAGATGAACCCCTCAAGTAGGAAGGTGTCCAATATGCTACTGGGGAAGAGCAGAGGGCTAGTACTAGTAGCGCCAGAAAGAATGATGCTGTAAAGATTTTTTCTCCATAGGAACCTGGAATGTAAGATCCATGAATTAAGGAAAGCTGGACATAGTCAAACAAGAGATGACAAGACTGAAGATCGACATCTTAGGAATTAGCGAACTAAAATGGACAGGAATGGGTGAATTTAATTCAGATGACCATCAGGTATACTACTGCGGGCAAGAATCCCTCAGAAGAAATGGAGTAGCCTTCATAGTCAATAAAAGAGTAGGAAAAGCAATACTGGGATACAATCCCCAAAATGACAAAATGATCTCAGTTCGAATCCAAGGCAAACCATTCAATATCACAGTAGTCCAGGTCTATGCCCCAACCACCAGTGCTGAAGAGGATGAAATTGACCAGTTCTATGAAGCCCTACAGCACCTTATAGAACTAACACCAAAAAATGATGTCCTTATCATCATGTGGGATTGGAATGCTAAAGTAGGAAGCCAAAAGATAACTGGAATAACAGGCAAGTTTGGCCTTGGAGTACAAAATGAAGCAGGGCACTGTTGTGATTCAGGGTCAGCCTGTGGGTTCGGCAGTTGGGTCGGACGACTCAGAGGAGGAGGGGGGTGTTGAAGACCTTGCTGAGGGGGTTGAAGATCTTGCTGATGAGAGCCCTCAGCCAGGCTCCTCCCACTTGGTCACCACAGAGACCCAGCTGTGTGAGCCTGACAGTGTGGATGAAGATGACCCACAGCTGGCCCTGTTCAAGGACGCCCGATGCAGGAGGCAGTCAATTAGGAGTAAACAGAGGAAGACAATGGGGCTCCTCGGAAGGAGGCAGAGGGAAGCCACGCCCTGAACTCTATATAAGGGGAATGTGTGGGGAGGGCTGGTTTGCTGAAGGCAACCGCTTGGATAATTCATGTTTCTTAAAGCTCCTGTTTCTTGGTTTGTCTTGTTCCATTTGTTTTTGTGGTAATAAATTTGGCAGGCTTTATTCCAGCCTCTTGCCATTTGTAAAGGGGTTGTCCCTGCTTTTGCTGCAGGGCCGGTAGCAGGCTGGTACAGAACAGGCACAGGCTGATAGAATTTTGTCAAGAGAATACGATGGTCATAGCAAACACTCTTTTCCAACAACCCAAGAGACGGCTCTACACATGGACATCACCAGACGGCCAACACAGAAATCAGATTGACTATGTGCTCTGCAGCCAAAGATGGAGAAACTCTGTACAGTCAGTAAAAACAAGACCAGGAGCTGACTGTGGTTCAGACCAGGAGGTTCTCATTGCAAAGTTTAGGCTTAAACTGAAAAAAGTAGGGAAAAGCACTAGGGCACTCAGGTATGAATTAAATCATATCCCTGTTGAAGAGGTGACAAATAGATTTAAGGAATTAGATTTGATAGACAGAGTGCCTGAAGAACTATGGACAGAGGTTTGCAACATTGTACAAGAGGTAGTAACTAAAACCATCCCCCCAAAAAAGAAATACAAGAAAGCAAAATGGCTGTCTGAGGAAGCTTTGCAAATAGCTGAGGAAAGGAGGGAAGCGAAAGGCAAGGGAGAAAAAGAAAGATACGCCCAATTGAATGCAGAATTCCAGAGAATAGCTAGAAGAGATAAGAATGCCTTCTTAAATGAACAGTGCAAAGAAATAGAAAACAATAGAATGGGGAGGACCAGAGATCTCTTCAAGAAAATTGGAGAGATAAAGAAGAGGTGGCAAAATTACACAGAAGAACTATAAAAGAATGAGCTTAACGTCCCTGATAACCACAATGAGGTGATCACTGACCTCGAGTCAGACATCCTAGAATGTGAAGTGAAGTGGGCCTTTGAAAAACTGAGCAACAACAAAGCTAGTGGAGGTGACAGTATTCCAGCTGAGCTATTCAAAATCTTAAAAGATGATGCAGTAAAAGTGCTACAGTCAATTTGCCAACAAATTTGGAAAACTCAACAGTGGCCACAGGATTGGAAATGATCAGTTTACATTCCAATTCCAAAGAAAGGCAGTGCCAAAGAATGTTCAAACTATTGCACCATTGCACTCATTTCACATGCTAGTAAAGTTGTGCTTAAAATCCTACAAGCTAGACTCCAGCAGTATGTTGAGGTGGCTTAATAGAGTCACTGAAGCAGTAGGCGTGAGCTTAAACGGATTCCAGAAGATGGTAGAGGACAGGAAGACCTGGAGGAACATTGTCCATGGGGTCGCGATGCGTCGGACATGACTTCGCAGCTAACAAAAAGAACAAAATTAGAACATAATCATTGTCGCTTACAATGAGCAGAGAGAGATACAGACTAGAGACATTTCTACCCCTCACAGGTAGGCAGTAAAAACTGTAATGTATTTGTCTTTCTAAAGAGTATCACATGGGGTTAATTGCTGGAAGGTTGTTTAAGCAGAGAAGCTCACCAACGGCTCCCAGTTCCTCAGACAACCCGTCTCCAGCGGCGCCATTGGCTGCTTCTAGGGTGGCAATAGGTTGCTTTAAACCTATTGGCTGCCACCTAGAGGCCAGGATATAAATAGCTGCATTTGCAGCCCTGTTTCTCAGTTCACTTCTTGTAAGCAAATAAAGAATGATTCTTGCTGAACTCACTCGCCTCGTCTCTTCAATCAAGCACAGAATCCAGTATATAACACTGGCAACAAAGGTGGGATCCTGCTCCTCCAACAGAGCTGAGAGTCACTAGGAGAAAGGCCGGAATGCACCTGGTGGGAAAAGCAATTCCCCCCCTTTACGGTTGGCCTAGCACAGCCACGCTAATGACCATGCACCCAGAAGACCAGTCTGTGGGCATACAGAGGAACAGGATAAGAAGACAATGAGCCCCAGCCACGAAGACCAACAGAAATGGCGAAGGTTGGAAAGCTGTAAGAATTTGATATAGCTCACCCAGAAAGATGGTCTTCGTATCTATCCAGGGTTGAGAACTATCTCTGCCCGAATTAAGTCGCCGAGGGTGGTCTGAAGGCCACTATGCTCCTGTGTGTTTGCGGCCCAGCCACATTTGACATCGCAGAGAACTTGTTCGCGTCAACGCCATTGGAGTCCGTAACGTTCACGGACTTGAAGAAACGGCTCGGCGACCATTTCCAGCCCAAGCTGTCGGTAATCGCTTGGTGCCATGTGTTCGAACATAGGGTTCAGCAACAAGGTGAAACAGCATCTGAATTCATCGTGGCATTGAGGCAGGCTGCACACCTGTGCCAGTTCTCCGACGTTCGCCCCACTTCAGCAGAACCAGTAGCTAATTTTTTTGTTGCTCTGGCCCATAATGTACTTCCAGAAGCAGCAACCACACAGAGAATCACATATTTGAATCCCAGCAGTGGGTAGGACTAGAACTCATGTTCTCCTGGTTTACACTACATCATACTGAATTTCTAGTATACCACAAAATAGTTTTTATATATACCACCAAGTACCAGGACCTGCTTAGTTTCTAAAGTTAATTCTCTATCAAATAATCTAAAGTGCAAAAATCTGTCAGTTCAATTCCCAGTAAAGAATCCGTACACCATAAAAGAGACAATTGGTTATCCATATCAGAGGAATCCTAATAAAGACAAAAGCAGTCACATGATGCCTTCTTATAGAAAATATGATTTCTTATCAAACTTTTTGATTTATAGTTTTACTTAACTCTTGTCTGCAATGCCAGAAAAAGACTTTTTTAAAAAGAAATATGAAATAATCAATTCTCTATAAAGAACTTGTTGAAACCAATTTGAAACATTGGAACATGATAGGTTATTTTCCTACTACTATTTATCTTGTTTGCAGAAACTCCACCATCAACATGTGTTAATTAATGAAAAGAAATGGAACTGTGGCCAAGCATATCATAGTTAATTGATCTAATTTGTGCATTAACCCTGAAATAATCATCCACTGTATACTCACTTCTCTTGGGCTTTTGCCTCATTTTTATTTCTATTTTTTGTGTTCCTCATTTCTAGTTTAATATTACTACTATCCCTTCCTTTGTGAATAGACGTTAATGGATTATATAAATATGGTAATAAAAAGTTGCTATTCTAAAGTAGAAGTGGTGTTGCATTATATTTGCAGTTAGAATTGCTGCATTTATTTTTTATAGAATCCTACATAAAATAGAATATAATCTTATATTTATATATGATTAAAGCTTGCTTCTGTTTGTAAGCTTTAATTGAGCAAAACGGTAGATCATACAATAATAATTTTTGGACCAATCTATTTTAACTAGACTAACTGACAGAATGCATCCAATTCTGGGAGCTATCATTCCCATGGGACTGAGATTTGGAAAACTTGTGGTCACATAATAATCATTTCCAATGTTCTCTGTCAGTGCCCTAGAAATTGATGGGTAAGCTGGCAAGAAGTCTAAACTCAGTCATAATTACTGAAGCACTTTTCAAGGCAAGTGGGCAGATAAGTGATTGAAGTTGACTAAGTAAAGAACTAGAGAGGTGTAGCAAATTTCAGGGAGGGTATATATTGGTGTTTGAGGTTGCTGATTGTGGAAGGTACACAGAGATAGAGCGTAGGTTGTGGAGCTTGCACAAGTGAGGATTGCACAAATGGGAGACTACTTGTGATTTTCTCTGCCAGTTTCCCCATTGACTTTATCCCTGCAAGCTTCTCACAAAATCAGTGAAGCTGGCAGGAAATTAGAAATCACTCTAAGGCCTACTTATTTTTGCTCACCCATGTTGTTCTGTTGACCTGTTTAAGTAAGTAAATATCTCTGAAACCATGATGCAACTAAAATAATGACCCACAGGTCACAGGTTTTCTAGTTCAATTTTAAACATCTCATAATGATTTTTTTTTATTTATCTGTTAGATAAATAATAGATTCTACCAGTTTTCTGTGTAAATCTGTGAGTAATAAAGGTTAAGTGGGCAAACTTTTCTTTGACTCTTTTATTTAGAAGTTAAGAAAGAGACAAAGAGACAGACAGATACACACACAGAGAGAAAGAGATAAAATTGCATACGTGTACATTCAAGAATATTAGCTTTTTATTGGTGTTACAATAAATACAATAAAATCAGCTCATTTGCTAGTGTATACAGGAACTGTTTTTATTGGCACTTATATTTTGATTATCAGGGTTTTTTGCTTGGTAGTTTAATTATGTAAGCTGCCCAAAGTAAAAAATGTGAGCTGGCTGGTATACAAATAAAATGTGTGTGTGTGTGTGTAGCAATATTACTGGTTTAAACTTAATTAATTATCTTAAATGTTTATAGTTCTAAATGCTTCCAGTTTGTTAGCTTTTTTTAAGCCCAACCAAAGCAAAGAGTTTTCAAGTACGCTACCTTTTCACTGACAACTGCAGAAGGAACTTTTGAAGCTGCACCAAATCTTGTGGAGGAAAACACATTGCCAAAAGGCTGCAATTTCACTCCCAAGAGTGAATCTGCTATCATATGGAATAAATTTACACAGAGGGCATGATTCAACACTGTTTCAATTGTAATACAATATATCAGTATTTTTCAACCTTGGCAACTTTAAGCTGCATGAACTTCAGGACACAGAAACCTGAGAGTTGCAGTCATCTTAAAGATGCCAAGGTTGAGAAATACTGCAATAGATTACAAGACCACAAAATATCATGAGCTGAATAATTCATATTCTCACTGAATGATTCATAATCCAAAATTATGCATTTTACCCTCCCAACATCTGGGATGCTCCTTTGCTTACTTTTGATATAAATTCTAATGCCATGATCTTTCAGCCTGTTTTAGGCTGGCTGATTCCAATTAGCTATATATGTCATGGAGCCATTGGGATCAATGCATTTAGCATAAATAAAAATCACAAACTACTACAATGTATGAACCCTCTTGAATGATGCAGAAATGGAGTAATTTCTGCTCTAATCAAGATGCAGTGCTCTTCTATGGAGAGAAAGATGAGGCAGACATCCTGAACGTTGATGCTTTCATTGAGTGCCATCTACTGGGTGCTCAAGTGGAAATAAGAACATCCCTAGCTTGCAAAACTCAGAAGGTGTTACTAAAGAGGAACAAGAAATGTAGGCATTGCATGATTGATGAATTGATTATGTACATCAAATTGTTGTCAACTCTTGACAACAAGATAGATAGTTTCTCCATGATAATCTACTTGTAGTTTGTCTTTCTTCATGGTGTATTCAATGCATAATCATAAAAATGACTTAAGCCTTTGATGTTCTTTGAGCTTGGTTGTGGGCTCACAGATATTTCAATACCTGATTATATATGACATATAAATGATCCCGCAAAAAAGATGCCAGACTTTGAACTTCCACATCAGCAATGGATGAACTTAAATAGGATTTGCACCTCACGTGATGTCTGCAGGGACTCTCTGTGTAAATTGGGCATCTCCTCCTCTTCCTCCTCCCCTCAGTGTGACTGCAGGGTCCCCCTGCAGTAAACTGTAAATCACATCGTGAATGGCTGGAAGCTGAGGGCGGTCCAGTATCTGATTTTTTAAAATATAAATGTTGCTGTGTTTCAGTGGTTAAATGGACTAGACATTGCTATTTCAATACAAATCTTTTAACATTTATTTATTATATATTTAATATATTTATATATATTTATATTTTGTGTTTTACTAATCTCGGTGGAATGTTAATATACATGTATATTATACATATACATACGTATATGTGTGTCTGTATGTATGTATATATGTGCACACACACACACACACACACACACACACACACACACACCATATGTATGATATGTCATATGCTAAATAAATAAATCCTAATCAAGGAATTACCAAGAAGAAAACCACACTCCGAGAGAGAGAAAGAGGGAGAGAGAGACTGTCATATATGTGTCATATTCTCTAGAGCAGTCTTTATCTCTATTGTGCTGTTACATCAGCTATAAAGTATTATGCAGTGCATATTGTGCTGACACCATGTGGTCATTTGGGAACTACAACATTTATGTTAATTTGTTATGTAAATCGGTTATGTAAATTGGTTATGTTAATCTGTTCAGCCAATCCCTCCCATTTTGTGACATACTTCCTCCTCCTTCTTAACCCTGAATGTTCTATCACTTCCTGGGCACCATTCACATGTGGTCTGCTCTCATGTTAGGACCATTACTGTCTTTGACCTTGAAATACCGTCCATTTCATCATCTATTACAGGGGTGTCAAACTCAATTTCATTGAGGGCCGCATCAGCATTGCGGTTGCCCTCAGGGGGCCGGGTGGGTATGGCCAGGGTGGGCATGGCCTACTGGGTGGGTGTGGCTAGAGTGCATATGGCCTACTGGGTGGGCGTGGTCAGCTCTACATCGTTCGCATCAAGGGTGCCTATGGAAGCCTGAGCAGGAGTAGGACAGATCTGAGGGTTTCTGGCAGAAGGAGGGTCTCTGGGCCAGGGCCAAGGCAGAGGGGGCCGTTCCCTCACTGTTTCAAGGATGGCTTCGCGGGCCACATGAAACCACTTCGCGGGCCAGATCTGGCCCCCGGGCCTTGTGTTTGACATGTCTGATCTATTACATCTTGTCTGCTGTAATCTTCTCTGCATGCAAATGAAGGTCCTCGTGGATGATAAAAAGGTAATTTCATGAGTTCAGCTATCTGGCAACACTGTCAGCAGTGAATGTATCTACTTACACAGGCCAGGCACAGGGGTCTCAGCAAGGGGATACATCATTAAACAATGGTTGGAGTCAGAATATCTATTGCTGTCACTTCTTGCATATTGGGACATTTTAAGTAATTTCCTCTAGTTCAGGGGTGTCAAACTGCTGGCCCATGGGCCAGATGTGTCATCAGGAAACCGCACCCACCCCATTGCCGGCAATGGAGAAAAAGCTCCAGTACGTTGCATGACATCATGTGACATTGCGAGTTTGACATGTCTGCTCTAGTTGATGAGGAAAACATGTACAGTTTGGGAACTAAATATGAACCTGGAGCACACATTTGCTATATCCCTGGAAGTAATGTTACTAAAGATAGACTTGGTCTGAGACAGCATTTGATCAATAAATGTGATACAACCTCAAGTATAGCACTGTTACATCTAAAATGAAGCCATATAGATGTTTTTCTCTCATAATTACAGAAGAAATAAAAAATACAATCACTGTACAAAAAATAAAATAAATAAAAAGAAGACTCAGGATCCTCCCACCCAAATGACTGGTCTGAGAATATTTTTTGGAATAAGTCCTCTTTAAGAATCAAGAAAAGAATCTAGTATTAATATTGATGTCAAGACTTGGAGTTCTTTTTAAGATTTCCAAATATTAAAGCCAACTTTTATATCTTTTTCCACTGTTAGAAATGAGCAAAAGGAGTGAAAATTATTAAGCAACCACAAGCAGTTGAACTAGAACTGAACTATGTAAGCATAAAAAGCCCTATTTTTTAAATTAATTATTCTTTTCCCTTAATTGGAAGGCTGCTTGATCTCACAGTTGTTTGGAAAAGAGGAGCAAAGCCTATCTGAAATCATTGGGTAGGCATCTATACAAGCATTCATGAATCCTCTGTAATTTATTTTAGAAGCCAAACTGACTTTCTCTTTAACCACAGTTTTCTCTACAAAGCCAAGGACTTTTTCATTTGAAGAAAAATGAAATGCTTCTCAAATTCAGCAAAAAATACTCACCAGGTCCTACTATCAAAACTATTTTTTTCCATTTAGGCTTGCTTGAGAATCTAGTATTATGCCAAATAGATATTGTAAAGAGGCATTTAAAATTCATGGAATATTACTGAAAGCCCCAGTGTAGAATGCAAAATTAAAATTTCATTTTGAGTTAACATGCCTCCCACCTGTGATCATTGATAAATCAGATTCAAGCAAGCAGATGAGTCTCTCTTTATGAAGTCAAGCATCAAGAGATTATCCTAATTTTAGGGATTTAAAGACAATTTAGATTCACATACTCTAGCACAACATGCAAAAAAGACTAAAAAGAAGTTAGGGTGGCTTATATATAATAAATGTATATGTCTATATGACTTATGGTTAAAAATAAGTCAACTTCTGAGTGTATATTTATGATTGACCCAATGTGAAGATAAAACAAGCATTTGGGATGGAAGCAAAAATTATACAATCAAGGAACCAGTGTTTAAAGTTTAAAAAATGTTTCTACAATGTCCAGTTAGAGAGAAGGGGAAAAAAAAGAGAAATAGCACCGGGGCTCTCTAATGCCAACAAAAAATGCCTGATATTATGTCAGATCACCAGCCAGTATTATTCAGTACTGTCAACACTGAGTGGCAGAGATTTTCCAGAGTTTCAGCCAAGAAGCACCAATTGTGGTAAATGGGGAACAAGAAAGGCCAAAAGGATTCTAACAATGTGCTGCACAATTTATTTTAGAAAATGGGGGGGGGAAGCATGTTGGCCAGGATTTTATTGGTTACGAGTGACAAGTGATATAGAGCTGCACAGGGTCTGAATAATCTATTACCAGACAGCTGTCTGACAATACTCCAGGGATAGGAGTCTATATCTATTGAGCCAAACAGATGCTTCCTAGCTATCGATGAGTGGAGGAATAGACAAGCTCTAGTATTCTTGAGCTGAGCTGGACTCTGCTTATTTAGCATATGTCTAAATAAATCATGCCTACAGTTCTTTATGTGGTGCAAGTTTCTAATTTGCCAGGTAAAATAGTTACAAATTCCCTTCAGATATTCCAGTTGAAAACATTAGCCAGGGCCACTCTGTGTTCCCATTTAGCCAACTCGAATTCAAACAAATGCCTGAGAAGGCTAACATGGCAAAATATTGCACAGGCATTTCAAGAACCCTTCAGGCAAAGTGGAAAAATCCAACAGCATGTGGTTCAGGATCATATCATACAGTTTCCATTTTCAAGTTTTAAGTTAGTCTATAGACATTCAACTAGACTGTTTCTGATGCTGAAGTGTTATTTGAACTATGTTTGCACACAGTGTTTTTTGCAAGGCTGCTAGAATGAAAAAGGAGGAGGAGCAGCAGGAGCGGGAGGGGAATGGTGAACCCCACAATTTTCAAATAAAAGTCAAACTTTATTTTAGAATCTATTCCCTCTGCAAGCAAAATACTCTGGTTCCATGATATGTACAAGAATAATGAGAAAGAAACTGAGATGTTTACAACTGGAAATGAATTAATTAAAATGAGCCAAGTTCAAACAATACAGTATGGTAGCTATTTATTACATACTGGTAATTTGTAAAATTTTGTTTCATAGAATTAAGAAGAATTTTTTCTGTGGCAGATTCTTTACAATAGCAATATCCATGATTAATTCCAAGGTGTTAAGAATTTAGTCTTTTTAAAGAAACATAAACACAAGACAATAATAGTTTGCAATCTCCATTCATTTGTACTAGAGATATATAAATATTTGCATAATTTACAAATGAAATACCTTACATTTGGGGAAATCTATCTACCTTTAAAAGCATAAGAGAAATTAGTCTTAACCAGATTCAAACTTCCTTGAATTTTGATTAACTAGATCATGAGTCTTGGAATATTAATTAATTGGTTGATGGTAAATATAAATGTTGATCTTAATGAACAACTGCATTGTATATAATGGGAAATGATAATTTCTCTTTTTAGAAGGGTGGACAACCTGCAACTCTAAGTTACTTACTTGAGCAGTGCTTTGGTGTTGTCTCTAAGTTTCCTCCAAGGTGCTATCAGCAGCAAAGGCAGTCGCATGACTTCTATATATAGTAGTGAAGATGTTCGCTATTGTAAAATTGCCTCTTAAAATTAAAAAAAATGTTCTGCTTCTAAACCAGGGCTTAAAACAACATACAATTTATATTTCATTTTTTTTTGCTACCATTGCATCCACTTTTTAGTCTCTTCACAATCAATGAATTTGAGTCTCCCAAATCAGTTCTTCAATGGAAATCCAAATTCTTGAGTCTCTCTACATATTTCCTTTTAAAATTCCCTTATACAAATATATTGCATATAAAAATTACACCATACTTTCAAGTTGACTCTTGGCAACACCCTGGACAAGTTCATGTAATTTTATTGGCAAAGTTTTGGAAGAAAAAGGCTGTCATTTCCTTTTTCCTAAAGCTGAGAAAGAAAACCTGACTCAGTTAATTTGATGCCTAAGATGGGAGTAGAACTCACAATCTCCTGGTTTCTTATCCATTGTATATATGGCTCTCATATTGCATAAACATAATGGAAAAAATGGAACTTCCCTAATGCATTTTTTCCCTGCTTTCTTCATACTTTGATATGTTTTGTATAAGATGTGTTACACTGAGTCTCATTGTGACACATCTGAGTTCTTCCTCCATTCTCTTGACCCAGAGAATGAGATTGAAGGTATCCACTTCCTCTTTTGAAATAACCCAATCCTCTGAAACATCTGCACTGCAATTCATTCAAGAGTGCCTGGCATCCTTTAGTTTTGTGCTTCACGTAGTTGTGCATCATATTAAAGATGAGAATGAGTTCTAAATCTTGGCATCCTTTATTTTTGTGTGGATTTCCACATTCAGAATTCCCAACCAGCATATTATGAATAACTAGACTGATAGATTGGTTTGAAAATGAGAGATTGGAAACCACCCTGATACTGTTTTCTTCTTAAGAACAGCTTAAGCAAGCTATTGTTTCTTGAACTTGACTTCAAGGATCACGAATAGCCAAGAAAACAACCCAATGGATCATTGATAAATCACTTCAGAGTTGTCATTCCGGCTCATGATCAGGCTCATTATCATATTTGGACACATTATGCAAAGACATAACTCCCTTGGGATGTCTGGGAAAGGTAGAAAGAAGAAAGAAGAAGAAAAGGAATAGCTGCAAGGTAGACAGACACAGCAGCAATGAATGCACCATTAGAAAACATGATGGAACAGATCACCATGGGGTTATTTCATCTCTAAGTTTGCTAAGAATCAACAGCAGTTTGATGGCAAATGATCAATCAACCAAGAGAATATGCTCTTGTTCATGACAATCCTTTTGAGACATTACTATATAGTGCTTGACTCCGCACTATGCTTGCCAGATAAACTTAAACCCTAATTAATTACAATGCACATGTGTGAATTATAATCTGCCATAGACGTTGAAGAATGTTGTGGCAACTTGTAAAGTAAGAAAGGTATCATTTCACATTTGACAACTCTGATTAATTAGATTATGATCTAGGAAAGCAAAGATACTATAGGTATATTAAAAGATTTTCTGATATTTATCCTGCAAGAGACTAGCTAGCTAGCTTTGATGAAATATATGATTTATAAAGCTCATTGTACTTAGGACTATAAACAAAAATGAACAAACAAAAACTATGTTTAATAGCAGTTAACAATTCTTCTTATTCTTCTCCATTGAACAGATCCCTCCAGTTTTTCAAAAGTGGTTTGTCATTGCCTCCTTTCTAGGGCTAAGAGAAAGTGACTGGTTTTATGCCTACAACAGGACTAGAACTCACAGTCTCCCAGTTTCTAGCCAATTCCTTAATCACTATCCGAAATGACAGAGATAGATGAATGGATGGATGGACAGATAGAATCAACTGAGCCATTTATCTGTTTTCACATTTGAACTCAAAACCATTAATGCTATGTGGTATTAAAAATGTATTATGAGGTGACTATTTCATTTTACTTTAGCTAGGTTATGGCATAAGAATTACCCTGCATCTTTGTGTTTTATTTTATCTGTTCTAAACCATTCTTTATAAAAATTTGGGTAGTTTAACAAATCAAAAATGCTGCATCTGGACAATCTCCAAAGAGACTGTGCAGATGAGTAGAAATCCAATATAATGCTTTTCCCATTTTTCATTTTAAAAACTATCATACTATGCACAGTTATGTCACATTAGCTTTTTTGCAAATTAGATTTGGAAATATAAGTTACACAGCTAACCTAATATATTTCTGTTCTTACATGAAATTTTCCATACACTTGCTTTGCTTAAAATCAAATTGACCACAACTGTTTTTATTGCATCTTTTCTACATATTCACTGATTTTCTGGACATTTCTAGTCAGAAATAATAGATGGCAGCTGCCTCTATTTATAAATGTTATCTAGGCTCCAGAAAGTTCAGTGACTTACAACATTTTGGATTTCCTTTTGTGTTTTTCTTTCCAGTTGTGTTTGGATCATGAATAGTGGGTTTCAAGCATCCCAAACTTCTTGTTTATTCTTTCTTTCCTTTGAATACATAATTTAATGTATTATTTCCTGGCATCTCAGGATGCTGTTGAAGTTGAACAATGAAGAACAGGTCAGGATCCCACAGTATCTTCTGGAGATATGAAAATGATGGCTATAGCTGCAGCTTTGCTTTTCTGAAAACATAAACTCATCCAAGGAAAGGGTGGGGTGGGAAAGCAACTATCAGTGCCTGATTTGGGGAAAGCAGAGTGAAGAAGTATGTGTGCAGAAAAGAAAGATGACTTTGATGGTAACATGTAACATGAAGAACCCTTACCTAATCAAAGGGGTTGAAACATTTTTTAAGCCCTGAGCGACAAGATAATGTTTGGAAACCACTCAGACAGACACTCACCTAATTCAGAGGAATAGAAGGAGGAGGAGAAGACAATTTATATTAAGCTACCTGAATGGCTTTCAACAATGGAAGCTTTTGCTTACCCAAATTTAATTAACTATGATAAAGTTGTGACTATCTTGGATAATGAAGGAAAATTGAAAGATAGACAAAATTTACAACAACAAGGTATTGATTTAGCATGGTGGACATATTTGCAAATCCAAACGAGATATGGAAAAGATCTAAAGACAATGGGATTCTATAAAAAACAGACAGAATTTGATCAAACATTGTTAAAAACAGATGAAAATTTGATTAAGAAACTCTATAGATTTTTGCTAAATTTAAAGATGGAAGAAGAACAAGTAAAAGAAACAATGATAACATGGGCAAAAAACTTTGGATAGATTTGGAAGACTGGCAAAAACTATGGGATAGAAATATTAAATTGACTAAAGCAGTCTCATATAAAGAAAATTTGTATAAAATGTTTTATAGATGGCATATGACACCAGTAAGATTAGTGAAAATGTTTAAAAATACTTCGAATAATTGCTGGAAATGTAAACAAAGGCCAGGTACTTACTATCATATCTGGTGGATATGCCCTAAAGCAAAAATATTTTGGGTTCAGAAAAGCTAGTACAATTTCTTGAACTCAGAGCAAGTCACTGGAAAAAACCCACAAGGTTATTCAAAGAGTTACAGGTGTATCTCATAAATTGGTTAATTGTTGTCTTCCAAAGCAACTCTCAGACAATCATCATCATTGTAATGCGTTGGGATTTGTACTTGAACTGATTCACGTGTCTGTTTGAATGCTGCTTAAGGTTGCTCAGTGGTGTGTCTGTGTAACAGTCACTGACTAAGCTAGACTTGTTGTCTCCAAGAAGATCATTGGATGATTTGGGCGGGAATGGGTTCCTTTAAACCTATTGGCCACCGCTTAGTGGCCAACCATATAAGTAGCTGTGCAGCAGCCTCTGTTTCAGTTCTGTTCCAGTTTGCCTAATTAAAGGATGTTCCTGTTTGCAACCTTCCGTCTCGCTTATTGCCTGCAAAGAACCAGCTACACAACAATCATAATCATCACTGTTACTGTTCTTTGAAAAATTATGGTATGATAATTAAGACACAGGTCTGGCCATAGGATTCACCAACATAAATGTGCTTGCACATGATGTTGTTTGTGTCAGTCTGACTCTCTTCCTCAGCAGATGCTATTGGTGCTATTATTTAACATCCTGGTTGACTCTTACAAAGTATTATTGGTTGGTTAATAACCATTAACCAAGATCTAGTTTGTGAACTAATGCTGAAATCTGAAGATAGCATAATATATATAAGCTCTCCTGGAAGAAACACTTATCTTAATAGCTTGATGTTATCTCAGCTTGCACACAGCCTGAAGACCATAAGAAGGATTCAAGAGCAGTCTTTTGGGAGCATACTAATCAATTTGCCACATCAGTGCACAATACCACCTCTGAAACACCTACAATTATCTGTACAGTTTGCTTTTGGCCAGTGGGGAAGGTGAAAACAAAGAAGTAATAAAATGAATAAAATGTTCCATAATTAAAAAGGGCTTAATCTAACAAGATAGCTGTTGTACAAACAGCTGCTTGGATTTTGGCAGTCCCCTTCTTACCTTGAAAATCAGCAGCAAATAGTGGTCAGATAAAAGCTGCAGATAATAAGACAACACGCTCTCTCCACAAGAAAATATAATTGGTAACTAATGATTGCTGTGGGATATACTGTATTCTTTAAGAACATACCTTCATACAGCTACCGAACATTGCATCAATCCATTTTTCCTTCCTTGAATAATTAAGGGTTAATTGGGGTGCAATGTAAACTAGCCTCCTCATGGTGCACTCCAGGCAATGTGATTTTGTCACAGCTACCGTAAATAGTCTACATCTTCTGGCTACTGGCCCTCACAAGGATTTCCCAGCTAGAAGAAGCAACATGAATATTGAAAATAAAATAACAGCTCTTTTCAGAACTGACAAAGGACATAGGAGATGTCCAAAAATTATACAACTGAAAGTGGAAGGTTTGAGCAGGGCTAAAGCTGACTTTTTAGGTTTATGAATTATTATTTAGTGACTATTGTCCTACTAAAGAAACTCACTGCACTAGTGAAGCTCAATTTAAAAAAACAGATGTAAACTTCCAGTATATTCTCTGATTGTGACCATTTACCATGTAATGTATGACACCACTACCAACTATACATAAAAAAATCACAGGCAATTTTAACAACTGAAACATACTATAGCATACAGCAATGCTAATGAAGATGGCAAAGTAATAGCACAGTGGGCAGACACTGAAAATGTCCTGTTGGTCCATGAAGCTAAGGATAATGGCACCTTCTATTAGATTTCAGATAGATAAGTTATAAGCCTATAACCCTGATTTATGTTTTGCCTCTGAGGATATGCACAATAGACCATTACAGTGCAATAAAAGAGCATTCCCAGAATTCCCAACAAGCAATGAGTTATGCAAACTTAGTTTCCACGTGTCTAAAGGGCATCAAGTTTAAATCCTCCAATGAGTAAAACCATATTTATTATATATATTTATATAGCCATCCATCTTGGTAGTTGTAGTTATAATTCTGGGTGATAAGACTGTCTTCCCCTGTTTGTCCACATTTTTAGAGGCTGGGCTTTGAGAATTTTTTAGTATTCCTAGAAAATAAAATCTTTAAAGGGTTCATGTTCAAATTGTGTCCTTTAAATTATAATCACTTGTTTCTTTTTTCTATTACTCTTTAAAACATACTTAGTGATAACTGCTACGGCTTTTTAAAATACTTTTTGTGTTTTATGTTTTGTTTTAGAATAATGGTTTTATACCCAGTATTTTTGTTATGAACCATTGTACACATACTGTAACTTGTAGAAGATAGACAGGATTATAAAGAAAGGGAAGTGTGAATATCAACAGGTAGAATATATAAAACTATAAAAGTAGATTTTAAGTAGATATTGGCTCAGTAAAGAAATTCATATTAATCCCTCCAATCAAGGGATTTCTATTGCACTCCTGCTTTGGTCATATTGCAACTCATTGATTATGTCTGCTTTTGGGCACCACACTGTACTTTAAAGGATTCAGACAAACCAGACATGTTTGTCTGAATCAGAGAAGGAACATGTAGAGGATAAGGAGACAGGAAACTAAGTCATAACAGGAGTGCCTGGAACCGAGATGTTTGGCTTTAAAAAAAAAGTACTGTTGGAAGAGAAGATATGATATCTAAAGCTGAACCACACAGATGAAGGCTACCGTAGCAGTGTAGGACTTGGAATGATAGCTTTAAGCTTCAAAAAGGCAGATTCTGGTTGAACATTAGGAAAAGAGCCTTGGTGGAGCAGTGGGCTGATGCCTCCTTAAGTAACACCAGCTGCCTGCAATTAGTGCAGGTTCGCATCCCACCAGGCTCAAGGTTGACTCAGCCTTCCATCCTTCCGAGGTAGGTAAAATGAGGACGCAGATTGTTGGGGGCAATAAGCTGACTTTGTAATAATGCCGCTTGGGGTGTGTGTGAAAGCCCTAACAAGCAGGCATATACATAGAATGAAGGCTACTGCTAAGCTTGTAAGCCGCCCTGAGTCTTCGGAGAAGGGCGGGATATAAATGGAATAAAAATTAAAAAAAATTAAAAATAAAATAAAAAGCATCCTAATTATAAGAGCAGTTCAAAAGTAAAGCCAACTACTTTTCACTGAATGTGTTCAAGGATTTGTAAAAATTGTGGTATTCCAACCACCAGTGCTTCTTTCTAAAAAAAAAAAAAAAAAGGTGCCGGAACTCTCATCTTGGCGGGCGCAAGAGGCGGGGGGGCGGTGCTGCTGCAGTCACAGGTGTGAAGGGTGTTGGCGGCGGGCTCCCCTCCCTGGGGCCGGAGCCTGTGTGGCTGGTGCTGTGGGAGCAGCAGAGCCCACTCTATATGGCAGGGCTGCGCAATGCGGGCAGCGGAGGCGGTGCGGGCCAGGCGATGTTTTAATCTTATGATTTTAAAAATATATTTTTTCTATTGTAAGTTTCCCCAAACCTCGCCATGTGGATTTCATACAAATATTATATACAGTAATTGGTAAATAAAGGTAGAACATATGTTAAATATACATCAAATGATAATATGCTTCCCTACAAAGTCAATTCTTGCTCAATGACAGACCAAGGAGTTAACTCGGAAAGGCAAGAGGAAAATCTAGAAGAGGTCTGTGCAGCTCTTCAATATCTTCATCAATGAGGCGCTGCATCCTCCTGATGTATTGACATCAAAGGACTTACAAGATGCTCTTGAAAAACACACCCAGGTAATTTTGGAATCAATTAATGATAGATTTGCACAGATGGAGGAGAAATTGGAGAAATTGGAGGAGAGAATGGAGGAGAGGATGGAACAGAAGTTCAGAGTGATGAAGGTAGACATCTTGTCTTCAGTGTGTAAAGTGGCTCGTTGTGTGGAAGAATTGGAGGAAAAGCTAGAAGATTTGACTCAAAAGAATGCTATATTAGAAGCAAAAGTATTGGAGAATGTAGATAAAATGGAAAAGGAACTGGCTCAATATTACCAGATGCAGTTTGCCATTAGAATTAGAGGCTTAAAGGAGAATATTAAGGAAGATCTAAAGCAGCTGGTTTCTGAGGCTTTCGAAGTAGTATTGAAACAGCCAGCATCTGAAATAAAAGGAGGCATGGATAAAGTGTTTCGTGTGAATTCATGGATTGCTGGACAGAGAAAGTTGCCTAGAGATGTGGTGGTATATTTTGCAAAAAGGGAAATTAGAGATGAAGTTATACGAGCTGCTTATGATACTAAAGTTGTGATTGCTAATCAAGAAGTTTTGGTCTTAAAGGAAATTCCTCCAAAGATTCTAAGGAGAAGGAAGGATTTTACATTTCTTGTGCAAGAGCTCAAGCAACGAGATATAAGGTTCAGATGGGAGATCCCAGTTGGGTTGATGGTGACGCACGAAGGTAAAAGGTACCGTCTGGTTACTGTGATGCAAGCGCGTGATTTCTACAATAATGTTTTAAATGCAACGCCATTAACACTTCTGGAAGCTGAAAAGGGATCTGGAGAAGGAGTGCATCAAGAGGCCGAAGATGGTCAGATAGAAGACAATGGTGTTGGAGGAGATCAAGATATAACCTCGTTGGATGATTCTATAGAACAGAGGGTGACGCGTGCTGCTGCAAAACGATCTAAGAAGAGAAAATAGCAGGATTTGCAGAAGTCTATGGAATTTCTACGACGTATTTATAGTCAAGTATGGGAGGTGGGAAAAGGTTTGGGTGTAGACGCAATATATTTTTATATGTGGTGGTTTTGTGGAAAGGGTGAGCTTTTTTTTGGATTAAAGTTTGGTGGAATATACAGAAGATTCTCAAATGGAGGTTAAAGTTTTGTTCGCAATTTTTTTTTTGTTTGGAATAATTATAGATGTGGCATTGGAAGAGGAACGGCCGATTATAGAAGAGTGGACTTTAAAGTTTTCTGATTTGGTTGAGGTGGTGAAGATTTTGGTTAATTTGAAAGATTATTTGTAAGAACGTTATATCATGGAATGGACAAAATGGATGGAGTCTATTTAGGATAAGTATAGGGTTGAGAAGTATTATGTAGTATTTGAATAACTCTTTTTTCCTTTTTTTCTTTTTCTTTTTCTCTTTCTATCTTGGGGTTTTTTTCTTTTTTTTTTTGTTTTTAATATATATTTAATACTATTAAGGTTTGTTTTATCCTATATAAGCTAGAGAGTGTTTCTTTTTATATTTTAGTTTTTTATATATATTTAATATTGCTAAGGTTTGTTTTATCCTATATAAGCTAGAGAGTGATGGATTTTAGAATTTATAGTTGTTAGTATATGGTTGTTTATGTTTGCTTTTTTTATATATATATACCTTGTATTTAGCTCTGGGAAGGGGGGGGAGGGGGGGAGGGGGGGAGGTAGGGGGGGAGGAGGGAGGGGGGGAGGGGGGGAGGTAGGGGGGGAGGAGGGAGGGGGAAGGGGGGTTTTTTAAAAGGAAAATTGTATCTTAAAACTTTTCAATTAAAAAAAAATATCTTCATCAATGATTTGGATGAGGGGATAGATGGGGAACTCATCAAATTTGCAGACAACACCAAGCTGGCAGGAATAGCCAATACTCCAGAAGATAGGCTTAAGATACAGGAGGATCTGGACAGACTTGAACACTGGGCACTATCTAACAAAATGAAATTCAATTGTGAAAAAAGTAAGGTTCTACATTTAGGCAGGAAAAATCAAATGCACAGGTATAGTATAGGTGGTACCTTGCTCAATACTAGTAACTGTGAGAGAGATCTTGGAGTCCTAGTGGACAATCACTTAAATATGAGCCAGCAGTGTGCTGCAGCTGCCAAAAAAACCAACACAGTGCTAGGCTGCATTAACAGAGGGATAGAATCAAGATCACATGAAGTACTAATACCACTTTACAATTCCTTGGTAAGGCCACACCTGATGTTGAGACTCTAGAAAGAGTACAGAGAAGAGCAACGAAGATGATTGGGGGACTGGAGGCTAAAACATATAGGGAACGGTTGCTGGAATTGGGTATGTCTAGTTTAGTGAAGAGAAGGGTGAGGGGTGACATGATAGCAGTGTTCCAATATCTCAGGGGCTGCAATAAAGAAGAGGGAGTCAAGCTATTCTCCAAAGCACCTGAAAGCAGGACAAGAAGCAACGGATGGAAACTAGTCAAGGAGAGAAGCAACCTAGAACTAAGGAGAAATTTCCTGACAGTTAGAACAACTAACCAGTGGAACAACCTGCCTCCAGAAGTGGTGAATGCTCCAACACTGGAAGTTTTTAAGAAGAGACTGGCCAGCCATTTGTCTGAAATTGTATAGGGTTTCCTGCCTGAGCAGGGGGTTGGACTAGATGACCTCCAAGGTCCCTTCCAACTTCTTCTTCTTCTTCTTCTTCTTCTTCTTCTTCTTCTTCTTCTTCTTCTTCTTCTTCTTCTTATTATTATTATTATTATTATTATTATTATTATTATTTATTATTATTATTAATTATTATTATTATTATTATCATCATCATCTTGTAGAAAGGAAAGGCCCACACTGATAAATTAAAAACCTTTGTGGTCTGCAAAGGAATGCTGGTGGGCTAATCAATGATTTGGTGACTAGAGGAGCATCTATAGTGTTGGAGCTTGTGGTCATGGTAAGCCATGGAGGCATTAGGCAACATGACTTTCAGGGCAGTGGTGGTGATTTTATTACTTTAAAAAAAAAGTCTGTGCTCTGTCCAAGGGTGCTTGGTAGGCTGCATGTACAGGCCTGGTCTAGAATTTATTTTGGAGCATTCAACTATCTAGAGCAGGCATGTCAAACTCGTTTTGTTTGAGGCAACTTTTTATAAAAGAATTGCCATTAATTTGTTTTAATAAAATAATTTAAATCAATTTTTCACTTGATTTCAAATTAAATTAATGAGATTTTTGTTTTTAGTACAATTGCCAAATGCAATAAACTGGTTTTAGGTATATGTTACTGGAAGGAAAAAGCAATCCCTGTTGCGTTACTGATCCCAAAGAAACATTTGCATGTATGCAGGTATCCTTAGGGTGCCATAGTTATGGATGAGAAATATTGGTTGCAAAGTTGGCATTTCTGGATGTAATACAGATATTTTGGACTTATTTTTGTTTCTTTGCATGTTTGATATTTTTAAAAAGGCATATCCTACTGACTATGCTTATGCACATATGTAACATGATCACTGCTTGTCCAAAATTTTACTATACAGATAATACCCCCAGAAATTATTTTAGCCTTTTTAATAAATGTTGTTATTGATGTTAAGCTCACCAGGGAAAACATCATACATTGTTATGTATATACTAGGTTAATTATTTAAAAACTGAAGTGCAACATAACCAGATTAGAAATAATCTATTTTTCAAAACACACAACAGTCCAAACACTAAAAGTAAAGTCCAAATTAAGAATATTTCATTCTTAAGAATTGTTTAGATTCAAAATAGTTTTCAAGAGTGTACAAAAGATACTTTTTTTTCTAGAATCAGCTAAATTAGACATATTACATTGAGAAAAATGTCTCATTTCTTTCCTGTTACCTTTGATTTTATTGCAGAGATGTTAACATAAGAAATAGATTATTTTGTTATCTAATTTTACCTTCCAAAAGACAGAAGCAGATGAAAAATGTAAGGTTCTTTCCTGTTGGCTTTTCTGAATTAGCTGTTTTAGATTCTAAAAGTTTAGTTCCTAAAGAAGGCTCTTTTATGACTCGTGGACTTCAATTCCCAGAATTCCTGAGCCAGCATGGCTCAGCTTGGAAACCCATCCCTTTCCCCTCAGCATGGCTGGCTCAGGATTTCTGGGAGTTGAGGTCCACGAGTCATAAAAAAGAGCCAAGATTGCAAGCCCTGCAGTAGGCTTAGGAAAGCCAATAAGGGAGCTGACTTGTTTTGTTTTTGGCAAAAAAAAAAGGTTCCGGAATGTCGTTCTGAGCGTTCTATGTGAAAAAAAGCCCTGCCAACCACCCATCTGCACAGGAATCATTAAACCATGATTGTAAGATTCCAAGACTGAGAAGAGAATTCAATGACCTGTATGGTTCCTTATAATAATAAAATTCTATGAACACTACTAGTCCATGTATTATATGTTATATAACAAATTAATAAATAAGTGAACATTGTCATTGGGTTGCTTAGCCTAACAATTTAAGTAATGTGGTTTTTAGTTCATCAAGAAATAATCTAATTTGGGATGTCACCTTTTTTTGGGGGGGCAGAATAGTTAATTTGTTGCCCTAACTTTATGAGAGAATGGAATTTAGCAGATATTATTGGTCTGTCTCCTTGCACCTGAAGGAAAGGAAGCTATAGTTTCCAGAGATTAGTAAAGACAATGTTTTAGCCTAGAAAAATACATTTGCTGCCTATAAAGCTTGGAAATTAAGTTACGCACATAAACCCACAGTTTAATCTAAAATTTACTTTGGATAGTTGAAAGATTTTATAAGATAAAGGTAAAGGTTCCCCCGCACATGCGTGCTAGTTGTTTCCAACTCTAAGGGCCAGTGCTCATCTCCGTTTCAAAGCCAAAGAGCCAGCGCTTGTCCGAGGACGTCTCCGTGGTCATGTGGCCAGCATGACTAGATGCCAAAGGCGCACGGAACGCTGTTACCTTCCCACCGTAGTGGTCCCTATTTTTCTACTTGCATTTTTACGTGCTTTCGAACTGCTAGGTTGGCAGAAGTTGGGATGAGTAACAGGCGCTCACTCTGTTACGTGGCACTCGGGATTTGACCCGCCAAACTGCCGACCTTCTGATCAACAAGCTCAGCGTCCTAACCCACTGAGCCACCACATCCCTAAGATTTTATAAACACCTTTAAAATAAAAATAAAGGTGAACCGTAAGTGTCTAAATCTCAAAAAGGTTTCTACATTTCAAAAATGTTTCTAAATCTCAAAATCACATAGCAGTCAGTTATTAGAACCTCTTAGAACAAGCAGGTCATATGTGACTTTGCGAGTTTGACATGCCTGTCTTAAAACTCTTTTAGAATAATGAAAAAAGGAAATGGTTTTTGTGCTATCTCATCTCTGATTTTACACCAAAACAAAAGAAACTCATTTTATTGCTTAATTTATCTAAATAACCAAACGGAGATCTTGTTGTATAGAAGATACTGTTTCCAGAAGAACATAAAACTGCATATAAAAAGGGTAAAGGAGTCCATGAAGATTTTACGCTGCTAATCATTGCCAGCCATAAAGGGTGAGTTTCATCTCTGTTTCAAGGCTATTGAGCCAGTATCATCTGAAGACATTTCAATGGTCATGTATTAGCAAGATGTCACAGAGTGCTATTACCTTCCAACCAAAGTGGTACCTATTTATCTATTCACACTTACATGCTTTCAAACTGCTTGGTTGGCAGGAGATGGGGCGAGGATGGGAGCTCACTTTGTCATGTGGGGCTGTGGTCTCGTACCTGGGCTGCCAGCTTTCCAGTGGTATTGTACTATTTGGTTGTTTTATTATGCAGTCAATATAGCAACAGTTTTTGAGATGCATCTAAAGGGCAGCAGGTTATCTTACCTTGCAAATGAATGCTGACAGTCAAGACATGTCATGACAAGCTGATTATACCCCATTAGATTACCATGAATGTGTATCTTCTAGCTGGTATTTGATGTATGTTTTGATGCTTTTATTTGGGATTCATCTACAGCCTTCCCCAGTGTGGTGTAATGCATTTCAGCTATCAATAATTTCCTGCCAACAAGTCCAATTTCCATTCTTCCCAAGTGATTAAATTTTAACATATCAATGAACTCATAGCTGGAGAAAGCTACTTTCAAATCAAATTGCATGTATTGGTACTGCTCAATTTATAAACATTCGTTTAACAACCATTCAAACTTACAGTGACAGTGAACAAACTGACTTATGACTGGTTCTCACATTTATGACTATCAGAACAAATCCACAGTCACATGATCAAAACTGGGTGCTTAGCAAGTAGCATGTATATATGAAGATTGTTCTGGTAGCATCCTGGGGTCATGGGATTGCCGTTACAATCCTCCTAGCCTATTTTCAACAAGCAAAATCAATGGGGGAAGTCTGACTCCCTTAACAATTATGTGACTTACTTAACAACTGCAATGATTCACTTAGCAAGTCATGTCAAAAAAAGATCATGAAATTGGACATGACTAAAAATCACTTTTATTAGCAATGGAAATTTTGGTCCTAATTGTGGTCATGCATCAAAGATCACTTGTACGCAATTATTTTGAAAGGGAAAAAAATAGTCACAATTTAAGGTTGCAGTCCTACTGGTCATATTCTGGCTACCAAAAAGATGGAGCTCATGTGACTTTATGTTAGAAATTGACTTCATATTATCTTTCCTTAAAAGAGAACTCTGGAGCTAATAAGAAGTAAATGTGCCATGACATTCATGACATCACAAACTCCAATTATATTGTATGAGTTGATAAGGCAGGTTATTTTTTGTGCTGAATTTAGTTTCCCCTTTCAACTCTATCTCCCAATAGGATATGTGCTATCAATAAATATTCAAGTGTTAGAAAAGTAAAAGAAACGTAGTATACTGTGAAATAATTTTCTGAACCTAGCAAGAATAGTACATAGAGAGAACGTATTTCAATGCGTACATTTGAGGGGAAAGAGAGGGATGAAAGGGCAGTGTGATTTTAAGAGAGAGAGAAAAAATGTTATAATGCACTGGAAGAGGGGAATGGATGCCCCACGTACATAAGCTTTTATGGGTTTGTCTAGACACAGTCACAAGTTCTTTGTGCTTTGTGTATTGTATTATTCTTTTACTGACACTTATGAAGCACTTATTGTGATGTTTTACAAAACAAGCACAAAGCTTTTGCATTGTATTTAGGTTCCACTCTCTCCTGTGTATATTGATCTGTGCAAATGGAGATCTTAGCCTACAGTTTTCAAAAATGCTTCTTTTTGCATTCAGAGTGCAATGAATTAGATACTGCTAAGCTCCTGGGCACTCTCTGACCTTTTAGCCAAGAGCCAGGACTTCTGATTCCTCTTCAGGGCTGCTGAAAAAAATACCTCACTGCCTGAGGCAGAGTTATAAATGGTGCTTTCTCCCAGGTCAAGATATATAACACCAGCAATTTTATTTTGACTAAAGAGGCAGAAAATACTCCAAGTACCTCTTGTTCATGCCAAAGTGCACATTGCTCAGCCTTGTCATTCAAATTGTTCTAATAGTTTACTTATAGGAAGAAAAGCAAATTGGAAATGAACTATTCCTTTTCCTGTAATATTTTTATAGACTTAGATCAAATTTCTTTTCCACACCTTCCCCTTCTATTTAGACAATCCTGGCAAAAGTCAAAGAAATAATGACAGGTTTGGAAGGGGGTGTTGCAAAGGGGATCTATTTTTCATTTTTTTTAAAAAAATCAATTGTTTGATCACTGCTGTTGATGAAAACTGCAGAGACAATTTGAATAATGAATTAAAATAGAAAAAACAAACTAGTGTGTTTGTTTTTTATTATCAAGTTTATATATTGTGCTGAAAGAGGTAGTAGAAATTGCAACTTTCAAGAATGTATGCAGCTGAGTTTTACCATTTAATAAGAAGATAAATTATGAAAAATTATGGGGAAAAATCCAAAAAGAAATGGAGAGTTGGGAAAAATTGCAACTGTCTTTGTTGGGGCGAATCGCAGCAGTAAAAATGAATGTCCTGCCTAAATTCTTATTTTTATTTCAAATGATACCGGTTCTTAAGAAAGATTCTAATTTGGAGGAATGGCAGAGAGGTATCAATAAATTTGTTTGGGCAGGGAAAAGGCCACGAGTTAAACTCAAGATTATGCAGGATACTCGTGAAAGAGGTGGTCTTAAAATGCCCAATCTTAAATTATATTATGAAGCTGCTGCGTTAGCAGGAATAAGTGATTGGATTAATTTGACACAAGAGAGATTATTAAATCTTGAGGGCCACGACTTGTTATTTGGCTGGCATGCATATTTGTTGTATGATAAGAAGGTAGATAATGTGCTTAGAGTGCATATTTTAAGACAGGCATTGCTGAGAGTTTGGAAGAAGTACAGACATAAGTTAAACTGTAAGATACCATTGTGGGCAATTCCAAAACACGCAATAGAAAATATACATGCTGGTTTTAAACATGATGTGACTACGTACAAGGAGATTCTAAGCTTGGAAAGAAATGTCTGGTGTTTGAAATCATATAGTCTCTTGCGAGATGAGAAGATTGTTCAGAATTGGTTTCAATATACTCAGCTACGGGCCAGGTGGAAAGAAGATCAGAAAAATGGTTTTACAATGACTGATGAAAATCTGATAAAGCAAATCAGAAATCAGGGTCCAGCACATATTAAACGGATATATCTTGCATTGATAGAGATTGACTCAGAAACAGAACTTGTTAAGGATTGTATGATAAAATGGGCCCAAAATATTCAAGAAGTTATTACAATGGACATGTGGGAAAAGATTTGGGTGAGGAACGTAAAATTTACACAAGCTCAAAATCTAAGAGAGAACTTTTATAAAATGTTTTATAGATGGCATTTAGATCCTAAAAAGCTTGCAAGTATGTATCCGAATTATCAACCAAAATGTTGGAGGTGTGGTGATGAAGATGCAACATATTTTCATGTATGGTGGACTTGTAAAAAGGTTAAGGCCTTCTGGATAAAAATTTGGTGGAATATGCAGATCTTCAAGCAAAGGATAAAGTTTTGCCCGCAACTCTTCTTGTTGGGAATAATCACAGATGTTACGGTTGTGGACACTAAGTTGATGTTGAATTTAATTACGGCAGCAAGACTTTTAATAGGTCAGTATTGGAAGAAAGAGGAACTGCCGACCATAGAAGAATGGACTTTAAAGGTTTCCGACCTGGCAGAGATGGCAAAGATCTCGGCTTATTTGAAAGATCACTCGCAAGAACGTTATATTATGGAATGGAGAAAATGGATTGAGTATATCCAGAACAAATATAGGGTTAAGAAGTTTCATGTAGCATTTGAATAAGTCTTCCTTCTTTTTCTCTTTCTTTATTTCTTTCTTTTTTTTCCTCTATATATATTTAATATCATTAAGGTTTGTATTATCCTATACAAGCTAGAGAGTGATGGATTTTAGAGTTTATGGTTGTTAGTATATGGTTGTTTATGATTGTGTTTTTTTTATACCTTGTATTTAGCTCTGGGAAGTCGGGGGGAGGGGTAGGGAGGGAGGGAGAGGGGAGGGGGAGGGGGGATTGTTAAAGATAAACTGTATGTTAAAACTTTTCAATAAAAAAAATAAAAAAAATAAGAAGATAAAATATTAACAGTTTGGCACATTACTGATCCAGTTTCGGTATTTGACTTTTCTCACTCAAAGATGAATTCAGACTTTAAATTTAAAGTAAAAATAACTGACTTAGTTGGAACCACAAGATATAAAACATATCCATGTTTTAATTGCTACATAAATGCCTTGATACACAACCACACACAATGTCAACCTGAGTAAATCACTCTCTGTCCTAGTTTCTTTCTGCCAATAAGTTTTTAGGATCAGAAGAGAACACTTGAGTGTTGTGAAATATGTATCTCAGCTGAAAAGAGATAATGTAAAAAATAAAATATAAAAAGAAAACCTATTGTATTTAATTTTGGAAAGAGTTCCATGAATTCATTTCCTTATGTTTTTCTAGCCAGCATTTAGATGAAACAATACATCTGGATTCTCTATTTACTGGAATATTTATGACTTTTTCTCTCAAAAGGATACCGTACCAAATCAAATATATCTTGAAAATCAACTTCACAGAAATTAAAGGGAAGAAAATACAACTATATTTCAAATAATCCAGGAATATATTGATTCAGGTATAAAATATATCAAATGTAGGCATTACGTTGGTTTTATGTAGTGGGTTACTTTGATAGGCAAGGAGTGACACAGCATCATAGCATAGCTTTATTGCAACAGGAACAGAACTAAAAGAGTGACAGGTACTGGCCGGTACTTATACACTTAAACCCCCAGGTGTTCACCCAATTACCTGCCTGGAATCTCCCACCCAAATACGAATGTTCCTGCCAAAATGGTTGAGACTAACCATCAGGGTCCCCTGATGGCTAGCCTGGACTTGGCAGGAAATACCCACTTAGCTCCTCCACAATAGGTGGGGGTCAATGGCTTAGCATATTTACAATACAGTACATAACACCCCTCCCCACTTAGATGGCCATCACCCTCAGTCTATTCAGCACTCGTAGTCCTTGAGGTAGGCTGGGGGACCTCATGTCCTGGTGGACTGGTGCAATGTATGTGAGGCATCCGTCTTGGGGCGGAGGGGTATGATCCTGCTCCAGTCTAATGGACTCGTGCCGTCCGCTCAAGTCGTCTGCAACTGCCAGCAACTCTCCCAGCCTTTGTGTCTCCATCTCACTGGAAGCAGCTGTGGTAGACTGGCAGACTTGGGAAAATGTCATAACTCTGGGTGTCTGAGTAAATATCTGGTACTTCCTCGGCATCTGCCCCCTGAGCGGTCTCAGTTTGCTGATGCTGTAACTGGTCTATGTGGCATCTAACCATGTGCTCATCACCTAACATGACCTCGTATGCCAAGGCCCCTTTATCTTGGTCACCCTGGTCGCCACCCAAAGCGCCCCACCCCTGTAGTTCCTGGCCCAGAACAAATCACCTAGCTGCAAGTTCCTGGGTGGCTTGGGTTGAGCCATCTATGCTGCTACTCTATCTAGATGAAGTCGGTCAGGTTTCATCATGAGCTGGCGACCCCACCTCAGCTCCACTGGACTGCAACCTGTTGCTGTGCAGGGAGTTGTATGTTGGCACAGTAGGAAGTTCATCAGCCGCTGATTCCAGTCACCTGTGGTTATCCACTTGAGTGACTCCTTTGTTGACCTGACCATCCATTCTGCCTGGCCATTGGAAGTGGGGTGGAATGGAGCGGACATTGCATGCCAGATCATGTTGGCATTTAGAAAAGCCTGAAACTCTCCTGCTGTGAATTGTGCCCCATTGTTGGACACAATCACATCTGGCAGACTGTGCATGGCAAACAGTTGGCACAACTCATGGATGACTCTGGTCATTGTCATCGATGAGACTGGTACCACTTACAGCCACTTTGAGTAGCTGTCCACTACAATGAGGAATACCTGTCCTTGGAACGGCCCGCAAAGTCAATGTGCATGCAAGACCATCGGGTGGTGGTGGTCTCCCAACAATGCACTGGTGCGTGTGGCATCTCCGGTCAGGTTTCTTGGCACACCTGGCAACTCCTAAATCGGTCCTCAATATTCTTATCCAGGCCTGGCCACCACAAGTAGCTCCTGGATAACGCCTTCATCCTCATGATTCCAGGGTGCCCTTGTGTAAGGAATCCAGCACCCTGGAGTGCAGGCTGGGTGGAACAACAACCCGGCTTCTTTACAGCATGCAAGCCTTGTGGGCTGACAGCTCATCTTTCCTGCACACGTAGTGCTGGAACTCGGCCTGGTCGGGTGCCTGGCCATCCCAACACCTAGTTGAGAATGAGAATGAGTGTTCTGTCAGTGGCAGTTTCAGCTGCTACATCCCCTGTGTGTAACGGGGTTTCTGGTAAGTCCTGGATTGCCAGGATATGTGATGCTGGAGCTGGATCCGGATCCAGATCTGGATCCGTCTGCAGTAGGGGCAGTCAGCTGAGTGCATTGGCATGGCCCATTTCCCTCCTTGACTTGGGGACTAACCTGTATGAGTAGGTAGCCATGAAGATTGACCATTGCAGCATCTGCAGGGACAGGATCTGCACAGTTGACTTGTAAGCCATGAAAAGACCAAGCAGCAGTTTGTGATCTGTGTAAATGGTGAAGGGTCGCCAATATAGGAAGTCATGGAACTTCTTAATACCTGCAACAATGCAAGAGCTTCTTTGTGGATTTGTGCGTAGTTCCTCTCAGCCAATGATAAGGTTCTGGAATAGTATGCAATGGGGGCCTCATGACCATCTGGCATCTGATGGCTTAGCACTGCCCCGATGCCGTATGATGAAGCATCGCAGGCTAATGTTACTGGCAGTTTCTTGTTGAAGTGGGCCAGCATGGAGCTTGAGGATAGCAGTGACTTAACCACCTTAAATGCCCTATCATGGGTGCCTGACCAGACCCAGGGTGACTTTTTGTCCAATAGGCAGTGCAGTGGTTCTGCCAGCACAGCCTTGTGTGGTAAGAATGAATGGTAGAAATTCAGCAAGCCCAGGAATGTTTGCAGCTCCCCCTTGGATTTGGGTCTGGGGGCTTGTTGAATCACCTTCAGCTTTGCCTCTGATGGGTGGATTCCAGCAGCATCTATCCAGAATCCCAGGAACCCTGTGGATTCCACACTGATTTGGCACTTGTCATTTTTTAGCTTTAAGCCTGCCTCCCGGAGACATTGAAGAATGACCCTAAGCAGTTCTGCCAGGACCGCCGCTGATTCTCCTGTGATCAGGACATCGTCAAATTATGGGCAGTCCCTGGGTATGTTTTTAAGTGTCTGTTCCATGATGCTTTGGAACAACCCAGGGGCTATGCTTACCCCAAACTGCAGGGGGTGCACCCAGAACACCCCTCTGTGTGTGACTATGCTTTGTGCCTCAGTGGTAGTGTCATCAACTGGTAGCTGTTGGTATGCTTGGCCGAAGTCTAGCTTAACAAAGATTCAATTTCTTTGCAGCAAGGCGAGTATGTGGCTTACCACCTGGACCAGGTAAGCGTGCTGTTGCAGTATCTTGTTTATGGTGCATTTATAATCTGCGCATATGTGCACATCCCCATTGGGCTTGACTAGGGTCACTATTGGAATCTCCCACTGGCTGCTGTCCACGAGCTGGAGCACTCCTTGCTGCACTAGCTTGTTGGGTTCCACGTCTATCTTAGGCTTCAACACGAAAGGAATTCTACACAGCTTTAGTTGGATGGGCATTACCGTTTGGTCAAGGTTGAGGGAAATAAGTGCCCCCTTGTACTGCCCCAGCTCCGAACTGAACACATCGGCATATTGCTGGCATACTCTGGCTAGCTTATCTATTTGAGTTTGATGGATGCCAGTCACGCTGATGCCCACGGTCTCGTGGTTGATCGCTGCGGGGCTGGTGTGTGTTTTAGGTGGCCAGAGAGTCTTCATTGCTCCTCCAGCAGCTTCATCCACTATGACTTCTTTCAGCACATCTTGGAAGGTTAATTTTTCAATGGTGAAGAGGCATTGTTGCAGTTCTCTGTTCTGCAACCTGCAAACGAGCCTTTCTCGGAGATGGTCTTCCAGGTCAGGGAACTCACAGTTGTGTGAAGCCTAGTGAAGGGCTGCCACAAACTCCACTGGCGACTCCCCTGATCTATGGTCACATCGCTCAAATGCGTGGCACCAGGTGATAACTGATAACCTGGGCTTGAAATGTTCTTTGAGTCTTCTTTTTAGGTTGCCATAGGTGACTGTTTCTATGCTGGCCTGGGCTATTAGGTTTTCCACAATGTCAAATGTGTCTTGTCCACAGACACATAGCAAGGTTGCCACCTTCAGCCCATCATCCCTGATCTGGTTTGTGCGGAGATCATTGTCCACCTAGGAGACATATGCGCTCCACTGTTCGGGGTGGGTTATGTTAAACTCTTGAATTCTTCCCAATTTGGCCAATCTTGGGAGGTCGTGTGTGCAGGGTCTTGCCTGTGCCACTGTGGTTGGAGGTTTGCTGATCCTAGGGTCCTGGGGATGGATCCTCAGGTCTGTTGTGCCTCCAGTGTGTCTTACTGGCAGGCAGGTGGGGAGCGGGTCCCACCAAGGCTTGTAGCTTGGTCCCTCACTGGTCTTTTGATGAGCAGCAGCCTCCTTTCTTGCAGCATCCCATCCTCATTGCCAGTATTATGTAGTGGGTTACTTCAATAGGCAAGGAGCGACACAGTGTCATAGCATAGCTTTATTGCAACAGGAACAGAACTAAAAGAGTGACAGGTAATGGCCAGTACTTATACACTTGAGCCCCCAGGTGTTCACCCAATTACCTGCCTGGAATCTCCTGCCCAAATATGAATGTTCCCGCCGAAACAGTTGAGACTAACTGTCAGTGTCCCCTGAGGGCTAGCCTCGACTTGGCAGGAAATACTGACTTAGTTCCTCCACAATAGGTGGGGGTCAATGGCTTAGCATATTTACAATACAGTACATAACAGGTGGTATTGAAATTGCCTAAAGCTACACTAGATAAGAATTAGGCCATTCTTACTTCTTCAGAATGTTCATGGTCCACCCTCTTTTTTGTAGAACAGAATTTCTGACTAGCAATAAGCCACCCATGAATTCACCTTATAGAAAAACAACAATGGTTTTTTTATTATTATATTTTATTTTTTATTCTTTACACACATATGTTAATTTTCCAAACAACGTGCGAACTGAGTTCCTAATTCATTAATACATATACAAATTTCACTCTTTGGTTCTTTTTTCCAACCATTTATAAAATAAATTCCAGCTTTCATAATATTCTGTTTCTTCTTTGTCTTTTAGTCCCATAGTTAATCTGTCCATCTCTGCGCATTCCAATATCTTCTTTATTAGCTCTTCTTCTGATGGTACTTGTTCATTTTTCCAGCATTGTGCATAGCTTATTCTTGCTGCAATTATGATATGCAGAACCAAGTATGTATTTTGTTTATCAGTCTTTTCTGGTAATATACCTAATAAAAATAATTCAGGATTAAATGCTACATGTTCTCCTAATATATTTTCTAGCCAAGCATGTATTTTTCTCCAATAAGCTTTTACTTTATCACATGTCCACCAAATATGATAATATGTACCTATATTATGTTTACATTTCCAACATTTGCCTGATACATTTTTAAACATTTTTGCTAATCTGGCTGGAGGTAAATGCCATCTATAAAACATTTTATGCAGATTTTCTTTATATGCAGTTGACATTGTCAATTTGTAATTTCTCTCCCATAATTTTTGCCATTCTTCTAACTCTATAGTATAACCAAAATTCTCTGCCCATCTTGTTATTGTCCCTTTAATTTGTTCACCTTCCATCTCTAAAGTTAACAAAAAATTATACAATTTTTTAATTAATTTCTCATCAGAAGTTAGTAATATCTTATCAAACACGTTTTGTTCTTTATAAAATCCATACATTTTCATATCTTTTTCATATCTATTTTGTATTTGTAAACGTACCCACCGTGACATGTTGATACCCTGATGTTCCAGTTCTTGCTTTGATTTTAATGTCCCATCAATATTTAAAATATCTTTATAAGTCCATGTTTTTTCAAAATCTAACAAGTTTACATGTGAAAAAGCTTCAATTGTTGATAACCACCCTGGAATTTTTACATATATTTTCATTTTGATTTTTTCCCATACAGTTATCAAAGCATTTCTAATACAGTGGTTTTGAAAATATGTATGATTGCAGACTGAAGCAGAAAAGATGCTAGGTTTCATTATGGAGATGAGGTTCCACAGAGTCCCATAGATGTGTTTTTTTGTGATTGAATTCCTCTTGTGGCCTTGAGCTGGTCCATCCATGTCTTGAGCTATGAATATTTTCCTGTAGCACGTGCCAGAGTGCCAGTAGAATGCCAGGAGTACTGCGTCAAAATAATACCTTTTACTTATGACAGCTCAAACAGGCCACTTTCCTTGAGTAGAAAACTTCTGAAAGTTGTGAAAACAGCAGGGCTTTTTTTGTCATAGAACACCCAGAACGGAGTTCCGGCACCTTTTTTGGATGGAACCTTGTAGGGTAGGCAAGGCGGGTTGTATGACATGGGTGAGTTTTGGCACCTTTTTCTTTTACAAAAAAAGCACTGGAAAACAGAGAAACAATTACTATATATTTTGAACTTCTAGATTCAAAAAGGAAAGATTTTGTTTGCCATATTATTGAACATGATTATATCATTAAATGCTGCATTGTCTAATTTATATCTCCACTCAGATAAAGTTCAAAAGTTCCATTTGCTTTGTTTTTCAATGCTGCTTCAGAATGAAGGATGTACAACTTTTTGCTCTACCTCTTGCAAGTGAAAATGTTCATGTCAGACATAATGTCTTCAGTATACAGAGCAATTTCTGCCGGTATGGGAGAAAAATAGTCAAATGGCTTAGTATAAAAGTCTGTTCAATTTAATCTGTCATGCATAATAGTGCAGGAAAAAGTATCCAATGGTAGTCCTATCAGTAACCTCTATCTCCTACCCATAAATATCTAATAGAGCATAAAAACTAGACTCAAATACACAAGCAAACAAAAGGAATGTTTGCTGATTTTTTTTGGAATAAAATAAGTCTCAAGCATTGGAACATTCTGGCTTCTCTTTTAATTTGTTTTGAAACTTGACAATAATGGGGTATTTTATTAAAGAATTTCTTTGTTTCGTGATTGCTCCTCTAGAACAATAATTTTAGCTTTCTTTATGTATGTAATTCTTTAAACTAGCAGAGAACTATTTTATACAGATACATATTATATCTGTCTTTCAAAGATACACACCATCCATTGTTGAAGAAGCAAGATGGGTCTAGAAATAAGGAAGAATTTTTACATGCTTTTGAACTGCTAGGTTGGCAGAAGCTGGGACGAGTAACAGGCACTCATTCTGTTACGTGGCACTCGGGATTCGACCCACCAAACTGTCGACCTTCTGATCGACAAGCTCAGTGTCCTAACCCACTGAGCCACCGCATCCCTTGTGCAGCATAGCATTTGACTATTTCATTTATTTTATCATATAGGAATATAGATTGCGACTTTTCTTGTTTTTGATAATGGAGTTCTTATTTTATCTGATGGAAAATGTGTAGGAAAAAAGTTAATCTTCATACAGAACTCTTGGTACTTTATTGATTAGGTTGAAATCAGGCCTTCTCAGTGTAAATTGATGATACAACATGAGATCCCCTCTATATTTAGAATAAAATAATTAATCCATTAATATATAGACTGGTATATTCTACAGCAGCAGTCCCCAACCTTTCTGGCTCTGTGGATTGGCAGCAGTGGCTGTGGCTGACGAAAGTGGTGGTAGTGGAGGTAGGGGATAGTTTTGCGTACTCAACCTAATCCCATACATGTGCAAATGGAAGTTTGTGCACTTGCCCACTGCTTGCAAAGCCCAGTTACCATCAGGCTGTGGGCCAGTAACAGTCCACAGACTGGGATTTGAGAGCCCCTGTTCTACAGAATGAGTTATGATGTAATAGATTCTCGGTGCATGTTTGTAGAAATCTTAGGCATTTCAGGGGATTTATGGTGGATTATATATTCCTTACATGATGTACCAACTTAGATATGTCATTCTGGACCAGAGAATATAATTCAAAGCTTATTAAGAAAATAATATCTGTTTATGCTGATGAAATTGCACCATAAAGAACCTATGGAATAAATTAATTCTGTGTTATCTGCAAGTGGGGTATAATTTTCTAATACTACAAAAATTTATTTTCTACTACAAAAATAAATTTTAACTCACTTTTGTTGCAGTTATCAGATTTATTTATTTTATTTTATTTTTGGGACTTATATGCCGCCCTATCTCCTGAAGGACTCAGGGCGGCTAACAACAATAAAACACAATAATACAAATGTTAAAAAAGATTAAACTAACAAGCCCCAATGATAAAATGATAAAATATTAAAAATATTCTACTTAAAAATCCCTATCGTCAGTCCGGGTCAGCCTGATGGAAGAGAAATGTTTTAAGGCCGTGATGAAAGGACTGGAGATCCGGGGCCATCCAGAGCTCAAGGGGAAGTTGATTCCACAGGGCTGGCGCTCCCACAGAGAAGGCCCTCCCCCTGGGGGTCGCCAGCCGACATTGTCTAGCTGACGGCACCCTGAGGAGGCCCTCCCTGTGTGAGCGCACCGGGCAATGGGAGGTCGTTCCTGGCAGCAGAGAGTCCTGCAAATATCCCAGGCAAATATCCCGAGACTGTAAGTTTTATATTATTATAAATATTAGCTTTTTTTGAAAATTGTAGGGAATCCCTGCAAATAAATAAATATCATGGATCTCATTAGGGAATGATGGGTAGACAAAACATTCCTCCCCTCCCATCTCTTTCATTTGTTCCACACGATTCTTTGAACTCATTATCTGTTTGCACAACACATTGGCAACAGTAGTGCCAGTTCTTCAGACTTGCCAGAGTTTTGATTCTACATGAAAGGAGTTTGAGGAGTGGGGCCTGGGACAACATGTTGATCATGATATCTGAGATTCCTTTTGCCCTGTGGAGGTTGACAAAGTGAATGGTGTCTAGGATGACCTGTGCCAATTGTGTGTTGAATTTACACACACGTGCACACACACACACACACACACACACACACACACACACACCCCGGGGCTGACTCAAAGGGCTAAGGGAGGCATGGGAAATGAATTCAGGAGGTTGTCCATGCCTCACTTTGTAATCCAACATCCTAGGGGAAAAAAACATGAGAGGCTTTTGCTAGATCTGCCTATTTTTGACAATTGTGGACCAGTCTCAATATTCCCTTTTGGTACGGAATGGAAAAAATGGATTGATTATATTCAGAATAAATATGGGACTAAAAAGTTTCATTTAGCATTTGAATAAGTTTTGATATGATATTTGTATTGCTTGTAGTCACTTTATATGAGCTAGAGTGCTATAGACTTAATAGTTTATTGTTGTTAGCATAGGGTTGTTTATGATTGTTTTTACTTTTATACCTTGTATTTAGCTCTGGGAAGTCGGGGACAGGGAGGGGGGGAAGGGGAGGGGGGGAGGGTTGGGAAGGGTTGGGTGGGGGGTGGGGGGAGGGGTTGTTAAAGATAAAATGTATTGAAAAACTTTTCAATAAAAAAAATTCCCTTTTGGGAAATGGTTATGAGTCAAAAGTAGACTGTCCTTAAACAATACCTTTAATACTATGAAAGTACTTCTGCCTTTCCCATGTCCTTAGGAAGATGGATAAAAATGCAAAATGCAGTCTAACATCTGCCTGACAGTATGACTATCATAATTATAAAACCTAATAAAGGGAAGATGTGATAAAAATTCATCAGTGAAGAAAACATAATGTTTACCACTATTATGGTGTGTATCTATAATATATTGGTATATATTATGTTCTCTTTACTCAGGAATTTTTGTCACATCTTTTCCTTATTAGTAACCTGGATTAGTAAAAACAAATTACCAGAATGTCAGTAATTGTAATGCAATTACAAGGCAATTTCTAAAACATCAATCTTTGCCGTACAAGGTAATGTTAATCAAGGAATTACAAGGTAATAATCAAGGAAGCATAATTTATTTTATTAAAAATGAGCAAAATGGTCACCTCTTCATTCATGTCTTGTCTTGTGCTTGTGAGGTTTCAAAAAGGACAATTGTATATGTCCATATAGGCTTTTTGTTTAATAAGACAAAAATGCTTCATCTGTTTCTACTCTGAATTTAAATGCTGCTAAAAACTGAAATATCTATTAATAATTATTCCCTTAAACTAAATATTGTAGTTTTTGTCATATAGTGGATAGTGGATAAAATAATCTAGAATGGAGATGTTTAAGTTAATTAGATATATGAATTTCAATTTAGCAAATTCTCACTGTTGAGTTGAGATCCAGATGTCATTGAGACTTTCCTACAGCACATTTGTGCAGATAAAGTCACACTTTAGGAACAGTACATGTGCGTATATGTAAGCACACACATACGCACACACATGTACATACACTTCCTTTATCACCTAAACAAATGAAATACACTTTCAAATTAAAAATATAATTAAATTATCTTATATTTATAAGTCTGCAGCCTAGCAAAGTGCGCAGGAATAGCAATCAAAAACTGAAAAAAGTGTTAGCTATTACATTATACTCGGGTGAAGAAAGAGTCAGAACTGTTTATGGCAGGTGACAGCTGAAGTAGTGACCTTTTGGAAATCATTTCAGGGGTCCAAATAAGCAGCACATACCTGTTAATTTAGATTAGCAAGCAGTCAATTGTTTTGTGGTTTAAGAGTGACATTCACTGTCAAGATTGATGAAATATTATTTATTAGTTGAGACAGCCACTTCATATTAAACTTTCTAGCCCAGTGTTTCTCAACCTTGGCAACTTTAAGATTAAAAGATTAATCTTGAAGTTGCTAAGGTTGAGAAACATTGATCTAATCTATACACATCACACACAGGCTGCTTGTTCTTCCCAGTCCCAAATCCTTTTCATTCTATGTGCATTTTTGTTAACCACTCCACATTAGAAGCAACCCAAAATAGTCCTATGAATGCAAAACTAGTAGAGGATAAGTTGTAGGTCATTGCTGTCACTGTTGTGCTAGTTTTCCACACTGTGGGTTGTTCCCCTCCCCCTTTTGTTTTTGATCACACAGACCTGACCACTTTCTACAGGGGGATGATTGAGAGCATCCTGTCATACTGCATGACAGTCTGGTTTGGAAGCATCACTGCTTCAGACAGGAAGGCAGTGCAGAGAGTGGTGAGGATGGCCAAAAAGATCACTGGCAGTTCCCTCCCCTCTATCCAGGACATAGCACAGAAGTGTTGTTTGAACAGGGTCCATAAGATTATCTGGGACACTACTCATCCTCTACACAACCTGTTTTCCTTGTTAACTTCTGGGAGGAGGCTTGGTGATATCCATAGCAGAACATCCAGATTCAGCTATAGTTTCATTCCATACAGCATTAATCTTGTGAACTCTCAGGCTTCCTCCTTCCGTTATAATATTCAAGATGGACATTATTTAATATTTTGTTATGTATATGTACAGGTATGGGTCTGTACATGTGTTCCATATGGTATGTTTTAGGTGTGTGTCATGTATGTGTTTCACTTTGAGAGCGGGCAACATCTTTCTTAATAAGATGATAAGATAATCTTTATTGTCCTTTTTCACTGTGGGCACTGTTATGTACTGGGCTTTTGGAATATCACCACGTGTTTGATGGAGAACTAACAGTTCTCCAGCAACTCAGACAGGACGTCTCCAGTCCTGCTATTGGTCAACTTTGGGTGGCAAGTATAGCTTCAATACGATTGGTTAATACCATAGGGCCTGGCTATATATTGAGGCAGGGTGACTCCAATCTCTCAGTACAGTTTCTGCTTAAATAAAGTATGTGTTGTCTGTACTCCTCTGCAAGTTCTCGTTCCTGCTCATTAGAGCCCACAACACTTCATTCTTCCATTCATTCTGTACATTCACTGGCACTCCTTCCTGCAGGGCTGCAATCATTGGTTGCCCCTACAGTCATCATCTGCCAGTATTTCCCCTTCCTTGATTCATGAAATACAAATAGTCCACTATCAATAAATGAGTTGAAACATATTTGATAAAGAATGGCAGAGTTCTATGGGAGAAGAGTTTCACTTCCAAGAACAGTCTGCACTCACAATGCTTCAGCAAAAGACTGTTCAAGATGAACACAGAAAGAATTAAATGTACCAGTAAGTTCTAGCTCAAGCATGAAATTGCTGAACAGAAAGTTATCAATAAATTTAATTCAGTATAAGACTGAATCATGTTCACATTCCTTTTTTGCCTATCACAATAGGAGCCTCTCTTGTGTAGGATTCCTATCATGTTCAGGGTTCTCTTCCAGCAATTCTAGGAAGATTATATTGTCCCAAATTCTTGGCACAATGCTCTTTGCACACGTGAATTACAAACAGAAATGTAATAGAACTTTTATATATCTTTCATATTTTCTAGTCTTCTGCCTCTTAGTAGAATTGGAGAAAACATTCCATTCTGCATCTGATGCAACATTACGTTATAATAAATACTAGAACAGATTATGGATCCCCAATTATTCTTTCTTAAAAGACTTGCCATAACAGATATTAGAGCTCAACCTTATATATTTTTAATCAGAAATAAGTCACACAGTAGTTAATGAACTTATTTCCATATAAGTATGAGAAGTATTCAAGCTTATCACAGCTTGAATGACTTTGTGACATTTGTGAATTTAATTTTTGTATTTTGCAAGCCTCATAGAATAACATTATCATTTCTTGGAGAAGTCTGAAATATCTAACAATCTGCTAGATATAACACCTCAAAAGCTGATAAAAGTTTCCCATTTTCAAGGCATGGCCTATCACTGAAACTAGAGCCTTCCTATGTGAACGTTTTTATTGAAACCTGTAGAGCAGAGGTCCTCAAAGTCTTTAGCTCATCAACCCCTTCATAAGTTCCAGATGTTTTATCAACCTCTGCCCCTGAAATTATATGAAAATAATATAATAAATACTATAACTAGCAGTACTGCTACTAATAATATGACTTTTTAAATATTCCTGTTTGACATATTTATTATTTTCATTTTTTATGTACGCCATTCAATCTCACTTCTTTTGAGATCAATAAATCAATCAGAATAGAGCTGGAAGGGACCTTGGAGGTCTTCTAGTTCAACCTTCTGCTCAAGACCCTATACCAAGGCTTTTCAACCAGTGGTACGGGTACCACCTGTGGTACATTGGCACCTGGCAGGTGGTACGCGACCATCCTAGAAAGGTGGTAGCGGGGGAGGGGAATGAGCTGAGCTGGTGGCAGCACCACAGAAGCCTGAGCGAGAGAGACAGCTGGAGCTGCAGGGCTGTCAGGGCTCAGCGCTGATTCTGGTGCTTCTGCTGAAACCAGAAGAAGCACCGATCAGCTGGAATGTTGCAGCATCTCCAGGGTCTTATGATTTACATTCAGATGCTTGGCAACTGATTCATATTTATGATAGTCACAGTGTCCCAGGGTCATGTGAAGTGACCAAAACCTGCTGCAACCATCCAGCATATGGGGGGGGAATAAAAACCAAACTCCCCACCCCCACACCCCCACTGCCAATCCTCAACAGAAATGCTCACAACAATGAAAACCCTGAACAGGAAGAAGAGTGCCACCGGGTGGGCAGGCAGGTGTCTTGCTCAGCTGTGGCTTGGGGGGCACTTTTTTCAGTGCCATTCGAACAGTCTCTAAGCAAACTATTGTAAGTCGAGGACTACCTGTACTTCATCACTTTTTTTTTGGTCATCAAATTTTTGACACCTTGCTAGGCTACTGGTGGTACTTGGATGTTGCCATATCCTAAAAGTGGTACAATGGGTGAAAAGATTGAAAAGCCCTGCCCTATACCATTTCATACAAGTGACTGTCCAATCTATCCCTATTCCAGTGATGAAGCACCCACTAATTCTGATGGCAAGCTATTCCACTGGTTAATTGTAAGTTTCTCCTTAGTTCTGCTTCTTTCCTTGATTAGTTTTCAAACATTGTTTCTTGTCCTGTCTACAGGTGCTTTGGAAGATAAGTTGACCCCTCCTTTATGTGGCAACCTCTCAAATACTGAAATATTGCTCTCCCCTAGTCATTCATTTCTCGACTAGCCAAAACCAAATCCTGCCACCATTCTTCATATGTTTTAGTCTCCAGGCCTTTAATCATCTTAGTTGCTCTTTGCACTTTTTCCCAAAGTCTCAATATCTTTTTTGTAATGTGGTGACCAAAACTGGATGCAGTGTGGTGTGGTCTTGCTAAGGCTTCATAATGATTTTGATTCTATGACTCTGTTTATACAGCTCCACATTAAATTTCATTTTGTTGGATGGGGCCCATTGTTCAAGTTGGTCAAAATCTTTTTGGATCCTGAGCTTGTCTTCTGGGATGTTGGCTATTTCTGCCAGCTTAATATCATCTACAAATTTGACAATTTCCCTTCTATTACCTCATATTAGTCATTTATGAAAATATTGAAGAGTACTGGGCCTAAGATGGATCACTGTGGCACCCCACTCCTTTCTTCCCTCCATGTAGATGTAGTACCATTAAGGACTACTCATTGAGTATGATTTGTCAGCCAGTTACAAATCCATCTTGTAGTGATGCTGTCTATCCCACATTTTTTTTAGCTTTCCAAGAAGTAGGTTGTGGTCTACTTTGTTGAATGCCTTGCTGAAGTCTAAGTATACTATGTCCACAGCATTTCACTGGTCTACTAATGTAGTCACTTTGTCAAAGGATGAAATAAGATTGGTTTGGCATGATCTGTTTTTAACAAATCCATACTGGCTTTTAATTATAACTTTATTTGTTTCTAAATGTTCGCAGATCTGTTTTTGTTTGTTTGTGTGATCTTTTCCAGTATCTTTCCAGGTATTGATGTTAGGCTAATTGGTCTGTAGTTTCCTGAGTATGTTTTTTTTTCTTTTTTGAAGATGGGAATCACATCAGTTCTTTTCCAGTCCTCAGGTAGTTCCCCGTGTTTTATGATTTTTGAAAAATATGGTACAATGGTTCTGTGAAAACATCTGCCATTTCCTTCAGAACTCTGGGATGTAAACCATCAGGTCTCGGTGATTTATATTCATCAAAATCATCAAGATTCCCACACTTTTTTTTATTAAAGAGTTTTACAAAAAAAATTACAATATATCCCCAAATCCCTCCCACCCCAAACCCACCCACTTCCTCCCCCCACTTCCCAGAGCTAAATACAGGATTATAGTTACAATAATCATATTCTAAATAAAAATTATGCATAATATACAATTAACCAAATTCATAATGTGCTTTAACTCCCCTTTAACATAACTACAAAGTACCAATAACAATATCCCACTAAAATCTACTCATAAGCTAAATGGAACTTTTTAGTCCCATATTTGTTCTGAATATAATTTATCCATCTCCTCCAAACTGAAATATATCTTTCCTGTGAATGATCCTTCAGATAAGCAAAAATCTTAGACATTTCTGCAAGATTCGAAACTTTAAACACCCATTCTTCTATAGTGGGCAAACTATCCTTCTTCCAATATTGTCCCACCAGTAACCGTGCTGCTGTTATCATGTTCAACATCAAGTTAGTTTCTTTAACATCACAATCTACCACAATACCCAATAAAAACAATTGTGGAGAAAACTTTATCTTTCTCTTAAAAATCTTTTGAATGTTCCACCAAATTTTGATCCAAAAAGCTTTTATATTTCTACAAGTCCACCACATGTGAAAATAGGTAGCTTCTAAACTACCACATCTCCAACATTTAGACTGTAAATTAGGATACATGTTAGACAACTTCTTGGGATCCAGATGCCATCTATAAAACATTTTATAAAAAAATTCTCTTAAATTTTGAGCCTGAGTAAATTTAACATTTCTAACCCAAATTATCTCCCAGGTGTCCAACGAAATTGGTTCCTGAATATTTTGTGACCACTTTATCATACAGTCTTTAACCAGTTCCGTTTCCGAATCCAATTCAATTAAAGCATTATATATCCTCTTTATATGTGCACAATTTAAATCTCTAATTTGTTTTACTAAATTTTGATCTGTAATTGTGATGCCAACCTTTTGATCTGACTTCCACCTAACTTTCAATTGGGTATATTGAAACCAAGAGTAACTTGTGTTTTCTTGTCTTAACTCCTCTAATGATTTAAGTTGCCAATCAGTCCCTTGCAATCTAAGTAGTTCCTTATACGAAACCATATCCATACTCACTCCCATAGATACACCCTCTATCGATTCCCACACTTCTTGAGTAGTTTTTCCCTTTAGGATTTTCATCCATTGAATTTTTTTAGGCACTCTCTGACTTTGTTAAAATAAGCTCCTTTAAAGTTTAAGATACTACTTGTATTATGTTCTATTGCTTCTGTTTGCATTATATTGAATTCCAATATGATGTGGTCACTCTTGGCCAAAGTTCCAGCAATTTCAACTCCTTCTTTCACTTCTTTTCTATTAGTAAGAATTAGGTCTAGACAGTGCTTTTCCTCTAGTTCCCTTTTGGATGTCAAAGTTGTCAGCTAGGTTGGTTAGGAATCTGTTCGATCTCCCACTTGCTGCAGAGTTTGTCTCCCAGTTGATATCAGGTTAGTTAAAGTCTAACATTACTACTGTGGCATATTTCCTATATACATTTGTTAGTTCTTTAGCAAAAAGTTTACCTATTTCTTCCGCTTGGTGGGTGGCCTGAATAAAATAAATAATAAGATTGAATTCCTCCTTTAATAGTCCCATTGACCATGGAGGTTAATATTGATCACTTTGGGGAAACCTGCTGCAGAGGGTGTGGAGATAACCTTAACAAAAGTAAGTAGGAGACATTAAGAGAAGCTTGGTCCTGGAAAAGGAGAACAAGTAAGAAAGAAACTCAAAATAAACCCACATTGATTCTGTTTGGCATAAGAGGGGCAAAAGGAAATTCTAACAAGTTTTCAAGATTACATTATTAGACTCTATAATCAAGTAACATTTCTGTTATCCTTGTAGAGTTTTCCTTCCAGTACCAGAACATTTTCTGAAATGAAGGTGAAAATCTGAAAAATTCAATGGTCTCTGGGCCACTTCTTTCAGAAACCATTTGGATTATCAAGGATTATAGCCTTGATTAATGTTCTTCATGACCATTTTGAGACTGAATTATTAAATAGTTATTCTCAAATAATCATGCCTTATGTCTGAAACCACAAGAGTCTTATGTTTAAGATTCCATGCTCCACCTGATAATGCAGAGTCAGCAGAAAACAACCTGGGCTAGAAGTTGGATTACTGAATAACTAATGTGCAGAACTTAATGATAAATTCTCCATTATTTCAAAAATGGAGAAGTGACAGCAATATTATACTAAGCCCATTATCTTAAGACTAAATTGTTCAGAAAATTGTACTAATTGCTGAGCCTTGCACTTCAAAGAAATGTTATATGCTTTGGGAAGAATGTTGAAGAATGTTTCTGGAGGCAAAACCTCTGAAAAGGGGACATTGAGCTCTCTTCCCTGTTGTAAAATTATACCGAATTTTCAGCTATGTTAAAGGATAGAAGGATACTTAAGATGAGGATAGAAAACTGAAAATGATACTGTGTTGTGATACCTAAACACCATTTTATATCAATAAAGGAGAATATTTGTAACCCATGAGGGGTTCTTGGTACTCTCTGAGCTTGGTTGTTTTATTACAGGTGTTCCATTATCCAAACCAGGTGACATCATCAGTGCTAATGGGTAAAGAAACGTCTACAAGAAAATAACCAAACTCAGAGAGAGACCAAGGACCCCTCACTGTTTTATATTACTGCAGGCAGGTTTTTGCATATCATGAGTAACATGATGTAGAAATATGATTAAACAGGAAGTGGAAATGTGACTGAACAGTAAGTCAATATGATCATCAGCCCTGGGTAAAGCCTCTTATTCTATCCTGAGTCACGCAGAACCAATAATTCAGTTACGTTATGCCCATCCAGGAACAGACAAAGCAGCATAAACTGAATAACATTCTTGCAGCAGTAACAATGCAAGTACAGTAATTAGGAAAAAATAAATTATTTGCAAAGAAAAATATTTCTAAAGAATGCAACCACAATTTTTGGTCCGTTCCAGCACAATTTAAGGAATATTAAGGTGATATAGTGTAAGTACCTGACTTGAAGCACTGGGAGACCCAGATTCAAGTCCCTACTCACTACTAGAGCTCCTTGAGTGATGTGGGATCACATTTTTCCTCAGCCAATATATGTCATGGCTCTTTCTGTGGTAATAAAATGAGGAAGATCCCTGGTTTCCTTAAATTCCCAGGGAATTAACTAAATAAATAATAGTGAAAAGTATTGTCTGTACATAGTTTCAGAGGGAAAACACAAAACCTAAACAACTTTTTACTAATTCAAACACCCATCAACCAATATGTGGCCTAGTGAAGGAGAAGCAAACTTAAATGCTTAACTGGACAAATATTTCAGTGATTTAAGTAGAGGGGAGCAATAACAGAATCAGATTAACATATTGTGGTGAAAGCTTTCATGGGCTGCTAAAGAGAGGCCACAAGGAAGGAAGCCAACTTCTCATCCACAAAATTTGCCTTTGAGAATGAAACAGCGTTAGAATCAAACACTGTTTCCAGGAACATTCAGTCCAAGTATTGTGGTCAGGGCACTCTGCACAATCAAGCTGTTGTCTTCTCCTGAGCAGAATTAGGCATCAGAAATAGGAAAACATAGTTATAAAGTCCAAGTTCCAATTCCAAAAAGGGTTACTCACAGAGAAACATATAAAAAGTAACCAATATGTTGATCCAGAATCAAAAATGAACCAGTCAGAGTCCTGGCTAGGTCTCCTAGACTAAAAGAAATTCATTCTGATTCAAATCCTCTCCTTCTTCCAAAGGAGACAGCTATCTAAACGATGCTAAGTGTTTTCCAAATAAGACTAATAGTAATAATAATAATAACAACAATAATAATGTTTTAAAACCTCAGTCTCTTCCTTTCCTCAATTATAATCTGATTTGCCTCTTGATAGTTCATAATAGACCAGAATAAATGATCCTGTGAACTGGGAAAGGGTAGGTTTCATCCAGCTTTAAGTTCTTTGGCTGTGTTGAGCCCAGAGTCGCTAGATAATGAGATGAGCAGCATCTAAATTAAAATACAAGTAAGTGAGTAAATTAAGCTTGGAGAGGAAGGGCTGTTTTCTTGTGGATGGGCTAAAGTATCCTGCAATTTTCTTTCCTTTCTGCCTTTATGATGCTTCCAGCTGGGAAGTTTTACAACATTTTTTTGAAGCACAGAAATCAAGACTTGTACTTAAATATAGGTTGAATTTGGGCCCTGATAGGACTTCCTAAAAATGAATTCAAGGTAATATTATATTATGTATTTATAAGAATGACACTTTAAAATGCTTTGAAATCTCTTTTGCTACAGTATATATTTCTTGAAAGTAGTATGATTTTTTTCCTTAATCTCTGGGCACATTTTGGAGATCAAAGGTTTCCAGATTCTGATAACTAAAAGTGATTCACTCATGCATTTTTCCTAAACACTCCTGGGAGAAAAGAACAGCAGAAAGAATATAAACATGGCAATCTAGGAATGCTTCCTTCGGAGGAATAAATCAGTAAATAAACCTTCACTATCAACTTCTGTAGAAACACACAAAAGAGAAAAGAGGCAACATATTAAATCAGGGGTGTCAAACTCAATTTCATTGAGGGCCGCATCAGCATTGCGGTTGCCCTCAGGGGGCCAGGTGGGTATGGCCAGGGTGGGCGTGGCCTACTGGGTGGGTGTGGCTAGAGTGCGTATGGCCTACTGGGTGGGTGTGGCCAGCTCTACATCGTTCGCATCAAGGGTGCCTATGGGGGCCTGGGCAGGAGTGGGACAGATCTGAGGGTCTCTGGCAGAAGGAGGGTCTCTGGTCCAGGGCCAAGGCAGTGGGGGCCGTTCCCTCACTGTTTCCAGGATGGCTTCGTGGGCCACATGAAACCATTTCGCGGGCCGGATCCGGCCCCCGGGCCTTGTGTTTGACATGTCTGTATTAAATCATCCTGTTTCTTGGATGTCAGATCTCTCATTCTATGGGATAAAAGTATCTGATCTCTTCTGTAGGAGAAAAGAGGCACTTGACTTTAAACTCTTCATTTCATAATTGCACCTTTGCACTATGAAAATAAAATGCTTACTGTGAGTTCTTGGGCTAGGATGACAAACATTTCTAATAACAGAGTTAGATTTCCTGAAGCCTGCGGATTCTTTCAACTCCTCCCAACTAATGGATATTCATCCACTGGACCAGTATGGAAGACAGGAGATCCCAACCTCTTTGCCCAGAGGTCCTTTGGGTCCGCACCTCCTGGCCCTCTCACCTCCTTTGGGATAACATCACAGTAGCTGCTGCTGCCACCACTTCTGGTCTTCCATGCAAAGTGGGGCTTACCTGGCATTCTCCTCCATCCCAGTGCCAAGCAGTAGCATCAGAAAAATAATATTTCTCTCTCTTTATTGTGAGGGTGACAAGGTGAAGTGCTGTTTCTTAGTCCCACTCCATAGTAAAGGAAGAGATGGACAGGTAGCAGGTTTTGGTACCCAAGAAGCTTCTCTTAATTCCGGGGGATTGATGTTGAAGAGAGGAAGAAGGTATTTTATGGTACTGGGAGAATCAGCAACAAAAAGCTGCTTTCCACACTTCTTTTAGCAACCCCATCCCCAATTTCCTCTGTCACTCACAGCAAGAAAAGATAGGAGAATCTTGTCCTCTGGTGTCACAGGAATCACCTTGTAGAGTACTGATAGAAGAAGTCTTGGAGAAGTCACAAGAGGGAGACCAGAAAGACAGTGGCTGTAATGGCACAATGGAAACCCTGGTCCTTTTTCACATGCATGGTACCTCCAATGCCTCTTAAATAGGGGCAATTTTCATTACCTGGTCAGCTTGACTTTACCAGCTTGACTTTCTTGTACCTCCTTCCTCTTTAGCTGTCTGTCCTTGCTATTTGTTTCTCTCTTCACCTCTCCTGGATGGTGGGGAAAAAATAAGGGGGAGGAGGAGAAAGGGGGAACTCAGCTTCTCTCTCCCTTCTCTTGTCACAGCCATGGGTATCTAATACCAAGTAAGATTGAGATATTTCTCATCCTATTTCTCTTCTCCCTCTCCTGCTTGTGCTTCTTGTGCAGAGAGAAACCCTATTTTGTTTTGTTGCCAAGGTAAAATGGGAACAGAAGTGTGCTTTGTATATTTTTACATCAGCTCCCATAGTGGCAAAGTGGACTTTGATGCTATCGTGAGGAAAATCCACAAGGATTATTATTTCATTTTCTATTCCTTTCCAATAACCAAGAGTTGCATCTGATGAACTGGATTTACAAGAACAAAATCATGTAGCATAATAAATAAGTTAATTCTCGAGATACTACCATTTTTATTTTCTGCAATTGACAAAAAGCACCATTTTCCTTCTGGAACAGTTGAACAAATTATCAACCCTAAAAACACTATTCCATTCATTGCCAGTCAAGTGCCTTTTTTATAATTCTGTGATATACTTGACTCCTTGATCCTTTTGATCTTTTTTTATCATAAAAGTAAATCAGCAATTGAAAATTTTAAGTAGCTCTTATTTATTCATAGACAGGCTTGCACAGAATTCATTTATGATGAAAGATCAACCTTTATATTACAGGGGGAGGGAAATCAGCTTCTCAAGAGCTATACACACACAAACACACACACACACACACACACACACACACACAGACAAGCAAATAATTTATATCATTGTCTCTTTATTCTTTAATTACTGCTTTTTTTTCAAAAAATGAACACAGATATATACACTATAGTATACTGTAATAAGAAATTGTTGAATAAGTAAAAGTATCTTGTGCAACTAATCTTATTAATTCTCCACATCAAACCTGCTTCAAGTTCATATTGTGGAAAGACTTCATTAGCTATATAACAATAAAGTAAACCACTACATGTGTGTGTGTGTGTGTGTGTGTGTGTGTGTGTGTGTGTGTGTGTAAATTTTTTGGATTTACATATATCACTGGTGTGACTACAGCCTGTGGATGGCCTTGGGTTAGGCTGAAGCAGGCGATAAGATTTGTCCCGTGTTTGGGGCCTAGCAAGGTATTCTAAAATACTTAACAAACACTTAACACACACATACACACATATATACATACATACGGTATGTTAATATTGAGCATTATCTGACAAAAAGAAGAATTAGAGATTTTTACAAAGCTTGCTAGGAAGAAGAGCAAATTATTTTAATTCCCACAATTCTGAAAGAATAATTTCCAGCTATTATTGGAAATAACTCCAAATTATTTCTGATGTCTGTGAGAAATCTACAGCAGGTGATGGCATCTGGCCAACATGAGCTGATTTTATAAAGCTAATATTGTAGCTTTATAAATTGAATGCATATTATAAAATTATGGCCAATTAACTGACTCCACAAAACATGACAGAAGTTAAATGAGTTGAAGAGTTAAACAAAGGCTGTCCTGATTGGAATTTGGGAGAAAGACCATTAGGAAATCCTGGTTTATAGTTAGAATAGGAAGATGAACAATGATCTCAGAGAATAAGGCAATAACCAATTGTTGTATCGCTGAATGCAACCACAAAAAAGTCTCTGTGAAATCCTTGTTTTCATATTTTTGCAGTTCTCTTGCTGTTTTGCCATTAGAGAAGTTTGTGCACTAAAGTCAAACTGTGTTAAGGAGTTTGAATCAAATAAAACCAAACACAGACTGTGCTCAGAGGGGGTCCTTTTCTTTGTATTTTTAAACGCAACAATATTAACTGCAGATAAATAAGCTGTCTGCTTAACTTAAGAGCTACTAAAGACTTTGAGAAATGTTTAATAACAGTTGTTGGAAGAAAGCTTGCTTACAAAGTAGTCTTACTTTTGCAAGAAATTATTAAGTTCAGAGGGAATTTGAAATGGATTTGCTTTGGTTTAAAGATTTTCTCATCCTTGTGTCCTGTAATTGACAATAAGAAAAAAACAACAACAGGTAAGGTTTAATGCAATAACAATAAGGTGGGCTCCAGATACTTTCTGTGAAGCTGGATTAGTTTAGATCAGCTAAAGCTCTATAAAATTAGGTGTTTTGGCATAATTGTATTAATATTGTTTTGGATTGTTTTATCTGTTCTGGGGTTTTCTTACTTGTCTCAAGGGACCTTGCATATATGTGACATTTACAGATCAGTTGCATTTGGATTGTTACAGTACTTTTAGAAGAGCTCTACCAAGATCAATGAGTCTTAAAATTAACCATGACTATGTGAATTTCCATTATTTTTAGTCTATCCATTTATCTTCTTATTTCCTTTTCTCAAAAGCAAACAGTTTCTTAGAACAATAGAAACCAACTATTTTCTCCAATATTAAAAACTAGTTGAGATTGTGCAGCTGTTTTGCTAAAGGGGTAGCTGAAGTCTTCTCAGAACAAAGATGTCATCCAATAAGAAGAGAACAAAATAGCCTTGTAGAATTATGTCAAGGTGTACAGTTGGAAGAACTAGAAACCAAACACATCTACTGTAGAATCATATGGGGCACATGAGTCAGAGGCAGAACACATGCTGCACGCATAGTACAGTAAGTCCTATTGGAATGACTCAGATGGAAAGACATTTTCTTCCTAATTTTGGAAATTAAATTTCCCTTGAGTTGCACTTGTCTCTGGACAAACAAATGCACATATCATATCATATCATAATATCATATCATTAGTACTCTTTGAAATATTTGCTATTGTCTTTTTCTGGTTTTTTTAACTGGGGGTGCAAGAAAATTGGTTTCCATCTTCCAACTAGTCTATTTTGAAGAAATTCCAAGAGAACCATTTGCTTTTTAATAAAAGTGATTATCAGAAAAGGTGCTACTAAACTCTGATTTGTCACTCCCTTTGTCTGATGTCCCTTCAATCACTACATTTTCCTTCTGAGTTTTGGAAAAAATATTGTGAACACCACCCAGTTCTTTACTTGTCTAGCATAATCTTTTTATTTTTTATTCCATACAATTCAATGGTATTTTAGGGAGCCATTGATTTTATGTATTCAGTGTTTAATGGGAATTTACTTGAACCCAAAATTAATTGTTTAATTACATCCTGACTTTATTTATTAAAATCTGTTTTAGCCTAGATTAACTTAGTGCTCTGAAAATCAGTTAGGTAAAGGTAAAGGTTCCCCCGCACATGCGTGCTAGTCATTTCCGACTCTAGGGGCCAGTGCTCATCTCCATTTCAAAGCCGAAGAGCCAGCGCTTGTCTGAGGACGTCTCTGTGGTCATGTGGCCAGCATGACTAGATGCCAAAGGCGCACGGAATGCTGTTACTTTCCCACTGTAGTGGTCCCTATTTTTCTACTTGCATTTTTACATGCTTTCAAACTGCTAGGTTGGCAGAAGCTGGGACGAGTAACAGGCGCTCACTCTGCTACGTGCCACTTGGGATTCAACCTGCCAAACTGCCGACCTTCTGATCGACAAGCTCAGCGTCCTAACCCACTGAGCCACAGTTATGTTACTGTTAAACATAATGAAAGTATCCTTAGAATTAATAAAGATGAGAGACAATCGAAGCTATAAAAACCTGGTGGAGAAATGGAAAATTAAAGTTCTACAATGCAGAGAGATCTCTTCAGAAAACAGTTCTTGCAGTGTTTAGGTTTTCTGGGTTTTTTTTTCAACCCCCTTAACATACTTGAGATTTTCTAATCTCTTTCTTTTGCACTGCAGAGAGCTGATGGTAGTTCTGTTAGTTTATACTGTTACACATATTTCTATTACCCAGAGGCTTCTTTCACTGCTCTTACTTCCCAGTCTGAAAAAATCTATAGTAAGAACATTCAAACAAAACATACACATCCTTCCTGCCTTCAAATACAATTACAAGAATATCACACTGTATCAAGGAAACCTGTTCTTCTTTGAAAAAATTCTAAAAGCAAATTCCTTTTCATGTAACTGAGATATGGTAGGAAAAAAGTACAACTTTTTTCCATGTCAGACTAATTCAGTCATTGGGCACCAACCTGAGGAAGATTATGAAAAGAGAAAGGTAAGGAAGACAGTTTGGAATTACAGCCAGTTATGATCATTCCTGACTTAATTAATCATGGGAAAAATGGCTTCAAAGAAATCTTCATGGCTAAACAGAGATTGGAACATGTTTTTCCAAGCCCAACATTTGTAGTAATGTATGCGGTGGCTCAGTGGGTTAGGACGCTGAGCTCGTCGATCAGAAGGTCAGCAGTTTGGCGGGTCGAATCCCGAGTGCCGCGTAACAGAGTGAGCACCTGTTACTCGTCCCAGCTTCTGCCAACCTAGCAGTTCGAAAGCACGTATAAATGCAAGTAGAAAAATAGGGACCACTACGGTGGGAAGGTAACAGCGTTCCGTGCGCCTTTGGCGTCTAGTCATGCCAGCCACATGACCACAGAGACGTCCTCAGACAAACGCTGGCTCTTCGGCTTTGAAACGGAGATGAGCACCGGCCCCTAGAGTTGGAAACGACTAGCATGCATGTGCGGGGGAACCTTTACCTTTACCTTTACAGTACAATATTGATGCATAGGAGAAAGATAAATGCTTTCATTAACTATAGCTAAGGTATAGGTAGATTTTACAAAATATTTCATTTTTTTCAAAACTGAAGACCATTTTTTGAAATATTTATTCAAAAGAATAATCTTGTTATGTTTGGTGGAGTTTGGTTAATAACTAGTGAACAATGATTGATGTCTAGTGACTCCATGCAACCTTTTCTGCAATAACTTGCAAAGCTTCCTAGTCCTGTCCAATAGCCCATCCATCTGTCTTGCTTTTGGCCTTTCTTCTGCTTCTTTAAATCTTTCCAAATATAATCATTTTTCTAGATTCTCATCCACTTTCATTACATGTCCAAAAGCTTCTGCTTGCTAATAATTACCTGAATTCAATAGTCACTCTTTATTTGGTCCAAGAGCTTGTAAGCCGCCCTGAGTCTTCGGAGAAGGGCAGGATATAAATGGAATTAAAAAAAAAAAGATGATTGACTGACTGATTAAGCCAAAAGAGAAGAGAAAATTATCCCTATATTGGGAATCCAGAATGCAATCCTAAGCAGATGCCAGAGAACAAATCTTATTGACCTCTATAAGAATCTGAAAATATAAAAGGCAGGAGAGTGTGGGGGAAGCTACCTTTATTACTGATATTGCTCCACAATACTCTCTGCCTTTGGGACCGCTATCTTTTTAGTTCTATACTGATATTATTTATTTTTCTGACTTTAAAGACCATCATATCATTTTAAGATGGAGAACTCTTGGTGAATTTTTTGAATTAAAATTCTGGGTTGTTTTTTTCATGGGACCTCTGTAATTCTGGTAGCAAATGCTCCTAGGAGTTTTGTCTTTGAGTCAACGGGAAGTAGAAGGAACTCTAAATTATATCTGTCATCATCATCAAAGTACTATATCAATAACAGCAGCAATCTAGGCTGTTTACAGATCTTGTTTTGATCAAATGGCCTCATTAAGACCATCAAGAGGTTGATCAAGCACTGATTGGTTTTCTGAGCTATTTGTACTAGAGTTGAGCACATTTGCTGCAGTTACCAACCTTAAAAGCTGGCTGGATTCAGATTTCCAGCATTTCAGGACATACTGTTTCATCTTACTTGTTTTAACTGCCATATCCATACCTTTCAGTTGTTGATTTTGATCTGAGATTTTTTTATTACAATGACCAGTCTCAAACAACATACTTCTTTGTTATATTCTCATTTCTTTTGGTAAACCTGTGGCTATGTATCTGTTTAAATGCTACACGATATGGATTTTGCACTATTCAAGCTTAATTTCTTGGTTTGTCATCAATAACAATTATTTCAGAGTTACAGTATTTTTCCACTTTTCTTAAAATAATTTTGCAAGAATAAATACCATGTTGCCCAAAATAACCAAGTACTGAATACTGTCTCTTTGTTCAAAACAACCATAAAATATAAGCAAGGCTAAAATAAATAGGCACTGAAAAATGCTGTTACAAACACACATAATCATTTACAAGTCTGTGATGGTAGTGTGAGCCTTCCTCACTTCCCCCTAAGTGTGGAACAAATGTGTCCTGGTATGTTTTCATCCTTCTTCTCATTCCTAGCTCTTAGCTGAACAGGCTTACAGCCATTCTATAATTTTAGGCAAGCATTCTCCCTATTATCCTGCTATATGTTTTTGCTATACATATGATCTAATGTTCTTTGGTTGCACATTACAATGATACAGTCAGGAGCTATTACTTGTTATTACCTGTTATTGTCTAGTCATGAATCTTGTGATCCATAGATGGTTGATTTATACCAGGGAAGAATGCTGAGCTCTGTCAGCTGTACCTAGTTAGATCTGCCACTCTTATGTACATTATAGGATATCTCCTGGTTTTTTTCTTCAACAAAGGACTTGATTTTATTGTGTTGGATGAAGATTGTGCCATTTTGTTTACTCTGTTTTGATTTTGGCAGCACTAGGTGCCATAATTATCATTATATGCAGGCCAATCACAAGTGTAAGCTTTCCATCATGATCTATTGGCTCCTGCCAATCACAGAGTCAGGAGGAGGTGCCTGGTCACTCCCCATCAGCATGGGCATTCACCTGAGTGAGCTTCACATGCACTTTACCACCTCCTTCACCCATTATACTTTCTCCTGGTCTCTTATCTGTCTGGTGGTCATTTCTGAAAGTTGACCCATGTTCAGAAATAATAGATAGGTTAATTCTTATAACAGCAATGTTGTACTTTATATTGAGTTACCCTGGATCCCACTCAATTCCATCCTCCACTTGAAGAAGTCCTTTGTATTCAACCCCAGTAAGTTAGTTTCCTCCAGTTGCTAGGATACTAAGGAAAAGTGGCCATCTACAGTACATCTCACCTGTCATTTTTTGAAAAAAAGGCTGCTATTATTTAAACATTCAGTTTCATACACACCTTAAGAAAGAATATGCAAAGCATGTATTACACTCTATGGGTCTCTAATGGTTTAAAACCATAAGTGTATGAGAAAGGGAAATCTGATGTGTTTTGTAAGTCTCACACCTGAATGCCTAACTAGTTTTACACATGGCATGATAGAACATGAAATAAGAAAGAACCTTGTCCTTGTAAATATTCCCTACCTCTGTTATTTTTTTAAAAAATGTGCATCCTAATGATGTGATAGAATAGTGTCAAAACATTTTTTTCTATTGTATGTGAGTAGAAACCTAGCACATCAGTGCACTTTTTATCCTCCGACATTGCTCTCTCTGTATAATATTTATTCCATCTGTTCTTCTTGTCTATATTTCAATTAGCATCTATAAAGCATTATCATTGTACTAAGTATTGGGGGCTAGAGAGTTAAGCTATAAGAACCATTAATATGGATACAACCTAGATTATAATATAACTAATATATTTTTTTACTGAAACCTTTAAAAAAAAGATGCTAACAAAAATTAATCAAAAGTAAGAAAGAAAAAAACTAAAAAGAAGGAAACAGAATAAAAAGCAAAAAAGTGCAGGAAAAGAAAAAAGTTCAAGAAAAATAAAAAAAGAAGGAAAGAAAATATAAAGAAGAATTTCTGGTGTTATAGTACTTATAAATTCAAATATATTTTGACATATCTGTCTAAAGTGACATCGTATTACTTCTCTTTCTACAATCTATTCTTTCTACTCATCTAAACCATAAATCGTTAGCACTTTTTTTCATTTTTTATGCAAAGTGTCCATAGGAGTCTTCCAGTCATCAATAAATATCAATAACCACAGACATTAATCAATCGATTTCAGAAAAATGTATCAACTTCACCAACCATTCTTCCACAGTGAGTAGTGTCAAATCTTTCCATTTCTGTGCATCCAGTAATCTCATTTGTGGTCATATATACGGTAGGTAGTCCTTGACTTACAATCACAATTAGGACCAGAATTTCTATTGCTAAGCATGGCAGTTAGGCAAATCACAGTCAAGTTTAGGACCTTTTTGCCTTTTAATTGTTAAGTTAATCACTGCAGTTATTAAGTGAATCACGTGGTTGTTAAGTGAATCTGTCTTCTCCCATTGACTTTGCTTACCAAAAGCCAGTTGGGAAGGGTGCAGATGGTGAACACATTTTTTTTTAAATTTTAATTCCATTTATATCCCGCCCTTCTCCGAAGACTCAGGGCGGCTTACAAGCTTAGCAGTAGCTTTCATTCTATGTATATGCCTGCTTGTTAGGGCTTTCACACACACCCCAAGCGGCATTATTACAAAGTCAGCTTAATTGCCCCCAACAATCTGGGTCCTCATTTTACCTACCTCGGAAGGATGGAAGGCTGAGTCAACCTTGAGCCTGGTGGGATGCGAACCTGCACTAATTGCAGGCAGCTGGTGTTACTTAAGGAGGCATTAGCCCACTGCTCCACCATGATCCTATGATGTTCCTGCCCATTGTATAAATACACCCCAAAGTGCCCGAAATTTGATCACTTAACTGTGGGGATGCTGCAACAGTTATAACTAAAAGAACTGGTTATAAGTGAATGCCGTTGTAACTTTGAACAGTCATTAAACAAACAGTTGTAAGTTGTGGACTACCTATATTGAAATAATCTTCCATGTTTTTTTCCCTAATAGTTTATCCATTAATCCTAACTCTACTTATGTCCAATCCAAACAGCAATCTAAATGATTGGCAACAGCCCAGTCAGGATTGATACCATAGTGGGGAAGGCAAACTATTGAAAGCACTCCTACACTTCTATGCTGGATCTTGTGGACTGGATCTTATGCTCTTATTCAAAATTAAAGGAAAAAAGAAGCTCTAAGCATTAGCCACATCTGTAAAATACTGTATATTTCCACTTATTGTCTCATGTTTGGATACTAACAGAGTTGACTGGAAGATGCCAGGCTCAGAAAGTTTTCTTTAGTATTAAGGTCCTAAATTTCATAAGATAAACAATTTTCTTGAGTTAGACTTAATTGCAGGACCTCAGAAGCCAAAGGTTAATATACTCTATCTTTTGTATCAATCTTCTGATTCATTAAATATCACATCTAATATTGCATGCTATTCTCTGTAGATGCTTTATCTGAACAGCTTGAATGTTATCCGAGCCACAAAGATAATTGAAACATACAATTTTCTTCATTTTCTTCTCCCCAGATATTTTACCAACTCACAATTAACCAAGTCTTCATGCTACAGACACCTTTCACCTATAGCATCTTAGTACTTACGTCTTTTTAATTTACAGTGCCACAGGCTTCATTATTTGACTATTCATTATGTTGCTCCATTTTCTTAAAAATGTTTTGGTATTGATGCTTGGCTGTTAAAAGTGTAAGGAGATAAATGAGCAGCTGATTTTCAATTCTCTTGACCTTGCTCGTTTGGAATTTTTTTTTTGGTCCCCCATTTTACCTCTTCAAGTTATTCTTCACATATTATTTTTATTTCACACATTGAAGGTCTTGTTTTAACTTCAAAACTTACTTGGCTGTCACATATTTAGTCTCTTGGGAAATCTCATTCACCTACCAGCAGCTATTTGAAAAGAAGGGTTGTGTGAGTCAGCCCTGAACTGATTCCAACCGGAGATTTGAAATTTAAAAAGGGCATGATCCAGCTAAAATCTGTTATTAGACTACAAACAGTTTCAATTTTAGCCACTTCAAAATTCAATCTGAAAAAAAAACACATTAGTTTGCAACCTAAGCCAACAACTTGTTAAGCAAAGAACTTAATTGTGCTGAACCAATGCAGAAATTGCTCTACGCCAATTAAAGACTTGCAAAAACAATTTTTAAAAATATACTCTTTCTTTTCAGTTTGCTTTACTGGAGTGTCAGGTTTTGTATGACTCTATTCAGTAACAATGACTAAACTCTACTATATTATTATTCAATTATTATATTATATAGTGTTACTAGCTGTGTTTTCTTCTTACATATCCTGTGGTGCCTTCCTTTGAATATTTTTGTTGCTATTTCTCTGTTAATGGGCAGCATGTAAAGAATTTGTGCCTTTCTGCATTGTGCTTTGTTTTGCTGTACCTCTGTGCTTTGGTTCCTTAGGATCATGCACTCTCCTTGAAGAAAAACATCTTATTTTAAAACATCTGCTTTTCTACATTTGCTGGTGGCTACAGAGCTTCCAAAATGTATCTATTCTCCACTCTTCTCTCATCTCTTCTCACACTGGACTTAAGGTTGCAGCTTTATTGGCAACTATGTTGTGATGTCTATGGAGATTCTCAGACATCCAGGTCATGATTGTCCCAAAAGTATTTTTTTCAAAAGGCAACTGGATTTTGTTTTTCTTAATCACATTATCTGCTGTGATGATGCTGGAGAAAAAGCTCATATGGAAGGGAAAGAAACAGCACAGGTGTCTTCAATTTTTCTTTTTTTTTTTTTAATTGAAAAGTTTTATAAAATACAATTTTCCTTTAAAAAAACCCCCCTTCCCCCTCCCTCCTCCCCTCCCTACCTCCCCCCTATCTCCCCCCCTCCCCCTCCCCCTCCTCCCTCCCCTACCTCCCCCCCTCCACTTCCCCTCCTCCCCCCTCCCCCCCCCGACTTCCCAGAGCAAAATACAAGGTATATATCTAAAAGGCAATCATAAACAATCATATACTAACAATTATAAACTCTAAAATCCATCACTCTCTAGCTTGTATATAGTAAACCAATCCTTAATAATACTAAATATATATAAAAAACTAAAATAAAAGAAAACTAGCATCATTCCCATCTATGTTCTTCCACACTCTGTAGTAAGTTGTCCATTAATTCCAAATTAAAAAAAAAATCAAATCTATTACCATACATAGCATCCCAAAACTTTTTTTTTTTTTTAAAAAAAACACAACTACCACTTAACTATAAATATTTTGTGGAAGTTCCATAGATTTCTACTGGTCTTATTTTTTTTTCTTTTTTGAACGTTTTAAGGCAGCACGCGTCACCCTCTGTTCTCTAAGATCATCCAAAAGAGTTGCAGCTTGAACTCCTCCTGTACCCTTCTCGTCTATCTGTGCATCTTCATCCTCTTGATGTTCTCCTTCTCCAGATCCCTCTGCAGCTTCCAGAAGTGTTGATGGGGTTACTTCCAAGACATTATTATAAAAATCATGCGCTTGCTTCACATTACTCAAACAGTATCTTTTGCCATCATGCATGAAGCTCAACCCAACTGGGATCTCCCATCTGAACCTTATATCTCTTTGCTTGAGCTCTTGCACAAGAAATATAAAATCCTTCCTTCTCTTTAAAATCTTTGGAGGAATTTCTTTTAGGACCAAAACTTGTTGACCAGCAATCACAACTTTGGTATCGTAGGCAGCTTGTATAACTTCATCTCTAATTTCCCTTTTTACAAAATAAACCACCACATCTCTAGGCAACTTTCTCTGTTTAGCAATCCACGAATTCACACGGAACACTTTGTCCATACCTTGTTTTAATTCAGATGCTGGATGGTTCAATACTCCCTCAAAAGCCTCAGAAACCAGCTGCTTTAAATCTTCCTTAATATTCTCTTTTAGGCCTCTAATTCTCACAGCAAACTGCATCTGGTAAAATTGGGCCAAGCTCTGTTCACTGTCAATTTTGTCTTTTAAATCTTCAATTTCCAATACTTTTGCTTCTAATAAAGCATTCTTTTGAATCAAGTCTTGCACTTGATCATCCAGCACCTCCACACATTTAGCAACTTTTTGCACTGAGGACAAAATGTCTACCTTCATTTCTCTAAGTTTCTGTTCCATCCTTTCTTCCATTCTCTGCTCCAATTTCTCCAATTTCTCCTCCATCTGTAGAAATTTAACACCCATTGACTCCAAAATTAACTGGGTATGTTTTTCAAGATCCTTCGATGTCAATACATCAGGAGAATGCAACGCCTGTAACAATGATTGTTGTTGCACCGGAGAATTTCCAGCACTCCGAAAAGTTCTAGGGGGAGGTTTAGCCGCCATCTTTTACTTACAATTGTGACGCACTTTCACTTTAAGTTTTAAACAAAGTCCATCAAGCTTGAGAGTAAAATAAAATCTTCTTCATCTCTTCATCTTTCCCTCTTGTACTGCTCTGCCTGCTCTTTCCCTTTCATAGTCTCTCCTTCAAGCAGGGATGGTCGCAGACGCCTGGCTCTGCTCCATAAAGTCCGGAGCAGAGACGCTGGTCAGCTGGGAGCAACCCAGGCTACGGGGGAGTTCAATCCTTCGGCCGCCCAAGCTCCAAGCTCAGGCGGCCCCGGAGAACTCAACCCCCACCTGGGGGCTCACCCCCTCCTCTTCTCCCGAGGAGGGGGCTTCAGATTCGCCTGAACAGCTGATCGGCGCTGTTTCGGGCGAAAAAACACCAGCTGAGCCGCGGGCAGCCCGGGAAGGCTCCCTCCGTCGCCGCGGAGCCACCGGAAGTCAAAAGAAAGAAACAGCACAGGTGTCTTCAATTTTTCTAAGCTACCTGCTCTTCCTACAAAATTCCTCTGTACCAATTCAAGTGGAAAAGTCTACCTAGCTGTCTCTGATCATTGAGTTTTGTGGATTGCCAAGAATGTTAGCATAGGTAACCTGGCAAACCTGGCCCCTCCCTTGACCCTCATCTCCAGGTTCAAAGGAGTTCCAAGGTAGGATTCCTTATCATGGATAGAACTCAGTTGTGTAAAAGCTGTATCAAGCAATTATACTATATTAGCAGAAGTAGTCTGGCACTGTGAGGTACAATAGCAAAAGATAGGTCACAGAAAAAATGACTGGCATAGAAAAAACACAGTATTCGCAGGCTTCCTGGCCCTCTTGTTTGAAAATAGTAAATGCTTGGACATGTGCTTACTGTGTGTTCATGTGGCACCCATTCATCATACATTATTAAGAAATTGGCATAAGCCCCAATTGTGTAAAATTTAAATTTAAGGTTTGACCCAAAAAAATTATTGGACAGTAAGTTGCTGAGAGTTGAGTTAAAACATTTTATTTTACTGGGAGCCTTTTTTCACCACAGGAAGACGAATAGCTACAACCAAGTTCAATGACGCCATCTACTGGTGCATTGATCCCAGGAAATTACTTCTGCATCTCTTTCAACTAGGGAAAATATAAAGACACTGGGAATGGATGCAATTTAAATCATGTTTAGACTAATCAGTTGGAATTCTGGAATGATGTGAGGTTTCAATATATTAAGAGCTTTTTCTCAATAGTAGTCCAAAATGATGACTTCAAACAGCTGTTAAGTTTTAAAACAGAAATTAATTTTTCTCAAATATAATTTTATTAGTTGTTAATTTTTAAAATTGCAACTTCTTTTATTGAACTCATGGGTTCAAAATTACAATGGCACTGAAATAAGCAACTTATAACCTGTCCTCATACTTAAAACCATCGCAGCATCCCTATAGTCCCTGTGATCAAGTATTTCATGTCTGGCATGCATTAATGACAGTACCAGCATCCTGGGATCATGTGGTTACCATTTGCAATCTTCTCAGTCAGTTTCTGACAAGCAAAGTCAGTAGAGGAAGCCGGATTCACTTAACAACTGCGTGATTCACTTAATTGCAATAAGTCATTTGACAACTATGGCAAAAATGATTGTAAAATCAGACAAGGCTCACTTAACAATCACCCTGCTTAGCTTAGAAAATTCTGACCCCAACTGTGGTCATAAATCGAGGACTACATGTATATAATCCTTTGAAAAAATATTTTCACCTTTGGGGGCTTCTGCATACCTAAGTAATAAATCAAGTAACAATTTGGACTTTTTAATCTGCTATCTGTAAAACTACTTAAGAATTGACCATTTTCCCCCCACAGGTCTTAGGATGGCAAGTTAAAACTTCCTCTCATTATATTTTTTTTCCTCCATAGTGTCTTTCAGCAGAGATTGGTAGAGACTGTTAAACACTGGTGCCTCACTGGAAATTACCTATTTATTGTGGGATATATGTACAGCTTCTAAATTGGCTTCACATTCCAGAACATCATTTAGCAATTGATTTTTGGCTCAGTTCTGGTGATTTTGAAAATCAAAAGATGCAAAGCTGAGACTCTGCAATTTTGCTAAGATAAGCATTTTTCCATTTGCAGAAGTTTTGCCTTTATCTTGCTTTCCAATTCCCAGGCTGCATCAGTGCTAGCTGGTAAAAATGGCTTAAAATTTACCGTATGCAACTCTTTCTTCATAGAAAATATTGTGATTTTTTTTTCTTCTTGTGAAGCACATCATTGTAACATAAAATAAAGACATGGAGGCAGGCATGAGAGGAATATAAGGAATTTTGTTTTCCTTCTCAACATCATAGTTAGTTTTCCAACTTCTTATCTAGGATGAAAGATTGAATGGCGCAATGGCCTACAGGTGAAGACTCTCACCTCACACTCATGAGGTTGAGAGTTCAATTCTAGGCAGCAATAGATTTTTCTCTATTAGGGCAGAAAGAGAAAATATCAACTGTGAACTCCCATTGGTGTCCAGAAGGGCAACCGGCCAGTAAACGCTCAGCTCCATTCAGTCGCTCAGACTCCACCCCAATAAAAAGGATTACATTGTCATTAAAAAAAGCGTAGGGTGAGAGAGTGAAAGCAGTGGTGGTATTTAAATATCCCTAAGTTCATGATGCAAAATGCTGCTTATCTTTCTTTAATGTGATCTCTGTAGGAAACATAAACTTACTTCTGAGAATATAGTTCTCATTGCATTGTATAGATCACTGTTTTTCAACCTCTGCCAATTTAAGTTGGGTAGACTTCAACTCTCAGAATTCCACTGAGGAACACTGATACAGATCTTCTTACTAATAGGCCCCTGGGCTTTGAGCTTAACTCCAATTTTTGCAGAACAAAATGAAAATTGTCACAGCATCTGAATGAGAGAAAAGAGAGCAAGTACATCTAAAGCACTTAGTATCAAAACAAAAACATGGCATTGGTGTCAATCCTCTGTTTCCCATAAGGCTTATTTGTAGCTCAACAAATATTTCTATAATAAATAATTTAAGGATCCTGATGAATGTGTTAAATATGCATGACTGAATAATAATACAAGTTCTATGGTCACTTTGGGGATCCTGTGAAGCAAGAGAATATGATTTGTTGCTGAAAACAGGAAGAACTCTAAGCCTTTTCTAAATTAAAAACTTGAAATCACCTGAAATCAACATATTGCAGTTCCCTTTGGAACATAATCTCTGAAAAAGGAAAGGTAATTAAGACTTTGAACAATGTTACAGCACAGCCCATACAATTAACTTGTCTGGATTTCTGAGACATGAATGATTTAAAAAATCCTAAAGGCATACATACTTTGAATTTTAAGTAACAACTAATATCTCCAGCTGCCACAAACAATAGATTTCTCTCTCCCTTCAGGATTGAAGTTGTGGATGGATAATTTATCATCATAGTGGCCTTTTCTTTACATTGTGCTATCATTTAATAATTTAATCCCAATCAAATGTTTTATTTAAGATCTTCAAGCACAGAGATATTCCTTGAACTCTTAAATAAAAAAGAAAATAATTCTGCAGATAGATGAACCCACTGACACCATGAATTTGGGGACAAAAAAGCTTGACATGAGAGATTATACTACAAAAGCTAATTATGCTGACAAAAACTAATAAACAATGTTTCTTTCCACTTATTGTTCAAACTATGTTAAGATTGCTCCTTCCTTCCTTCCTCCAACCCTCCCTCCCTTTAGTATTTAACAATATTAAATCAAAACATTTATAGAGGACAAGGCCAAAATTAATATTAAATATCAATTATAAATTTAAATGTAATTAGCTGTAATGTTTTAACTATTGTTTTAAATATCTGGGGTGCAAAATTTTAGATAAGGAGGCAACAGCAAAAAGATAAAGATAACTCTCTAACACCTTGTTACCATATATTGGTCCTCTTTCATATGCACAGGTATAAAAAGGTAAAGGTTCCCCCGCACATTCGTGCTAGTCATTTCCAACTCTAGAGGCAGGTGCTCATCTCCATTTCAAAGGACGCTGAACCTGTCGATCAGAAAGTCGGCAGTTTGGCGGGTCGAATCCCAAGTGCCGTGTAACAGAGTGAGCGCCTGTTACTCGTCCCAGCTTCTGCCAACCGAGCAGTTCGAAAGCACATAAAAATGCAAGTAGAAAAATAGGGACCACTACAGTGGGAAGGTAACAGCGTTCCGTGCGCCTTTGGCATTCAGTCATGCCAGCCACATGACCATGGAGACGTCCTCGGACAAGCACTGGCTCTTTGGCTTTGAAACGGGGATGAGCACTGGCCCCTAGAGTCGGAAGCGACTAGCACGCATGTGCGGGGGAGCCTTTACCTTTACCTTTACCTTGGAGGCAATGCAGTAATTATTAGCAATTGCCAGATTGTAATTTTCCCATTTTGTGATCTGATAGTGGATTACCAAAAAGCCATAAATATATCTTGATTTCAACTAAGCATTCAATTAATTCTTCAGGTATTCTAAATAACAGACTGGGGGATGGATTAGATCAGACATGTCAAACACGAGGCCCGGGGGCCGGATCTGGCCCGCGAAGCCATCCTGGAAACAGTGAGGGAACGGCCTCCACTGCCTTGGCCCTGGCCCAGAGACCCTCCTTCTGCCAGAGACCCTCAGATCTGTCCCACTCCTGCCCAGGCCCCCATAGGCACCCTTGATGCAAACGATGTAGAGCTGGCCATGCCCACCCAGTAGGCCATTCGCACTGTAGCCACGCCCACCCAGTAGGCCACACCCACCCAGGCCACACTCACCCGGCCCCTTGAGAGCAACCGCAATGCTGATGCGGCTCTCAATGAAATTGAGTTTGACACCCCTGGATTAGATGGCAGTAGAATTAAATTGTTACATATTTGCCCAGAAATCATACTTAGCAAGTGGTCATCAACTGTTTTTCATTAAATTAGAATAAAGATTGATTATGGTGCCATAGAATATATACTCCTTAGTCTTTTTTTTTTTTAAAAAAAAGACTGGAATGAGAACATGGAGGGAGTACTAATTGTATTGTAAATAGTCAAAATTGAGTGAATTGCTAATTGCTGGAAGAGAAAAATATTTTAAATGCTCATATTAAAGAAATAGGCTATAAATAATAGATGAAATCTAACAAAAAAATTTTTTAATGTAGCAAACAAACAGAATGTGAAACTGTAGGAAATGGAACCCCTAATGAAGTGTGTTCTATAGAACTTAGTAATCAAAAAATAAATTTATTTATTCATCAAATTTAGGCAACTGCCCATCTCACAAAAAGTTACTCTGGGTAATGAACAACAATTAATTAAAACAATAAATATATAAAAATACATTATTAAAAAGATAAAGCAGTCATTATTAAAATATAAAATGACGAAGCAATAAAAGCCTTCATGTTCAACAGTGAAATATTTTCCACCACTAGAGTGAGCTAATCTTCCATTTGTATAACATAAGACTAACATTTAGGGCCATTTCAATCAACTTTCATAATCCTGGCCTTTATCTCTAATTCTATTATTAATAAATCAATGTTTATCTGACATTAGGGAGGCGACAAATGAAATTTAATTTAATTTAATTTAATTTAATTTAATTTAATTTAATTTAATTTAATAATTTGATTTCTATACCGCCCTTCTCCTGAAGGACTCAGGGCGGTGAACAGGGCAATACACAATAAAAATCAGATACAAAAATTAAAAAACCATTAAAAAACCATTAAACATCATGCCCATAAAATCAATACATATTAAGTTAAAACTAATTTTAAAAACCCAACCCCATCCCGTCAGACCAGGCCAGCTTGTTCGAAAAAGAATGTTTTAAGATCGCGCCGGAAGGAGCGAAGGTCGGGGGCCGTCCGGAGCTCAACCGGTAAGCTGTTCCAAAGGTCTGGCGCGCCCACAGAGAACGCTCTCCCCCTGGGGGTCACCAATCGGCATTCTTTGATCGGCGGCACCCTGAGGAGGCCCTCTCTGTGGGAGCGCACTGGACGGAGGGAAGTTGATGCCGTTTAGTTAGCCATCTTCTCTAAATTTGTTCATCATTTCTTCATTTTGATTACCTTTTCTGTCTGATTGTTACCCAATTTTGCCCTAAAGCATGTTTGGAAAATTTGCTGGTCAACGACTATGCATAATTTGGGCAAAGGTATACGGCAAACCAAGAGGGCTTGCATCATATACTGTAAGTAGGAAGAACAGTTGTAAAGATTTCCTCAGTTTTTTAATAGTAGTGTGCATATCTGAGCGTTTATCCAACATTTGCTTCTATAAAATGGTAGGAAATTAGGGTCTCATGGTCAGAGGAGATTCTGAGAGCTGCAAAAAGAGGAATCAGGATCATATATGAAATTGGAAATATATAGGTTGTCCACACTGATCCCCCTCCCTGCAAAATTGCTCTTTTTCTTGTTTCTTATTATTGCTTTCTTTGTTTCACCATGTTGGTGAACAGCTAGTGACAATGGCAGAGTATGGAACTTGGGCAGAATGCTCAGAGCTGGGACCTTGTTGGCATGTGCTATCAGCTGTTTCCAACAATCTAACAGATGTTGGCCCTGTGCTAATCTAGATGTAGGGACTATTGCCTAGCATCTTAATTCCATGGAATAGAAGCAATTGCCAAATTCTCTTTTCACAAAAAACAATTATGCTAACAGACAATTTTTAAAAAGACCAGTAAAAAAAGCAGAGTCACAATCTAAAACTAGTTACTATACTGCTGAACACAGTCTAAAACTGGAAAGTATATTGCTGAAAGACCAAAAAAATCTCATCGGTGTTTATCAGGGGGTTCTTTTGCTAATTTCACTGAACAAATGAACACGAGATCCAATCAAAGTGAAAAATATTATACCATGAAAGGTTGGAGGAGAGGAAAGATTTTCACTGTCATCAGTGATATCAAGACTCCAGCCCTAGATGATCAAAACAATAAATTAGCTACAAATCATATAGGCATTCAAACCACAAAAGAAACAGCATCTTTACTAGAAATTATATTTCTCTTGGGCACAACATCTAGCAATGTGACTGGGGAAAATGTGAAAATAACAAAGCACTAGTGATGGGAAATGATGTTTGATGTTCTCCAAAAAGCCATTTTCAAGCATCAATGCATCAATACAAGTACTCCTAAAGTCTGAGTTTCTATGTATAGCCATGTGTCGGTGATGTATGTAGTCTTTTTCAAATAACTAGAAGAAGTTATTGCCTCATTTAGTGACCATTTTCAGTTACACCGACAGAAGCACCAATTAGCATGTTTAAAATGAAATGAAAATGAAAATGTGGAAAGTCAAAAAAACCCATCATATTATGGAATATTGCATTCTGCTGCACATAAATTAATGTACTACCAACTGTGCTACTTTAGAAATAAATTAAAACAGGATGTGTCTCTTTTATTACAATTGCATTAAAATAGTCTTGCACTAGAATGGGTTATAGCATTATGTGTCCCAAATGCAAGGGAGACAATTGGATTTACCACTACCAAGAGTATTATGCAGAGATTAAAGTAATGATCTGAAGCATATCGCCGCAAACCACTTAGTTCTCAACCTCTCAGATTTTGAAGTAAATTCCACTGACATTTCCAGACTTGCATCTAATTATGCAACGTATAATCACACTAAATGATTTTGAAATTAAATAACATTGGAGAATTTTCTTTTTCTAGGTCTGCAATACTCTAGCGTCCCAGTCATTCGTATATTTCTTTTTCTATACTTGAGACTGAGTGTACCTAAAAGCTAAAAAGCAAAGGAGAGTGCAAAAGCAGGTGAACTGAAAAACACATTCAAGACACCCCCCCTATTGAATATTGTAGCATACATGTCATAATGAGATCTCTTTTACTTCTTCGTTTTAATTCTCTTTGCTAAGAAACTACATTTCCCACCAGAATTACTTGTTGCAGTAGTATATAAGATAATTCACACATAATTCATATTTGCTGCAAGCTTTTCATTTTTTTTCCACTTAGGTTTTTTTCTTATTATTACAGATGAGAATTACTTTATTGCCCAGGTGGATTTATTATAAAATCCACACACTTAAAAAGATTATATTAAATTGAATTTAAAAAATCCCTTGGAGGAAATTGTTAAGACTGGTGAAAAATATGTTTTATCAATGGCAAAAGTAATGTCCATCTGGATGTATAGAACATTTAAATTTAAATCATCTATTTAAATTTAACCTATTCATACAATGTAGTATATACACTGTAGTATAATATAATGTGATTTTTTGTGGAAATCTTAAAACATATGACTTCAGTCAGTTTGCTTATTTATTTTGTTTGGTAGACCTATGTCAAGTGTTTTCCAGTGAGACCGGTCTATCATGGCAACCTGGTCAACCCCAAATATGGGACAGAGCATACTGTTTCCGCTTTTGCCTTTCAGCCCTAATCTAGGCCTATGTCATTCAGTAAAAACATAAATGAGGAATCAATAGCTTGGTTCTCGGCTGCACAGGCCTTCTGAAAAGGCTTCTGACTGTGAAATGCAGGCCGGAGCTCCATTCTCAGCTGCACGGTGATGCTGCTCCTTCAGCCGCAGAAGAAGTGGGCAGGTGAGGTAATATTGATCCATGGGAGGTGTGGCTGCAATGGTAAGCTCCACCCCAGCCCTAGCTGGATGTTTAGGCATGTGTCTCACCCCAAAACTAGGGCTTATTTTTAGGATAGGGCTTATATTAGGCCCACCCCCAAAAATCAAGCTAGGGCTTATTTTCATGGTAGGTCTTACTTTCGGAGAAATGCAGTACTTTGTATACATTTTTTTCTTTTCAAGATATTAGAATTTGTTTTCTATATATAAAACTTCCAGAAGGCTAATCAAATATAATATGATTTGCATTTTCTTGCTTTCTATTAATTTTGAGACATTTGTTTCCTAAACCACCAACATCTCTTCTAGTCATCATCTCTCACTATGTATTTCTCTAATTTTTACTACCGTATTTTTCTAACTTTCAATAAGGTATTGTGGAAAAGATATCAAAATTAAATATACCCAAGTGAAATCTGAAACAAAATGCTACAGAATGGATGTCTCTGTTGTTGTGCCAATCACAACAGTATAGGTAGTCCTTGACTTACAACAGTTCATTTAGTGACCATTCAAAGTTACAACATCACTGAAAAAAGTGATTTATGAGCATTTTTTCACACTTATGACCATTGCAGTATCCCCATGGTCACATGATCAAAATTCAAATGCTTGACAAGTGGTTCATATTTATGATGGTTGCAGTGTCCTGGGATCATGTGAGATCACCTTTTATGAGCTTCTGGCAAGCAAAGTGAATGGGGAAGCCAGATTCACTTATCAATCTAATTGCTAAGCTTGTAAGCCGCCCTGAGTCTTCGGAGAAGGGCGGGATATAAATGGAATTAAAATAAAAATAAAAAACCTTGTTACTAACTTAACTGCAGTGATTCACTTAACAACTCTAGACAAGAAAGGTCTTAAAATGGAGCAAAATTCACTTAACAGCTGTCTCACTTAGGAACAGAAATTTTGGGCTCAATTGTGCCATAGGTCAAGAATTACTTGTCATCCCCTCCCTCGTTCCATTCTCTTGCCTAAAGTACAGTCTACCCCCAATTTTTAAAGAAACAAACACCATTCCAAGATGAGTATCTGCATTCCTAACTGAACTGTTTTCTCTTAAGAAAAAAATATAATTCCTATTTTCAGATACTATGAAATGTTTTCTTCTTAAATATGAAATAGTGAGAAAGAACAGACTCTCCAAACACCTTTATCTTGATGATCTGATATGGAGGAAGGAGGGGAGGAGAGAGACCACAAATTACAATGTGTTTGTGGACTCTATTTGTAAATGTTTTGAACCCAATACCACATTTTGGGTTATCAGACTCAGCTATGGGCAGAAATTTCAATCAAACTTGGAACTGACATAGAAGAATTTCCTTTCTCAGAGAAAAGCAAATATGTCTATGCGGGAGGGAAGGGATATGCCTATTATTATGTCGTGGGCTCTGATGAGCAGGAATGCACACAGTTGAGTACAGAGAAACTCATTATTTTATTAAGCTGGAACTGTACTGAGGACTTGGGTGCACCTTGCCACAATATATAGCCAGACCCTCTGGTAGCAACCAATCAGATTGAACCCATGCTTGCCGCCCAAAGCTGACCAATTGCAGGACCGGAGACGTCCTGTCTGGGTTGCTGAAAAACCGTTAGTTCTCCAGCAATGCACATGGTGAGGTACCAAAAGCCCAGTACATAACACCCCTCCCTCCTAAGATCAGGCTATAATACCCTTATTAACTTGACAACAGTCAAGGCTTATGAATCACTCCCAACAACAAAAATACTAAAATAATAATAATAATGCTTGTTAAGCCAAACAAGTTAGAATGAAATTACGTGACCTTTACAGAGGTGCCTTGTAGTATGGACTACAATGAGATTAAACATGGCTAAAATAGCTTGTCAATGTAGTATAACTACAAAGAGATAAAACAACATCTCAATGAACATGCTTGACAGCAGTTACAATTTACCCCAAATTCCTGTAGGTAGTGGTACCATGTCATAACATTACACATCACTTTATTTTACAATATAGTCTGTAATATATGCTGGGGGTTTGCGAGGTCTGGAGGAATGCCTTGGAGTTCCAGTCACTTTGTGGTCTACCAGCTTACCCGGTGGGCTGGGTAGACCCATGTCCCCTTGCGCTCCGTTGTCCAGGGGAATTGGAATGCTCTGGCTGGCCTCTCCAGGTTGGCCCACCCCAGAGTCAGACTGTTTTGCAGAGTAGGTACAGCGGTCACTGAGATTCGGCTGGTTCGCCTGGTCAGGGGTCCCATGTTGCACTTCTGAGCTGCCATGTTCCTCCTCAAGTTCCACTGAGAAAGGAAAACCATGGTGGTTCTTGTGTGGGCTGGCTTGGTTGCCAGCTTGAGGACTTCGGGAGGGACTTGTGCCATAGTCCTCACTTAATGACCATTCTGGAAACCTCTTCCTAAGTTGGTCAATGTGTCTTCTGACCAGTCGCCCTCCCTTCAACCCCAATTTGTAAGATAGGGGTCCGGATGCTTTGATCACCTGACCAGGAATCCACAAATTTCCAGGCCCATAGTATCTAGCCCAAACCCAATCACCTATTTGCAGCCCCCTTGGGGGTTTTGGTCTAGAAGCTTTGGATGCCACTCTGTCTGGATGCAACCTGTCCAGTTTAGTAATTAAGCACCTTCCCCAACTAAGTTCAGCAGGACTTTTACCTGTAGCTGTGCAGGGTGTAGAATGTTGACAGAGCAAGAAATCTGCCAGACTATGATGCCAATCACCAGTGATAATGTGCTTGAGTGCCTCCTTTGTTGTCCTCACCATGCGTTCGGCTTGTCCATTCGAAGAGGGATGAAATGGTGCAGAACCCACTACACAATAACCCCAATACTACATTTGTTTTTCTTTAATTTGAGGCCCACATCGTGGAGCCTTTGCAAAACAGCCCTGAGCCTATTGGCCAACACTTCTGGGGATTCCCCGGCAATGAGAAAATCATCAAAATAAGGACAGACACCCTGTATACTCTTAAGTGTGCGTTCCATAATCCCTTGGAAAATACCTGGTGCAACGCTGACTCCAAACTGCAAACATTTGACTTTGAATGCCCCTCTATGAGTTACTATTGTTTGAGCCGCAGCTGTGGCCTTGTCTACTGGCAGTTGCCGATACGCCTGCGCTAAATCAAGTTTAGCAAAAATGGTTCCCCCTTGCAAAGAGGCTAGAATATGGCTGACTATCGGGACCGGGTGTGCATGTTGATTGAGGGCTTTATTTAACATGCATTTGTAGTCTGCACAAATGCGAACCTCCCCGTTGGGGCTTTAGTGGGGTGACAATAGGAGTTTCCCACTCCCCTCCATCAACAGGCTGTAATACACCTTGCTCTACTAACTTATCGATTTCAGAATCGATTTTGTGTTTCAAGGTGAAAGGAACCCTGTGAGGCTTGACCCTAATGGGTACAATGTTAGGATCTAATTTAAAAGAAATTGGTGGCCTAGTATATGTTCCCAGTTTTGACTCCAAAATATCTGCATATTCCTCACAAACAGCCATGAGGTTTGCTGTCTGTGTCAAGTTATGCCTGTTTTTTGAATGCCCAAAGCCTCAAACCAATCAAGTCCAATAAGACTTGTTCTTTGGCCCTCTACTACTATGACATCCAGGTGCCCCAAAAACCCTTTAAATTTCACCAATAAGGTGGCTTCACCCTTAACTTTAATGTGAGCATTCTGAAAATCTGTTAAAATAATATCTGAGGGCCTTAGTTTAGCCTACTGATTGCTGCGTCTGCACACAAAATTGAATGTGTCATGCAAGATGATCGAGACTGCCGAGCCGGAGTCCAATTCCATTTTACATGGAACTCCTTGTAGCTCTACCAAGAGCTTGAGTTTAGGCTTAAGGGGGCGACGAGCCCCAGTGCAGCAAATGCTTCTTTGGCTCCTGAAGAACCCCACACTAACTGTACCCTGGGGTCCAGTACCTCTCCTAGTCAGTTCCTCTGACTGGTGCTTTGGTGGCCTGTCTCTCCGGCAGGCTCTGCACACCACTGCGATGTGGCCGGTCCTTCCGCAAGCTCTACACGTGGCTGAACGGAATCTGTAATTGGCGCGGGAGTGGTTGCCTCCGCACCCCTTACATCTAGGTAAGAGAACTGTCTTGTAATCGTTCTCTCTTTGTTGCTTGCCATGTTTTTGCGTGTTTGGCTGTCTCTGGAGCTTGTTTATTTCGGGTTCTTCGTCTTCTGATGATTCGCCACTGCATTTGGCGACCTCAAAGTGGACGGAGTCTTCTATTTTTGAAGTTTTTGTGGGCTGCACTGTTTGTACTGCACCTCCGGCTGCTTCATCAGCCATGACCTTGTCCTGTGCTTCAGCGAATGTGAGATTTGGTCTGGCAAACAATCTCTGCTGCAGGGTTCTGTCTCTCAGGCCACGAAGAGATTTTCTGCTAGATTGAAAGTCGCTGGCCCACACACGCACAGCAATGTTGCAGATTTTAGGCCTTCCTCTGCAATCTGGTTTGCTCGTAGATAGTTCTCTACTTGCGAGAGGTAAGAAGGCCAATCTTCTGGATGTTTAATGTCGAACTCTCTGAGTTTGCCAACCTTCGGCATTTTTTCCTCAATTCCTGTGTTCTTGGATCCTGCTTCTTAGGCTCAGGGAATGCGTCCTCTGAGCATGCAGCCACTAGTGTAGCTTTACTAGCCGGCCTAGAGGGGCGGAAGATGCCTCTTCCCTCCAGCGAGTAATGCCGAGCCCTCGTTACTTCAGCCCTTAGGCAGTGAAGCAGGATCCCACATTCATCGCCACTATTATGTTGTGGGCTCTGATGAGCAGGAATGAAGACACACAGTTGAGTACAGAGAAATTCATTCTTTTATTAAGCTGGAACTGTACTGAGGACTTGGGTGCACCTTGCCACAATATATAACCAGACCCTCTGGTAGCAACCAATCAGATTGAACCCATGCTTGCCACCCAAAGCTGACCAATTGCAGGACTGGAGACATCTTGTCTGGGTTGCTGGAGAACCATTAGTTCTCCAGCAATGCATATGGTGAGGTACCAAAAGCCCAGTACATAACACCTACATTCATTGCAAATAATTTTTATTTATTTGTATTCTTCATTTATTATTTTTACAAATAACTCAAGGTAGCAAACATATTCAACATACCTTTCTCTTTTGCTTACAATAATAACCCTGTGAGTTGAGTTCGGTTGGGAGAATGACTGGCACAAGGTGACTCAGTTAGCTCATGACTAAAGTAAGACTAGAACTCACAGTCTCCAGTCTTCTAAGCTGATACTTTAACTACAACACCAAATTGGCTCTAGAGTAAATTGGAATTGAAATTGCAATTGCTTCAGGGGCACAATATGACTAAGGTAGTTCTAACCTAATATTTAAATCACTATATCCCACTATATACCATAAAGACACATTAAAGAAAAGCAGGATATAAGCATGGTTAGCAACAGTCATCACGAAGGACAGTTTCTTTGTTATATTCCTTCTTGACAGCTTTTGAATTTCTCAGTTTGTAGAATTCTTCTCTTAGACATGAACAAAAGAATGGAACTATTTAGGAAACAGGTGGGTAAACATAGAGTTCTACAAGAATTGAATTATAATTCCCAGAATATTTCATCATAGACATAACCAGGGCTTTTTTTCTCATAGAATGCTCAGAACGGCGCTCCGGCACCTTTTTTTGCAAAAGTTTTTTAAAAGAAGCTCCCTCTATTGGCTTTCCTAAGCCTATTGCAGGGCTAGGCAATCTTGGCTCTTTTTTATGACTTGTGGACTTCAACTCCCAGAAATCCTGAGCCAGCCATGCTGAGGGGAAAGAGAGGTTTCCAAGCTGAGCCATGCTGGCTCAGGAATTCTGGGAGTTGAAGTCCTTGAGTCAAAAAAGAGCCAAGGTTGCCTACCCTTGCACTAGAGGAGGACATTAAAATTATTTACAGGGTTACTTCTTTAGGAACTAAACTTTTAGAATCTAAAGCAGCTAATTCAAAAAGCCCACAGGAAAAAACCTCACATTTTTCATCTGCTTGTCTTTTGGAAGGTAAAATTAGATAACCTATTTCCTATGTTAACATCTCTGCAATGGTGATTTCATAAAGGTAACAGGAAAGAAATGAGAAACATTTTTCTCAATGTAATATGTCTAATTTATCTGATGCTAGGAAAAAATAGTATCTTTTGTACTATTGAAAACTATTTTGAATCTAACCATCTATTACAACTAAACCACTTTAAATTAAACAATTCTTAAGAATGAAATATTCTTAATTTGGACTTTACTTTTACTGTTTGGACTGTTGTGTGTTTTGAAAAATAGATTATTTAGAATCTAGTTATGTTGCACTTCAGTCTTTAAATAATTAACCTAGCATATACATAACAATATATGATGTTTTCCATGGTGAGCTTAACATCAATAACAACATTTATTAAAAAGGCTAAAATAATTTCTGGTGGTATTATCTGTACATTAAAATTTTTGTTTAGTCACAATCTTTCACTTTTCACATTCTGGAAAAGCAGTGGTCATGTATTCTAGCAAAAGATGTTACATATGTGCATAAGTGTAGTCAGTAGCATATGCCTTTTTAAAAATATCAAACATGCAAAGAAACAAAAATAAGTCTAAAATATGTGTATTACATCCAGAAATGCCAACTTTGCAACCAATATTTCTCATCCATAACTATGGCACCCTAAGGATACCTGCATACCTGCAAATGCTTCTCTGGGATCAGTAACGCAACAGGGATTGCTTTTTCATTCCAGTAACATATATGTAAAACCAGTTTATTGCATTTGGCAATTGTACTAAAAAAAATCTCATTGTCAACCAATATAATTCATTTATTTTGAAATCAATTGAAAAATTGATTTAAATTATTTTATTAAAACAAATTAATGGCAATTCTTTTATAACAAGTTGCCTCAAAATAAATTCTAGACCAGGCCTGTACATGCAGCCTGCCAAGCACCCTTGAACAGAGCACAGACTTTTTTTTAAAAAAAAGTAATAAAATCACCACCACTGCTCTAAAAGTCATGTTGCTTAGTGTCTCCATGGCTTGCCATGACCAAGAGCCCCAACACTGTAGATGCTCCTCTAGTCACCAAATCATTGATTAGCCCACCAGCATTCCTTTGCAGACCACAAAGAATTTTTATTTATCAGTATGGGCCTTTCCCTTCTACAAGTTGCACAGACCTCTTCTAGATTTTCTTCTTGCCTTTCCAGGTTAAATCCTTGGTCTGTCATTGAGAAGAATTGACTTTGTAGGGAAGCATATTATCATTTGATGTATATTTAACATATGTTTTACCTTTATTTACCGATTATATAATATTTGTATGCAATCCACATGGCAAGGTTTGGGGTAACTTACAATAGAAAAAAAATATTTTTTTAAATCATAAGATTAAAACATAAAACATAACAATGGGAGTGTAATGTATTGGGCTTTGTCTTGCTAAGGAATATCACGTGGGGTTAATTGCTGGAAGGTTGCTCAAGCAGGGAAGCTGGCTAACGTCTCCCAGCTCCTCAGACAACCTGTCTCCAGCGCCACCATTGGCTGCCTCTAGGGTGGCAATAGGTTGCTTTAAACCTATTGGCCACTGCCTAGAGGCCAGGGTATAAATTGCTGCATTCGCAGCCCTGTTTCTCAGTTCAGTTCCTGCAAGCAAATAAACAATGATCTTTGCTGAACTCACTCGCTTCATCTTGTCAATCAAGCAACGAACCCAGTATCTAACGGGGATTTTAATTCATCAATATCTTGATGGGTCACAAATTTTATTCAGAAACTGGATCCTGCCTGTATTTTTATCCTCATCCCAATTATTTGTGTATTTTTTTTAAAAAAAAATCATATTTCCATTCATAAAATTAAGCTTGTCATAGCTATGGACAGTCACATATTGATTACCTTTAATGAATACCATTTGCTCCAACATTGGAGGTTTTTAAGAAGAAATTAGACAACCATTTATCTGAAATGGTATAGGATTTCCTGGTGGAGCAGGGGGTTGGACTACTGGAAGACCTCCAAGGTCCCTTCCAACTCTATTATTCAATTAATTTTTTCAGTTTAATGGTCTGTCTGCACATTTTATTACAAGGTCTCTTGAAAGTTATAACAATGATAGCAAAATAAAATACTATCGGTCAATTTCTCCTTAACATTACCATAAGTCGTCTGGTTTTCAAGCCTAATTAGGTGTTCTGTATGCCTGTTACCTAACAAGGAACATGAGGCAAATGAAAAGTTCTTTACTTTCCTGGACTCTTCTCTTTACAGTGTGCTGAGAATATATCTGCATGTATTTCCTGTTGTTCGCAAAATGATTCTGCTTTGTTTTCTTAGATCAGTTTTTTCAACTCCCAGAATTCTTTAGCGGCTGGATGAGGAATTCTGGGAGTTGAAGTCCACAAGTCTTAAATTTGCCAAATTTGGAGAACTCTGAGTTAGATAACTTAATTTTTCAGACCGGATAGCTATGGATCCTGTTTAGTTTTTGAATAAATCAATCAAGTTCTTAACTTACTGACTGATTCTAGTTTTTTTTTTCCACATATTCTGCTAACTGGGGTGGGCAGGGTTTTCAGATTCCAGGCTGGAGAGTTTGTACATACTGCAGAGCAGCATAAAGTCTGTGTAATTTAGCAAAACTATTTCAACCAGTACAGATTTTTGAGTGTTCTCCTGAATGCTTCACAGACCAACTTCAGATTTCTGTAGTTCTAATCCATTTGGCAGAATTATAAATTGATATTAAGCAGATCAACAAGGATTAATAGATTTGGGGGAGAAAAAGCAGATCCTCAAATTATAGCTCCTTGAAAAAAATAACAAGACTCCGGGACCAGATGGGCTACCCGTAGCGTTTTATAAATGTTTACAAGATTCATTAAGCTTACCAATGAAAGAAGTTTGTAATGAGATGTTACTAGAGGCTAAATTACCAAATACCTGGACAGAAGCTAACATCACTTTCATACCAAAAGAAGATTCAGATTTGATACAGAAAAGAACCATAGACTAATATCACTATTAAATGTTGATTATAAAATTTTTGCCTCAATAATAGCAGAGAGGCTAAAAAGATTTCTGATTGAATTTATTCATCCAGAAAAAAATGGATTTCTACCAAAAAGACAAATAAAAATAACTTAAGAATTATTTTGAAATTATTTTGAAACTCAAATACTTTGGCCGCCTAATGAGAAGGAAGGACTCACTGGAGAAGAGCCTAATGCTGGGAAAGGTTGAGGGCAAGAGAAGAAGGGGACAACAGAGAATGAGGTGGCTGGATGGAGTCACTGAAGCAGTAGGCGTGAGCCTAAATGGACTCCAGAAGATGGTAGAGGACAGGAAGGCCTGGAGGAACATTGTCCATGGGGTCGCAATGGGTCGGACACAACTTCACAACTAACAACAAAAACAAAGAATTATTCTGGATACACTGGAATATTATGAAATGCATCTAGGAAAACAAATGGCACTAATTTTTTTAAATGAATAGAAAGCCTTTGATAACATAAATTGGCAATTTATGATAAAACAATAAACTGTATGGACTTTGGACAGAAATTTATAATTAAGGCAATATACCATAGACAAACAGCAAAAAGTAATTGTAAATGGGAAATTTACAGAGAATTTTAACATAAAAAAGGCACAAGACAAGGATGTCCACTATCTCCACTGTTATTTATATTAACTCTGGAATAGAAACATTAGACAGGATCTAGAAATCAAAGGGAGATAAAAGATGAAAAATATAAACTGCAACGTTTGTGGATGATTTGGTATTTATATTAGAGGAGACAAGCCCTAAAGGATAGAAGAATTTGGAGAAGTAGCAGAATTAAAGATAACGAGAGAAAAAAAACTAAAGTTATAGTTAAGAAACTTACAGATAAACAAAAAATCAACTGTCATGAAAAATAGATCTCCAGATAGTTAAGAAAGTTAAATATTTGGGAATGTATCTAACAACAAGATGTGCAACAATAAAAGAAGTCAACTGTATAAAATTATTAAATCAAATAAAATTGGATTTGGAAAAATGGAAAAATCTACAACGATCAATGTTACGAAGAATAGCTACTGCAAAAATGAATATCTTATCAAAATTGCTTTTCCTACTTCAAACAGTATTCATAAAAATAGAGAAAAAATTGTTTGATGATTTAAATACACTGATTTTGAAATTTATTTGGCAAGGGAAGAAAGCCAGATTTAGATTTAAAAATGTTATAAGAATCTAAAGAAAAAGGAGGATTTGGTTTACCAGATTGGGTCTTATACTATTAAGCATGTGCTCTAACATGGCTAAAAGAATGGCTAACCCTTAGACATAAAAGATTATTATACTTAGAAGGACATGATCTACAACTAGGATGGCATGCCTTTCTATGGTATTTCATAGATTCTTTAAAAATCACTGTGTAAGAAACCCATTAGTTTTATTATGGGAAAAGATAAAAACTAAAATTTATATGAAAATATCAGGATGGCTTTCAACAATGGAAGCTTTTGTTCACCAAAATGTAACTAATTTTGAGAAAACTGTAATCTATAAAAATATTTTGAATACTGAAGGGGAAATTAAAATCTAAACAAGAGCTGGAAGATCAGGGTATTGATTTATCATGGAGGCCTCAATTGTAAAATACAATTGAGATATGAGAAAGATGCTAAAATACATAATTTTTATAAAGACCAGACAATGTTTGATCAGATATTGTTGATTTCAAAAGAAAAACTGATTAATAAACTGTATAATTTTGTATTAAATTTAAAAATGGAAAATGAACAAGTGAAAGAAACAATGATAACATGGGCAAAAAAATTTGAGCACAATATAGAATTTAAAAAATGGCAAAATCTTTGGGAAAGAAACTATAAATTGACAATGGCAACTGCTTATAATGAAAATTTATATAAAATCTTTTATAGATGGCACTTAACACCTGTGAGATTAGCAAAAATGTTTAAAAACATTTCTAGTAACTGTTGAAAGTGAATTGGACAAAAATACATGTCCAGCTAGAAAATATGTTAAGAAAACATGTAGATTTTAAACCAGAACTATTTTTATTAGGTATAATATCAGGAAAATATGATAAAGAAAGTGTATATTTAAAGTTGCAAGAATTGTATTTGCTCAGTACTGGAAAAAATGAAGAAACACCACCTGAAGAAGAGATAATCAAGAAAATACTGGACTGTGCAGAAATGGATAGACTTACATTGAAAATTAGAGAAAAAGAAGATACAGAATATTTTCAAATATGGAATGTATTTTATCAAGGGGTAGAGATTACGAATTTAATGTGTATTATTAAGTAAAACAAATGGACCCAGACAACATGTTGTTTACTAAGCACTTATGAATTGTAAATAGAGAAAGCTAATCAAATATATATATCCTGTTTCCTCCCTTGAAATTCTTTTTGAATAAATAGAGAGACCAAACATCATGTATCTTTTTTATTGAAAATACAGCATGAAGATCACTAGGGGGTTCCTGTGAATAAGTTTTTGCTTTTCAGAAGCATTTTCTTCTGGGTAACAGTGACAACATACAATTAGAGAATTTCTGAAGATGCAAGAAAGTGGGGGAGGGAAGAAACCCTCTTGCAGTGGAAAGTGGCCACCCAGAACCACATAAGAACAGCAGAAGTATGAGAAAGGCTGTTCTTGGCATTTTTAACCCAGTAACTGACGTGGCATTGTTAGCCTCTAAAAGTGAACCAGTGCAGCCTTCTCTGACAAAATTGTTTGAAAAACAACTGGCTTAGGGCTACCGCTAAAGTTGGATACACCCTATAATACTGAGTGGTTTTATTTACCAAAATGAGGTTATATGATGAAAAAGAGAGATTAAAAATATAACAAACAGTCTTAGAATTAACCAGTGTGGTGCAGTTGCTAAAGACCTCGGAGGACTAGGATTCAGAAATGCTAGGTTCAACCCAACTATAAAACACACTAAGAGATTGGTCTAATCCTTTCCTTTAACTGTCCTCCAGTCTTTCTCCTATTAGGTTGTTGTGGGGATAAAAATGGGTAGGAGGAATATTGTGCTACTTTAAAGAAAAGGGATTGCAAATTAAATAAATAAGATGAAATAGATGACATTTCCTTACAGTATGAGGAGTCATTTCAAGGTGAAGCACACACTTGCTTTTGTCAATTCGGTGGTTTTCAGATGAGTTGGACTATGACACCCATCCATCTCAGATGATCAACAGTAATCAGGTTGAGCTATCCTAGGGTGCATCCAAGGCACCTGAAGGGTGCCAAGTTAAGAACAGCTGGTACAAAGAGTCAAACAAATTCAGTAGGTCTCTACCACGGAAGTATCAATGATCTTCAACACAACATTATTTGGCTGTCAATGCATCTTTTTCCAGTGCTTGTTTGTTTATTTGTGTCAGAGGCATCATAATTAAAATAAGGCATACTATATGATGCAAAATTTAAGATATAAAATACAAAATTAAAATATGTACAAATTAAACAGACCTTGCCAGGAACTAGCAACATTAACTGCATTCTGTTGCACTGCCATGACGTCTTCAAGAGTACACTGATCAGGACACAAAGGTATACATAAATCTTGTTGTCTGCGTATCGCCACAATTGCAAAGAGCAGTGCTGATTTTTAAAATAAGTGAGAGATCCCGTCCAATAAATCATTTCTCCAATTCTTGATCCATACATTCCAAATGGATGTGGCTATAACAAATAAGCAATATCTGCAATTATGTCCTGATAATAATATAAAAAAGAGGCTGTCTTGCAGAATTGATTATATAATTATATATTATCCCTTACTGTACAAATTTCCTTCTGTTGAAATGCTTTTTATCCTGTCAGTGACCAGCAAAGTTTCAAAAAGTACCATGTGAAGGAAAGTTGGTTGAGTTGGACAGCTATAGAAAAGAAATAAATAAAAAGAAATAAAAATCAAATGGATGAGATAAAATACTAGCATAAAAATATAAAATAACAGAAAAAATGTAATTTATACTTCCATAATGATATGTTAATTATATGTGTAAGTGTAAATCTACACTATTACAATTGAGAGAGAGAGAGAAAGAGATCACTTAAAACAAGATAGCATGTATTAAATCTAATAATGAATAAAACAGAAATGGATATTAATATAACTAATTATGTCTTATTTGTAACATAGCAACGCAGAATTTAGCCAGTATACAAGTGATGAAGAGTTTAAAAAAATAGTTCATATTGAAATTGTCCTTCCTTGAAATTTAAATATTAGGGACAAATCAGATAGTCCCATAAAATTTACAATGTAATAATGCAAAGTCATTTCATTCTCCTTGTCACCACACATAGACAGATAAGCATGGTTAATGGGATTTTGGAGTAATTATTTAGCACTAATAAAGTATGCCTGGCTTTGAAAAATGTTGTCCCAGTGTGGGAGAGGTTAGAAATTGTAGCTATCTTGCTGGTTCCCAAGTATCTTTATTTATCCAATTTATCCAATATCCATCACCTATTGAAGGCTCAAGTGATCAGATTTACACATGTAGAGCTCAAGGCAATTACTTCATTGTATTTTGCCTGTAATACAGGAATCTTCCCACATTACTTGCCTTCCCTTGGGAAAAAATAGATAAGGTTCCATAGTGGGAAATCTCTTGAAGTTGCACAACGATTCAAGGCTAATTCCTCACTTGAATACTAATTCCTGCCTGGCTGGGTGTTTTGCAATACCTATTAACTTCAGCCTTTAATGGCTTGAGAGAATGACCTTGGGAGACAGAGTAAAAAGCAAGAGATACAGACAAGGCAATGGTCAAATAAAAAACATTTTACCCTACAGTAGAAGTATGGCAGGATAAGGAGCTCAGAAGAGATTCACCCTGATTTCTTTGGTTGTAAAGAAAATGGGGGAACAAAAGTTTCAGACTTGTAGGATTTTGTTAATGAAACCTTACAATAAAGTAGAATTAGCTCATCTGGCTGTACTTCCTATCTGATCTACTTCACAAGACTGACAAACCTATTTTATAACTCTGCAGTATCAGTCAATATCAGTAATGGGCCACAAGCAGGTTGCACAGGCAGGAAACTCTATATCATTTCAGACAAATGTCTGTCCAGTCTCTTCTTAAAAACTTCCAATGTTGGAGCATTCACAGCTTCTGGAGGCAGGTTGTTCCACTGATTAATTGTTTCAACTGTCAGGAAATGTCTCCTTAGTTCTAAGTTGCTTCTCTCCTTCATTAGTTTCCATCCGTTGCTTCTTATCCTGCCTTCAGGTGCTTTGGAGCTCTCCTCCCAATCTTATCCATATTTTGGCTCTGGTAAGGCATGGTTTTAGCACAGTTTTTAATATTATTTCAATGTCAGTTCATTTTAATCTTTTCAATATTTTTCACTTATTTCTATAATTTGTAAGACATCCAGAGTCACCTAGAAATTCAGATAAATGAGGACAGATATGATATTGTTGTCATTACGGAAACATGGTGGGATGAAACCCACAAATTGAACACACAAATAGAGGGATTTAAATTATTTAAAAGAAACAGACCAAACAAAAGAGGAGGTGGAGTTGCTCTCTCTATAAGAAATAACTACATCTCTACACAAATAGAGCACAGCAATGATGAAAACTATCTTGAATGCATTTGGATCAATATAAAAGGGGGGGGAAAATGACATTGCCATAGGTGTATACTATAGGCCGCAGAGGAAATAGATGAACTTTTTGCTAGTCAGCTAACTAAGGTATGTAGGAAGCACATCACAATAATAATGGGGGACTTTAATTACCCTGACATCAACTGGGAGGCAAACTCTGCACCAAGTGGAAGATCAAACAGATTCCTGACAAACCTAGCAGACAACTTTGTCTCCAAAAAGATAGAGAAGGAAACTAGGGGATTACCCATATTGGATCTAATCCTCACTAACAGAGATAAAATGATAGAAAGTGTTGAAACCACAGGAACCTTGGTGGGAAGTGATCGTGCAATATTGGAATTCAACATTCTGGAAGCACAAGCAATAGAACATAGTCAAACTAGAGTCTTGGACTTTAAAAGAGCTAATTCCAATAAACTTAGAGAAGCTTGGGAAGGATTCCATGGATGAGAATCCTAATGGGGAAAACAACTCAAGAAGCTTGGGAAATTTTGAAAAATGAGATAATAAAAGCCCAGTCTAGCACAATACCAACAAAGAAGAAAAATAACAGCTCTCAAAAGAAACCAGCATGGCTGCATAAAGAACTCTCTGATAAATTGAAAGATAAAAAGGACAAGTATAAAAAGTGGAAACAGGGGCACATAACTAAGGCAGAATATCAACAAATAGCCCATGCCTGCAAAGGTGAAGTGAGGAAAGCTAAGGCTCAAAATGAACTAAGGATTGCAACCAAAGTCAAAATTAACAAAAAAAAACCCTTCTTTCAACATGTAAAAAACAAGAAAAAAGTTAAGGAAAAGATTGGTCCATTAGTGGGTGAAAGTGGCAAGAAGGTGACAAGCAACATGGAGAAAGCAGAACTATTTACTCATTTTTTGCCTCTGTCTTTACACAAAGGGAAAAAAAACAGTCCAACCTATCAAAAACAGTGCCATAAATAACAGAATAGAAACACAAGTTAAGATAGGCAAGAAAATGGTAAGTGAGTGTGGGTTAGACAGCATCACCACCAGATGGATTCATAGCTGGTTTACCAGCCGTACTCAGCATGTGGTCCTCAATGGAACTGCATCTACATGGAGGGAAGTGTGTAGTGGGGTGCCCCAGGACTCTGTTCTGGGCCCAGTGCTCTTCAACCTCTCCATCAATGATTTGGACGAGGGGATAGATGGTGAACTCATCAAATTTCCAGACAACACCAAGCTGGCAGGAATAGCCAATACTCCAGAAGATAGGCTTAAGATACAGGAGGATCTGGACAGAATTGAACACTGGGCGCTATCTAACAAAATGAAAAAAGTAAGGTTCTACATTTAGGCAAGAAAAACCAAATATAGAGGTATTGTATAGGTGGTACCTTGCTCAATACTAGTAACTGTGAGAGGGATCTTGGAGTCTTAGTGGACAATCACTTAAATATGAGCCAGCAGTGTGCTGCAGCTGCCAAAAAAGCCAACACAATGCTAGACTGCATTAACAGAGGGATAGAATCAAGATCATGTGAAGTATTAATACCACTTTACAATGCCTTGGTAAGGCCACATTTGGAATACTGCATCCAGTTTTGGTCACCACGATGTAAAAAAGATGGTGAGACTCTAGATAGAGTACAGAGAAGAGCCACAAAGATGATTAGCAGACTGTAGCTAAAACATATAAGGAACAGTTGCTGGAATTGGATATGTCTAGTTAAATGAAGAGAAGGGCAAGGGGTGACATGATAGCAATCTTCCAATATCTCAGGGGCTGCCACAGAGAAGAGGGAATCAAACTATTCTCCAAAGCACCTGAAGGTAGGACAAGAAGCAATGGATGGAAACTAGTCAAGGAGAGAAGCAACCTAGAACTAAGGAGAAACTTCCTGACAGTTAGAACAATTAACCAGTGGAACAACCTGCCTCCAGAAGCGGTGAATGCTACAACACTGGAAGTTCTTAAGAAGAGACTGGTCAGCCATTTGTCTGAAATGGTATAGGGTTTCCTGCCTGAGCAGGGAGTTGGACTAGATGACCTCCAAGGTCCCTTCCAACTTTATTATTATTATTATTATTATTATTATTGTTGTTGTTGTTGTTGTTGTTGTTGTTGTTGTTGTTATTGTTGTTGTTGTTGTTGTTGTTGATCATCGCACTGTCAGCCAGATGTTCAGACTGAATTTGGCATTTTTTTCAAGTACCTGGGATAGGCAGATATGGATGTTTGGTGGTATTACAGATATCATTACAGGATGGAAGCAATTCCTAGTAAGGCCACCTTTGGCAATTGACTAATGGCGAATTTGTCAATGCCAATGGTGTTCAAGTGGTGTTCCAGTTGTTTTGGGATTGCACCCAAGGCGCCTATTACTATTGGTAGTACCCTTGCTTGCCTTTGCCACAGTCTTTCTGTTTCTATTTGTAGGTCTTTGTATTTTGTTATCTTCTCCAGTTTTTTCTAATCTATTCTGCTGTCTCCACTATCCAGACTTTTTTGTCTTTCTTATCGACAACTGTTAAGTCCAGGGTGTTTTTAGGCCAGAATTTTTAGGCCCAATTTTTATATTTGACCTTCCATTTAGGCTTTTGTTATCTGGAGAAGCTGTTCCCCTTTAAAGAGGAAAGGTGTAAAATAGGAGCTGGTCCCATTGTTAGGATTCCTTTTTTTTTCCTTTCAGCATTCTGCATGGTTCAAGGAGATGAGACTTTGGAATGGAGAACAGGAAATAAAAATGATCACTGCTCCCATCAACCAGGGTGGGGAAACTGCAGCTTAAAATTAATACAGCCCTGAACCTAATTTTATTATGAAATCCACATAAAGGGAGAAGCCACAGAAAACTGCACCATGCTAAATATTATCCACATTTGCTTTTGGCTCCACCCACTTGTGATTCTAGTTACACCTACAATTGTTACTTATCCCTGCCCACTATTACCATGTAGCTCCCCACTGTTAACCTAGGATGCTTCCCATCATAAACATAAACATCCCTTTCCAAAGCATTATTTAGCTCCTATAGGTTATTATAAACCCAAGTGGGAGGTATCCTCATCATTATATATATATATATATATATATATATATATATATATATATATATATATATATATATATATATATATATATATATATACATATATATATATATATATATATATATATATATACACACACACACACACACACACACACACACACACACACACACACACACACATATATATATATATATATATATATATATATATATATATATATATATATATATACACATTCACTTTCTCTACGAACATGTTATTTGTCCCTGTGAAAGGATCCATGCAGTATTATAGGTTAGTATGCTTGATATTGTTATTTTAAACCTCTCTCACTGCATTAAATTAAAAGACAGTGTTTTAATTAAAACCTTCTGGCAGTTTTTAACATCTGGCTTCTCTTGAAAACCCCCTGTTAAATCTATGTGGGACAGTCCTAAAGTGGGGGTGGGGGGAGAAAGAGAAGGCAAAGAAGAAGGGGGGAGGGGAGAGAATGAGGAATGGGAGGAGTGAATATTGTAAAGGAAGCAAATGAAAAGCATGGTAAGAAATTAGGTGAAAATGTTTTTGGAACAATCCAGCGATGAAAGCTCCATGGGAAAGCAATGTACAAGGAGGAGAAGGATCTGAAGGCTGTGCAGAAATGCAAATGTTATTCAAATTCTACTAGCAGAGTGTCAGATTCAGGAGGATTTTTCTTTTAGTATGGATAGCTCTTCAACAACTTGCCAGCTTTTCCTTCCCTTAAAAGGGTTGTGAACTGCACTCCAGTGAGGATGTCTGTTACTTGGGATATTCCTCCTCCCCTTTCAATCTAGTCTACGTGGCTGTGCTTCAGAAACACAAACACCAAAAATTCTTTAGCCCAGAAGAAACATTCACAAAAGGTTGCTAGTTCTATAAAACAAAATGCACTACACAAACATTCTTAAAATCTCAACTCATGTCATTGTTATAGTTGCTTTCTCCTATATTTTCTTTGAATGTATTGCCCTTCTTAAGAGCTGGTGATACAGCTTGGAGCTTTAGCGTCAGGACAGAAAGCAGTGAAGCTTGAGGGACTCCAGGAGGAGTTTCAGATTTTTCTACACAACACTTGATGGGCTTAGATGACTTCATCAGCTACAGTATGTCATGCAGCTAACCTCCCCCAACATTGGCCTCTTAACTTTCTTCATTCTCTTCCTCTTACCCTCCCAGATTCTTTGTCTGTTTGGTCTATTATTTTTCTCTTGCTCTCTTTCCCAGTCTCTTGCTTTTCGCCCTTTACATTTCTCTGATTTATTTAACAGATGACATTTTTCTTTCAGGAGCACACATATATATAGACACACTTTCTCCTCTTTCATTGCCTCTCTAAAAGACTCTACAATTGATTCTTCTATGTAAAATCAGAAGTATAGTTATAGCTATGCACCAATGCAGGCACACATATAGAGAATAATTAGTTACATTTGGTATGTGAAATCTGCTTTTCCTGCCTAGTAGAGCATCAAATTTCATTAAATGGAGCCTGATAGAATACACACACAAACACTACACACACACACACACACTACACACACAGACACACACAGACACACACACAGACACACACACACACACAGACACACAGACACAGACACACAGAGACACACAGAGACACACAGACACACAGACACACAGACACAGACACAGACACAGACACAGACACAGACACACACACACACACACACACACACACACACACACACACACACACACACACATATATATATATATATATATATATATATATATATATATATATATATATATATATATGTGTGTAAATTACTAACAAAGAATTAAAGGGAAACTGAAATGCATTTCTGACTCATTAGTCGTCATCAGCCAGCCATACCCTTCTGAGATTCGAACCATGGGCTGATTGCATATGAGGCAGTGTTATTTGCCTCTAAGCCACAAGGTCTCTCTCGCTCTGTTAGCTTTTTTTCTGCAAGGGAAGATATGTTTCAAATGTTAACTCTTTAGATTACCTTGCTAGGCCCCAAACATGGGGCAAATCTTTATTTCCTGTTTTCAGCCTATCTTGAAGGCTATCGAACAGGCAGTAGTCACATCGGACAATTCCTATATTTGTGTAAATTACTAACAAAGAATTAAAGGGAAACTGAAATGCATTTCTGACTCATTAGTCGTCATCAGCCAGCCATACCCTTCTGAGATTCGAACCATGGGCTGATTGCATATGAGGCAGTGTTATTTGCCTCTAAGCCACAAGGTCTCTCTCGCTCTGTTAGCTTTTTTTCTGCAAGGGAAGATATGTTTCAAATGTTAACTCTTTAGATTACCTTGCTAGGCCCCAAACATGGGGCAAATCTTTATTTCCTGTTTTCAGCCTATCTTGAAGGCTATCGAACAGGCAGTAGTCACATCGGACAATTCCTATATTTGTGTAAATTACTAACAAAGAATTAAAGGGAAACTGAAATGCATTTCTGACTCATTAGTCGTCATCAGCCAGCCATACCCTTCTGAGATTCGAACCATGGGCTGATTGCATATGAGGCAGTGTTATTTGCCTCTAAGCCACAAGGTCTCTCTCGCTCTGTTAGCTTTTTTTCTGCAAGGGAAGATATGTTTCAAATGTTAACTCTTTAGATTACCTTGCTAGGCCCCAAACATGGGGCAAATCTTTATTTCCTGTTTTCAGCCTATCTTGAAGGCTATCGAACAGGCAGTAGTCACATCGGACAATTCCTATATTTGTGTAAATTACTAACAAAGAATTAAAGGGAAACTGAAATGCATTTCTGACTCATTAGTCGTCATCAGCCAGCCATACCCTTCTGAGATTCGAACCATGGGCTGATTGCATATGAGGCAGTGTTATTTGCCTCTAAGCCACAAGGTCTCTCTCGCTCTGTTAGCTTTTTTTTTCTGCAAGGGAAGATATGTTTCAAATGTTAACTCTTTAGATTACCTTGCTAGGCCCCAAACATGGGGCAAATCTTTATTTCCTGTTTTCAGCCTATCTTGAAGGCTATCGAACAGGCAGTAGTCACATCGGACAATTCCTATATTTGTGTAAATTACTAACAAAGAATTAAAGGGAAACTGAAATGCATTTCTGACTCATTAGTCGTCATCAGCCAGCCATACCCTTCTGAGATTCGAACCATGGGCTGATTGCATATGAGGCAGTGTTATTTGCCTCTAAGCCACAAGGTCTCTCTCGCTCTGTTAGCTTTTTTTTCTGCAAGGGAAGATATGTTTCAAATGTTAACTCTTTAGATTACCTTGCTAGGCCCCAAACATGGGGCAAATCTTTATTTCCTGTTTTCAGCCTATCTTGAAGGCTATCGAACAGGCAGTAGTCACATCGGACAATTCCTATATTTGTGTAAATTACTAACAAAGAATTAAAGGGAAACTGAAATGCATTTCTGACTCATTAGTCGTCATCAGCCAGCCATACCCTTCTGAGATTCGAACCATGGGCTGATTGCATATGAGGCAGTGTTATTTGCCTCTAAGCCACAAGGTCTCTCTCGCTCTGTTAGCTTTTTTTCTGCAAGGGAAGATATGTTTCAAATGTTAACTCTTTAGATTACCTTGCTAGGCCCCAAACATGGGGCAAATCTTTATTTCCTGTTTTCAGCCTATCTTGAAGGCTATCGAACAGGCAGTAGTCACATCGGACAATTCCTATATTTGTGTAAATTACTAACAAAGAATTAAAGGGAAACTGAAATGCATTTCTGACTCATTAGTCGTCATCAGCCAGCCATACCCTTCTGAGATTCGAACCATGGGCTGATTGCATATGAGGCAGTGTTATTTGCCTCTAAGCCACAAGGTCTCTCTCGCTCTGTTAGCTTTTTTTCTGCAAGGGAAGATATGTTTCAAATGTTAACTCTTTAGATTACCTTGCTAGGCCCCAAACATGGGGCAAATCTTTATTTCCTGTTTTCAGCCTATCTTGAAGGCTATCGAACAGGCAGTAGTCACATCGGACAATTCCTATATTTGTGTAAATTACTAACAAAGAATTAAAGGGAAACTGAAATGCATTTCTGACTCATTAGTCGTCATCAGCCAGCCATACCCTTCTGAGATTCGAACCATGGGCTGATTGCATATGAGGCAGTGTTATTTGCCTCTAAGCCACAAGGTCTCTCTCGCTCTGTTAGCTTTTTTTCTGCAAGGGAAGATATGTTTCAAATGTTAACTCTTTAGATTACCTTGCTAGGCCCCAAACATGGGGCAAATCTTTATTTCCTGTTTTCAGCCTATCTTGAAGGCTATCGAACAGGCAGTAGTCACATCGGACAATTCCTATATTTGTGTAAATTACTAACAAAGAATTAAAGGGAAACTGAAATGCATTTCTGACTCATTAGTCGTCATCAGCCAGCCATACCCTTCTGAGATTCGAACCATGGGCTGATTGCATATGAGGCAGTGTTATTTGCCTCTAAGCCACAAGGTCTCTCTCGCTCTGTTAGCTTTTTTTCTGCAAGGGAAGATATGTTTCAAATGTTAACTCTTTAGATTACCTTGCTAGGCCCCAAACATGGGGCAAATCTTTATTTCCTGTTTTCAGCCTATCTTGAAGGCTATCGAACAGGCAGTAGTCACATCGGACAATTCCTATATTTGTGTAAATTACTAACAAAGAATTAAAGGGAAACTGAAATGCATTTCTGACTCATTAGTCGTCATCAGCCAGCCATACCCTTCTGAGATTCGAACCATGGGCTGATTGCATATGAGGCAGTGTTATTTGCCTCTAAGCCACAAGGTCTCTCTCGCTCTGTTAGCTTTTTTTCTGCAAGGGAAGATATGTTTCAAATGTTAACTCTTTAGATTACCTTGCTAGGCCCCAAACATGGGGCAAATCTTTATTTCCTGTTTTCAGCCTATCTTGAAGGCTATCGAACAGGCAGTAGTCACATCGGACAATTCCTATATTTGTGTAAATTACTAACAAAGAATTAAAGGGAAACTGAAATGCATTTCTGACTCATTAGTCGTCATCAGCCAGCCATACCCTTCTGAGATTCGAACCATGGGCTGATTGCATATGAGGCAGTGTTATTTGCCTCTAAGCCACAAGGTCTCTCTCGCTCTGTTAGCTTTTTTTCTGCAAGGGAAGATATGTTTCAAATGTTAACTCTTTAGATTACCTTGCTAGGCCCCAAACATGGGGCAAATCTTTATTTCCTGTTTTCAGCCTATCTTGAAGGCTATCGAACAGGCAGTAGTCACATCGGACAATTCCTATATTTGTGTAAATTACTAACAAAGAATTAAAGGGAAACTGAAATGCATTTCTGACTCATTAGTCGTCATCAGCCAGCCATACCCTTCTGAGATTCGAACCATGGGCTGATTGCATATGAGGCAGTGTTATTTGCCTCTAAGCCACAAGGTCTCTCTCGCTCTGTTAGCTTTTTTTCTGCAAGGGAAGATATGTTTCAAATGTTAACTCTTTAGATTACCTTGCTAGGCCCCAAACATGGGGCAAATCTTTATTTCCTGTTTTCAGCCTATCTTGAAGGCTATCGAACAGGCAGTAGTCACATCGGACAATTCCTATATTTGTGTAAATTACTAACAAAGAATTAAAGGGAAACTGAAATGCATTTCTGACTCATTAGTCGTCATCAGCCAGCCATACCCTTCTGAGATTCGAACCATGGGCTGATTGCATATGAGGCAGTGTTATTTGCCTCTAAGCCACAAGGTCTCTCTCGCTCTGTTAGCTTTTTTTCTGCAAGGGAAGATATGTTTCAAATGTTAACTCTTTAGATTACCTTGCTAGGCCCCAAACATGGGGCAAATCTTTATTTCCTGTTTTCAGCCTATCTTGAAGGCTATCGAACAGGCAGTAGTCACATCGGACAATTCCTATATTTGTGTAAATTACTAACAAAGAATTAAAGGGAAACTGAAATGCATTTCTGACTCATTAGTCGTCATCAGCCAGCCATACCCTTCTGAGATTCGAACCATGGGCTGATTGCATATGAGGCAGTGTTATTTGCCTCTAAGCCACAAGGTCTCTCTCGCTCTGTTAGCTTTTTTTCTGCAAGGGAAGATATGTTTCAAATGTTAACTCTTTAGATTACCTTGCTAGGCCCCAAACATGGGGCAAATCTTTATTTCCTGTTTTCAGCCTATCTTGAAGGCTATCGAACAGGCAGTAGTCACATCGGACAATTCCTATATTTGTGTAAATTACTAACAAAGAATTAAAGGGAAACTGAAATGCATTTCTGACTCATTAGTCGTCATCAGCCAGCCATACCCTTCTGAGATTCGAACCATGGGCTGATTGCATATGAGGCAGTGTTATTTGCCTCTAAGCCACAAGGTCTCTCTCGCTCTGTTAGCTTTTTTTCTGCAAGGGAAGATATGTTTCAAATGTTAACTCTTTAGATTACCTTGCTAGGCCCCAAACATGGGGCAAATCTTTATTTCCTGTTTTCAGCCTATCTTGAAGGCTATCGAACAGGCAGTAGTCACATCGGACAATTCCTATATTTGTGTAAATTACTAACAAAGAATTAAAGGGAAACTGAAATGCATTTCTGACTCATTAGTCGTCATCAGCCAGCCATACCCTTCTGAGATTCGAACCATGGGCTGATTGCATATGAGGCAGTGTTATTTGCCTCTAAGCCACAAGGTCTCTCTCGCTCTGTTAGCTTTTTTTCTGCAAGGGAAGATATGTTTCAAATGTTAACTCTTTAGATTACCTTGCTAGGCCCCAAACATGGGGCAAATCTTTATTTCCTGTTTTCAGCCTATCTTGAAGGCTATCGAACAGGCAGTAGTCACATCGGACAATTCCTATATTTGTGTAAATTACTAACAAAGAATTAAAGGGAAACTGAAATGCATTTCTGACTCATTAGTCGTCATCAGCCAGCCATACCCTTCTGAGATTCGAACCATGGGCTGATTGCATATGAGGCAGTGTTATTTGCCTCTAAGCCACAAGGTCTCTCTCGCTCTGTTAGCTTTTTTTCTGCAAGGGAAGATATGTTTCAAATGTTAACTCTTTAGATTACCTTGCTAGGCCCCAAACATGGGGCAAATCTTTATTTCCTGTTTTCAGCCTATCTTGAAGGCTATCGAACAGGCAGTAGTCACATCGGACAATTCCTATATTTGTGTAAATTACTAACAAAGAATTAAAGGGAAACTGAAATGCATTTCTGACTCATTAGTCGTCATCAGCCAGCCATACCCTTCTGAGATTCGAACCATGGGCTGATTGCATATGAGGCAGTGTTATTTGCCTCTAAGCCACAAGGTCTCTCTCGCTCTGTTAGCTTTTTTTCTGCAAGGGAAGATATGTTTCAAATGTTAACTCTTTAGATTACCTTGCTAGGCCCCAAACATGGGGCAAATCTTTATTTCCTGTTTTCAGCCTATCTTGAAGGCTATCGAACAGGCAGTAGTCACATCGGACAATTCCTATATTTGTGTAAATTACTAACAAAGAATTAAAGGGAAACTGAAATGCATTTCTGACTCATTAGTCGTCATCAGCCAGCCATACCCTTCTGAGATTCGAACCATGGGCTGATTGCATATGAGGCAGTGTTATTTGCCTCTAAGCCACAAGGTCTCTCTCGCTCTGTTAGCTTTTTTTCTGCAAGGGAAGATATGTTTCAAATGTTAACTCTTTAGATTACCTTGCTAGGCCCCAAACATGGGGCAAATCTTTATTTCCTGTTTTCAGCCTATCTTGAAGGCTATCGAACAGGCAGTAGTCACATCGGACAATTCCTATATTTGTGTAAATTACTAACAAAGAATTAAAGGGAAACTGAAATGCATTTCTGACTCATTAGTCGTCATCAGCCAGCCATACCCTTCTGAGATTCGAACCATGGGCTGATTGCATATGAGGCAGTGTTATTTGCCTCTAAGCCACAAGGTCTCTCTCGCTCTGTTAGCTTTTTTTCTGCAAGGGAAGATATGTTTCAAATGTTAACTCTTTAGATTACCTTGCTAGGCCCCAAACATGGGGCAAATCTTTATTTCCTGTTTTCAGCCTATCTTGAAGGCTATCGAACAGGCAGTAGTCACATCGGACAATTCCTATATTTGTGTAAATTACTAACAAAGAATTAAAGGGAAACTGAAATGCATTTCTGACTCATTAGTCGTCATCAGCCAGCCATACCCTTCTGAGATTCGAACCATGGGCTGATTGCATATGAGGCAGTGTTATTTGCCTCTAAGCCACAAGGTCTCTCTCGCTCTGTTAGCTTTTTTTCTGCAAGGGAAGATATGTTTCAAATGTTAACTCTTTAGATTACCTTGCTAGGCCCCAAACATGGGGCAAATCTTTATTTCCTGTTTTCAGCCTATCTTGAAGGCTATCGAACAGGCAGTAGTCACATCGGACAATTCCTATATTTGTGTAAATTACTAACAAAGAATTAAAGGGAAACTGAAATGCATTTCTGACTCATTAGTCGTCATCAGCCAGCCATACCCTTCTGAGATTCGAACCATGGGCTGATTGCATATGAGGCAGTGTTATTTGCCTCTAAGCCACAAGGTCTCTCTCGCTCTGTTAGCTTTTTTTCTGCAAGGGAAGATATGTTTCAAATGTTAACTCTTTAGATTACCTTGCTAGGCCCCAAACATGGGGCAAATCTTTATTTCCTGTTTTCAGCCTATCTTGAAGGCTATCGAACAGGCAGTAGTCACATCGGACAATTCCTATATTTGTGTAAATTACTAACAAAGAATTAAAGGGAAACTGAAATGCATTTCTGACTCATTAGTCGTCATCAGCCAGCCATACCCTTCTGAGATTCGAACCATGGGCTGATTGCATATGAGGCAGTGTTATTTGCCTCTAAGCCACAAGGTCTCTCTCGCTCTGTTAGCTTTTTTTCTGCAAGGGAAGATATGTTTCAAATGTTAACTCTTTAGATTACCTTGCTAGGCCCCAAACATGGGGCAAATCTTTATTTCCTGTTTTCAGCCTATCTTGAAGGCTATCGAACAGGCAGTAGTCACATCGGACAATTCCTATATTTGTGTAAATTACTAACAAAGAATTAAAGGGAAACTGAAATGCATTTCTGACTCATTAGTCGTCATCAGCCAGCCATACCCTTCTGAGATTCGAACCATGGGCTGATTGCATATGAGGCAGTGTTATTTGCCTCTAAGCCACAAGGTCTCTCTCGCTCTGTTAGCTTTTTTTCTGCAAGGGAAGATATGTTTCAAATGTTAACTCTTTAGATTACCTTGCTAGGCCCCAAACATGGGGCAAATCTTTATTTCCTGTTTTCAGCCTATCTTGAAGGCTATCGAACAGGCAGTAGTCACATCGGACAATTCCTATATTTGTGTAAATTACTAACAAAGAATTAAAGGGAAACTGAAATGCATTTCTGACTCATTAGTCGTCATCAGCCAGCCATACCCTTCTGAGATTCGAACCATGGGCTGATTGCATATGAGGCAGTGTTATTTGCCTCTAAGCCACAAGGTCTCTCTCGCTCTGTTAGCTTTTTTTTTCTGCAAGGGAAGATATGTTTCAAATGTTAACTCTTTAGATTACCTTGCTAGGCCCCAAACATGGGGCAAATCTTTATTTCCTGTTTTCAGCCTATCTTGAAGGCTATCGAACAGGCAGTAGTCACATCGGACAATTCCTATATTTGTGTAAATTACTAACAAAGAATTAAAGGGAAACTGAAATGCATTTCTGACTCATTAGTCGTCATCAGCCAGCCATACCCTTCTGAGATTCGAACCATGGGCTGATTGCATATGAGGCAGTGTTATTTGCCTCTAAGCCACAAGGTCTCTCTCGCTCTGTTAGCTTTTTTTCTGCAAGGGAAGATATGTTTCAAATGTTAACTCTTTAGATTAGAGGCAAATAACACTGCCTCATATGCAATCAGCCCATGGTTCGAATCTCAGAAGCGTATGGCTGGCTGATGACGACTAATGAGTCAGAAATGCATTTCAGTTTCCCTTTAATTCTTTGTTAGTAATTTACACAAATATAGGAATTGTCCGATGTGACTACTGCCTGTTCGATAGCCTTCAAGATAGGCTGAAAACAGGAAATAAAGATTTGCCCCATGTTTGGGGCCTAGCAAGGTAATCTAAAGAGTTAACATTTGAAACATATCTTCCCTTGCAGAAAAAAAGCTAACAGAGCGAGAGAGACCTTGTGGCTTAGAGGCAAATAACACTGCCTCATATGCAATCAGCCCATGGTTCGAATCTCAGAAGGGTATGGCTGGCTGATGACGACTAATGAGTCAGAAATGCATTTCTGTTTCCCTTTAATTCTTTGTTAGTAATTTACACAAATATAGGAATTGTCCGATGTGACTACTGCCTGTTCGATAGCCTTCAAGATAGGCTGAAAACAGGAAATAAAGATTTGCCCCATGTTTGGGGCCTAGCAAGGTAATCTAAAGAGTTAACATTTGAAACATATCTTCCCTTGCAGAAAAAAAGCTAACAGAGCGAGAGAGACCTTGTGGCTTAGAGGCAAATAACACTGCCTCATATGCAATCAGCCCATGGTTCGAATCTCAGAAGGGTATGGCTGGCTGATGACGACTAATGAGTCAGAAATGCATTTCAGTTTCCCTTTAATTCTTTGTTAGTAATTTACACAAATATAGGAATTGTCCGATGTGACTACTGCCTGTTCGATAGCCTTCAAGATAGGCTGAAAACAGGAAATAAAGATTTGCCCCATGTTTGGGGCCTAGCAAGGTAATCTAAAGAGTTAACATTTGAAACATATCTTCCCTTGCAGAAAAAAAGCTAACAGAGCGAGAGAGACCTTGTGGCTTAGAGGCAAATAACACTGCCTCATATGCAATCAGCCCATGGTTCGAATCTCAGAAGGGTATGGCTGGCTGATGACGACTAATGAGTCAGAAATGCATTTCAGTTTCCCTTTAATTCTTTGTTAGTAATTTACACAAATATAGGAATTGTCCGATGTGACTACTGCCTGTTCGATAGCCTTCAAGATAGGCTGAAAACAGGAAATAAAGATTTGCCCCATGTTTGGGGCCTAGCAAGGTAATCTAAAGAGTTAACATTTGAAACATATCTTCCCTTGCAGAAAAAAAGCTAACAGAGCGAGAGAGACCTTGTGGCTTAGAGGCAAATAACACTGCCTCATATGCAATCAGCCCATGGTTCGAATCTCAGAAGGGTATGGCTGGCTGATGACGACTAATGAGTCAGAAATGCATTTCAGTTTCCCTTTAATTCTTTGTTAGTAATTTACACAAATATAGGAATTGTCCGATGTGACTACTGCCTGTTCGATAGCCTTCAAGATAGGCTGAAAACAGGAAATAAAGATTTGCCCCATGTTTGGGGCCTAGCAAGGTAATCTAAAGAGTTAACATTTGAAACATATCTTCCCTTGCAGAAAAAAAGCTAACAGAGCGAGAGAGACCTTGTGGCTTAGAGGCAAATAACACTGCCTCATATGCAATCAGCCCATGGTTCGAATCTCAGAAGGGTATGGCTGGCTGATGACGACTAATGAGTCAGAAATGCATTTCAGTTTCCCTTTAATTCTTTGTTAGTAATTTACACAAATATAGGAATTGTCCGATGTGACTACTGCCTGTTCGATAGCCTTCAAGATAGGCTGAAAACAGGAAATAAAGATTTGCCCCATGTTTGGGGCCTAGCAAGGTAATCTAAAGAGTTAACATTTGAAACATATCTTCCCTTGCAGAAAAAAAGCTAACAGAGCGAGAGAGACCTTGTGGCTTAGAGGCAAATAACACTGCCTCATATGCAATCAGCCCATGGTTCGAATCTCAGAAGGGTATGGCTGGCTGATGACGACTAATGAGTCAGAAATGCATTTCAGTTTCCCTTTAATTCTTTGTTAGTAATTTACACAAATATAGGAATTGTCCGATGTGACTACTGCCTGTTCGATAGCCTTCAAGATAGGCTGAAAACAGGAAATAAAGATTTGCCCCATGTTTGGGGCCTAGCAAGGTAATCTAAAGAGTTAACATTTGAAACATATCTTCCCTTGCAGAAAAAAAGCTAACAGAGCGAGAGAGACCTTGTGGCTTAGAGGCAAATAACACTGCCTCATATGCAATCAGCCCATGGTTCGAATCTCAGAAGGGTATGGCTGGCTGATGACGACTAATGAGTCAGAAATGCATTTCAGTTTCCCTTTAATTCTTTGTTAGTAATTTACACAAATATAGGAATTGTCCGATGTGACTACTGCCTGTTCGATAGCCTTCAAGATAGGCTGAAAACAGGAAATAAAGATTTGCCCCATGTTTGGGGCCTAGCAAGGTAATCTAAAGAGTTAACATTTGAAACATATCTTCCCTTGCAGAAAAAAAGCTAACAGAGCGAGAGAGACCTTGTGGCTTAGAGGCAAATAACACTGCCTCATATGCAATCAGCCCATGGTTCGAATCTCAGAAGGGTATGGCTGGCTGATGACGACTAATGAGTCAGAAATGCATTTCAGTTTCCCTTTAATTCTTTGTTAGTAATTTACACAAATATAGGAATTGTCCGATGTGACTACTGCCTGTTCGATAGCCTTCAAGATAGGCTGAAAACAGGAAATAAAGATTTGCCCCATGTTTGGGGCCTAGCAAGGTAATCTAAAGAGTTAACATTTGAAACATATCTTCCCTTGCAGAAAAAAAGCTAACAGAGCGAGAGAGACCTTGTGGCTTAGAGGCAAATAACACTGCCTCATATGCAATCAGCCCATGGTTCGAATCTCAGAAGGGTATGGCTGGCTGATGACGACTAATGAGTCAGAAATGCATTTCAGTTTCCCTTTAATTCTTTGTTAGTAATTTACACAAATATAGGAATTGTCCGATGTGACTACTGCCTGTTCGATAGCCTTCAAGATAGGCTGAAAACAGGAAATAAAGATTTGCCCCATGTTTGGGGCCTAGCAAGGTAATCTAAAGAGTTAACATTTGAAACATATCTTCCCTTGCAGAAAAAAAGCTAACAGAGCGAGAGAGACCTTGTGGCTTAGAGGCAAATAACACTGCCTCATATGCAATCAGCCCATGGTTCGAATCTCAGAAGGGTATGGCTGGCTGATGACGACTAATGAGTCAGAAATGCATTTCAGTTTCCCTTTAATTCTTTGTTAGTAATTTACACAAATATAGGAATTGTCCGATGTGACTACTGCCTGTTCGATAGCCTTCAAGATAGGCTGAAAACAGGAAATAAAGATTTGCCCCATGTTTGGGGCCTAGCAAGGTAATCTAAAGAGTTAACATTTGAAACATATCTTCCCTTGCAGAAAAAAAGCTAACAGAGCGAGAGAGACCTTGTGGCTTAGAGGCAAATAACACTGCCTCATATGCAATCAGCCCATGGTTCGAATCTCAGAAGGGTATGGCTGGCTGATGACGACTAATGAGTCAGAAATGCATTTCAGTTTCCCTTTAATTCTTTGTTAGTAATTTACACAAATATAGGAATTGTCCGATGTGACTACTGCCTGTTCGATAGCCTTCAAGATAGGCTGAAAACAGGAAATAAAGATTTGCCCCATGTTTGGGGCCTAGCAAGGTAATCTAAAGAGTTAACATTTGAAACATATCTTCCCTTGCAGAAAAAAAGCTAACAGAGCGAGAGAGACCTTGTGGCTTAGAGGCAAATAACACTGCCTCATATGCAATCAGCCCATGGTTCGAATCTCAGAAGGGTATGGCTGGCTGATGACGACTAATGAGTCAGAAATGCATTTCAGTTTCCCTTTAATTCTTTGTTAGTAATTTACACAAATATAGGAATTGTCCGATGTGACTACTGCCTGTTCGATAGCCTTCAAGATAGGCTGAAAACAGGAAATAAAGATTTGCCCCATGTTTGGGGCCTAGCAAGGTAATCTAAAGAGTTAACATTTGAAACATATCTTCCCTTGCAGAAAAAAAGCTAACAGAGCGAGAGAGACCTTGTGGCTTAGAGGCAAATAACACTGCCTCATATGCAATCAGCCCATGGTTCGAATCTCAGAAGGGTATGGCTGGCTGATGACGACTAATGAGTCAGAAATGCATTTCAGTTTCCCTTTAATTCTTTGTTAGTAATTTACACAAATATAGGAATTGTCCGATGTGACTACTGCCTGTTCGATAGCCTTCAAGATAGGCTGAAAACAGGAAATAAAGATTTGCCCCATGTTTGGGGCCTAGCAAGGTAATCTAAAGAGTTAACATTTGAAACATATCTTCCCTTGCAGAAAAAAAGCTAACAGAGCGAGAGAGACCTTGTGGCTTAGAGGCAAATAACACTGCCTCATATGCAATCAGCCCATGGTTCGAATCTCAGAAGGGTATGGCTGGCTGATGACGACTAATGAGTCAGAAATGCATTTCAGTTTCCCTTTAATTCTTTGTTAGTAATTTACACAAATATAGGAATTGTCCGATGTGACTACTGCCTGTTCGATAGCCTTCAAGATAGGCTGAAAACAGGAAATAAAGATTTGCCCCATGTTTGGGGCCTAGCAAGGTAATCTAAAGAGTTAACATTTGAAACATATATATATATATATATATATATATATATATATATATATATATATATATATATATATATATATATATATATATATATATATATATATATATTTGTGTAAATTACTAACAAAGAATTAAAGGGAAACTGAGATGCATTTCTGACTCCTTAGTCGTCCTCAGTCAGCTATACCCTTCTGAGATTCGAACCTGGGCTGATTGCATACAAGGCAGTGTTATTGTTACAAGGCAGTGCAATCAGCCCAGGTTCGAATCTCAGAAGGGTATAGCTGACTGAGGACGACTAAGGAGTCAGAAATGCATCTCAGTTTCCCTTTAATTCTTTGTTAGTAATTTACACAAATATATGAATTGTCCGGTGTGACTACTGCCTGTTTGATGGCCTTCAAGATAGGCTGAAAACAGGAAATAAAGATTTGCCCCATGTTTGGGGCCTAGCAAGGTAATCTAAATAGTTAACATTTGAAATATATATATATATATATATATATAAAGGTAAAGGTTCCCCCGAGACTCTAGGGGCCGGTGCTCATCTCCGTTTCAAAGCTGAAGAGCCAGCGCTTGTCCAAGGATGTCTCCGTGGTCATGTGGCCGGCATGACTAGACGCCAAAGGCGCACGGAACGCTGTTACCTTCCCACCGTAGTGGTCCCTATTTTTCTACTTGTACACCAATGTTTGGCCTAGCCAAATGGCTAAGTGTGAAATTCCAACACTGACTGAGGACACTATGACCACGATAAAATCCTCAGAGGATTTCCTGGCAAGGTTTCAATTGATAAAGGTGGAGCATGATGAAACTATGATCTCTTTTGATGTTACATCTTTATTTCCCCCATTCCCCAAAATTTAGCTGTCTCCATGATAAGGAGTCTGTTACAGAAGGAAGAGCCACGACACCCCAATTTACCTAGCACAGAAGACTTCATCCAGCTGTTAAGCTATTGTCTCCAAACATACTTTAAATTTCAAGGTACCATATATGAGCAGATAAAGGGCATGCCTATGGGGTCCCCCATCTCAGGGGTCATTGCTGAAGCTGTTCTACAAGAACTGGAATGCCAAGCAATGGTTGACTACTGACCCAGCTTTTGAGTCAGGTATGTCAACGACACATTCACTGTCATCAAACGCTATCATCAAACACTATTATCAAACTGGTGACACCACCAGTTTCTTGAAGAAGCTCAACTCAGTTTATCTTGACATCCAATTCACAGCAAAAGAGGAAATTAACAACACACTACCTTTCCTGGATGTGCTGGCTTGTCACCAACCTAATGGTACCCTGTCTACTGCAAAACAACACACATGGATTGGATCCTACATTATGATATTTTTTATTTTAAGCTGACTTTGTAATAATGCCGCTTGGGGGGGGGTGAAAGCCCTAATAAGCAGGCATATACATAGAATGAATGCTACTGCTAAGCTTGTAAGCCGCCCTGAGTCTTCGGAGAAGGGCGGGATATAAATGGAATTAAAATAAATAAAATAAAATAAAAAATTATGATAGCAATCACCGCATGGCACATAAAGGCCAGATGCATTAGAACATTATTTAAAAGAGTCAACACTCATTGCAGCACAGAGGCAGCAAAAACTAAGGAGAAGGCATATCTCCATCATATATGCAAACAAAATGGTTACTCAGCAAGCTTTGCCCGGCACTGTTGCAAATGTCAGGAACCACGACCAGCCTGTGAAGTGCCAACCAACACAGCCTGGGTAACATTCCCATACATCAATGGGGTATCCAAGGCAACCACACGAATATTTATTTATTTATTTAATGGGACTTACCGTATATGCCGCCCTATCTCCCAAAGGACTCAGGGTGGCTAACAACTGTAAAATACAAGTAAAATACAAATATTAAAATTAAACTATATCTATAGCCCCAACTACAACCAATAAAACCTTAAAACCATATTAAAAACCTCTTATCATCAGTCCAGGTCAGCCTGTTGGAAAAGAAATGTCTTAAGGTCATGACGAAAGGACCGGAGGTCTGGGGTCATCCGGAGCTCAAGGGGAAGCTGATTCCACAGGGCAGGTGCCCCCACAGAGAAGGCCCTCCCCCTGGGGGCCGCCAGCCGACATTGTCTGGCTGACGGCACCCTGAGTTGGCCCTCTCTGTGTGAGTGCACAGGGCGATGGGAAGTCATTCCTGGCAGCAGATGGTCCTGCAGGTATCCCGGGCCTAAGCCATGTAGGGCTTTATAGGTAAGAACCAGCACCTTAAATCTCACCTGGAGGGCAACTGGTAACCAATGCAGCAAACACAGGAGGGGTGTAATATGGGAGTATCGGGATGCTCCCATCACAACCCGCGCGGCCGCATTCTGCACCAGCTGAAGTCTTCGGGTGGTCTTCGAGGGCAGCCCCATGTAGAGAGCATTGCAGTAATCAACATGGGAGGTAACGAGCGCATGAGTGACTATACGTAAAGCATCTCGGTCCAGATAGGGGTGCCCTACAACATCAATATTGCACACAGGCCTAATCAAACCCTACGCACTAAGATAATGTGCCCTAAAGAACCATTATCCATAGGTGACATGTCATCTGTGGTCTATAACATCAATTGCAATGGTTGTCATTGCAACTGTTAGGAAAACCACTAAACGTCTCAAGACCAGAATCCATGAGCACGTTTTGGCAGTCAGACGACAGGAAAAATGTTCCCAGTTATGGATGCATATAGCTGAGAATGACCACACTTTTGATTTTGCCGGCTAAGGACATTGCCCAAGATTTCACCAAAGGTGGCTGTTTACTAAAAGAGGCTTGGCTGTCCGGTTGCCATTCAATCAACCAACACATGGAGTTACTGCCGCCATACCAAACATTGAGGACGCATGAACAATAACACAGGTTAGCTGAACGAGTTAACCTTTTACCATCTTCACACTGGATGAATAAAAATATGAAAGAGCTGACTCGCTTACCCATCGAATGACATGATGGCATGACAGGTGATGAAAATACAAGCAGAGCCCACTGTTGAGCTGAAGAAAGGACAGCAGACTAATATGACCACAATGAGATGCATGACGAGGACATCAACAGCTGATGCACTTAACACAGCAGACCAACGCCACAACTAACCGCAATGGCAAGAGCAATGATCCATCCACAGCACTGAACGACTATGCCCAACAGTATAAACATGCCTGGCAACTGGTGAAGGAGAGAGTATCAAGATTGCAACGAGGGCGAGCTTATACAGCAGAGCCTGAATTGGTGCAGCCAAACGCAGGAGAGTAGGGGACAGGCAGGCCGATTGCATGTTCTATGAGGATATTGACAGCTGATGTGCCTAAGTGGAAGACCAATGCCATGATCAAATGAGATGGCTTGAGTGATGGTCCAGCATCAACACCGAGCGGCTACGCACAACAGGATGGACACGCCGAACATCTGGGGGGAGGGAAGATGTCAAAGTCTAAATGGAAGCCAGCTTGTACAGCTGAGCCAGAACTAGTGTGGCTGACTGCAGGAGAGCGGGGGGTGGGTGGGCCGATTACACATTCTATGACCTGACAGTTAAACTGTCACACAGGTATATATGTAGTTTCTTCCCACCTTTAGCCCTTACTCTCATGATGTCAACAGGTGGTTGACAAAAGCTCAGTGATTAAAAGGCTTTTTTGTATCACGGAGTTCAGTAGCTTTATTGGTTTTCTAAATACATATATATATATATATATATATATATATATATATATATATATATATATATATATATATATATATATATATATATATGGATCCTTGGTTTTTCGGGTTTTTCCCCGCGTAGAACTAAAGGTGTGGGCGCAACATTTCGACGGAGTCTCATCCGTCATCATCAGGCTTTAGCTTCCTTCTTCTGGGAGAAGCATGTGGCTGTTAGTTCCTCTTTTTTAAACTGCCAGAGGGGGGGTGTTCTGTGGAGGTGTGCTCTGATTGGGTAGGGGACCAAGTGTATTCTGATTGGGTGGGAGTGTGTTTTGAATGGTGGGTGTGTTCTGATTGGGTGGGGGGGTGTTCTGAGTGGATGGGCTGGTCTCAGCTGCCAGCTCCAGAACTGAGCTGGTGAGTTGTGCTGCTTTTGTTCGGCTTCGTGTTTGTGGTGGTGCCATGTTTTTATAGTGGGTGTCAGTTTGCTTATTGTGTGGTTTGGAGGGGTTTAAAGTGGCTGATGTTGCAGCTGCAGTTAGGTTTCTGTTTTGTGGTTGTGTGTCTTTATCGTTGTGGGTTCGGATTTGCTTTTTGAATGGTTGTGTGGTGGTGATGTCATGTGATGTTATCATGAGTTTGGGTCTGGTATCATTCTTGGTGGTTGGGCCTCGTCTGTCAATCAAGGTGGGTTTCCAAATGGCTGGTAGACGAGAGGTATCATCTCGTGTATTCATGCTGTGGGGGCGTTTTTCTATCTCAATGGCTTCTCTGATTATTCTGTTGTTAAAATGTTCAATTTTGGCGATAGTTTTGGTTTTTTTAAAATCAATTTCATGTCCCGTGGCTTCAAAGTGTTGGACCAGGGATGAAGTTTGTTCTCCCTTTCTGAGTGAGTTTTTGTGCTCTTCAATGCGTGCACTTATTCTTCTGTTGGTCTGTCCGATGTATGTGCTGGGGCAGGTGGTGCATGGGATTTCGTATACTCCTTGGTTTTCTAACCCAATTATGTCCTTGGGGTTTCTTAGGATGGTGGATATTTTTCTGTCTGTGTAGAATGCTGTTTTGATGTTGTGTTTTTGGAGGACCTTGCTGATTCTGTCTGTGGTCCCTTTTAAGTATGGGAGGAGGGCTTTGCCATTTTCTTGTTCTCTGTCTTGGGTTTTTGTGGGTGTCTCTCTTCGGATTAAGTTGGTAATCGTGTTTCTTTGGAATCCATTGGCTGTTAGTACATTAGTGAGAGTGTGTAGTTCGGTTTTTAGGTGTTGTTCGTCAGCTAGGTGTTTTGTTCTGGAGATGAGTGTCTTGGCTACGGAGTTGATCTGTGCTGGGTGGTGGTGTGAGAGTGCGTTCAGATAGCGGTTTGTGTGTGTTTTTTTATGGTAGATAGTGTGTCCTAGGGAGCCGTTGGATTTCTTGTAGACTAAGACATCAAGGAAGGGAAGTTGATTGTTAGCTTCTGTTTCCATGGTGAATTGTATTTTGGGGTGTAGGCTATTGAGGTGTATGAGGAAGTCATCCAGTTTTTCTTTGCCATGTGGCCAGATTACTTATATGTATATATATATATACATATAAGCATACATATACATATACACATACATATACATATACGCATGGACACACAGAATGAAAGAATCCTAAAATCAAGATTTGTTTTAAGTATAGTCCAACTCACAGCCGTTAAACCACAATGTTGGGAAGCCTTATTGCAATTTGTTGATGATGGGAAAGCTAAGAATTAAGCTGAAGTGAATTTTTATTAGCTGTTAAAAATGCCTCAGCACCTTCATCCAAACTATTTCTCCTATTCTGAGGGATTTTACCAAAGGATTTTTCTGAAATGAAACTTCAAGATGCCTTTGCTTCACCTAATAGTTTTACTACCAAAACATTTGGTCTTTGTAAATATTCCCTCCACATACAGTAACATAAATTCTTAGGAATAGAAGCATTTTCCATTAAAAAATCAGTTGGTTCTATTTATAAATGAGGACTTTAACGAGGACTTTAGGAGTAAAGAAATTTATATGGCTTATCTCATTTCATCCTTGTCCTTGTTTGCAGATGATCACAGATGTCTAGAACATATGCGCATTTTGATTTGTGAGAACTGCAGAATGTTAGCTGAGTAAATATTTGGGATGCATCTTCCTATTTGAGATTTAAAACTAGTTCTTAAAATGGGGCTCAGTCGTACTACCAGTTTTCCAATATTTGAAGAATATTGAAGTGGGGGTGGACCTATTCTCCAAAGCATCTGAGGTAGCACAAGTAGTAAAGGATGAAAAATTATCAAAGAAAGATCCGACCTAGGATTAAGGAATGACAGTGAGAACATTTAATCAGTGGAACAGCTTGTCTCCAAAGGTTGTGGTGCTCCATCACTGGAGGTTTTCGAGAAGAGATTGGATAGCCATTTATCTAGAATGGTATACGGCACAGGTGTCAAACTTGTCACGTCACATGGCATGTCACGATGTATTGTGACTTTTTTTGCATTGCCGGAGCTGGGATGGGCGTGGCCGCCATATGATGCAACCAGCCTATGGGCCGGCAGTTTGAACCCCTGGTATAGGGTTTCCTGCTTGACTAAAAAAAAACACCAAGGTCCCTTCCAAATTTGATATTCTATGTTCTAATTGCTGTCTCAACTTCTCCTTCTTTGAAAATCCATCTTACCACACCAAAAACGAAAGAAGACATAATGCATTTTACAGGAATTGCTATGTAGCCACATTTCCTGAATGCTATATTACCTAGGGATGAAACATACTACTTTTTTTCTGAGCAAGTTTCTCTTATGACTCAGAGGGAGTCTATGTGGCACATATTTCTCTTCCTTTTTCTCCCCCCTTCACATCTACTGAAGTTTGCCAGAGAAATCTTTTTCTAGTCTCTCTCTCTCTCTTTTCACATTTCCTCCCCTCCCCCTTGTGGTTAAGAAATTGTAAATGAAATACAGAAACATTTTAATATAAGCAGCAGCAGCAGCAGAAGGAAAACAATTACATGCATGTTTTAGCAACTAATAAAAGGTGGCTAAATAGAAGAAAAATAGCTAAAATTCACACGATTACTAGATAAAGGTTTGATGTGAACTAGAAAGGCTTTTCTTCTGCAACTATGTCCTAAGAAGGTATTGGCAACCACAGATTTGAAAATCATGTGTTTTATAGCAAATTCCAAGTTGTCTCCAGTTCCATCTGCCAGGCTCTTAGCTCCAGAGATGGATAAAGTCCTTGTGCATATACTGTAACAATGGGGTCTTTTTGGCTCTGGTTTTGTAAATGTAGGGCCATATCTTTTAACAGGACCTGATATATAAGCAAAGCTCTATGCTTGCAGTAGAAAGAAAACATGCAAAATTGCCTAATTCAGATCAGTTCAATCCAGAGGCTGACAATCTGTGGCTCAGGAAGAATCTGTAGCTATACACATCTGTTTATAGCCCTAAAACTTGCAGGGAATTAAAGTACCCATTTTGCCACTTTTAAAAAATGGATTATGTAATAATCCATTCAGGAATGTTGGAGCCCTCCAGCTAGAAGCTTGGAAGACAATGATGCCTAAAATCTACATACCCCACTCAAACTCTAAGACAGGACGTAACAGGATTAACCCACAGATGCCAAAGGGGCACACTCAGACTCAGGTCAAAGTACATGACACAGGAAATACAAAGCCTCAACAGGAACAGGAAACAACTCCAAACAAAAGCCCAAGAGGGTATAAAAACTCACTCCCTGCTACATGTGCTCTTTTTTTCTTTCTTTCTTCCAGAGCCATCTTTCTGTCTGGCTCTCCTGTTCAATAAACTACAACCTTCTTTCTAAAGCAGTCGCCATGTTGTTTATTCTCAGCTTGGACTGGACCCTGATGAAGATTTTTCCTTCAACAACTAGAAAGAATTTCCTCCGTCTATTGAACTGTTGACTTTTCTTTTAGTCTTCCTGTACATAAGGTCTTCTGGATTCATCATGGAAAGGTTGCATAAAAGGAAGAATTCCCAGAAGCCGACCTAAGTCTTTTTTAATATACTTGGTTTAATTGAGGATGTATTCTGGGCACCAATGATTTCTAGACAAACTGGAAAGAAACATGAAGACTAAATGTGAAAATTTAAGTGCCTCCCCTTTCCCCCTCTGAATGAACTGGTATATAGAAGAAAAGAAATGTTAGGCTGGTAACCCAAACACACATTCGGCATATGGCTTAGTAAAGACTACAATTTAAACATACAGTAACTTTATGGTTGTGGTAATTACTATTCATAGTATTGTAGACCTGGTAACAGTGGCCTGACTTCAAATTGGAACTCTAACTATATCATTTTGAAGAGCTTTATTTAGAATTCAGAATTTGCAAGATAGTTGTTCATTATAAATGTCTGCATTTCAGTCAGCCACATCACTTCCTCCACCAAATGTGATGCCATTTTCAAATTTTACTTACCCTTACTAACATATACCTGAAGATCAAATTGGACAGTGTACTAATAAACATGCATTATATATTATAAATTGAAATATAAGCATACATTAAAATACTTGAATTTAAACTTGCACACGGAATAGCACAAAAGAAAAGGAAATACCCAGGGGGGGGGGAGGCAACCGTTTTAAGATGCATTTTAATTTTGTCCCAATTTTGCTTACCTTTCCTTTTCCAGTTTTCCCCATAGTAAAACCTTGTGTGATATATTGGATTGACAGATGGTATTCAATGCAAAAATCACCCATTGACCTTCATTGATAAGTGCGTTCTCCCCAGTCCTAACCTATCATTTGTTTAAAGCTTTATTCAAATGCTCTATCAAGGATTTTCTGCTGATACTTCACTAATAAGCTAATAAATGAGAAAAGTAAATCATGGTCACTGTGAAGCCTCTTCACTTTTTCATTTTAGAAGATGCTTTAGGAATCTACAGTAGCTACAGCCAGTGGTGGTAAACCTTTTGAAACAGAAGGCCTAAAGAATGTCACAGATATTCTCATAAAAAACAGGTGAGTTGCTTCCAACTGTTGCATCTACCTTTTCCTAGTAACTTCCTACCAGCCCAGCTTACTTTTGTCTTTTTTTCTTTGGCAGTTCAACATTCTTCCAAGCAAGCACTATGTTGTAGCTACAGTACACATAGGTTTTATCTCTGAGAAGGCCTGTGGTGACCTAGTGCCTCCTCACACACAGGATTTTAATATATCAAGGTAATGTTGAAGGATTGTGCCTTTTTTGCATACTAAATTATCATGCAACAAATTCTTATGTATCATTAAAGCTCTAATTAATACCCAACTCAAGAACTAAAAAGATCTATGCCCAATGGGTTTGCTGATCTATTTGAGTGCTGTTGTTAGTTGCAAAGTCGTGTCCGACCCATCGCGACCTCATGGACAACGTTTCTCCAGGCCTTCCTGTCCTCTACCATCTTCTGGAGTCCATTTAAGCTAACACCTACTGCTTCAGTGACTCCATCCAGCCACCTCATTCTCTGTCGTCCCTTTCTTCTCTTGCCCTCAATCTTTCCCAGCATGAGGGTCTTCTCCAGTGAGTCCTTCCTTCTCATTAGGTGGCCAAAGTCTATTTGAGTAACTGCTCATAAATTTGCTTTAAATATTCCTCTACATTTGCATCTAATCTGCCTAAATATATGGAGGTTTAATTTACAGTAAGAATATAGAAGTATAATAAGAGGTTCTTGCTTTATAATTAACAATAATAACAATTGAGACAAATGGAAGGTTAAGTACTCTTGTTTATTCCTTTTCCTGTGGATACAGCAAAATATGATACAGCAAATAAGCTCTTCCCTTTGAGTGCACAAAATGAAAAAAATCAGCTGTATATTTACCATGATTCCCAGAAGTCCATTTCTTTACAACGTAATATTTATGCCTACTGCAGTGCAGTAACCAAAAAGTAAACGAAATTTAAAATTGAATTAACAGTTTCCAAATCACATAAATTAATATTTTATTTATTCTTCATAACCTCAATAGGAATTTTGTGTCCAGATTCTGTTGTTCTTTAAAAGTTATGTAGATTAGCTAGAATGTATGCCAGAGCTTACTAACAGCATTGAAAGAGAAAGAAAGAAAGAAAGAAAGAAAGAAAGAAAGAAAGAAAGAAAGAAAGAAAGAGAAAGAAAGAAAGAAAGAACAAGATGAAAAAAGAAAAAGAGAGAGTTCCACTTTCATGGAACTATATTGAGCATCACTGCTTTGTTAACTTACTTTTTGTGGTTCTGGACAAATGAAACAGAGCTGTGTATTGCACTGTCTAATAACATGTTTCAGAATAATGGCTAGTTTTGTAGAAAGTATACTTTTACTTCAAACCATAATTAAAGGAATTGTATGAACTTGGAAATGGAAGCTTAGTTACAAATGGTAGGGTGGAAATTGGAAGAGGAAGTTAAAGAACCAAAACTGGCAGATTGTATTCTGAAGACTACACCTTTGTGTTGTAACCTAAGGAAGTGAGCATGCTTCTAAAATGTATAGACCTATCAAAGAAGAGGTTTATTTAAAAATAGACAACAATAATGTGAAGTAAAGAATAAGCTGAAAGATTAAGATAAGAGTTAATTTCAAAATTTAATGTATATTTATACCGAATATAGCAAGATGAGTATACATATGTTTTAGTTGGTAGGATGTAGGCAACAGAATTGGCCTGCAAGATAATCTCTAAGTTGGAGATCCTAGCTTGCATGCAATAGTTTGACCATGGATGAAAGTAATCCAATATAGTCAGTTCCAAGGATAGTATGGAGAGCCTTGTGTCCTTCCAAACCTTCCTGTCCCTCAAATGGCATTAACCACCACGTACCACTTACTAGAAGACCTGAACAAGACAGGAGGAACATTTGTCCAGACACAGATAGCCAAGCTCATAGTTGAATGATCAATTCAAACTTCTCCAAGTAATTAAGCTCATATGTGACTCAGTCAATAGACCTGCCCAGCCTGTATCTCACTCTGAGAAAAGTTGGAGTTAATTAAGAGAATAGGCAGGAATTAAATAGGCATGAACTGCAGAATATTTTGGATGAAAATGAAGGTGAAGATTGTTTGTTGAATGCCATTAAAGATAGAATATAACAGAAATAAAACATGTGTGAGAATAAATAAAATACTGAACAAATGGTCCAAAATGAGCAGGGAATACAAGAAAGCTATCTAAAAACCCTCTTGTTGTTTAATGCACTATATTTATACTTTTATATATATTGTGAAGTTAGTTGTGGCTGTTAATGTATTTATTTTTGTTTATTCAGATAATACCATGTTAATGGCAAAGAAGACAAATTATTGTCTTCTATATGCTAAGAGCCTTGGTGGAGCAGTGGGCTAATGCCTCCTTAAGTAACACCAGCTGCCTGCAATTAGTGCAGATTTGCATCCCACCAGGCTCAAGGTTGACTCAGCCTTCCATCCTTCCGAGGTAGGTAAAATGAGGACCCAGATTGTTGGGGGCAATTAAGCTGACTTTGTAATAATGCCGCTTGGGGGGGGCGAAAGCCCTAATAAGCAGGCATATACATAGAATGAAGGCTACTGCTAAGCACATTGATTTGTGCTTAGATCGTAAGCCGCCCTGAGTCTTCGGAGAAGGGTGGGATATAAATGGGATTAAAAAAAAGTTCTTAAAAGGGCTGATTTCTTGAAATCTTCATAATGATGTGTTTTAAGCCAGGAGTTCACAAGGATTGTCTGGCTGTCATGGTGGAAGAAATAGCCAACTCTGTGTTGTTGCCCAGGAAATGCCAGAGGGTAGGATTCGTACACTTTTCAGGGAGGCTTTTTCCTTGTCTATTCCTCCTCCAGAATGTCACAACATTCCCTGCTTTACAGTTGAACCAAAAGGATTCAATCTACCCCGTAAGACCTGATAAATCCTCAATAGGACTCAACAGGTGTGTTAGTTTCTTCCATTAATGGGGAAAGTTCTTTTCTTCAGAATGCAACATAATGTGGAACAATGCCCTCTGAGAGCACATTTGGGAAACCCTGGAGACTTTCTGTATGCAACTCCATCATAGGCTGCATTAATAGAGGGATAGCATTAAGATCAAGGGAAGTGTTATTACTGCATTATAATGCCTTGGTAAGACCACACTTGGAATATTGTGTCCAATTTTGGTTGCCGCAATATAAAAAAAATGTTGGGACTCTAGAAATAGTACAGAGAAGAGCAACAAAGTTGATTAAGGGATGGAGGCTAGAACATACAAAGAACAATTGCAGGAATTGGGTGTCTAGTCTAGTGAAAAGGACTAGGGATGACATGATAACAGTGTTCCAATATTTGAGGGGCTGCCACAACAAAGAGGGGGAGGGTTAACCTTTTCTCCAAACCTCCAGAAGGCACGACAAGAAGAAATGGGTGGAAACTATCCAAGGAGAGAAGCAACCTAAAACTAAGGAAAAAATTCCCAATAATCAGTGGAACAGCTTGCCTTCAGAAGTTGTGGGTGCTTCATCAGTGGAGGCTTTAAAGAAGAGACTGGACAGCTATTTGCCTGAAATTGCATAGGGTCTTCTGCTTGAGCATAGAGTTGGATTAGAAGACCTCCAAAAAAACCTCTCTTAAAAGTCTGGTGATATTTTATGTTCTATGTGTTGATTATGAATTTGTAAATAGAGTAAATAGTTTCATATTTGCTCATTGAGGATGTAATTGGGAGGTGCTTTTTTGACATATGCTAAATAAATAAATAGTGGATATATATTCTTATGGAACAAGTGCTGTGGAATCAAAATTTAATTTTAAAACACCAAAATAGTTGCAATTAACAGGAAACACTAAAACAAGAAATTGAACTTGATAGTACCGGTATGTTTATTAAAATATGAAAATGCTTGAGGAAATGTTAAATAGAAAAATGCTGATAGAAAGTTGGTGTGTAGTATGAGGTCTGCTTTGAGAAATAACTTTTCACCCCAAGAAGCAAATTGTTTTCATATGATTCTCTAAATTTTATTATATGAGAATTTATTAGATCAGGAGAAGAGAATTTATTATATCAGGAGAAGAATAAAAGCTGTGGAAGTAAAATCATGCAATGGGAATGGGATACTTAACAATAATGGGGTGAAATAAGAAAAAAAAAGGTCAGGAATGAATGGATAATTAATGAATGTGGACTGAAAATAAAAGTGAATGATCTATTCAAAAGAGGTATGTTGAAATAGTTTGATGAAATATAAAGGTAAAGGTAAAGGTTCCCCCGCACATGCGTGCTAGTCGTTTCTGACTCTAGGGGCCGGTGCTCATCTCCGTTACAAAGCTGAAGAGCCAGCGCTTGTCCGAGGACGTCTCCGTGGTCATGTGGCCAGCATGACTAGACGCCAAAGGCACACGGAACGCTGTTACCGTCGCACCGTAGTGGTCCCTATTTTTCTACTTGCATTTTTACGTGCTTTCGAACTGTTAGGTTGGCAGAAGCTGGGACGAGTAACAGGCGCTCACTCTGTTATGCGGCACGGGATTCGACCCGCCAAACTGCTGATCTTCTGATTGACAAGCTCAGCGTCCTAACCCACTGAGCCACCGCGTCCATAACCATACTCTGTTAAGTGAATACTCTCTGATGAAATATAGAGACTACTAAAACTGAATCACAAAACAAATTTATAAAACAACTTGACTAGGTCAAGTGTAAACAGAAGATCAAGAAAGTCATGGCTGGATGGAGATGAGATCCTCAAAAAAGGGAGTTGAAAAGGTTGAAAAGAACAAAATATAATATATGAATCAGAGTATGGATATGGCAAAGCAAAGATGGTTTATAAGGATAGAACGGCATGGAGAATTATAGATATTTGAATTAGCTTTGCTTCTTTTCCTTTTTCCTACTGGGTGTATTTGAATTTTTGGCCAACTGTTTCTCATTTCTTTATGCACGCTGCAGAAGAGACTACTATAATGTGATGAGTCTATTACAGTGCTTTTCAAACCATGGTACACGTACAACTGGTGGTATTTCAGCACCTGGCGGGTTGAAAAAAAAAGTGGTAAAAAGTGTAGCGGAGGGCTGGGTTAAAGTGGTGGCTGTTGTGTATGTAGATTAGCAGGGGAGTGGTTTTCCACCGGCGGGAAATCCACGACCCGGGGTTGGGTGTTGATTCTGTGCTGCGGTTATCGGCTGCTGTTCGGCTGATGGCAATTCAAATCTCCCGCTTCGCGCGTCGCTTTCTTCCGCCTAGTCCTTCGCTGTTCCGCCACCGTATCCCACCTTCATCGCCACTGTTGTGTCCGGATTGACGACACACAGCAAGGCAGTTGTAACAGTGATGTTTATTGGTTACATGTGTAGCGAACTGGCGTGTCCGGTCCAGGTAGCTATATATATATGCCCAGCAGCCACTGGACGCTAGCCAACCCCCGGCCCGGAATCTCCCGCCAAAGAATCAACACCCAACCCCGGGTCGTGGATTTCCCGCCAGTGGAAAACCACTCCTCTGCTAATCTACATACACAACAGTGGCAGTGCTTTACAGGCCTGTGGGAGAGTCAGCTGAAGCTACACTATTGCGTGGCTCTGCTGAGTGCCCAGAATCTGCGTGGGGCTCCAGCTGATTGGCTATTCTGGAACAAAGCGCAGCCTGGGGGAGAGGAGTCAGCTGGAGTAACACCAAAGAAAAAAGGAGGAGGTGGGGGAGAAAGGAGAGGATATAAAAGGGAGAGAGAAAAAAGACAATGGGGGAAGAGAAGGGGACAGAGATGAGGAAGAGGAGACAAGCAGAGGGAGAGAAGGGGATAGAACAGTGCAAAGAGTAATGTCAGAGAAACAGGCACAGGTTTTCCATTAAAAGTGCGGTAAGTGGGTGTACAGATAGTCCTCAACATATGACCACAACTGAGCCCAAAATTTATTTTACTAACTGAGAAATTTGTTAATTTTTTTGTCCCATTTTATGACTTTTCTTGCCACATTTGTTAAATGAATCATTGCAGTTGTTAAATTAGTAACATGATCATAAGTGTGAAAAATGGTCAAAAGTCACTTTTTTCAGTGCCATTATAACAGTCACTAAGCAAACTGTTGTAAGTCAAGGACTACTTGCATTTTACTACTTTTTTTCTCTCTTTTTTTTTTGGTCATCAAGTTTTTGACACCTTGCTAGGTGACACGAGATATTTGAATATTGCCATATCCTAAAAGCGGTACAATCTGTGAAAAGGTTGAAAAGCCCTGGTCTATTAGGTATCTATATTAAACTGAACATAAAAAATTCATAGTACTTGGCATGTTATCTTGCAATACAGAATCCAGTACTACTATAAGTTTTATGAAGACACCTTGTATTAGTCACATGTGCTTACACCTATTAATAATACTTTAGGGCAAAGAAAATAATTTGGAGATGAGTCTAAATAATTGAAGTTGATTCTCCAAACAATGTAAATGTGCAACAAATTATCAAAACGAATTGAGTAGAAATCAAAATAAATCAATGCTCATGAAATTGTGTCTAAACTGATGTCTCTAAATGGTAATGACTATCAATAAAAGGATTTGGAGGCCACAGTAGATATCAAGAAAACATCATCTCAAGATATAGTATTTGTCAAAAAAATTATTAGAAATTATTTTAGAAAATATTAACAGAAAATAAAATTCAACCACCAGGTTTATAGTACCTTTATGCAAATTATTTTACAACCACATTTTGAATATTGTGTATGGTTCTGACTGAAAAAATAATAATGTAGAATTTAATCAGATACTAGAGCAACTTTTCACTTAGAAAAAAGATTCTGGCTATAGTGAAAGATATGGAAAAAGTTGATAGATTCTTTTTTCATCCAAGATTATTAATAGTTTGGAGGGAGGGACTTTATATAGTCCAGTGTGGATTTCACTTTCATCAAATAGAGCAGGGCTTTTCAACCGGTGGTACACGTACCACCTGTGGTACTTTGTCATGTGGCAGGTGGTACGCGACCATCCTAGAGAAGTGTAGCGGGGAAGGGGAATGAGCCAAAGTGACCCAAGCCTGAGGGAAAGGCAGCTGCAGCTGCAGGACTGTCTGGGCTCGGCAGAAGCCCCAGGAGCTGGCAGGGTTCCAACTGATTGCTCCAGCTGATTGGCTCTTCCAGAAGCAGCTCGGAGCTGGAGGTGAACTGAAGAAAAAGTTGTGGGGAGGAGAGGAGAGGCTATAAAAGGAGGTGGTTTGGGCAGGAAAGGGAAAAAACACAACAGGGAAAGGTTTAATCCCTTTAAACCAGACATGTCAAACACAAGGCCCGTGGGCCGGATCCGGCCCGCGAAGTGGTTTCATGAGGCCCGTGAAGCTATCCTGGAAACAGTGAGGGAACGGCCCCCTCTGCCTTGGCCCTGGCCCAGAGACCCTCCTTCTGCCAGAGACCCTCAGATCTGTCCCACTCCTGCCCAGGCCCCCATAGGCACCCTTGATGCAAATGATGTAGAGCTGGCCACGCCCACCCAGTAGGCCACACCCACCCAGTAGGCCACGCCCACCCTGGCCATACCCACCTGGCCTCCTAAGGGCAACCTCAATGCTGATGTGGCCCTCAATGAAATTGAGTTTGACACCCCTGCTTTAAACAAATGTAATTAGTTTTACCCCCTTTAATTGAGTCTGTCTATGGCAATGGTGGCGAACCTATGGCATGCACCACTAACTGGTAGTGGTGCATATTAATAAACATGGATAAATTCATCATACATTTGTCACTGAATAGGGAAAGGGATTCAGCAAAAGAACAGCCACCGAAGAAATTAAACACAAAGCCAACAGGATGATCTAGGGCTAGTCACTTTCTTTCAACTCTAGGAAGGAGGCCATGGCAAACCACTTCTGAAAAAACTTGTCAAGGAAACTGCAGGGACTTATCTAGACAAGCTCAGAGAATCAGACACAATTGAATGCAGGGGGGTGGGGGGGAACCAGTTTCATACTGAAGACTTTTGTTTGCCTTCTAAGTGGCTTGTTTTGAACATGCTAGGTGAGTAGCCACACTAGTGCATTCCTTTCAGGATATATACCCCATTGTGTGCCTCCTTATTGTCTTGAAATACTTTCCTTTTCAATGAATGTAATTAGAATGTACATTGAATGTACATTCAGTGAATGTAACTAGAAACATTTACTATCTTCTTACAAATTATCCCAGTGAGCATTGCAAAGGAGAGAGGAATGGTGGGGGGGCAAAGATTGTAAGATTTGTTATTTTACCAGTCTTCCTCTTGCAGCTAATTCTGGAAATTGTCCCCACTGTTTGGGTTCAGCCAGCTGTTTGGGATTGTATGCTTTTGATTCTGTAAAGCAAAGACAAGCTGAAATGATTCTTCATTTAGCAACTATTTCATTTAATGACTGAGTTGACAATACCAATTACAGTTGCTATATAGGGACTACATATGTTGGGTATTTTTAAACAGGGATAAGACAAATCTGTACATAACTGGATAGATGTTCACTTAGGATGGTTCTAAATATATAAATCAAATGTATTATGTTTCTCTAAATCAATTGTAACAGAATGTGAACAGGAGAGTACAGGGGATTATTATTATTTTTTTGCATATGTGCTTTGATAGCTAGACTGTATTGATCTTCAGTGAGATTAAACAAGGCTAACTGGAATTGATTTTGAAAAATTAGCAGTTTATAACAAAGTCCCCATATAAGTTTTTAACTTAACTTTAACTTAACTCTTTATTTAAAAATATCTTTGCAAAAAGAAAAGAGATTATTCACTACCTCTAGATTATTTAATTAATGTTACATGCCATCATATTATATTATAAAATAAATAGAATGTTCAACTGAAGCACTGCTATTTTTCTTTGGCAATGAGCAAAATATTTTAGCTGTCACCTAAATGGCATATAGGGCAATCTATGCATTATTTTTCAAAGATGTTCATTGTGTTTTAGATGAGCATGCTGAGGGTCACATAGGATGGGGTTTGCAATAGTGTTCGCACTGGCTAACTAACATGGGTTTTCTTGCATTTTAACTTGTCTTATTTCTCTTTCTCTCTTGTAAATGTATTGTTAATAATCAGCCACAAAGATAACCTAGCAAGAAGAATGTAAAAGTCTATATAATACAGCATTGGCTAAGACCTTGGCTAAAATAAGGTCTTGGTAGACCACAGGTACTTTGGGGCACTAAGATTAGTTAACTTATATGGTGACTTGTTATAAGCTGCAAGCTGCACTAAATCTATAGAAAAATAATTGCTTGGCATGAATTCAAGAAACAAATATAAGATTTTTTTAATGGAGGGAGGCAAAGAAGGAGAAAAGCAGGTAATCAGAACTGCCTTAAAAGGCTGCAAATGTATATTTAACAATCTCTTTCTTAGATTACAATTCTCATAATGCCCAGCCTGCCATGCCTCTGGAAAAAACAGCAAAATGGAAAAAGCATCTATAAATTAAGCAATATTTCTCTTACTTGCATATTCTTGAGACATATACTTCTCTCTCTCTCTCTTTTAACAATATTTGATTGGCTGATACATTTCTTTTTTAGAAGGAGAAATTCCATCTTGTTCTAATCATTGTCCATAGCTAGTTTTCCTTGCTGATTGCCAATAGCATTCCTTTTAAAATGTTGTTTTGGCTTGGGCTCTAGGCAAATTTTGGAACTGAAAATTCTAAAAAAGTGTTACTTTATGCCTTCTTTCTCTCCTCTAACAAAAAACAGGCATAGCTTTAGTTATATAAGTATGTGATGAGCTGGAGAAATATAATGGCTGCCATTTCCTTTTTTATTTTTGCTTTACTGTATTTATTTAATTAAAAAGAACAGAAAAAAATTAGAATACAGAAGAGTAATAAAAAGAAAGAACGGAGAAAAACAACACAACGACAGAAACATAAAATGTATACACAAAGACAGGTGTATGTGTAAGAAATTTTATATAACAGTATCAATAAAAGATGCACAACTATAAGCAACTTGTTTTAAGTTGCAAGTAAATAATAGGTCTCCCATCTACCATGTAACTGGAGCCATACCTTTACCTTTCAAATGTTGCAGAACCAATTTCCCAGTGATAATCAGATGTCAGTTGTGACTAGGAAGACATTTGGCAGGTGGCAGTCATGGTGGCTCAGTGGGTTAGGACGCTGAGCTTGTCGATCAGAAGGTCGGCAGTTTGGCGGGTCGAATCCTGAGTGCCGTGTAACAGAGTGAGCACCTGTTATTCGTCCCAGCTTCTGCCAACCTAGCAGTTCGAAAGCACGTAAAAATGCAAGTAGAAAAATAGGGACCACTACGGTGAGAAGGTAACAGCGTTCCGTGTGCCTTTGACCACATGACCACAGAGACGTCCTTGGACAAGCGCTGGCTCTTCGTCTTTGAAACGGAGATGAGCATCGCCCCCTAGAGTCAGAAATGACTAGTACGCATGTGCGGGGGAACCTTTACCTTTAGTCATGGCCAAGGAGGGCTTTTGCTCAACTTTGTGCTGTGTGCCAGTTATGCCCCTTCCTGGATAGGGAGACCCTTGTCTTGATCACTCACATGCTGGTGATCTCCCACTTGGATTATTGCAATGTGCTGTACATGGGGCAACCCTTGAATATTATCCAGAGCTGTACAGAATCTGATGAGCAATTTGATATATGTAACACTTCTGATGTATGAGCTGAGTTGGGTACCAGTTGGTTTACAGGTCCAATTCAAGATGTTGGTTATAATCTTTAAAGCATGGGGCCTGGTTACCTGCAGAACTGTCCTCTCCCTATCACAAAGGCCTCACATGATGGGATGTGAGGGCGGAGTCTTGTCCCTGCTGCCCACCTGCCATGTCCTAGGTTACACTGATTCACGCGGGCCACGCCTGCGGGTGACTCTTCTCTGGGGGGCTGCTGGTGAGGGGGCCTGGGGGGAGGCAGGGCTGGGGCAATAGCACATGCACCCACAGAGAGTCTCTGCATGCCGCCTCTGGCATGCATGCCTTAGGTTCACTTAGGCAGAGAAGTTATGGTATGAACCCCATTAGTTCAAGAATTTCAGCTGGCAGGATACAAGAAGAAAGCCTTCTTTGTTGTCTTCTCCACCCTTTGGAATATTCTCCTCCCACAGGTGAGTTGCAGCTCCCACTCTCCTGAAAGAGCTCAAAGACTCAAATTGGTCCTGCCGATTTGCATGGGCTCACAAAAGAGTATGTAACCTTACAGTTTGGTTAATACCTTCAAAGCCCTCTCTCCCCCTGCCTTTTTAACTTTAATTATTCAATCCTTCAATCCCTCCCCATCCCCATCCCACCCTGCCCACCTCCACTGTGCCACGCCCACATGCAAGGCCACCTACCACCTCCACAGCCTGCCGCAGATCACCCAGGTGGCCCTGCAGTGCCATGGTGGCCATGCTCTCTGCCCATGCCCTGCGTCATGTGCACATGATGGGATGTGAGGGCGGAGTCTTGTCCCTGCTGCCCACCTGCCATGTCCTAGGTTACACTGATTCACGCGGGCCACACCTGTGGGTGACTCTTCTCTGGGGGGCTGCTGGTGAGGGGACCTGGGGGGAGGCAGGGCTGGGGCAATAGCACATGCACCCACAGAGAGTCTCTGCATGCCGCCTCTGGCATGCATGCCTTAGGTTCGCCACCATTGCCATAGACAGACTCAATTAAAGGGGGTAAAACTAATTACATTTGTTTAAAGGGATTAAACCTTTCCCTGTTGTGTTTTTTCCCCTTTCCTGCCCAAACCATCTCCTTTTATAGCCTCTCCTCTCCTCCCCACAACTTTTTCTTCAGTTCACCTCCAGCTCCATGAAGCTAGTCACTGGGTCAGCTCTATCAATCACCTCATACAAGACTTTTGATTACATTTGCAGACAAGGCAAAAGGTGAGTTCCACTCAAGCCATCAAGCCTCATATTAACGGACTTCCAGAATTGCCGTGTTGCTGTAAGGGGGGAAGTCACCATTAGAGTTAAGTTCAAGTAGTCTGAGGGTCCCCTCAGCATTGTGATCGTAGATGGACAGTGCACCAGCCTCATTGGACTGGACTGGTTCAAAGCCCTGGACATCCATGTGATGGGCGTCCATCATATGCAAACAGCTAACCTGGCAGCAGTATGTGAACAATATGCAGATATTTTCAGCACAGAGTTGGGACAATACAGAGGGGCACCCATTTCACTCAATCTTGATCCAGCAGTCACTCAAATCAGAGTGAAACTGCACAGAGTGCCCTTCACACTAAAGCCAAAGATAGACATGGAATTTGATAGCAGGGAGTGCTCCAAGCTGTAGACAGTAGCCTGTGGGAGACTCCCAGAGTGACTCCAATAAAGCCAAACAGGGACGTTTACATCTGTGCAGACTACAAGTGCACAATAAACAAGGCACTACAGCAACATGCTTACCCAGTTCCACTGGTAAGCTACATACTCGCCTCACTTCAAGGAGGCTGAATTTTTGCCAAATTAGACCTCGCCCAGGCATACCAGCAGCTGCCAGTCGACAACACCACCACTGAGGCATAAATCATCATCACACACAGAGGGCATTCCAAGTGCACCGCCTGCAGTTTGGGGTAAGCGTAGCTGAAGGGTTCTTCCAAAGTATCATGGAACAGACACTAAAAAACATACCTGGTGTCTGCCTGTACTTTGACGATGTCCTGATCACAGGGGAATCAGTCCTGGTGGAACGTCTTCGGGCAGTACTTCAACATTTCTGTGAGGCAAGCTTAAAACTAAAAAAAGACAAGTGCCAAATTGCATGGAATCCACAGAGGTGCTGCTGGAATCGACCCATCAGAGGCCAGGCTAAAGGCAATTCAACAAGCCTCCAGACCCAAATCCAAGGGGAAACTGCAAGCATTCTTAGGTTTGCTGAATTTCTATCACTAGCTCTTGCCACACAAGGCTGCCCTGGCAGAACCACTTCACCATCTACTGGGCAAAAAAGTGCCCTGGGTCTGGTCAAGCACCCATAATAGGGCATTCAAGGTGGTCAGGTCACTGCTATCCTCAAGCTCCATGTTGGCCCATTTTAATGAAAAACTGCCAGTAACACTAACCTGCAATGCTTCACCATATGGCATTGGGGCAGTGCTAAGCCATCAAATGCCAGATGGTCACGAGGCCCCCATTGTATATTACTCAAGAACTTTAGCATCTGCTGAGGTGAACTATGCACAAATTGATAAAGAAGCTCTTGCCATTGTTGCAGGTATTAAGAAGTTCCACGACTTCTTATATGGGCGACCTTTCACCGTCTTCACAGACCACAAGCTGCTGCCTGTCCTTTTTACAGCTGACAAGCAGACTTCACAAATCTTGTCACCACGGATGCTGCAATGGTCTATTTTCATGGCTGCCTACTCATACAGGTTAGTCCACAAGCCAGGGAAGGAAACGGGCCATGCCAACTCATATAGCTGACTGCCTCTGCCACAGACGGATCTGGACCCAGCCCTGACAGTGTGTATCCTGGCAATCCAGAACCTACCAGAAACACCCTTACACCCAGGGGACGTGGTTGCTGAAACCACCACAGACAGAATGCTCAGCTCTGTTCTCAACTGGGTGTTGAGGCGATGGCCAGAAGCCCAGCCAGGCCCTGATTCCAGCACTACGCTGCCGGAAAGATGAACTGTCAGCCCACAAGGTTGTGTGGTGTGGGGTAGAAGGATCATTGTTCACCCAGTCTTCAAGCCAGGGTGCTGGATTCCCTACATGAGGTGCACGCCAGAATCGTGAGGATGAAGGCTCTAGCCAGGAGCTATTTGTGGTGGCTAGGCCTGGATAAAGACATTGAAAGTAGCTGTCAGGTCTGCCAAGAGACCCGACCAGAGATGCCCCAAGCACCCATGCACCGCTGGGAGACCATGTGTCAATGCTGCAAACATTGACATGTTTTTGCACTGACAATACAAGAGACAGCCTTTTGTTTGAACTGCTTCACTTTGAATCTTGAAGGGAGGGAATTTTCTAACGACTATTTTGAGAAGATTAGAAAGCGCAGGTACAGAATGGGAGGAGAGACCTCATATGTAAAACTAATTGGATAATGTGATTTATGACATGTAGATAAGGGTGGGGATTGTGTGTGTGTTACGATGGGTTTTGGGGGGAGGACATTTCAGATTCTGGCATCCCTCCATGAGTGCTGATGTTTCATTTCATTACTAAGCCTTTTTAGATAAATAATATGCCTGAAATTTGTTTGATTTGTCTCATTCATCAGAACTATGACATCATGCCAGAATCTACTTTCTTTCAATGGGGGAGAGATAAGCTGGAAAAGATTCAGGGAAGAATCCTCAAGATGGAGAAGGAAGGCCTGATTGCTGGTGAAACTTCTGAAGAGAAAATAATAGTTTTCTGTGGGAAGATGAATTTGGGCCGATCTCCAAACCTCAGCAGATAACTGAGCTTATCTCATCATCAAGCTGGAACCGCTCCAGTAGAGAATACGGAGGCCAGACTGTGCGGCAAGAAGCCCCAGAAGCTGAATGAGGAGGAGATGTCAGATCATCAACCACTGAGAATCTGGGTGAGTGGAAGATCCTGTCTGCAGATCAGACTACCTGCCAGACCCAGGAGTCCCCTGCCAAGCCCTCCAGACCCATAGAGACACAGGACACCAGCCTGGGGCCTTTGCAGCAATGGGAGGTTGGGAAGCCCCCACAAGTGAATGGCCAACAACCTCTGAGCTTGCCCCAGCTAATAGAAGCCTTGCAACAGCTGGGGGTGGTGCAGAAGCCTGGAGATCAGGAGCTGGTGGGAGGACAACAGCAAGGGTGGCAGAAACAGAGGCCAAACGTGCAACCCCTGAACATACAGCAGGACCAGTGGGGCCAGCAGCAGTGGGGGCCCTGGCAGCCATTAAATCAGCAACCAGAGTGGGGCCAGCAGCAACTGGAGACACAGCAACAGCAGTGAGGGCTCCAGCAACCATTTAAACAACAACCAGGGTGGGGCCAACAGCAATGGGGACCCCAGCAACTAATGATGAACCCACCCTTCAGAGCAACCTTCGATGGGGACTCAGAGAAACTGATTTTCTTCCTCAACCATGTATGCTCTGATTTGAATAGCCGTAACCAGGTGCTATGGTCGATGTGATTGCATCCAGCCTAGAGGGAGAAGCATCCGAATGGTTGAAAAAATTATAAAACGAGCAAGCCCCTGACTTGGAGGACCCCCTCCTTTTCCTCTTAGGGCTGAGGGAAAGATTTGAGGACCCTTACATCACCCTTAAAGTGGAAGAGCCAATTCACAAGATAAAACAACCTGGCCGCCCTGCCCTGGAGTACTTGCAGGAGTTTTGAAAGGTGGCCGGTTGGATAGAAAGATGCCTGAGCAATCCATAATTCATATTTTTAGAGACGGGTTAGATGACTACATTTCTCTGGCATGTATCTACCAAGCTGTGCCTGACCAACTGCATGAATGGCACCAGGCAACAGTGAAATTAGATGTTCAGCTCGCCCACTATAAGAAGACTCTCCTACCTGAACCCAAGCCAAGGTCAGAACAACCTGAATGGCACTTACCCCCACAAAGATCTCCAACTACTGCGAGGGCTGAAAGACCCAAGCCACCTGTACACCCGGCAATTAAGTGTTTCTGATATGGACAGCAGGGACATAGAGCACCGAAATGCCCAGTCCCCTTCCCCCAACAGCAGACCAGACCAGGACCAGCAGTGAGAAAGAAACCTGCACAGTGGCTGAAGGGAGATAAATCCAACCAGATGACACAGGAACCTGTTGTCCAGGTCACATCCCCCACACAGGAGGACGTCGGAACTCAGACTGGATCTACCCCAGTTCTACCCTCTTTTGACAGCGACGATGAAGGGGAGAATGACCCGATGGTGAGTCGACGCATCCTACCCTTTTTATTGCCTGCTAAACTCATAATACCTAAGTCAGGGGCACAAGTAGACCTGAAAGTGCTAGTCAATACTGGTTGCTCCCAATGCATCATTAGCCTGTCATGTGCCTTGAGACTGGGCATATGGGCCAAGCCGCTCCCCAAACCTGTGAGGTTTGAGCAAGCCGATGGCTCCCTAATGGGAGGAACTTTAGTCACACAATTAACGGAGCCCTTATGCCTGGAAATAGGTAAGCACTGGGAGTTTATTCGCTTCCTGGTAGCTCCAAAGATGTCTGAGACTGTGATCCTAGTACTAGCCTGGCTAGACAAATGGAAGCCATTTATCTGGTGGGAAAAAGGAATGAGAACTGTGAGATTACCCATAGGGCCCGATCCCCCCATTGATTCAACAGATGTTACAGGAGATTTTAGTCCACCCAATGAGCAAGCGCACATGGCTGCCTTATGGCCACCTGGTGATCTGCTCATCCCCAGCGAGTACCAGGACCTAGCAGAGGCCATGATGTAAAAAACAGGCTGGATACTTCGGATATTTAAAAACTCTAGACCTTTTCCGCTGGCAATTTTGGTGGCCAGGACTAAAACGAGATGTGGAAAACTATGTCAAGAGTTGTACCGTATGTGCCACCACGAAAAGAATTCCAGGGAAAACCCCTGGGCTACTGCAGTCGGTAGCAGACCCTTCTCAACCATGGGAAGAAATAGCTATGGACTTTATTGTAGACCTACTTAACAGTAGAGAAAATACTGTCATATGGAGTGTGATAGATCTGTTTTCGAAGCAGGCTCACTTTATCACCTGTAAAGGACTCCCATCTGCACAACGACTGACTAAACTGTTCCTACCGACTGCATGGCGCCCCTAAGCAAATAATTTCAGATAGAGGAGTGCAGTTCATGGCAAAATTTTGGAGGAATTTCCTTAAATTAATTGGATAATCTCAAGGTTTATCATCTGCTTTTCATCCAGCTACCAATGGGGCTGCACAATCCACTAACAAAATGGTGGAGCAATACCTCGTGTGCTATGTTTCTTATCAACAGACAAACTGGACTGACCTTCTCTCTTTTGCTGAGGTGACCTACAATAATTCTGTTCACAGCAGCACTGGCTACACACCTTTCAGAGTAGCCACAGGAAAGGAGTTCAGCCCAATGCCTGACTATCCTCTGGTGCCCTCCACTTCCCAGACACTTGATCAATGGGTAAGTGGGTGGGAAGAGGTTTGGAGAAACACAAAAATGGCATTAAAGAAGACTTCTGAGACTTATAAAAGAGCCTTGGTGGAGCAGTGGGCTAATGCCTCCTTACGTAATGCCAGCTGCCTGCAATTAGTGCAGGTTCGCATCCCACCAGGCTCAAGGTTGACTCAGCCTTCCATCCTTCCGAGGTAGGTAAAATGAGGACCCAGATTGTTGGGGGCAATTAAGCTGACTTTGTAATAATGCCGCTTGGGGTGTGTGTGAAAGCCCTAATAAGCAGGCATATACATAGAATGAAGGCTACTGCTAAGCTTGTAAGCCGCCCTGAGTCTTCGGAGAAGGGTGGGATATAAATGGAATTAAAATAAAAAAATAATAATAAAAAAATAGGCTGATAAAAAGAGGGCTCCCCAAAGAACATTCCAAGTAGGGGGAAAGGTTTATCTGTCAACTAAATATTTACTTCTCAAATTACCCAGCAAGAAATTGGGACCGAAATTCTTGGGGCCTTTCCACATTGTGAAAATCATCAACCTGGTCACAGTAAAATTGAACCTCCCCAGACTTTTGGGGAGAATTCACCAGGTGTTCCATTGCAGTTTACTGAATCCTTTTCAAGCCTCCACTTTAAGACCTCCTCCTAGGAAAGCTCCTGGACCCCTCATAATAGCAAGTCAGACCCATTATGAAGTGAAACGTATCCTTGACTCTAGAATCTTTAAGGGAAAATTGCAGTACCTAGTACAATGGAAGGGATACCCATTGTCTGAAGCCATTTGGGTGAAATCTAGTGATGTGAAAGCTGACAGACTTATACAAAAGTTTTATGAGAAACACCCCAACAAGCCAAAAGTCAACTCCTAACTTGTGTTTGTTTACATTATGGGATCTGTTCTTTTTGTAAGGGGGGGGCAGATGTCAATGCTGCAAACATTGATATGTTTTTACACTGACAATATAAGAGACAGCCTTTTGTTTAAACTGCTTCACTTTGAATCTTGAAGGGAGGGAATTTTCTAACGACTATTTTTGAGAAGATTAGAAAGCCTGTGTACAGAATGGGAGGAGAGACCTCATAATGTAAAACTAATTGGATAATGTGATTTATGACATGTAGATAAGTGCAGGGATTGTGTGTGTGTTACGATGGGTTTGGGGGGAGGAGATTTCAGATTCTGGCATCCCTCCATGAGTACCGATGTTTCGTTTTATTACTAAGACTTTTAAAATAAATAATATGCCTGCAATTTGTTTGATTTGTCTCATTCATCGGAACCATGACACCACGCATGTCCCATGGTCTCGCATGCATATTGACTTTGTGGGCCCATTCCAGGGACAGGTATTCCTACTTGTCATGGACAGCTATTCCAAGTAGTTGGAAGTCGTACCTGTCCCATTGATGACTACCGCCAGGGTCATCTAGGAGCTGCATTGGCTCTTCGCCATACACGGTCTGCCAGATGTCGTGTCCAACAATGGGGCACAATTCATGGCAGCTGAATTCCAATCCTTCCTAAATACCAATATGATATGGCACGCAACTTCAGCTCTTTTCCACCCTGCTTCCAACAGTCAGAGCAAGCGAACGGTGAGGTCCACCAAGGAATCACTCAAGCAAATGACAGCAGGAGATTAGAATCAACACCTGGCAAATTTTCTCCTGTGCCAGCACATGACTCCTAGCACCGCAATGGGTCACAAACCTTCAGAACTAAGGTGGGGCTGCCGGCTTACAATGAAGCTTGACCATCTTCACCCAGACACGACAGCAGCAGAAACAGCTCAACCAAAGCCTCCCAGGAACCTACAGCTGGGTGAACTGGTATGGACCAGAAACTTTGGGCAGGAGGCACCCTGGGTTTCCACTAAAGTGACTAAAGTAACAGGGCCATTGTCTTACGAGGTGGTTCTGGAAAATGATTGAGTGGTTAGATGCCACATTGACCAGCTACAGCATCAGCAGGCTGGGTCTATCCCGGGAGAAGAGTTCAAGAGGAATTTGGACACACCAGGTGAATTTGTTTTTCTGAATTTGCCCATACATGTCAGGGCTGCCTCCGCAGAAACAGAGGCACCACAGGTCATAGAACGCCTGTCCCATCAGGTGACCTAAATGGCCATCATGCCACATACATTTTGGGCTTGGTTTGGGTCGCTTTGGCTCATTCCCCTTCTCCACTACAGTTCTCTAGGTCAGTCGTGTACCACCTGCCACATGGCAAAGTACCACAGGTGATATGCATACCACGGGTTGAAAAGCCGTGGACTAGAAGACCTCCAAGGACCCTTCCAACTCCATTATTCTGTTATTGTAAGACAGATTGGTTGAGACATACTGATCATTCTGTAGTCATTTTCAACAGGAATCAAAATCGGAAACAGTCTGGTAGCACCATTTAAAACAAACAAACTTTATTATAAGATATAAACTGTCATGCAAACTCATAAAACTTATGCCTTATAATAAAATGTATTAGTTTTATTTTAAGTTTAAAAGGTTCTCCAAATGCCATTTTGAAATAGGCATAATTTTACAATCCTACCTGTCAAAAATTAGAGAGGTAGACAGAAAATGGGAATAAAATGGTGATAGACTTATTTTCAAGCAAAATGCTATGGTTTGCTGAAACAAAACCTGTTAAAGAACAGTTATATGTATTCACAGGATGCGTGGAATTTTCAGAGGTCACTGATATCTGTCCCAGGATAATTCTTAATAAAAATATGTACATTAAAAAGTGTGTATTTGGAGAAAAGTTGCAACTACAAAGAAAGATATATACAAACATGTATACACTAAACCTAAAATTAGGAATGGAAGGAAACAGAACAGAACAGAACAGAATAGAATACTTTATTGGCCAAGTGTGATTGGACACACAAGGAATTTTCTCCAGTACAGAAGTTCTCACTATAGATACAAACAATAAAATAATATAATCATATGAATAGAAGAAGGCAGTAGAAAAGATGAGAAGGATAATAGAATAGTACCATACTACCTGGGTAAATATACCTACATATAAGACAGTACTGTGGGAATTAGGTGTTCAGCACAAGGGAAAAAAACTGTCTTTATGTCTAATTACTTTGGTATGCATATAGCATCATGAGGGGAGGAGTTGAAACAGTTTATGCCCTGGATGTGACAGATTTGTAGATATTTTGTCAGCTCTCTTTCTTGCTCATGCAGCAAACAGATCCTCAATGGAAGGCAGGCTGATTGCAATTATTTTTCCTGCAGCCCTATCTGTTGGAGTCTGTATCTGTCCTGTTAGGTTGCTGTACCAAACTAGACAGTTACAGAAGTACAAATTATGGATTCAGTAATTGCTCTGTATCAACAACACCTAGAGCAGTCTGAACTTTCTGAGTTGACACAGGAAGAACATTTTTTGTTGTGCCTTTTTAATGATGGTTTTCATGTTAGGTGTCCATTTCAAATCCTGGGAGATTATAGAACCCAGAAACTTCAGGATCTCTACTGTTGACACTTTATTATCTACTATTATATGCAGGGCTTTTTTGTCACAGAACGCTCAGAACGGAGTTCCGGCACCTTTTTTGGATGGAACCTTGTAGGGTAGGCAAGGCGGGTTGTATGACATGTGTGAGTTCCGGCACCTTTTTCTTTTACAAAAAAAGCACTGATTATATGAGGTCATATAATAGAAGGTTCCTCATAAAAATCTATTTTCATCTCTACCTTTTAAGTGTGTTCAACTCCAGATTGTTCCGGCTGGACCACAGGGTCAATTGTTCAACCTCCTGTCTGGATGCAGACTCATCACTGTCTCGTATGAAACCAAGAGAAGGTAGTATATAACCTCACGCACAGGAACAGAAATAGATTTTCTTGTCTTCTTAAAGGAAAATAGTTTTTCTTTAAGCTACTTAAGTAGGCCGTTACTAAAGGAAAGTTGATTTGCATTGTTAAATTCAAGAAGTACAGCAAAAGATTGTTAGAATGACTAACATATTATTTTCTTTACTCTATAGAGGGCTCTCTCCTTCCACTTTTAAATAAATGTAGGCAGTTAAGCCCAGTATAAGGAAGCTGATTAAATCCAGATGAGACAACATATGAAGACGACAAGGCATTCCAGCAGGGCAAACTGGAAGATTCCATAGTCAGCTCAAAAAAAGAAAAGGAAAGGAAAGGAAAGGAAAGGAAAGGAAAGGAAAGGAAAGGAAAGGAAAGGAAAGGAAAGGAAAGGAAAGGAAAGGAAAGGAAAGGAAAGGAAAGGAAAGGAAAGGAAGAGAGAGGAGGAAGGGAGGGAGAAAGAATCAAGTTCATACAATATTCTTGAAGTCAAAAGTCTTACTAAAGTCTATAAGCCTTCAGCTACGTTGATAGGCTTTTTACTTTATTTGTGTATGCACATGTGGTAAAAGCAAAACTGAAGTCAGGATGTCAGATACATATGATTCAAAAGCCTATTGCTCTGTGGGGGTTTTTATGTTATCTCAATTTCTCTTCATGTAGGAATGAACTAATGAAGGTGAACTAATCAAGATCTAGTTACATTATTAGGAAAATAGTCTGGTCAAATAATTTTAACTGGATTTTTTTTATTGGTGCCTGTATTTACAATAACACAGTCTCAGGGAACATACATAGCTATTCATGAAAATTTCTAAGAACCTTTTTATTAAATGCAAATCATTTACTTTTTGTTTTTGACGGCTACATTTTTCTAGACACAGACCCATGCAAGTATAGTTTTAAATACAAAAAATGCTGCTCTAATTTAATACAGTCAATTCTTCCATTTCCTTGTGGTAGCCTAGGAAACAGATTCTGCCTCCCTCTATCAACTCCACCTCTTCCATAATGGGGACTTTTATCTCCACTTTGTGAGGAAAAAAATGGACTTCTCACTTCAGAATGTATACAAGGAATGCTAAGAATGCATTTCATATGAAACCTAAAATATTACAAATAATATTACTAAAATATTACTAAGTAATATTTTACCTTATTAAGTAATATTTTACTATGTGGAAGGCAGTATGCAATGAGTTCAGAACTATTAAGCTATTGTGTTCAGGTTCAAGCAATCAAACACCTCTGCATGTACATGGATATGTACAAAGAATATTTCTCCTGCACATATACATACAAGCAAATATTAGAGGTGTGTGGTATACTGTTAAGGTATTGGACTAAGACCAGAACTGGGGATAGTCGAGCTCAAGTCCACCCTCAGCCATGAAAGATGATTGAATGATTTTGGTCAGTTGCAGTCTCTCAGCCCAGCTTTCTTCACAGGGTTATTATTGGAGGAAGAAATCAGAGAGAAAGACTAGATGTGTTGCCCTGAGTTTCAGGAGGAAAATGTAATAAAATAATAAAATTAACCAGGTCAAGTTTCCAAGATTTCATTTGTTTCTCTGAAGCAACCATGTCAAGCTTTTCAGAGGATATGGTTGTATTAACATGTCAAGAGTTCAAAAGAAAGTTTCACTCACACTAATTGGCTTTGAGAAAAAGCCATCACATATGCTTTCTACAGCCATATTTTATATACAGCATCACAGTCTCTTTTAGAAGCATCACCGCTTCAGACAGGAAGGCAGTGCAGAGAATATTGAGGATGGCTGAAAAGATCATTGGCAGTTCCCTCCCTTCCATCCAGGACATAACACATAAGCATTTCTTGAGGAGAGTCCGTAAGATTGCCTGGGACACTACCCATCCTCTTCACAACTTGTTTTCTTTGTTATCTTCTGGGAGGAGGCTCCATTGTATCCAAAGCAGAACATCCAGATTCAGTCACAGCTTTGACCCATACAGTATTAACCTTGTGAACTCTAAAGCTTCCTCCTTCCACTATGTATTCAAGATGACAGTGATTAATATTTATATGTTACTTATATGTAAGTAACCTTATATGTATTGTATATAGTATGTTTTAAATGTGTGTTGTGTATGTGTACACTTTGAGAGGAAGCAACTAAATTTTATTTTTAATGTGTGCCATTTGCCCACAGGAAAAAATGACAATAAATGTAATATGTGGCTTGAGAGAAGCTGAATCAAAGCACCTCTCTGAAGCTTCTAAGAGAAATGATGCCCCACTTCCCTTCTGCCCTAAAGCTTTATTTTGCCTCAGCACTCATGACTTCGATTGTTTGCAAGATAAACTGATTGATTGAGGCAGACTAGCCAAGCTTCAACTCTTCAAGACAACATGAAGAATCTCTACAAAGCAAAGCAATTCATTCAGGTAGAATGTCCACAATCTAGTCTTTATATGTCTATCTGTCTGTCTGATATATCACATTTAGGAAAAACTCCATTATGTGCAACAAATTTTATTCCCATATAAATGTCTGTTACTTGTACACTCTTCAAACATGCAATTTTGTGATCACTTACCCCAACACATAGATTAGGAAAAGAAATTTTTAGGACTATAGTTATCCAATTACAAATTAAAAAACATACTAGTTCAATTAAGTCACCTTAAGAAGAAAAAGAAGAACATGGTTATAACATCCCCTTTAGGAAAGTCTATTACTTTCAGCTGAGAATTGTATTTGTGGGACTTTGAGAAATATATAAATAAAATTTTCAGCCCTAATTAAAATTAAAACAGTGCAATGGTATCCTTGACTTCATTGGAGCCAATCCCCAGGTGACTGGGGCCAGGTCTGTATTCTGTTGATGAAAAAGCACTCTGTGCTTCCAACCTTTATTATTTTGGCAGTTTGCCCATTTTGAAATGGCCTTATAAAACCTTCTTGGAAATTTTGTCCATTTTTTTTTCAGTCTGAATGGTAAAAATGTATCTTTCTTTTCTGTCTTTGTAGAAATGAGATTGTCCTAAGAACTTTAGGAAAGGTTGCTTCTGGATTCCGCAAAAGATTGGTTCGTGTGTCAGAGTTCCTAATATACAGCCTTATTTCCATTGCTTTGACACGTCACAAAGCAAAAGCAGTCAGTCAAATCTGGCAACTGTGAATATGAGATTCCTTTTATGTTAGTGTGAGCAATGCCTCCAAGCTTTTGACTCCCCCATCCACCTCAAGCTACATATGTTTTCCAGATGAGTACAGTGACACCAGAGCAATGAGAAGCAGCTTAGCTTTTAAATGCTACAGTATATGATGTGTTCCATTCAAGCAAAGAAAAAACTAAGGCTTTTTCCTCCTTTTACCTACTTCTAATTTTTTTTTAAGTATTTAGTCCTTTGGGACATCTTTTTTCATGCTTTTTTTGAGAATGGCTGGGTAAACAAATTTAGTTAGTAAACAATTAGATCCTAACTTGAAACACTTTTATGGAGAAATAGCAACCATCAAATCTTACCTCCAAATAGGTCTCCTTAGAAATGAAATCTCTACACGTGTTAAATAACACTTGCATTAATTGTCCTTTCCTGTAGAATCCTAACATTAATTCAATTCAGATTTGGACTTGGGCCATAAATTGATTGACCAATTGATATAGTGAGTATGAGCTCTTTGCATTATGCTTTATTTCCAATCTTAGAAGTTATAATTAAGTCTGTAAATAAGACAAACAAAAGCAAAATTTTGAGTTGTCATGCTTTATAATGCCGTTCCAATCTGCTGCCACGTCTGTACAGAATGAGTTCAGCGAAAGGAAAGGCGGAATACCTACTACTCAGCAAGCCTCTAAAGAAACAACCAGGACTTGGAATTTCAAATGCCACATCAGCAAAACTTGGAATCTTTGCAATGTGGAGAGTTTGAAAGAATGCAGGATGACAGGCTGAATTGTTGCAGCGTAAAGATCCATTTACATTTCTTCACCATTTTGGTCTGGAAGATAACAACAACTCAGCATTCGACATACAGCATAAAAAGAGTAAAAGTATGTTTTTATAGGAAGCAATGAAGAATGTAAAGGAGGCGACTCAGAAATGAAATTTACAAGGACCATGTTACTATTTATTCTTGAGAGGTACATTCAGGGGTTGTTGACATCAGTTTTCCATTTTGAAACATTAAAAGTGCCTAATGGTGATTATATAAAACACGTGTATTTTATCTATCATATATTTTCTATTTAAAAATGTGTATCAAATAATTTTCTTTCTGCCTATAGTTCTGATTTCATACTATTAAAGAATAAAGGAATGGGAAATTACTTCTTTACATTGAGATATTGAGTTCACTGGAGGATATATTTTTTCTTAAAATTCTAGATCTACTAAACTAAATTGAACTCTTTGCTAAAGATTCCTTCTAGACAAGGGGTGTCAAACTCAATTTCATTGAGGGCCGCATCAGCATTGCAGTTGCCCTCAGGGGGCCGGGTGGATATGGCCTGGGTGGGCGTGGCCTACTGGGTGGGTGTGGCTAGAGTGCATATGGCCTACTGGGTGGGCGTGGCCAGCTCTACATCATTCGCATCAAGGATGCCTATGGGGGCCTGGGGAGGAGTGGGACAGATCTGAGGGTCTCTGGCAGAAGGAGGGTCTCTGAGCCAGGGCCAAGGCAGTGGGGGCCATTCCCTCACTGTTTCCAGGATGGCTTCACGGGCCGCATGAAACCACTTCACGGGCCGGATCTGGCCCCCGGGCCTTGTGTTTGACATGTCTGTTCTAGACCCATAAAGGATGCCTTGACATGTGTATCATCCATATTCATATTATTTTCAAACCACAGTTTAGAAGACTAGAGATAAGCAGCACAAACTTTTATGTTTTCACATAAAATAATTTCAGTGGCTACTGTTAGTTATCAGAAAACTATTGTTTGCTAATACAGTACAGGTAATGCTCATGTTATGAAAGCAATTGGGATTGAATTGCTTGTTGCTATCATAGAAGTGGTAAAACACAAGGTGACTACATTGCTTAGTAATGGTAATTCCAGAAGTCGCAGTTGTTAAGCAAGGATCACATGCATCTTTAAAAGAGAACACCAAATGACCACAGTGTTTCAGTTCCTCCCAGCATCGCCACTGACTTGGCTTGTGAAATGTCATAAATTTAATCACAGGACTCAAGGATGGTGTGACAGTCAGAATTCTGAACCCCTGTCATAAGTTCCCCTCATTCAGTGCTAAAGTATGCTGCACTTATTGCAAATTTTTTAGGATTGTTTGAACACAGCTTAGACTTCTAACTCAACATTGGCAAAAAAATCAAAAAAACTTAAGACCCCTAAATGGTATTTCTGTTGGGTCAGAATAAAATGTGCTCTTCATTCTTACATTCTCAGTAGACCCCAAACTTCAATTTTTAGATTAATTAAATATCCAGCAATTTGCCTAATTCCAGAAAAAGAATTAATTTCAGAGTATAATTTTAAATGCAAATATAATAATCTTTAGAGAAAGGCAGGTAATTACCATTTCTAGGCTTGTATATCATTTGCCCTACTTGCTATGTTTGTTGTGAATTTTAGTTCAGAACATATAAAGGACTATAGTTTAAATGAAATATGTGAATTCTCCTAGTAGAAAATATTTAACTGTTTTCTTTTAACTCTTATCTTTTGATCTGCATCAATTTTTTGTCGCTCGGCCTCTTAATTACCTTTTAATCCACATAACCTCTTAATCTGTATAATTTTGTTGCTTTTTTACTTCTGCATTTTTTTATTTCTGCTCTCTGTCTGACCACTTATTATTGCTGGAATCCTAACATGCTAGTCCTCTTCGCTTCTTCCATTCCCTTCATTTCTCTGATGTGTATTGTAGAAATATCTTTCATCAGTGCAATATTATACTGTAAAGATGCCTCCTTTCATAAAGAATTATTGATATTATGGAAAAGTTGGAGTTATAGGAGCTTCCCTGACCTAGTTAACCTCCAAATATGTTAGACCACAACTCCAAGAACTCTCAGTTGCAAGTTATCAGTTATGGCCAGTTTAATTCCTGGGTGGTACATCTGCTACCTTTGAGGAAATGTCATTTTGTTATATAAATATTTGACTTTTTAATAAACATCCCAAGGACTCTTGGCAGGAGGTTTGGTTGTAAATGAGTACCTACTTTGAAAAGCATGCAGTGTAAACATCTTATTCAGTCTGGAAATATTTTTTTGGGAAGGCCAGAAATGGTGTGGTATTTATTTATTTTCAGGTATTTAAATACTATCAGACCTCAAATGAAACCTATTTAAAATTGTGTGTAGCCAGGAGGTGGGATGGGACTATGGACTTCTTCAGCATAAAGCCTGTAATAATAATTTTTTTTAATTTTAATTCCATTTATATCCCGCCCTTCTCCGAAGACTAAGGGCGGCTTACAAGCTTAGCAGTAGATAATAATAATAATAATAATAATAATAATAATAATAATAATAATAATAATAATAATAATAATAATAATAATAATAAAGTTGGAAGGGACCTTGAAGGTCATCTAGTCCAACCCCCATTTCAGGCAAACGGCTGTAGTTGTAGTTATTGTTAAGTTTCCGGATCGGTGAAGCATTGACAAGTCGTTTGGTACAAACAGCAACACAACAATTAGGTTAACACAGAAGCGGGGGTGAACTGCCGCTAAGCTTTTATTTATACGGATCACCACTAGGCGGCGGCCAATAGAATTAAAGCAATTTTCCCACTTAAAAATGCAAGCAACAACTCTGGAGACAAGCAGTCTGGAGTTTAAACAAAGTAGTTAACTAACAATAATGGTTTTCAAGTATTTTACACCAATACATAACATCCCTTCCCCCTAGATCAGGGGTGTCAAACTGCCGGCCCGTGGGCCGGAGCATCACGGAGAAACCGCGCCCATCCCATTGCCGGCAATAGGGAAAAGTTCCGATACATCGTGTGACGTCATGTGACGTCGCGAGTTTGACATGTCTGTCCTAGATGGTTCACAGTCTCACGTATTGAACATAGTCCTGCAAATATTTGGCGGTCTTCATGACCACTCTGAACATCGCTGAACTGCTGGGGGTTCCCAGTCTACCAGCTCGCCTGCCAGGCTGGGTAGACCAGTATTCTGAGACCCATCTGCATCGGGTCGCTCAGAGTCTCTTTGGCTGATCTGTTCTGGTAGACCCAAACCAAAGTCCAATGATGGTTCAGTTTTAGCTGGGCTGGAAAATGGAGCCTTCTGCCATTTCCACTCAGTGGATACAGTCTGTGTGAGTGGGGGAAATTCACCAACCACTGACCCCCTGTCTCTTCAGCTGGGAGTCTCGTCGGTGCATGCAGACTCCTCCATCAAGCCGCTGTCCTGCCGCCCCTCGGTCTGGTTTTTGCAAGAGTCTTGAGCAAGCGACTGCTTCACTAGCCTCCAGCACAGTTGGTCAATGTGCCAGCAGAGCACTCAACTATCTTCCAGGACCACCTTGTAAGAGAGTGTCCCTGACACCTTAGCAACCACAGCTACCACCCACAATGCCCCTTGACCATAATTCTGGGCCCAAACTGGGTCACCAACTTGCACCAACTTGGTTTTGGTTGTGCTGAGTCCGACACAACTCAGTCTGGCTGCAACCAATCTAACTTAGTGATTCAATGCCATCCCCACCTAAGTTCTGCTGGGCTTCTGCCCATGGAAGTGCAAGGTATTGAGCGTTGGCAGAGTAAAAAGTCTGCCAGCCTGTGGTGCCACTCACTGGTTACGATCCTCTTTAAGGATTCTTTGGTCATTTGGACCATGCTCTCCACTTGGCTGTTGGAGGCCGGGTGAAAGGGAGCTGAAGTGGCATGCCTAATCAAGTTAGCCTTAAGGAAGGACTGGAATTCCACAGAGGTAAACTGAGCCCCATTGTCTGAGACTAGCATGTCAGGTAACCCATACATAGCAAAGATCCTGTGCAGTTCCTAGATGGTCCTGGCAGTAGTCATAGTTGGGATGGGTGTAACCTCTAAACACTTGGAGTGACTGTCCACCACAGTAAGGAACAGCTGTCCCTGAAATGGTCCCACAAAATCAATGTGGATTCTTGACCACAGGGCTTGTGTGGTTTCCCATTGTGTGGGGCTTGAGGCATTTCTGGCCTGGATTGCTGGCAAGTATAGCAACTGTGTACTTGGGCCTCAATATCTTTATCCAACCCTGGCCACCACAGGTAGCTTCTCATTAGTGCCTTCATCCGGGCTATTTCCGGATGTCCCTCATGCAGAGATTCTAAGACCGTAGTCCTCAAAGAGTTGGGAATTACGACCCTACTACCCCAAAGAATGCAGTCCTTGTGAGCTGACAGCTCATCTCTCCTCCTATAAAAACTCAAGAAGTTTGGCCCCGGACTGATGTACGGCCATCCTGTGTACACCCAGTTCAAGACGCAACTCAGAGTCTTGTTGGAGACTGTCTCAGCAGCCACATCCCCCATGAAGGAAAGGCTCTGGCAAATCCTGGATAGCCAGGATGTGTGCAGCCGGAGCGGGGTCTGGTTCTGAGTGTGGCAGGAGCAGTCTACTAAGGCCGTCCGTGTGGCCCATTTCCCTGCCCAGTTTATGAATCTGACTGTAATTATAAGCTGACAGAAAGATAGACCACCTCAACATCCTTGGAGATAGAATCTGAGCTGTTTGTTTGTTCGTGGTGAACAAACCCAGAAGTGGCTTGTGGTCTGTGAAGACCATGAATGGGCGGCCATACAAATACTCATGAATTTCTTTTGATACCAGACACTATGGCCAGTGCCTCCTTATCTATTTGGGCATAGTTGCGTTCTGCTGAAGACAAGGTCCTAGAATAATAAGCTATGGGAGCTTGCCTCCTGTCAGCCATTAAATGGCTCAACACAGCCCCTATTCCATACAGGGATGCATCACATGCAATGCTGATAGGCAGCTGTTCCTTAAAATGTTAGTACTGAGTTTGAAGACAGCAGTGATACTGCAACCTTGTGTGGAAGGAAGGCATGGTAAAAGTTTACTATCCCTAAGAAAGCTTGAATCTCCCCCTTTGACCTAGGACTGGGAGCCTGCTGAATTGCTTTAAGCTTTGATTCCGCTAGGTGAATGATTGCGACATCTATGCAGAAACAGAGGAACTCGATTGAATCTACCCCATCTTACATTTTTCCCTCTTCAGTTTCAGCCCTGCTTCGCAGAATCACTGAAGGACGGCTTTGAGCCATTTTGCCAAAACTTCTACTGACTCCCCAGCTATGTGGATATCATCAAAATAGGGACACACCCCTGGAATGTTCTTGAGCATGTGCTCCAACATGCTCTGGAACAGCCCTGGGGCTACACTGACCCCAAATTGTAGGCGTCTTACCCTGAAAGCTCCCCTATGGGTGACTATGGTCTGAGCTTCCGCCGTGGCATCATCCACGGGCAGTTGCTGGTAAGCTTGGGCCAAATGCAATTTGGCGAATATGCAACCTCCCTGTAGAGACGCCAGAATATGGCTGACTACAGGCACTGGATATGCATGTTGTTGAAGTGCTCTGTTTATAGTGCACTTGTAATATGCGCATATGCGCACCTCATCATTGGCTTTAAGTGGTGTAACTATAGGTGTCTCCCACACACTGCTATCTACTGGCTGCAACATCCCTTGTTGCATCAGCTTGTCCAGCTCTGCATCTATTTTGGGTTTGAGGGCAAAAGGCACTCTGCGATGCTTGATCCTGATTGAGGTTACGGTTGGATCAAGGTGGAAAGCAATTGGAGGTCCCTTGTACTTGCCCAAACTAGGGCTGAAAACATCAGCAAATTCCTGGCAAACTGCTGACAGGTCCACTGCTTGCGTTCTGTTAATGCCAGTCACATGGATGTCCAGGACATCGAACCAGTCTAAGCTGATGAAGCTTGTGCGGTTGCCTTCAACTACCATGATGTCAAGGGGACCCTCAAACTCTTTGAATTGAACTTTGAGCGTAGCTTCTCCCCTAATCACTACGCCGGAATTTTGGAAATCCATTAACAGCATATTTGATGGCTTGAGTTTAACTCTTTTGCTGCTGCAGTTGCAAATGTTGTTAAAAGTTCTTTAAGAAATTATGGACGGGGCTGACCCTGTGTCCAGTTCCATGTGGCATGGAATTCCTTGCAGCTTGACCTTAAGCCTAAGCTTTTCTTTAAGGGGGCAATGGGCACCTGTTCTAAAAACACTCCTTCTACTGGAGCAATAGCCAACTCTGTTCTGCCCCGGGGCCCCTGTACCTTTCCTGAGAAATTCTTGTTGAACCTTCCTCTGGTGGCAATGTAGCCTTGTTTGCCACACGCCCGGCACATTGCTGTATGGGACCTGCATTCCGAGCGTCTGTGTTGGCCTCCACAGTCCGCACATTGAGTGAAGGGAACTGTCTTCTCAAACAGCTGTTGGCCTCTTTCTGGTGGTTTCTGCAGCTGATCAATCTCAGTGTCTCTTTGAGGACTGTGAAGTTGCAGAGATGGGACACTTGCTGTAATGTGGCAACAAATTCGACAGCTGACTCTCCTGGTTGCTGCACCCTTTGCTCAAATGCATGTCTCCATGCAATGACGGAGAGCTTCAGCTCAAAATGTTCCTTGAGCTTTTTCTTGAGATTGGAGTAGGTGACCAACTCTAGTGTAGCTGGAGCAACTAGGTTTTCAGCTATATCGAACATCACCTGACCACACAGAGACAGAAGCATTGCAGCTTTTAAGCCATTTTTGCTAACTTGGTTACCCTCAGATAGTTCTCGATGCAGAAAACATACGAGCTCCACCTCTAGGGATGTGACATGTCGAACTCCGACAGCTTGCTGATCTTGGCCATGGTAAGCTGTAACCAACGTCTCAATGCCTTATGCTGCTAAGGGCTTCTGTGTTAATTCTAGGGATGGATCCTTAGGATGTGAGTACCTGTGGTGTGGCTTGCTGGCAGGCAGAGAGGGGAATGTGGTTTCTACCAGGTCTTACCCCTTAGTGACTTCTGGCTCTCTCTTCCTTAGCAGCACAACTCACCTTCATCGCCACTGTTAAGTTTCGGGATTGGTGAGGCATTGACGAGGTGTTTGGTACAAACAGCAACACGTTTATTAGGTTAACACAGAAGCGGGGGTGAACTGCCACTAAGCTTCTATTTATATGGATCACTGCTAGGTGGCGACCAATAGAATTAAAGCAATCTTCCCACTTCAAAATGCAAGTAACAACTTTGGAGACAAGCAGTCTGGAGTTTAAACGAAGGGGGGGAGCCAAGATGGTGGACAGGCACCAAAGGCTGTAAAGAGCTCCTCCAAAAGTAAAAGCTTTATTTTATTTTAAACTTTTTAACCTCTTTTAACATTGCATTTTTAACCTCTTTTAACATTGTATTTTTAACCTACCCACTTTTAACCTATTTTAACCTTTTAAACCCATTTTTAACCTTTTAAAACCTAGTTTTAAACTTATTTTTAAACCTGTTTTGAATGTCTGAAGTACAGTTTTTTTCCAGAAAGCACAATAATTCTTGCTAATTTAGGCTGTTGGAAGACATGGGGAAAAGAAAGAAGCACCATGGCACCAGCCCGGGATCTCTTCCACCAGTGAAGAATGCAAAACAACCAAAGATTGAGGAGCACTTTGCTGGCAAGACACTTGTAAGTAAAACTATCCCCACCTTCATTTCCAACAATCCAGAGAGATTAGAATGGGACCTGCAAAGAGATCTGACAAAACTGTAGATACTAGACTTTCCTGATCTGGGGGGAGGGGAGCAAAATGATAGCCAGCTGCTTTCACAAATAACGAGTCCAGCTACAGCCAGTATTGAGACTGAGCTAAAGACTAACAAGGTTAACAAGAAACCAATTCGGAGTGTGGAGAGCTTACCGTGGGAGAATACAACAGAGTTTATGGCAAAGCAATGCCTTCTCACAGCACAAACCATAGTGTCAATATTTGAACAACTAATAACCATTCAACATGATGTAGAGACACTGAAAAAAGATATAGCTGGTTTTCTCTGAGCACAACATTGGCCTACAGGCACCCCCAGTAAAGTCCTTACAGCAGACTTGGGAAAATCCAATACTCAGGAGAAGGAAGAGGAAAAACAGAGCCTTGGTGGCGCAGTGGGCTAATGCCTCCTTAAGTAACACCAGCTGCCTGCAATCACTGCAGGTTCGCATCCCACCAGGCTCAAGGTTGACTCAGCCTTCCATTCTTCCGAGGTAGGTAAAATGAGGACCCGGATTGTTGGGGGCAATTAAGCTGACTTTGTAATAATGCCACTTGAGGGGGTGTGTGAAAGCCCTAATAAGGAGGCATATACATAGAATGAAGGCTACTGCTAAGCTTGTAAGCCACCCTGAGTCTTCGGAGAAGGGCGGGATATAAATGGAATTTAAAAAAAAAGAGCACAGATCCTGGGAAACACTTAAAGAGCCTGCTAAAAAGTGGTAGCCCATTCAGAAAACAAGAGAGGAGTTATTAATAGAGAAGTTTCATGGGAAGACAATAAAGCATCTCACCTACAATAACATCAATCACATCGCTCACTACAAACACATCAGGTTGCACTGGGAATCCATATGAACAGGCTCCATTATGGTCGCTGGAATACCAAGAGTGCTATATTAAATTCCCTAAGCCAGCTTCTTCACTGTCACCGGGGACAGATTGATCTATGTACTGCAGAGTAGCTTCCTGAGGCCCCAAATTGGAAGCGGATATTTTGTCTTTTAAGCAGCCCACCGTACCGCTGATGTTATTTAAGATGAAGGCACGTCTAGCCTCCTTTCAAATCTTTCCCATCAGAGTTTTCTGTGAGGAAAGGGTTAAACCCTCAATTGTCAGCATGCGAGCTCCCAAGGTTGCTGTCTCTTCTGCATTCTCAACCTTGGGAAAGGGAGAGGAAGAAAGTGGGAGTAAGCCAGCCTCGTTTGGTGAAGATGCACTTAACAGCATAGAAGCTGGTTTCATTAATGCTTTTGGTGCTGTCCTAAGGAAAGAACAAGATAATATACTATTCAAGTTAGAAAACCTAAAGAAATCCTTATTGGCTACAATCGACATGGCTGAACTGCTTATTGATCTGGTTTCCCCTATAATTCAGCCTCTTACTTCTCCCCCAGGGAACAATGGTTTGCATGAATATGAGATTATGGAAAACGGAAGCCGAGATACACGGGGACCAGTAGAGGCCCCATTAGAGAAGGAGATGCTAGCATCCCTATGTGATTAGCCGATGATTCCTCCAGCACCACATCAAGAAATCAAGAGAGGACTCACGTCAATGTCATCATCTCAAAGCCAAATGGAGCATGACCTAATAACCCCCTTCTCTACACCCAGGGCTTTTTTTCTCATAGAACGCTCAGAACGGAGTTCCAGCATCTTTTTTGGATGGAACCTTGTAGGGTAGGCAAGGCAGGTTGTATGACATGTGTGAGTTCCGGCACCTTTTTCTTTTACAAAAAAAGCACTGTCTACACCTAAAGAATAGGCACCGGAATGGCAAGCCTTGTTAGCTGGTGCTGAATCCCCCTTCCCTGGACAATTCCCCCAGGACTCTATTCAGAATTTGGATGGGGCTTGAAGTGGCTGGAACAGACCACTCAAGACAGCTGGTAACATTCAACTGATTTATTAAGACAGAGAGCGAAAAGGTACAGGAGCACTAGGCTATTTATAGTCTGGCGCCGGTCGTACGGTCCAATCACGAGCCGCCCTTCTTCCCGCTTTACTTCTCTTCCAATCAGCTCTGCGGCTCGTTTGACAGTTCTGCTCCTCGTGCGGCGGCTTGGTTGTTTTGACAGCCGCGAGCTGTCAACTTGTGCGCATGCGCCAGTCCGGAGTTTTGACAGCTGTCAAAACTCCCTCGTGTTCCGCTGTCAACGATTTACCTCATGTTCCGCTGATAATGTTAAACCTTATGAATCAATAATGTTAACACATAAACTGCATAACTGAACTATCCACATATAATACACCCCTTACCCCTCCCCTGGATGGTTTCCGCCCCCGTGTGTTTGTTTGTCGCTCCCTGCCCATTCATAGTCTTGCAAATACGTTGGTGGTTTCCTCGATCGGCTGGACCGTCGTGGGAGAGCCTCGTCTTCGAGAACTCCTTCCTCCTGCGGTTGTGGCTGTGCTTCTTCGGATGGCGGAACGCTAGGTATAAAGGGGGTTAAAAGGGGTTGTTGTGATGGTGGGGGTGTGTTTTGTGGTCTGCGGATTCTTATTTGATCTAGGTGTCGTCGTAATTGGCCGTGTGTGTCAGAGTGGATTAAGTATGAGACAGGTCCGGTTTGCTTTATTATGACGCCTTGGATCCATTTTTGGTTGTTGGTGTAATTCCTAGCCCAGATAGCTTGGCCTGGCAGAAAGGTTTGTGGCACGGATGTAGGAGGTTGTGGTTCATTCGGAGTTCTATCTGGGTGCAGTCTGTCTAATCTTGTTATTAGCCTCCTGCCCCATCGAAGTTCAGCTGGTGATTTGCCAGTGGTGGTGCCGGGTGTCGTGTGTTGGGCTAGGAGGAATTGGCTGAGGCGTCGGTGCCAGTTCCCTTTTATGAATTTATTAAGTGCCTCTTTTGTTGACCTCACCATTATTTCTGCCATGCCATTTGTCGACGGGTGGAAGGGTGCTGACGTCACCAGTCTAATACAGTTCCTCGAAGCGAACATCTGAAATTCACGAGAGGTGAATTGTGGGCCGTTATCCGAAACTATGACGTCTGGGAGGCCATGTGTTGCAAAAACTTTTCTAAGTGCTTGTATAGTGGAGTATGTTGTTATTTTATTTAGGGGTATCACCTCGAGCCATTTAGAAAAGCTATCTACAATTATTAAGAAATTTTGCCCTCGTATTGGTCCCGCAAAATCTAGGTGGATACGGGACCATGGGTTTTTTGTTGTCTCCCACTTATGGATTGGAGCATGGGGTGGTTCGCTTCTTGTTAGTTGGCAAGTATAACATCCCCCTACATGTTTTTCTATGTCTTTATCAATTCCTGGCCACCATACATAGCTTCTTGCAAGTAACTTCATTTTTACCATTCCAGGGTGCCCTTCGTGTAATGTTTGTAATGTTTGTGGTATATTTGTGTGTGGTATCACTACTCTATTTCCCCATAGAAGACAGCCTAAATGGGAGGTTAGTTCTGCTTGTCTGGTGAAAAAGGGGCGAAATGTTTCTGCTGGGCTTGTGTGTGGCCATCCAGTTGTGACCCATTGCAGAACCCTGCTGAGAGTTGAATCCTTCGCGGTGTTATCAGCAATGATTTTTGCTGTGAGGGGGAATTCTGGTAATTCCTCGATGGCCATAATGTTGCTCGCAGGGGCTGGGTCTGGGTCGTGGCAACGTATAGGGAGTCTGCTTAGGCAATCTGCATGCCCTAGTTCCTTGCCTGGTTTGTATATTAGTTTGTAGGAGTAAGCTGATAGAAAGGTTGACCAGCGTAGGATTCTAGGGGACAATATTTGCGGGGTCGTTTTGTCCCAAGTAAATATGCCTAATAGGGGCTTGTGGTCTGTGAAGATAGTGAACTGTCTGCCATACAGATAGTCGTGAAATTTTTTAACCCCGGCAACGATGGCCAGGGCCTCTCTGTCAATTTGAGCGTAGTTCCTTTCTGTTTTAGTCAGAGTCCGAGAGTAAAATGCAATGGGTCTTTGGGTGTCGTCCTGGTCCAGGTGACTCAAGACTGCCCCAATCCCGTATGGAGATGCATCGCAAGCGATGCAGACGGGGGTGTCCTCCTGGAATAGTGTGATAGTGGAACTTTTACAAATGATGTTCTTGAGTGACTGAAAACTGTTTTCATGCACTCTTGTCCAGGTCCAGGATTTGCCCTTGTCTAAAAGCCTATGAAGTGGCTCTGCAATAGTAGCCTTGTGGGGGAGGAAGGCGTGGTAAAAATTTAATAATCCCAAAAACGCCTGAAGTTCCTGTTTGTTTTTGGGGCTGGGGGCTGCTTGGATGGCTTTTAGCTTGTCGTTTGTCGGGTGAATGCCCTGGGCGTCAATCTTATACCCGAGGAATTCCGTAGAGGGAACTCCTATAGAGCACTTCTCTCTTTTTAGTTTAAATCCGGCCGTTCGGAATCGCTCTAGCACAGCTGACAGTCTGTCAGCTAGGATGGCTTCTGTTTCTCCGGCGATAAGTACATCGTCGAAGTAAGGGGAGACCCCGGGGATTCCCTTTAATGTTTTTTCCATAATACTTTGGAAAATGCCTGGGGCGGTCGAAATGCCAAATTGTAGTCTTGTCACTTTAAATGCTCCGCGGTGAGTGACGATTGTCTGGGCTGCCGCGGTGTCATCTGTCACCGGCAACTGCAAATACGCCTGCGTGAGATCTAATTTCGCAAAAATGGCGCCTGAGCGAATAGAAGCCAGGACGTCCCTAACTGCTGGAATGGGGTAAGAGTGGGCATTAAGTGCTAAGTTGAGTGTCCCCTTATAATCTGCGCATATTCTAATTTGGCCATTTGGTTTCAGTGGTGTTACTATGGGGGTTTCCCAACTGCCCCCGTCAGTAGGTTCTAAAACTCCAAGTTTGACAAGGCGTTCCAGTTCGTCCTCAATTTTTTGTTTGAGGGCAAAGGGGACCCGCCTGGCCCTGATTTTAATAGGCTGTATGGCGGGGTTTAAGTTAAGGGCGATGGGAGGTCCTGTGTATTTGCCTAAGGAACCATCAAAGACGTCTGCAAACTTCCTGCAGACAGTCTCAAGGGTTGATGTCTGAATGGCGCTGACGCCTGTGAGGGCAATTCCTAAAGGGCTAAACCAGTTTAACCCTATCAGATTAGTGCGATCCCCCTGGGTGACTAATACTTCTAGTGGTCCCTTGAACTTCTTGTATTCTACCCAGAGCTTAGCCCTCCCCTTGAGTTGAATTGGTGTCTTCTGGTAGTCAGCTAATTGAACTTGAGGGTTTTTTAATGGTATTGTTTTTTTACTGCGCTCACAAATTTCTCTATACGTTCTAGACGAAATTAAGGTTACAGCTGAACCTGAATCCACCTCCATGTCGCAATAGACTCCCTGTAATTTAGTTTTAATTTTTACCTTAGGGCTTAAACTGTGTACTCCCTCCACTGTCTTCACTAACCCCTCTGAGGGCTTTCCCTTACTGGCTCGGTGGTTTGTCGTACCTGGGGAAGCAGCCTCTACTTCATGCAGGTTGTCGCGGGGACGGCCTCGGCAGACGGGTTTAATGTGGCCGGTCTTGCCACAATTATGACATTTAGCGCTCCGGAAACGGCAATTTGCCCGGGCATGGTTTCCGCCGCAGCTGGCACAGGCGTTTCGTTGTTCCCTTTGGGCTGAGGTGAAATTTCTTGGACTGGGACGGTCGTTGTTGTCGCTCCGTCTACCTTGCCTTCTTTCCATTCGGCGTTGTAATGCATCGGTGTCAGTTAGATCGATGGACTCTTCGTCGCTGAGACACGCTTCGTCCTGATGGACGCTGCTTTGGGGTTCCATTGCCGTTCGGTTGGAGGGCTTCTTGTGGTTATCTTCATACGCCAAAATCTCACGGGAGACCTGGGCGAGGGTCATCTCTGGCTTTGACGTGATTTTCTTCTTGAGACGTTCGTCCCTCAGCCCAATGACCACCTGGTCCCGAATCCGGTCCTCTAAGTCGGGGAAGTTGCAGCTTCGCGCAGCGTGCCGGACTCCCGCGATGAAATCATTTGCTGGTTCATCCGGCCGCTGCCTTCGTTGGGCGAACTGTACCCGCCAGTACAGTTCTGAACGGGCCGGCATGTAGTGCTTGCTGAGCCGGTCTACGAGTTCTGAGTATGGAACTTCAGTGATCGGTACCGGGCTGAATAGTCCGACAGCAGCATCGTAGACGGGCGGACCGCTGATGTACAGTAGTGCGGCTGCCTTGGCTCTGTCATCAGTTATTTTGCTGACGAGGAGGAATCCCTCTACCTGCCCCAGATGCGACTCCCATCGCTCGGGGTGGTGAGTGTCAAACTCCCTCACTCGTCCGAAATTTGCCATGCTGTCTGGCTCGGTGGTCCGCTTCGCTGGGGAGTTAAAACTCCCAGTGACTCGCTCTATCGGCTGAGGATTCCCCTAGCCGTGACTTCAGCTCTGGAAGCGGATCCCACCTTCGTCGCCAGTGAAGTGGCTGGAACAGACCACTCAAGACAGCTGGTAACATTCAACTGATTTATTAAGACAGAGAGCGAAAAGGTACAGGAGCACTAGGCTATTTATAGTCTGGCGCCGGTCGTACGGTCCAATCACGAGCCGCCCTTCTTCCCGCTTTACTTCTCTTCCAATCAGCTCTGCGGCTCGTTTGACAGTTCTGCTCCTCGTGCGGCGGCTTGGTTGTTTTGACAGCCGCGAGCTGTCAACTTGTGCGCATGCGCCAGTCCGGAGTTTTGACAGCTGTCAAAACTCCCTCGTGTTCCGCTGTCAACGATTTACCTCATGTTCCGCTGATAATGTTAAACCTTATGAATCAATAATGTTAACACATAAACTGCATAACTGAACTATCCACATATAATACAGGGCTCCCCTCCTTTTAGAGAAAGCTAATTTTGTATGTGATGACACCTCAAGCCATTGCAACAACCCTACAACTTCCCTTTGTATAAATCAAATTTCCTGATGAACTGCAAAAGATGATCCCCTCTCCATTATAACCTGGAATATAGTGGGTTGGACTGTGCCATCAAAAGACCAACTGTTTTTTTACTATATTTCACAATTTGACATTCTCTTTTTTACAGGAAACCTGGGCCTCCGCAGAGATACAGTTAAATGGATACTGGGTTAACTCTATCCCAGCAGTCCCAAGCAAGGTGGGTGGGAGAGCTAAAGGGGGCATTGTGACACTAGTGAATACATCCTTGCATTTTAAATGTGTATCACTGCCACCTCTTCAACCATGGGTTGTGACTACCATACCCGTATTTAAACAGATGAAAATTTTGCTTTTTAATACAGTATCTACATTCCTCCACTCAATAAGAATAATTTGATCAACAAGTTTTGGGATGATATATAAGATTTTATCCTGGGCTGCTTAGACAAACACCCTACAGTAGCAATAATTATTGGAGGGGGACTTAAATGCTAGGATGGGCCCAAATGATCAAGCATTATTTAATCAATTTAAGTTCATTATGATGAGAATGTACCAGGAGAACCCCTGCATTCCAGACAATTTAAAGACATCAAGGCAAATCGGGCAGGTCTGTGTGTAAGACAGATAACTGTACGTTTGGACCTTTGTATCCTTAATGGTTTCACATGGGATGATTACCAAGCAGACTATACGTATTGGGGAGCAGGAAGAAAATCCACAGTTGATTATTGGATAATATCATGCGACCTCCTGAAATTCTTGCAGAAGATGGAGGTTGACTCACAATTGGAAAACTTTCACAATCCACTAATCCTTACTCTTACCGTACATTACACCAGAAATTGTTAAGGGTGGGCTCAACCTACCTACCCAGGTTAGAGAACCAAAATACCCAGGTAAAAATTAAATGGACTGAGAAAAATGCAAAGAAAGTTACTAAATGGATGTCAGCTCCAGAAACTATAGAACTAAGTACATCTCTACTAAGGAATAAGTTTGAAGGATCATACTTACAGGGGTTTGAAACTTTAATTTTAAATTTGAAATCAGTTCTCACTAACAGAATATTAGCTCACTCCAAAAAGCCAGTTTTAAAGAATAAAAAATGGTTTGATAGGGATTGCGTGCAACTAAAAAATATATATAACAAGGAGTACAGAAAAAGTAAAAATGCCCCTTCTGAGGATCACACTCACTATTTAAAGCAGCTGAAGGCACAATATAAGACGCTTCTAAAAGAAAAGAAAAGTGCAGCCCTGAAGGAGTCTTGGCACAGACTAATTGCATCAATCGGGACAAAAAATACATCCCTTTTTTGGCACATCACCAGAGGATTGGAGAAATCCCCCCTACCTCCAACTAACTAGGTACCCATACATGCCTGGGAAGAATATTTTAGAGAGAGATATGCAGACCCCGATCATGTAACTAAGGAGAGCCAAATTAGTTTGGACCAAATCCCTTACTGGTCCCCTGTTATACCAGAAGAGATATCTCGGTTGATTGGAGCCCTCAAGGCTAATAAGGCACCTGGTGCTGACAATGTCCTGCCAGAAATAATAAAAAATAATGCTAGTTGGTGGGCTCCACTTTTAGCATTTCTGTTTACATTTATAGATAGAACAGACCATATGCCAAGAGATTGGGGATTAGCAATTATCATACCAATTTATAAAAAAGGTAGTAGAAATGACCCAGACAATTATAGACCCATTAGTCTTCTGAGTGTTATTAGTAAACTGTATGCCAAACAGCTAAACTATAAACTGCAGGATTGGCTAATTTTGGGGGGATAATCAAAGATGAACAAGCCGGTTTTAGAGAAGGAAGATCTATAGTGGATCATATCTTGGTACTTCATCATCTAGTACAAAAATACATGTATAAAAAAAAATCTTCGCTTTTCATGGCCTTCCTTGATTTTAAGCAAGCCTTCGATTCAATATCTAGGAACACCCTCTGGGAGAAATTAAAATATACTACTATCGATAAACGCCTCCTTTTCCTCATACAAAAATTGTATGCCAATTGTGTTATATATGTAAACAATCCTTTAATTAATGTGTATATATGTTAACAATACAAATAATACTGCATCATCAAGGTGTATAAACATAAAGCCAGCTGACAGGAAAACACGCGGGAACTTTGACAGCTGTCAAAGTTCCCCGCACAGCACAGGCGCCACCACTGACAGCTCGCGGCTGTCAAACTCCGGACCATGAGGAAGCCTGAGCTGTCAAGCGTCCACCGCACAGCGCAGGCGCAACCTCTGACAGCTTGCCACGCGGAAGCCGGAGCTGTCAACAGAAGACAACGCGGATTGGTCCCTGCCTGACACGGCGCCAAAAGAAACACCTCTGATTGGTCCTCGCTACCAGCTGCCGGCTATAAAAGCCGGACAAGTTATTCTATGTTTGCCTTTGTTTTTAATAAACCTGTTGTTAACTAGCCTGTCGTCCCGAGTGGTCCTTCGGCTACTTCACTGGCGACGAGGGTGGGATCGCTCCGGAGCTGAAGTCACGGCCGTGGAAGAGAGTTCCCGGCAAGAGCTGTCACGGAAGTTTTCACTTCCAGCGGAGCAACCCAGGACCGGATGACATGGCTAACTTCGGCCGTGTGAGGGAGTTTGATACCCGCCATCCCGAGAGATGGCAATCACACCTCGGCCAAGTCGAGGGATTCCTCCTCGTCAGTAAAATCACTGACGACCGAGCAAAGGCCGCAGCTCTGCTGTACATCAGCGGACCCCCGGTGTATGATGCAGCCGTCGGTTTGTTCAGCCCGGTGCCCATCACTGAAGTCTCCTACGCGGACCTAGTGGACCAGCTGAACAAGTACTACATGCCGGCTCGTTCAGAACTGTACTGGCGGGTACAATTCGCACAAAAGAAACAACGGCAGGACGAGCCCGCCAATGAGTTCATCGCTGGGGTCAGACACGCCGCACGGAACTGCTGTTTTCCTGACCTGGAAGACCGCATCAGAGACCAGGTGGTGATCGGTCTGAGGGACGAGAGGCTACAGAAGAAACTAACGTCCAAACCCGACATGAACCTGGCAGAGCTGACCAGAGAGATCATGGCATACGAACACAGCCACAAGAAGAAGCCGACGAACACGACCCCAGAGACCCCTGCGACCGTCTACCAAGAAAGCGCGACCTTCAGCAACAGCGGAGAGTCGGTGGACTTCACCGATGGAGAAGCCCTACAGCGCAGAATGGAGCACCGGCAGCCAAGGAGAGGCAACACGTCGGACCGCCGTGGGTCCAGGAACCCCCCACCGCCACCACCGCGTTACGAGCAACGAGCCGCCTGTGCCAGCTGTGGGGGCAACCATGCCCGAGGAAGCTGCCGTTTTAGGAACGCGAAATGCCACAACTGCGGGAAGACGGGTCACATCAAGCCGGTGTGCCGCAGCAAGGGCCGGGACAACATCAATGAGGTGGAGGCAAATTCCCCAGGTAGGCCGGCTGCCCAGGCCAGCAGGGAAACCCCACCAGGGCCCCTGGTAGAGACAATAGACAGGGTAAACAGCATAAGCTCCAAGGTTAAGGTTTGGGTCAAAATTCAGGGGGTGCCTTGCCACATGGAAGTAGATTCAGGGTCAGCAGTCTCCTTAATTTCGTTGACAACCTATCAGGAGATCTGTCAGAAAGGCCGAGGTCAAATTCCTCTGAAACAAACTCAGGTACACCTAGCGGACTTCCAGAAAACCCCCATTCCATTGGAAGGGAAAGCCAAGGTCGTGGTGCAGTACAAGGGGTTCAAGGGTCCCCTGGAGGTTTTAGTCACGCCAGGGAACCGTACCAACTTGATAGGGCTAAACTGGTTCAGTTCACTAGGCATCGCCCTAACGGGGGTTAACACCATTCAAGCACCCAGCCTAGAAGCCGTTTGCGATAAGTACGCCGACGTTTTCGATGGAACTTTAGGAAAATATACGGGTCCCCCCATTTCCTTGCAGTTAAACCCAGCAATCCAACCAATTAAAATAAGAGCCAGGAGGGTACCCTTTGCCCTCAAAGAAAAAATTGAAAACGAACTTGATCGCCTCGTAGGACTAGGGGTGCTGGAGCCAACAGAAGGGGGAACCTGGGAGACCCCTATTGTCACCCCAATCAAACCTAATGGTGAAGTGAGAGTGTGCGCTGATTATAAGGCGACAGTCAACCTAGCCCTCAGCCCCCATGCTTACCCAGTGCCAGCGGTAAGGGACGTATTTGCTTCCATCCGCTCTGGCGCCCTTTTCGCCAAGCTTGATCTCACGCAGGCGTATTTGCAACTGCCTGTCACTGATGACACCGCGGAGGCCCAGACAATTGTCACCCACCGCGGTGCCTTTAAGGTAAAGAGGCTCCAATTTGGCATATCTGCGGCCCCGGGTATATTTCAGGGTATCATGGAGAAGACCCTGAAAGGAATACCCGGGGTCTGCCCCTATTTCGACGATGTTCTCATCGCCGGAGAAAACGAAGCGAACTTAGCTGACAGGCTGTCAGCTGTGCTGAGCCGGCTCAGAGAAGCCGGCCTCAAACTTAAGCGGGAAAAGTGCTCTATTGGAGTCACATCCACTGAATTCCTAGGGTACAAAATAGACAGCCAGGGCATCCACCCCACCTCTGAAAAACTTCAGGCTATCCAGACCGCACCCAGCCCTAGAAATAAGCAAGAGCTTCAATCCTTTCTAGGACTGTTAAACTTTTACCACGCCTTCATCCCCCATAAAGCCACTATTGCGGAGCCCCTGCACAGGCTCCTAGACAAGGGTACAACTTGGTCCTGGACCAAAGAACATGAGAATAGCTTCCAATCGTTAAAAAAGATTATCTGCCACAGTTCAACTATCACCCTTTTCAGAGAGGACACCCCAATATGCATCGCTTGCGATGCCTCGCCCTATGGAATCGGGGCTGTCTTAAGTCACCTATTCAAGGACGGTACACAAAGACCCATAGCCTTCTATTCACGCACCCTGACCAAAGCTGAAAGAAACTATGCACAAATTGACAGGGAAGCCCTAGCGATAGTAGCAGGGGTCAAAAAATTTCACGATTACCTGTATGGAAGACCATTTACTATATTTACGGATCACAAACCCCTGCTAGGCATATTCACTTGGAATAAAACTACTCCACAAATTCTCTCACCGAGAATTTTAAGATGGTCAACATTCTTAGCAGCCTATTCCTATCAGCTAATACATAAACCAGGTAAGGAATTGGGACATGCTGACTGCCTCAGCAGACTGCCCATACAAACCAGGGACTCAGACCCAGCCCCAGCCAGCCAGATTTTAGCAATCTCCCAACTACCAGAATGCCCCCTGACTGCAAACATTATAGCTAATAATTCAGCCAAAGATAAGATACTCGCCAGAGTCCTCAAGTGGGCCACAACAGGGTGGCCAGCTCAAAACCCACAACCCCAATTCCAACCTTATTATAACAGAAAAAATGAGATCTCAACACATAGAGGATGCCTGCTGTGGGGAAATAGGGTCATCATACCAGAGAAAAACATAGACCAAACATTACACATTTTACATGAAGGACACCCTGGAATTGTAAAAATGAAGGTGATGGCTAGAAGTTATGTGTGGTGGCCAGGCATAGATAAACAAATAGAAAAGTATGTGGGTGGGTGTTATACCTGTCAAGAGACCAGAAATGAACCACCCCAAGCACCAATCCATAAATGGGAGACTACAAGGAACCCTTGGTCACGTATACATATAGATTTTGCAGGACCTACCCAGGGCCAAAGTTTCTTAATTGTAGTGGACAGCTATTCAAAATGGCTGGAAGTCACACCCCTTAGAAAAACAACATCCGAAGCCACTATTCAAGCCTTACGAAAAATATTCGCGACACATGGCCTACCTGACACCATAGTTTCCGACAACGGACCTCAATTCACCTCTCGTGAATTTCAGATCTTCGCTATGAAGAATTGTATTAGGCTGGTCACGTCGGCGCCGTTCCACCCATCGTCGAACGGAATGGCTGAAATTATGGTACGATCCACAAAAGAAGCGTTGAAAAAAGTCGTTAAAGGAAATTGGCAGAGGCGACTCAGCCAGTTCCTCTTATCACAACACACAACTCCATGCGCTACAACCGGCAAATCCCCAGCGGAATTAAGATGGGGGAGGAGGCTAATAACACGTCTTGACAGACTGCACCCTGACACATACCCAGAAGAAAAACAGCACCCCCACCCCGCCCGCACACTTAACCCAGGTCAATTGATTTGGGCACGATCATACACAGATAAAACCAAGTGGGTCCAAGGGACAGTAATAAAACAAACAGGGCCCATCTCATACCTTATAGCTACGCAGGCACAGGGCAACATCCGCCGCCATATTGACCAGCTCAGACCCAGACAACCACCATACAATTCTGAGCGACCAACCAGTGCCGACATACAACCCCCACCGGAAATGATACCTATCCCAAACCAGGAAGAGGAACACCAAAATGAAGAACCAGAACCAGACCACCCTCCACCCCTTCGCCGCTCAACCAGAAATCGAAAACCACCCACCTACCTAAAAGACTATCAGTGGGCAGGTTCAAACATCCAAGAGGGAAGAAATGCACCAGGGGAGGGGTAAGGGGTGTGTTATATATGTAAACAATCCTTTAATTAATGTGTATATATGTTAACAATACAAATAATACTGCATCATCAAGGTGTATAAACATAAAGCCAGCTGACAGGAAAACACGCGGGAACTTTGACAGCTGTCAAAGTTCCCCGCACAGCGCAGGCGCCACCACTGACAGCTCGCGGCTGTCAAACTCCGGACCATGAGGAAGCCTGAGCTGTCAAGCGTCCACCGCACAGCGCAGGCGCAACCTCTGACAGCTCGCCACGCGGAAGCCGGAGCTGTCAACAGAAGACAACGCGGATTGGTCCCTGCCTGACACGGCGCCAAAAGAAACACCTCTGATTGGTCCTCGCTACCAGCTGCCGGCTATAAAAGCCGGACAAGTTATTCTATGTTTGCCTTTGTTTTTAATAAACCTGTTGTTAACTAGCCTGTCGTCCCGAGTGGTCCTTCGGCTACTTCACCAATTCCACCTTGAAAGTGAGGTGTAATCCCCATGGGACTTTAACCAGCCCAGTAAGGGTACAAAAAGGGGTACGGCAGGGTTGAATCCTCTCCCCCTCCCTTTTTAACTTCTATGTCAACCCCCTGATCGATCTCTTACAGAACCCTGATCTGCATCCCCCTAACCTAGCACAACGCAAAATCCTGATTCTCCTATATACCAATGCTGCTGCTATTATCTCACAAACTCCTGTAGGACTGAAGAGAGCAATTAGGGTTCCAAGAAGAACTAAATAGGTTGCCTCTCCACAGTAGGGATAGAATCAAACAGGGTGTGTGGGAATCGGCAAGATATCTAAATGATCTGACCTTCCCAAAACAAAGAATAGCTTTCTTCAGAGCCAGATTTAACATTCTCCCCTCAGCACTCCTCCAAGGCAGGTATAAGAGAACACCAATAGCAGAACATATTCTATACATGTTATTCAGAAACAACTAAAGTATACATATCTATATGTAGTAAAGGAGAAGTTGAAAACATCTGTTTTATTGTACTGTTTTATTGTACTGTGAGATATACTGAGGCTATAGGTCAGCATACATTCTCCCCTTGTTAGAGAGATTGCCAGGGAGGGCAGACAATTTTTATGTAGGCTTTCTCCTCCAGGACTCAAACCCTTCTACCATGCATGCAGTGGCAAAATTCTGTGTTAATACAATGGCCACAAGAAAAAAATTGGTTACATAATTATAGTTGTCAACTTGTGCAATTTTTGGAATATATCTCTAATAATTTTTGGAACATTATATTTACTCACAAACTTATCAGCTTCACGTAAACTAGGGAGTGACCCTAACATTTTGAGAACATGCATTTTCTTAACAGGGATGTTATTACTTACTATTATTGTAAGTGCTATTTTTTAACATATTGTAAAGGGTGTTGTCTATTGCTGGTCTATGACCATAATAAAGTTACAGTATATTCATTTGTTCGTTCGTTCGTTCGTTCATTCATTCATTCATTCTGGAGTTTAAACAGACAAAATAGTTAACTAACAATAACAGTTTCCAAGTATTTTACACAAATACATAACATCTATTTTAAATTAACATTCTATACATGTTATTCAGAAACAACTAAAGTATACAATGACAGTTAATGTTGACAATCAATGCTATTAAGAAAATAAGCATTGTGGTGTTTAATGAAATTTAAGAATTTAGGAAAGTATGCTCCTTTTCTTTGTACAATCATTCTCAGTATATGAATTCATCCAGTTGTCTGATGTTTTTAATTTTTGTTCTCAAAGTAACTTCATTCAGTTTCAGGCTGCATTGCCTGGCAGAATTTGAACTAGGAATCTGGATTCCTAAGGCTAGGAACAAATATAGACTGTATTAGAATCTGTAAAATCCTTGAAGCACAGAAGGAATCACGAAATGATTAATTTTCAAAGAATACTATGCAGGGAACCTGTTTTGTACTGGCTAGGCCCATGGATCCTATACTGACTCCTCAGACTGGAGCAGAAAAACATCAAGGTTATTGTAATGTATTGGCCACAACTGTTTAAATCACTCGCTTAATGTCTGACCTTACTTGCTGTATTGCTTAACGGTTTCTGTTACTGCAAGCCAGACTGGCTGTCTCCAAGCTGATAATTAGGTTTGGGGTGGGAAACTGTTACTTTAAGTTTAAACCTATTGGTTGCCGCCTAGAGGCCAACCATATAAATAGCTGTGCAGCAGCCATTAGGGCTGCTTCTGTTCTGAGTTAATAAACTTGTTTGTTGTTTCAACATTTCTGCCCTGTTCAATGCCTAATGAACTGAAGATATAACAGTGGCAATGAAGGTGGGATATGCTGCTTCATGGTGAGAGTCTGAAGTCATTAGGGGGTAAGGCCAGCACAGAGCCTGGAAGGAACTACGTTCCCCCCCTTGGTCTGCCAGAAAGACATTCTGGAGACCACCTCGCTCTTAGGATCCATACTAGGGCCTACAGAGAAGCCAGCAGCACATAGGCATTATGAGCAAGAAGCAACTCACCATGGCGAAGGTTGGAAAACTCAAAGAATTCAATGACACACATCTGGAGAGATGGGGGTCCTACATTTCCCATGTTGAAAATTACCTCCCCACCAACCAGGTCAGCAAAGATGGGTTGAAGGCTGTGACACTCCTCTGCATCTGCGGCCTCGCCACTTTCGACATTGCAGAGAACCTGGTCACCCCGGTGCTGCTCGAGTCGGTCACCTACGCGGACTTGAAGAAACAGCTCCAAGACCACTTCATGCCTAAATTATCCATCACAGCATGGAGGCATGCCTTTGAGCAGCACGAGCAACAGCCAGCAAGTCAGCAACAGAATTCATGGCTGCTCTTCGGCAAGCATCTCGACTTTGCAATTTCACGGACTTGGAGGAAAGACTAAGGGACTGTTCAGTCTGTGGGCTAAGAAATTGAGAGCTCCAGCAAAAAGTCTTCACAAAGGAGACTCTCTCACTACAGGAGGCCTTGAAGGAGGTCATGGTGGACGACCAAGGTTCCTTTATTCATGAACTCCAAAGTAAATGCAAAGTCAGCGTTGGAAACCACATGCCCCAATGCCTGCTTTATGCCGATACACGTCTTTGCCCCACCCTTCCCAAACCAAGCCAGCATCCAGTTGGCGCCTATTAAACCCCTGATTCACAAACCAGGCAAAGAAATGGGCCATGCAGATGGCCTTAGCAGGTTGCCCCTGCCACACATGGAGCCAGATCCAGCTCTGGCTGCACGCATCGTGGCTATCCAGGATTTGCCAGAGTCTCCCCTTCACGATGGGGACGTAGCTCCTGAGACAGCAGCTGACAAAATGCTTAGCCGTGTGTTGAATTGGGTGCACACAAGATGGTTGAACAAATGTCCAGGGCCAGAATTTTAGAGTTTCTTCATGAGGAAAGATGAGCTTTCAGCTCATAAATGGTGCATTCTTTGGGGGAGTCGCGTCATAGTCCCAAGCTCTTTAAGGCCCAGGGTTTTAGAGTCTTTGCACGAAGGACATCTGGGAATAGTCCGGATGAAGGCACTTGTGAGGAGCTACCTTTGGTGGCCAGGGCTAGATAAAGCTATTGAGGCCCAAGTACATGGTTGCTACACATGCCAGCAATCCAGACTGGAGATGCTGCAAGCCCCTGTCTACTGATGGGAGGACACACACACACACACACCATGGTCAAGAATCCACATTGATTTTGCCAGGCCCTTTCAGGGACAGCTGTTTTTAATAGTGGTGGATAGCCACTCCAAATGGTTAGATGTCACACCAGTTCCTACTATGACTACTGCCAGGACCATCCAGGAACTGCGCAGAATCTTTGCAACACATGGGCTACCAGACATGTTAGTCTCAGACAGTGGGGCTCAGTTTACCACTGTGGAATTTCAGTCCTTCCTCAGGGCTAATCTAATAAGGCACACCACTTCGGCTCCCTTTCACCCGGTCTTGAACGGCGAAGTGGAACACATGGTCAGCACAACCAAGGAATCAGTGAAACGGATCATCACAGGAGATTGGCACCACAGATCGGCAGATTTTCTACTCTGTCAATGCACAACTCCCTGCATTGCCACGGGCAGAAGCCCAGCCGAACTGAGATGGGGCCAACGTTTGATCACTAAGCTGGACAGGCTACACCCCAACCAAGTTGCCTCGGACACTGCACAGCCAAGGGCACCATGAAGTTTGCAAGTTGGTGACTGGGTTGGGACCCAGAATTATGGGCAAGGGGCTTTGTGGGTGGCAGCCATGGTTGTTAAGGTGTCAGGACCACTCTCTTATGAGGTGGTCCTGGAAGATGTGTGAGTCATTCGCCAGCACATTGACCAGCTGCTTTGGAGGCTAGCGAACCAGTCACTGGCTCAGGACTATCAAGAGGGCTGCATGCAATGGCCATGCGACAACAGCCTGACAGAGGAGCTTGCATGCTCCGACAGAACTCTGACTCAAGGAGACGGGGGAATGGCCATAGGAGAGTTCCCCTCGGACATACAGACTGTATCTGCTGAGCAAAACCAGCAAACTGCACTGAGTGCCGGCCCTGCAGACTTTGCTGCACAATTGGACTTTGGTTTGGGTCCACTGGGACAGGCCAGCCAAAGGGACTTGAGTCAACCTGACTCCACTGGGTCTCAGAGTCCTCGTCTACCCAGCCTGGCAGGCTAGCAGGTAGACCGGGAGATTCCTGCAATCTAGACGTTCAGAATGGTCAAGAAGGCTGCCTAAGTATCTACAAGACTATGTCAAGCATTTGATAGTTTGAGCTGTCTAGGGGGAAGGGGTGTAATGTATTGGCCACAACTGTTTAAATCACTTGCGTAATGTGTGACCTTACTTGTTGCATTGCTTAACGGTTTCTGTTACTGCAAGCCAGACTGGCTGTCTCCAAGCTGATAATTAGGTTTGGGGCGGGAAACTGTTACTTTAAACCTATTGGTTGCCGCCTAGAGGCCAACCATATAAATAGCTGTGCAGCAGCCATTAGGGCTGCTTCTGTTCTGAGTTGATAAACTTGTTTGCTGCTTCAACACTTCTGCCTCGTTCAATGCCTAACGAACCGAAGATATAAGTTAGCTCTACAATTAGGCAAAATGAGGCAATTGTTCTAGATAGCTTGATAGAGTAGCAGTTTTTTAGATATCTTTTAAATTTCCATTTCCACCTTTGAAACAGATAGTTAGTGATGAAGATGAAGATTATGAGGGTCTGTGTGTGTGAGAGAGAGAGAGAGAGAAAGAGAGAGAAAACACACACAGAGAGAGAATGCCACATGTCGTATCCTACACCTCTTAGTAAGTTAATTTAGTAAGGGAAATATACTATCTTATTTACATTTGAAGTGGTTTTTGTATGATATCGGTACTGTATTTGTCTCAAAATATCTTTGGTCAATTCTGGAAAATATTCTGTCTAGCTTAATAGCAATAGCACTTAGACTTATATACCGCTTCACGGTGTTTTACAGGCCTCTTTAAGTGGTTTGCAAAGTCAGCCCATTGCTCCCAACAATCTGGGTCCTCATTTTACCGACCTCAGAAGGAACTGCTGGCATGTATTATTGTACATTACCTGTACTAAAAAGAATCCTCATTCAAAAGCTTGTAGGGAAGGATTAAGACAAAAGAAAAGTATGGGGAATTGAAATTAGGATGCAGAAGACATGTTTACAACTTTCTTTTACGTTTTTAGTTCAACAGGAAATGGTTAGTAGGTGAAGGGAATAAGGCCATGCAAAGTGCATGGTTCCCTGGGTAGTCACAATTAGAATGACATCAAGAACCTCAAATACCATGTGCCACAACTAAAAATGCAGCAAAATATGTTCATCTGCATTCTAGATGTTGTAGATCCGGCATAATTGAGGAACATCAAGTTCATGAAGATTAATCTGGTCATATTAGCATGTTCAATCACAGTTCAAAATGGATGGTGAGGGTTCTAGAAATCAACAATTTTTCAGATACTTGAAGATTGATATCATCTCTATTATGTTATATTTTCTATATAGTATATGTACTGCAACTAGATTCATCAGCTGCTATACTGAAATTACAGCTAAATGATCTAAATATGCATAGCTTTAGAAAAGATTATTATTAAGAGACATATGGTATCTGAAAGGCTGTCACATAGTAGTAGAAAAATGGATATTATTTGTTCTTTTCATTTCTTTAAGGCAGGGGTAGGCAATCTTGGCTGGTTCGGGAATTCTGGGAGTTGAAGTCCATGAGTCAAGGTTGCCTAACCCTGGTCTAAGGCAATGTAACTGGATGCAATGTGAAGAAGATGTAGGACAGCTGAATTTCTCCCTCTCTGGTTATTTCTCCATATGGGGAGGCAGTACTCAGTATTGCCATCTTTTTATTGGCCAATCCACTTTGAGTGACAGTTCCATCACCCAGTCATCATATCCTCATTAACTATTTTTGAAGTAGGACTTTCAAGTAATTGTGCTTGCTGAATTCAATATATTGCTCCAAAGCTACATCATGAGTCATATAGTAAAGAGAAGATACTTTTTATTTGCCTTAAGTAGGGCAAATCAAGCTAAGAGATTGTGTTGAAAAACTGAGTAAGGGATAATGAAATTGTTAACCTGGATTTTTTTTAACAAAGTCAGATGTCAAAATGTACTAAATAATGAACAAAGCATCAAAGACAACAGATACCCCTATTTTCTGCTTCTCCCAAGGGAGATAGGTAAAGAAGATTTGATATCTTAAAAAAAACTGCACCAAAAGGGCAGAAATGAAGGAATAGTTCAAACTTACATGTTTTAAATTAAACTGGCTTAAAATAAACACTGGTAGCAAATAAGGCCTGCAACTGAAAAGAAACACAAACTTTTTAGAATATTCCTGGTTTAGTCACAAGGACACCATACTCATGTTCTGGACCCAAAAGGTGTTTGCTATCTGTTACTAATTGAGAAATAGCGGTTATCACAGTACCCAATGATGCCCTTGCTTAAGTTCTTCCTGGAAAAATGAAGTAACTGAGACCAGTTGCACCTTTCTTATTTATACATAAATAGCGCAGCTTGCGTTTTACATGTTGATTGTCTCATGCATCTTTCCCATCTTTTAAAGTAACAGTAAAAATTGGCCAACTTTGAACATTCTTAAAATTCAACATACCCTTTTTTTGATCTTTTAATGCCATTTTGTTCTTGTTTTTTTCCCACGTTTCTGTTCCTTTCTTGGGTACACTGTTTTGTTATAGCTAAGAAATAGTGGTTAAAAGATTTCCACAGATGAAAGTTGAAACACACCTCCCAACTGTGAGGGGGGAAGGAAGACAGACTGTGTGATGTGATCATTCTTTCCATGTTTATAAGCTACAGCTTTTCTTTCAGACAGCAACGTTCATCTGGCAGCTATTTCTGAGTTAATGAAAAAAAAAGTCCTGTTCAAATTCCAAATGGATCATGTGACAAGTCCTTACATGGCTGAGCAGCCATAGTTGAGGAGAAAGGGGCTGAACTGAAGGAAGAATGTTGTTTACATGTATTATCACTCTGTAGTTCCTTCGAAATATACATGAATGTGTACAAAACTTCTCTTTTCTAATTGTTAAAGCAGCCACACTGTTTTCTAAGCTCCCTTGACTGTTTCACAAGTTGTTCCAGAATATTTCACTATATCTGTCAGCTGTTTCAGAAACAATTGAGAAGGGCTTCATGAAGTAGTTTTGAGACTAGGAAAAAATGCAACTACTTCAATGAATTTAAAATTTATTTAGCTTATGGCTTATTTTATTTTATTTTATTTATTTATTTTATTAAATTTATATACCGCCCTTTCCCGAAGGACTCAGGGCGGTTTACAGGGCATTTAAAACAACCAGTACAAAAGTTAAAAACAAATTAAAAAAAGATTAAATCATCCCTAAAATTAAAAACCCCAGTTAAAAATTCTCAGCCTGGGCTGGAGAGCTCAAAGAGCCAGGTCTTCAGGTCCTGGCGAAATGTGCGAAGGTCGGGGGCAGTCCTAAGCTCCACGGGCAGCTGGTTCCAGAGGGCAGGCGCACCCACAGAGAAGGCCCTTCCCCTGGGTGTTATCCGCCGACAGTCTTTTATCAGCGGCACCCTGAGAAGACCCTCCCTGTGGGAGCGCACTGGACGAAGGGAGCTTGATGCCGGCAGCAGGTGTTCCCTCAGATATCCCGGACCCAAGCCATTCAGGGCTTTATAGGTCATCAGCAGCACCTTGAATCTCACCCGGAGGGCAACCAGAAGCCAATGCAGCTCGCGGAGTAGAGGTGTTACATGGGAGTATCAGGAAACCCCCATCACAACTCGCGTGGCCGCATTCTGCACCAGCTGAAGCCTCCAAGTGGTCCTCAAGGGCAGCCCCATGTGGACTAGCAATATATATAGATATTTCATCTAGATTAATAAAGGTAAAGGTAAAGGTTCCCCCACAAATGCGTCCTAGTCATTTCCAATTCTAGGGGCCGATGCTCATCTCCGTTTCAAAGCCGAAGAGCCAGCGCTTGTCTGAGGATGTCTCCGTGGTCATGTGGCCGGCATGACTAGATGCCAAAGGCTCACGGAACGCTGTTACCTTCCCACCATAGTGGTCCCTATTTTTCTACTTGCATTTTTACGTGCTTTCAAACTGCTAGGTTGGCAGAAGCTGGGACGAGTAACAGATGCTCACTCTGTTGCGCGGCACTCGGGATTCGACCCACCAAACTGCCGACCTTCCAATCGACATAACAATGTCTAGGCCATCTAACCATCAATAAACCATCATTTGATATAATCCAGCATTTATATTTAAAAAAATAGATACTGAACCAATATATGCACTCAGCTTACAACGGTCACGATGTGAACTACAGTTTGATGTGGAACCTCATAGTCATACTGAAGGATACTATGTCCCATTTATGTAGGGAATCCTAGCAGGCATTGTGTGAGGTGTGAATCCTATACAGGATTGTCCATTGCTGACGTAGTAGTTTAAAGCCTGGCACCTTTTTTGTGGAGTCATTTATACATGTTCTTATGGCTGAGCATTCAGAAACCCATTTGGCTTTCCACTGGGAATCAATGTTAAAGTTGTTGGGCAGATGTTGTGCAAGTTCCAGTGGGGGCTTAGAGTCTTCTAGTTGATATATGAGGATGGTCAGCATGCACCGGTAGGAGTGAGGTGTTTATAAGTTTTCTGTATTCTGTCTCTAGTGCATCTTGCTTTCATAAAGCAAGCCCGCAAGTCAGAATGGTTTTAATTAATACCAGTGCTTTTTTTGTAAAAGAAAAAGGTGCCGGAACTCACACATGTCATACAACCCGCCTTGCCTACCCTACAAGGTTCCATCCAAAAAAGGTGCTGGAACTCCGTTCTGAGCGTTCTATGACAAAAAAAGCCCTGATTAATACGCTTATAACCTTCATGGTGTCATTGAGTCTGGCATCTAATTTACTAGTATGGCAGCTGTTAAGCCTTACAGGGGTACAGTATTCTTCTGCACAATAGACCAGCCCTAGTGCTGGTGACCTGCGGGTGGCAGCTGAAGGTCCCCATTTAGTTCCACATAATTTCTGCAGTATGTTGTTCCTAGTACTGATTTTTGCCACCATATTTTCTAGCTATATGTTGTAGGAGAGAGTTTAAAACTACAGTTTAAAATTGATAACATTGCATTTCACAATTTTTAAAGCACTTCATTTGAAGTACTTACACAAGTTGTTTATATAGCAGTAGCATTTAGATTTATATACAGTCCCATAGCATTTTACAGCAGTCTCTGAGTGAATTATAATGTAAGTATTATTTGCATATTGCCCCCAGCAATCTGGCTGCTCATTTTCATCAACCTTGAGGCCCATCAGGATCAAACTCTAAGCTGTGGGCAGTATTGCAATATTGCACTTTAATCACTGTGCCACTAGTAGTTAAATATTCCAAATAATCTCCCAATTATATTCATAATTCTTGGGACTATAGAAGGAAAAATTCTTATTAACTATTCAGGACAGCCATAGAATGATGGCTATGTAGTCTTGACCAGAGGTCACCAATCTTTCTCGGTTGGCAGACTGGAGGCAAAGGGAAGGGGAAGCATTTTAAATGTGTGCATGCATGCACACACAAGCTCACACGGGGCTGCAAGCACGAGTACAATGCAAACAGGGCAGCACTAGGACCCATGTGATACTTGCTAGCCCTGCCCCATTCTTGCATGGTGCAGCACCCTGTTTTCATGCCCCATGGCACGGTGTCCCATTTTTGCACCCCACAGCACAGCAGAATAACGTTTTCACACCTCATGACTTGGTGCCCTGTTTTTGCACCCTGAAGTGTGGCGGTGTCCCATTTTCATGCCCCATGCAGCGTTATCTTGTTTTTGCACCCTGTAGCATGTTGGTGGCCAATTTTTGCATCCCGCAGCTGCGGCACTAGCACAAGTGGGTGCATGTGCATGCACATGGGTGTGCACTGGCCAGCCTGTCGCATGACCTGGTGGCCAGCAGGCCAAGGCCCACTACTGGGCCCTGGCCCACAGGTTGAGGACCCCTGGTCTTGATGCTATCAGTTCTAGAAAAATCCAGTTCATATACAACATGAAGAACAGTATGCTGAAATATTGCTGCACATTAAACATATCAATTATGGGCTAGTGTTTCCCAGCTTGATATCCTTCAGATATGGCAGGACTACAGCTCCAAGAATTTTCAGCCTTTAGTGATCAATTTGGAAAGTACCAGCCAAAAGGCACGATCAGAACAAGACGGAGATGGAATCAGAGATGGAAGGCTACTGCTAAGCTTGTAAGCCGCCCTGAGTCTTCGGAGAAGGGCGGGATATAAATGGAATAAAAATAAAAATAAAAATAAATATGTTAAATACAACCAGACTTCATATACAAGTACCTTTGTTAAATGTCATTTAAGGACAATGTTAATAATATAGAATAAAAAAATGTTAAGTAGCTATTTAATGTTTGGTAGTATGTGACAGTAAGTTTATTTCTTGATAAGTTGAATAGTTTGTTTACCATTAAGGTAAAGCCTCCTTCCCAGTCCTCAACCTATCTGGCGATAGCTAGCATTTAGTTTAGCTTCTAGGCAGCCTGACAAATGACAGGGCCTTGAAAGTAGAGCTCACCAGAGACTTTTCATTATGAACATCTGAAGTTAGTAGTACATTTGTCATTTTCTGACTCTGAAAATGTGTCAGCCAGCTTAGCCTCATTAGTTATTTTCTCAGTTGTTTCTTTCTTTTGCTTTAAATACTGATGTAATGTGGTGATAATAGCCCATCTTTTATATGATCCATGGCTTTCAGGATTATTATTATTATTATTATTATTATTATTATTATTATTATTATTATTATTATTATTATTATTATTATTATCTGTTTTATGGGAGTGCATGTAATAGATGTGTATCATTCTCTGCAATGATGATGATAATGCAGTGAGTAATTATACCTCTAGTAATTGGCTCTGCCTTAAGTCATACTTTAATTCTGGTTCCCACTTACCCTCCAAGACACTGGTTGCACCCAACTCTCCTCTGCAGTATTATCTAACACCTTGCTTTTGTTAATGAACTCAATGTTAGACTTTACAAAATCAAAGAAATTTATAAGCCTTGAATGCTCCCTACCACCAGGGAGGGATACAACAGTGAGCATGGCATATCTCCTTAAGGACCACACTAGGATCAATATTACATATTGAGAGTGACACTGCAAAAGTGGCCGGGGCAAGAATTGTTTAGAAGTTACTTGAAACTAAACTGACATAATGCTCTTCAGATCCCCCAAATTGGAAACAAAAGAGGAAAAGAGCTGAAAATATTAGGAAACTCTCACGTGGGGCAGGTGGGTGATTCTTAGGATTGTCAGAAGAATGCTGGTGGGATATGCATTTCCACTACTAGGTTTATCTTTATAAACCAATAAGCCTCATATGCAATGTTTGTTTTAATACTGTAACATGTAGGCATAACTTTTCTTTAATTAAAATAATATAGATAATACTTGGAGTACTATAGTTGCTGGAGAATTAGTTTCATATCCCTGCCTGTTATGTGTTTGTGCAAGGGCTGCTGAATTGCAAACAAGGATAGATGACTTGTATTCTCAGACCTACATACATGCCCTCATTATATTTCCCAGCCCCCTCAACCCCTCCATTCAAGTGGGTTTCCTGACAGGGATGCCCTCAGGGGCCATCATAAAACTCAAGATATCAATGAACACATGATGAAGCCCCTCTTTATTTTATATGAAACAGTACTTTTAACTGCCCAGTAACAATAGCAGCAACATTTAATTTCTTTAACTCACTATGGATGCCCCTGTTTCCTGATTTGGTGGCGAAAAGGGACACACAAAACTATAACATAAGTCTGAACAGCCTTCACATCATTTTAGAACAAAACATTACATCTCCCCCAAAAAGCCACAGCAAAATCCAAATGTCATCCTGTTTGGATGATGTGGCTTCCATTCATTTGTATTATTACTCATTCCTGGGCCTTTTCCCCCCCTCCTCCCAAAGCTGGTTCCCCCAAACTAACTCCAGTGAAAAAATGGAATTAAGCATGTGTAGTAACTGTGACAATGAGATCTTATTAAGGGGTACGTGCAGAAATATGTATGTATATGTATAGGATCAGAGAGAGAGGGTGTGTACAGTAAGAGAGCTGTAATTTAAAAGCTAAAGAATGCAGACATAAAGTATTAAATATATCCCCTTACAAAGGCAGATGATTACATTTGCTTTAAGGAGCCCTGATTTCCTTGTGTCCAATGAAATTTCCCAAAAGTATTTGTTCAGATTCCCTCACCCCACCCCTCATGTATTGTCCAGACAAAGTTTCTTGATGTAGAAAACTAGAAAAGAAAACAAAACTTCTTGCGATGAACTGTTCATTGGCTCTTGCTTTGCTCTGCTCACTAAGTATCTTGCTTAGGTTGGCTTGGGACTCTGTTTTTCCTGGAAACGTCACTTTGGTTTTCGTCAGCTTTCCAAAACCGCAGTGCACTGAAAATAAATTCCTGCTCCACGCTGTCAGTTCGTTAAAGACATCCCACTCTAGAGATCTTCAGTTCTTCAGGCTTTTGGAGCTTCACCTTTATTTCTGCTGGATTAAATTTGTTCGTTAGATTTAAAGGTAGCTCTTAATGGAACTTTTGCAGCATAAACATTTCAGTCACTTAGCAGAGCTCTTGCACATGGAATTTGGCAAGAGGAGAAGACAGTAAATAGCTAAATGGCAAAAACGTAGTTGTAAATTTAACAAAGGGAAAAACATGAAAGACAATAAAAGGTCTTTTTCACAACTTGGGAGCTTAAAGATCCTATGTCAGGAAAGATGTTGCTCTACTAGTGGCCATAGTTTAGACATGTTAGACACATATATATGTGGCTAAGGTATAGCCACTAACACCTGTTTCTGTTTTAAGCTATAATTCAATCTGACATCTATTCAAAACTCAGCAGTCTTCCAGCAATGCATTTTCATATATTCTAAAGAACCAGATATCTTTAATGCCTTGAGCTATTCCAAACATAGTTCCAAATTCACAATGCTTGTTACAAGTACTCTAAACTCTAACTGAAGCATCCAATATTCCATTATTTTGCCCAAACTTCAAACCAAAAGGTTTGTTCTGTTTCATGTTGTTTTGAATGTTCAACTAGAGCCGTGATGGCGAACCCTCCCTGTGGGCAGAGCCCTGTATGTGGGCACGTGTGCCATCACCCCAGTCCTAGGCCTTCAGCTGGGTTTTATAAAACCTTTTTGCTTTAGGCCTCCACCGCTGTGTACAAAAAAAAAAGGTTCAATCAATCAATCAATCAATTTCAACTTCTTGCGGGGAAAAAAAAGTTCTTGCAAAGTTGGAATTGATTTTAATCCCACCCACCCATTACCACTGCAGCCACGCCCACCTGGTACCTGACAATACGTAAGTGGGTTTGGGGTTGCAGTTTGGGCACTCAGTCTCTAAAAGGTTCGCCATCCCTGAACTAGAGGGAATAATAGAAATTTGAAAAAAGTCTTTTACTCCTTTTTTTTTAAAATCACAAAATTATGGCATGATTGTACTCTGTATTGAGTGTTGTTTAACAGCCCAGCAAGAAAAAAATGGTGATTTTTAAATAAGATTAAATATTTGTACAATATTTTAATAGAAAATAATAAATAGAACAGGTATGCAGAAATAGAATTTTCGCAATCTGCTTTAATTTAAAAAATATTTAATTTTAAAAATTATGTTATCATCTTGGCAATTTTTCTTTTGTAGGTTGAATGGGTAGATAACTTTCAGTATGGACTACTCTCCTCCTCCTGTCATCTATTGTCCTACTTAGGATGAAAAATGAAGAGGCACATTCTTGAATTTCCATTATTCACAATGATAGAAAAATCACAAGGAAATGTTCTTACCAAAGTTGTTTTGCTCTAAACTCAAGCATGCCACTACTTTATACTTTTCTTGAGACATTCAATGCAATTGCCTGTATGTGCCAAACAATAGTTCCACGCATTTATGGCAAAGTGTGATGTCATGAGTATCTTTGTAACTAAGTGTGTGTCCACACCTCAAAAATACATATTTGGTTAGAAAAGATGTTAAGAAAACATGTAGATTTTAAACCGGAATTATTTTTATATCAGAAAAATATGATAAAGAAACTATATATTTGATGTTGCATGTATTAACAGTAGCAAAAATTGTATTTGCCCAGCACTATAAAAATGAAGAAATATCATCTGAAGAAGAGATAATCAAGAAAATATTGGACTGTGCAGAAATGGACAGACTGACATTGAAAATTTAAAAAAAGAAGACTCAGAATATTTCCAAATATGGGATGTATTTTATCAATGGCTGGAAAAATGGGATACAGTAGGATTTTAATGTATACTATTAAGCAAATTGGAACCAGTCAACACATTTTTTACTAAACATTTATGAATTATAAATATAAAAAATCAATACAAAATATTATTTTAAAAAGTGTTTGTCCACACCTAAACTTATTCAAGTTTCAAGTCAGTTGAATGCATAATTAAGTTATCAATTAGGAATGTTCTCATTATAGCAGATTCCAATAATGATAGCAAAAACAAGGACAAGAAACAGAAAGTGCAAGTTATTTCTAATGCCTATTCCTTACATTATTTACATCATTCAGGCCATAAATTTTAGGCCTTTTGTGAAATAAGATGCCTAAATTCCTGTCGTATTACAGAAAATGCATGATTACATTCATATTATTCCAAAAAGTAATTCAAATTACGGTATGTTCTTATGAAGAAAGTTAAAATATATTTTATCCTTAATCTTTAAACTTAATTATTGACCTTACAGCACATATCAAATATATTCAATGAATAAATTAAAAACAGGACAATGTAATTCCATTATATTCTACAATAACATATATTTAACTTTTCTTTGGGAGATGTCCATCAAAAGTTTTTTAGAATGCTCACAGACATCTATATCCATTATTGACAGATTAACTGGAAATTTCAGAAGACATTATTCTCAATACACTTGTAGAGTCTCCACTGAGGGCAATGGAACAAAAGCCAAATTGAATGATATCAGAAAATAATGACAAGATGTCCTACTTTCTTAAAGAGAAGTTTTAAAGATATTTTAATTGCAGTTCTAGACACAAATGTGCAAGGTACTTAGGTATTTTTTCTGCATTGGTTTCTGTATTTGAATTATTTGCAGTGTAAGATAAACCTCAGCTGTAACATAGTTCTTGTAATGGCTGCATTTAGCAACCAACTGAACAAGAAAAAGAAAGAGGCTGTTTGGCAGTAACTGGGCTTCAGCATCCATAAGGATCTGAAAAAGTCCTTTAGGCTTATTTTCATAAAAGAGGAAAAAAATAGCGCAATAGAATGGAAACATCTCAGAGGTTTCCCCATCGTGTGATTTATGGCATATGTATCTGAAACTAATCTGCACGTCTGCATCCTTCTTTATAAGTTTATGTCAATGGTGGAAATATTTTATTCTTGGTCTTGAGAAAGAGATAGAACCAATGATCTTTTTAGTTCATAAATATAGATCTCAGGCTCAGGACAATACTTGATGGCTAAGAAGGAAAATGGAACAAAAAGTGTGGTTTTTCTTTTCTTTTCTTTTCTTTTCTTTTCTTTCTTTCTTTTTCTTTTTCTTTTTCTTTTTTTGTGGAGAGTTTTTGTGACAGCAGCAGTGGTGCCACATAGCTAACTGCCTGGAAAGAAGCCAAGCCAAATTCTGCAAGCACCTCCCAGAGCAGACGTGGCTAAGCTGAACAATCCCAGAACGCATGCTTAGAGATGAAAAGAAACCACCAGTGACTTTGCCACACACCCTTTTACTCTGGCACACTTTGCTGTACTTATTAGTTTCAGCAAAATATCTATTTTTATCTCGATAGAAGAGAATATCTGCACCTCAGGGCTGAACAGTGCGAGTGCTTGGTGCTCCCTGAGCTTGGTTGTTTATTTGCAAACATTTCATTATCAGAATAAGAAACAACTTCAGTACTAGAAGGGTGTGGAGTTTGCTCTCTGTTTATATACTTGCCCCATCTTGTCAGTCTTGCTGATAGTTCCTTGATTAGGCTATTGTTCGATTGTTGGCTGAGTTGGTAGGACCAACAACAACACAAGCTACATATAAATAGTGAGCAAACCCCATTCTCATCCAACACTGAACATCTATTTCTGTCTATCAGAAATAGAGATGTTGGTAGCCCAAAACATAAGGTCTTCTTCAATTAATTCTTAAAAGGTAAAGGTAAAGGTTCCCCCGCACATGCGTGCTAGTCGTTTCCAACTCTAGGGGCCGGTGCTCATCTCCGTTTCATAGCCGAAGAGCCAGCGCTTGTCCGAGGACGTCTCCCTGGTCATGTGGCTGGCATGACTAGCACGGAACGCTGTTACCTTCCCACCGTAGTTGTCCCTATTTTTCTACTTGCATTTTTACGTGCTTTCGAACTGCTAGGTTGGCAGAAGCTGGGACGAGTAACAGGCACTCACTCTGTTACGCAGCACTCAGGATTCGACCCGCCAAACTGCCGACCTTCCGATCGACAAGTTCAGCGTCCTAACCCACTGAGCCACCGCGTCCCTAATTAATTCTTAGCTGGACATAAATCTTGATGAAATAAGCTAAAATTTATCCTCTGGGGTAAAATCACATATTATATTAAATAAGAAATAAATCATATTAGGACAACATCATGTCAGAACCAGCCAACCAATCTCAGGAAAGGACATGGATACTTTAAAGAATTGCAGGCAGGTGCCACTTTTAACTTTGACATGTTCCAAATGACCTTTTAAGAGGCAATCTGACAAGCTCAGTTGTCCAGTTTCATTTTCAGCCTGAGTTATCAGGTGTAACCAGTCAAACTCACAGGTGAAAAGTTTAAACTAGTTACTTTATTGTTCTATTGCCTATTTCACAGGAATCTTTCCAGACTGGCAATTTGCCCCTGGAAAAGACTAGATAAGGTTCAATGGCATTCAAAGGGGATCGATCAGACTTTGCCCTCTTCTGTCTACCTACCAATCCCAGACTAATCCCCCACTTGATCCTTCAGCTTGATTGGGAAAGCCTCTCATTTTATGCCTACTGTAATTCCATTTGCAGATGAATGTTTGTAGCTTTAGAAATGTCAGGTTTAACATTTTTAGTTTTAAAATGATATTCTCAATTAGCATTTCTGTTCCTCAATTCCTCAAATTTTTGCCAAGTCCAAAACCCAGTGAACTCAAAGAGAACACCATGACCCAGTTTAGTCTTAACCTCTTTCCTGCTTTCCCTCCAAATGAGGAACAGGACAGTGCATAAATTTTATCCAACCAGTGTCCTGTCTTTGTTTTATAAATTGGTCACAGGATAGAAAAATCTTCAGGACCAGGATGCTAAATCTGTGTTTTGGGGGGAAATGGCTAGTTTGGGTCTAGAACTGGGGTCTGCAACCTTGACAACTTTAAGACTTGTGGACTTCAGCTCCCAGAATTCCTCAGCCAGCATGCTGGCTGAGAAATTCTGAGAGCTGAAGTCACAAGTCTCAAAGTTGTCAAGGTTGCAGACCCCTGGTCTCGAAAGTGAGATGAGACAAGTGTTTCCATCAATGAGGAAACTAACTTTACATGAAATCTACTGAGCCTCAACAATAGTAAAGTAAAATACCAGCTTTGCAGAAGTTTAAAATAAATGAGGCCAGAGTTAGAAATATATTTTCTCAGTTCCAAAATGGACCATAGCAGGAGACCATTCAGATTCAGTACCAATCCTTAAATCATGCAAAATATTCAAATATCAGGCAGACCATGATTTGCTTTAAAACAATTTATATTGAATAAAATACAGTTAACTGGATTCAGATCTTAAGCTGTGGATCTTAAGCTATTCAGTATGAGAAGCCAAAACTGAACAAAGTAAATTGTGTTTTAGTTTTTATTTATTTTTTTATTTTATTGGATTTATATACCGCCCTTTCCCGAAGGACTCAGGGCGGTTTACAGGGTATTTAAAACAAAAATCGATACAAAAGTTAAAAAACAATTTAAAAACATTAAATCAAATACCTGAAAAAAAATAAAAACCTCAATTAAAATTCTCAGCCTGGGCCGGAAAGCTCAAAGAGCCAGGTCTTCAGGTCCCGGTGAAATGAACGAAGGTCGGGGGCAGTCCTAAGCTCCGTGGGCAGCTGAATCCAGAGGGCAGGTGCACCCACAGAGAAGGCCCTCCCCCTGGGTGTTATCCGCCAGCAATCTTTTACCGGTGGTACCCTGAGAAGACCCTCCCTGTGGGAGCGCACTGGACGAAGGGAGCTTGATGCTGGCAGCAGGTCTTCCCTTAGATATCCCGGACCCAAGCCATTTAGGGCTTTATAGGTCATCACCAGCACCTTGAATCTCACCCGAAGGGCAACCGGAAGCCAATGCAGCTCGCGGAGTAGAGGTGTTACATGGGAGTATCAGGAAACCCCCATCACAACTCTCGCAGCCGCAATCTGCACCAGCTGAAGCCTCCGAGTGGTCCTCAAGGGCAGCCCCATGTAGACAGCGTTGCAGTAGTCTAAATGGGAGGTCATGAGCGCATGAGTGACTGTGCATAGGGCATCTCGGTCCAGGTATGGTCGCAACTGGCACACCAGGCGAACCTGGGCAAAAGCCCCCCTGGTCACGGCTCCTATGTGGTCTTCAAAATTGAGCCGTGAATCCAGGAGGATGCCCAAGTTGCGAGCCTTATCAACGGAGGATAACACCTCACCCCCCATCGTTAAAGATGGAATAGTCTGGTTAACCCGAGATGCCGATATGCACAGCCACTCGGTCTTGGCAGGATTGAGACGAAGCCTGTTTCTCCCCATCCAGACCTGGACCGCCTCCAGGCAACGGGACATCACGGCGAGGGCATCACTGGGTTGGTTCGGGGTGGAGAAAAAAAGTTGGGTATCATCAGCGTACTGATGATACCCCACCCCGAAACCATCAATGATGTCACCCAGCGGCTTCATATAGATGTTGAACAGGATGGGCGAGAGAACTGACCCCTGAGGAACTCCACAAACGAGAAGCCTCGGGGCGGATCTCTGTCCTCCCATCAACACTGACTGCGAGTGGCCCAGGAGATAGGAGGAGAACCACCGTAAAATGGTGCCTCCCACTCCCAACCCCCTGAGACGCCGCAGTAGGATACCATGGTCAATGGTATCAAAAGCCGCTGAGAGATCTAATAGGACTAGGACAGAGGAACAACCCCTGTCCCGGGCCCACCAGAGATCATTCACCAGCGTGACCAATGCCGTCTCCGTGCTGTGTCCGGGCCTGAAACCCGACTGGTACAGGTCCAGATAATCAGTTTCCTCCAGGAATAGAGGAAGCTGATGCGCCACCACACTCTCAACAACCTTCGCCAAAAAGCGAAGGTTGGAGACCGGACGATAGTTATTTAAAACAGCCAGGTCCAGGGCAGGCTTTTTGAGGAGGAGTCTCACCACCACCACCTTCAAGGCGGTGGGGAAGACACCCTCCTTCAAAGAAGCAGTTATTACTGCCTGGAACCAGCCTCGTGTCTCCTCCCGGGCCGCATAAACCAGCCAGGAGGGGCACGGGTCCAACAAACAGGTGGTGGAGCTCAGCCTCCTCATGATCCTGTCCACATCATCAGGGGAAACAGGATTGAACTCAGTCCAGATAACATGCTCAAGACCGTCCAATTCCTCCACATCAGACTCCACCCAGTCAGAGTCCAAGCCGGCCCGGATCTGAGTGATTTTGTCCGTCAGATGATGACTAAACTCCTCGGCCCGTCCCTGTAAGGGATCCTCCCTCATCTCCTGATTAAGAAGGGAGCGAGTCACCCTAAACAGGGTGGCCGGGCGGTTATCTGCGGACGCGATGAGGGCAGCGAAGTAATTAGCCTTCGCCGTCCTCATCACCGCAAGATAAGTTGCTTAATGAAATAATCCATTGGGCTTAGGATGTTGTTGAACTAGGAAACAACATCACTGTGCTTATTTCTATTGCTACTTCTCCGAGTATATGTACTGTATATTTATTGTAATGCTTTAATATTATTACCATACACACACACACAAACACACACATACATTACACTTGATATTTTTCAAAAGTTAATTAGATTGTAATATTTTATAGGTATTCCTCAACTTACAATCATTCATTTAATAACTGTTTGAAGTTCAAACAGCGCTGGAAAAAGTGATTTACAACCAGTCCCTGCACTTATGACCAGTCATGTAATCAAAACTTGGGCACTTGTAATAATGGTAGTGTATCAAGTGATCACAGTTTGCCACTTTCCCCACTGGTTTCTGACAAGTGAAAGTAAATGAAGGAAGTTATTTACTTAACAAAAAACAGTGATATATTCAAGTATTAAAAAAATGAATTAAATACCCCAAATTTACAGAAATCAAAAGTTAGAAAAAGAGATAGTCATTTATGAACTAAGATCAGCTAGAACAGCTGTGCTAGCTGGGAATTCTGGGACCTGAAGCCCACAAATCTTAAAGGTGCTGAGGTAGAGAGACACTGGGCTAGTTTAACAGAATGATGTCTGAATTAAGCATTTCCCTGAATTAAGTTCATAAAACAAACATAGAAAATTGAGATTTCCAGAATCAAAGTCCTATCCTTTATGATCACCTGCTAGATCTCAAATATTAAAGATGATGATGATGATGATGATGATGATGATGAATAATAATAATAATAATAATAATAATAATAATAATAATAATAATAATAATAATAATAATAATAAGAAGAAGAAGAAGAAGAAGAAGAAGAAGAAGAAGAAGAAGAAGAAGAAGAAGAAGAAGAAGAAGAAGAAGAGGAGGTTGGAAGGGTCCTTGGAGGTTATCTAGTCCAACCCCCTGCTAAGGCAGGAAACCCCATACCATTTCAGACAAATGGCTGTCCAGTCTCTTCTTAAAAACTTCCAGTGTTGGAACATTCACCACTTCTGGAGGCAGGTTGTTCCACTGGTTAGTTGTTCTAACTGTCAGGAAGTTTCTCCTTACTTCTAGGTTGCTTCTCTCCTTGACTAGTTTCCATCCATTGCTTCTTGTCCTGCTTTCAGGTGCCTTGGAGAATAGCTTGGCTCCCTCTTCTTTGTGGCAGCCCCTGAGATATTGGAACACTGCTATCATGTCACCCCTCACCCTTCTCTTCATTAAACTACACATACCCAATTCCAGCAACCGTTCCCTATATGTTTTAGCCTCCAGTCCCCCAATCATCTTTGTTGCTCTTCTCTGTACTCTTTCTAGAGTCTCGACATCTTTTTTACATCGTGGTGACCAAAACTGGATGCAGTATTCCAGGTGTGGCCTTACCAAGGCATTGTAAAGTGGTATTAGTACTTCACATGATCTTGATTCTATTCCTCTGTTAATGCAGCCTAACACTGTGTTGGCTTTTTTGGCAGCTGCAGCACACTGCTGGCTCATATTTAAGTGATTGTCCACTAGGACTCTGAGATCCCTCTCACAGTTACTACTATCGAGCAAGGTACCACCTATACTATACCTGTGCATTTGATTTTTTCTGCCTAAATGCAGAACCTTACTTTTTTCACAATTGAATTTCATTTTGTTAGATAGTGCCCAGTGTTCGAGTCTGTCCAGATCCTCCTGTATCTTAAGCCTATCTTCTGGAGTGTTGGCTATTCCTGCCAGCTTGGTGTTGTCTGCAGATTTGATGAGTTCCCCATCTATCCCCTCATCCAAATCGTTGATGAAGATGTTGAAAAGTACTGGGCCCAGAACAGAGCACTGGGTCACCCCACTACACACTTCCTTCCATGTAGATGCAGTTCCATTGAGGACCACACGCTGAGTACGGCCTGTCAGCCAGCTACGAATCCATCTGGTGGTGATGCTATCTAACCCACATTTTTCTATATTATCAAGTAGTAGGTTGTGATCTACTTTATCAAATGCCTTACTGAAATCCAAGTAAATTAAATCTACAGCATTCCTCTGGTCCACTAGTTTTGTCACTTGGTCAAAGAATGCAATAAGGTTTGTCTGGCACAATCTGTTTTTGACAAACCCATGTTGGCTTTTAGTGATAACTTTGTTCTCATCAAGGTGTTCACTGATTTGTTGTTTGATTATCTTTTCCAGAATCTTCCCAGGTATTGAGGTCAGGCTGATAGGTCTGTAGTTTCCTGGATCTGTTTTTTTTCCCTTTTTTGAAGATGGGAACTACATCAGCTCTCTTCCAGTCCTCTGGAAGTTCCCCAGTGCTCCAGGATCTTTGAAAAATATAGTTCAATGGTTCTGAGATCATGTCTGCCAGTTCCTTGAGAACCTTGGGGTGTAATCCATCTTGTCCTGGTGATTTGAATTCGTCTAGGCTGGACAGGTGCTCACTTACCATGTTTTTGCCTATCTTAACTTGCGTTTCTATTCTGTTTTTTATGGCACTGGTTTTGGTAGGTTGGACTGTTTTTTCCCTTTGTGTAAAGACAGATGCAAAAAACAAGTTAAATAGTTCTGCTTTCTCCCTGTTGCTTGTCACCTTCTTGCCACTTTCCCCCACTAATGGACAGATTGTGGAAGAACAAGGTGAATGGGACTTGTTTACTTTATCTGACACTCAGGTGATGAAAGTAGCAATGTCACATGACTACATTGTTTATCAATGAGGACCACCTGCAGCCATCTAACCTGCAGAGGAAGATGTATGTTCTTTCCAAGGTTCATTATTGAGATTTAAAAAGTGTTAGAGACTTGGGACTAATTTCAGGCCAAAAATTTAAACTGAAGTTAGGCTCCCATAAACCTATATGCTCATTTTTGGATCATGCTCATCTCCACAGTAACCTGCCCCAAGCGGTATCGTTCAGAATGTTGAGTAGAGGTTCCATCACACACAGTAGATAAAGAAGCAGAGTGATAAATATTTGGCAGGGCAAATTCAATGGTACGTCAGGTTATATATAATTTCATTGCATGATCATTAAACTTTCATGAACCAAACATATGATAGACATTACTCTTTAGAAACTGATGTTTGTTTTTGCACCTATTGTGAGTTCATTTATTGAACCAGAAATAGAGCTGCATTTGGGTTTTAAAATTTTCTCACTTTATTGCTTTATTGTATTCTTACTTTATTGCTCTGTACACCGCCCTGAGTCCTCCGGGAGAAGGGCGGTATATAAAACAAACAAACAAATAAATAAATAAATAAATTAGATGTATATAAGGATTTGAACTTGTAAATGCTGTGTATTCTGTAGTTTTATTTGCATGTTTATCTGGTAGCAAATCCAGTGATTTGAAACATTTAGGACTTAACCTGCACAATTTGTACAGTATATTTCAACTTATATTAGTGGAAGCAATCTGACTTTTATTGCCAGCAACTGAGAGAGATCAGGGAAATGTGAGAGTCAGGAAGTGCAACCAATAAAAGTTCAGCTGGGACAGCACAATCTTAAAAAAAAATATCTGGAATATGACAAAATCCATGACTTCAGAGCTGGGGGCTCTGAAACCAGCTGTACAAAGCGTTTCTCCCCCTATCCAGCACAAAGAAAAAATGGAGTCCCTAGCAAGCTGAGACACTCACTCACTCACTTATTTCTCCTTCAGGCAGCTCTTCCTTAGGAAATCGAAATCTACGCACTTTTAAACAAGTCTAGTTACACTTGAATTCTTACTTTTTCTATATAAGCCTAGAAAGTATTCAGTTCTGTTCCTATAGGGAACGCTGTAGCTAAAGTAGTTTTTTTTTTAAAGGAGCATTTACATATTCAAATGAATTATTTCTTCCTCAGTCTTACACTTTGCCCATAGTACAATATGCACAGCTCAGTTATAATGTAAAATAGTGTCTCTCAACCTTGGCAATTTTAAGATGCCATTTTGGGGGCTCAGGGTAACTGAGGAACTACCTCATCCTGATGGGACTAGCCCACCCTACACATTATAGCAGAAAAGACCCTACTTCTAATCCCATTGGCCAAAATATTTAGGCTAGTGCAGACATGTCAAACACAAGGCCCGGGGGCCGGATCCGGCCCGCGAAGTGGTTTCATGCGGCCCACGAAGCCATCCTGGAAACAGGGAGGGAACAGCCCCCGCTGCCTTGGCCCTGGCCCAGAGACCCTCCTTCTGCCAGAGACCCTCAGATCTGTCCCACTCCTGCCCAGGCCCCCATAGGCACCCTTGATGCAACGATGTAGAGCTGGCCACGCCCACCCAGTAGGCCATACGCACTCTAGCCATGCCCACCCAGTAGGCCACGCCCACCCTGGCCATACCCACCCGGCCCCCTGAGGACAACAGCAATGCTGATGTGGCCCTCAATGAAATTGAGTTTGACACCCCTGGGCTAGTGAGTCCAGGAGAAGGGCCTTTACTGTTGTGGTCCCTGCCCTCTGGAATATTCACCTGCTGCAGGTGAGGTCTGCCCCACACTCCTGCATTCCAGAAGAGCCTAAAAACTTGGCCTGCTCAACAAGAACCTGCTACATTGGGGGTGGCTGTCTGGGTAGAGAAGATTCTCATTTCCAGGCCACCCATCATCTTGGTTTTAACCAGATAGGATGGGACTCTAATGTCTGGAATTCCAAACCATTATAAACAGCAACAGAAATTCTGGAGTTGCAGCCCAGAATTCTACACCACAGTATCAATTTGCAACATCCTATAATCGTGTCACGTATCTGAAGCACCGTATGATCAGACCTGCAAGGCAGGCATTTAGAAATCAAATCCCTTTCATTTCATGCTCCTTTTAACTTCCCATGATACCACACACTCTCTGACAATTACAAATTATATTCATTTGCTCTGTGTAGCCCTAACTTTTTACAGGTGTTAATAACAAGATACAGGTTATTTACAACAGTTGATTTAGTGACTGTTCGAGGTCACAACAGCACTGAAAAGGGTCAAATCCTTTTTAGCATCCTGATGGTCATGTGATCAAAACTCAGATGCTTGGCAGCTTATATTTATCACAATGACAGTGTCCCAGGTTTACGGAATCACCTTTTGTGACCTTCTGACAAGAGGAAACCAGATTCATTTAGTAACCATGTTACTAACTTAACTCACTTAACAACTGTGGCAAGAAAGGTAGTAAAATGAAGCAAAATTCACTTAACAACTGTTGCCATAATAACTACAAATCTTGTCCTGGTGTCTAAGTGAATGACTTGAAATATGAGGGAAGGATTGTCATTCATATTTGCCATGCATTGTGTGAGTGGGTTCATGAGAAGGAAGGAACCATTATTTTCATGACCTGTTCTGAGCTTCCCTAGCTCAAATGACATGACCCAGAATACTGATTAAATCTGGCTCTGCTTTTTAAATGAATCCACCCAAAAGGCAAATCTCCTTTCCCCACAAAGAACAATCTACTGCTTAGAAGTAGTCATCTGAATTTCAGATTAATCTCTAATCAACCTAAGATAAGCTATATTATGAGTCACTGTAATGCTTGATAAAATACAAGTGGAGAAATTAATAATTGTTTACATATTACAGAAAAACAGAAACCAATAAACTTGATATTAGCTTCTTCATCATTATCCTTTAGTGTTTTCCCATAGGAACAGGGTGAACATCTTTTCACATCATCAAATGCAGCAACCAGGTCCAACTGGATGGTTTTCATGTCTGCATTAATTGTATCCCACCACCATCAACTCTCACCCAGGTGTTTATCTTCAATGATAAAGTGGTAGACAGTGCAAGCCACAGCATGGGAGGTGCCTGTAGAACATGGCCACATCACTATAGACATTTTTCTTGCATTGTCTCTGTTAATAATGCAACACCCATCTGTTGTCAAACTGTATCATTGCTGATATGGTCAAGAAGGGAATTACTTAATGAGCAATGGAACGTGCCCATCTCCATGCATGTAAAGAGCCTTGGCACTTTTGGTGGTTGGCTAGTACTCAATGCCATACAGCGTTAGTGGGCAGACATCATTTTATACACTTTCAATTTTAGTGAATTGGCATAAGCCAATCACAGAGCACTCCAGCGATCTCCTTCCACTTCAGCCATGTTGCATTCATCCTTGCACATGTTATCTCATTAATGCCACCATCATTTGCAGAAGGGATCCTAAATAGTGCAATGAGTTTGTCTTTGCAAACTTACTAATAGCTATTAAATGTAAATACAAAATCTGAAACTGGCACTAGTGAAATGTAAAGTAATTGAACAAGAGCAGTAAAGCTATACCATAACAGAACTAATGTCAAACCATGGCAGGTTACCAACTATCAGAATGTCAGTTCAATACCTTTCCTGGTTTTGTAACTTACAATGAATGGAATCTGAATTCACTTCATCATTGCTTATGAACAGAATTAATCTCATCTCCCTCAATTTAATACCTTCCAGTCTTTCATATCTGAAACTGTCAGGATGAAAGTTACTTCAATATGTACCTGTGATGAAGCCATTGTACCCAAAGTAATCTTTCTTCCATTCCTTCCTGTTTCTTTTTTTCTGCTACTCCTTATTCATAGGCCTCTTAAACATGGTTGTTTCAAATCCACATAGTGTGAAGAATAATTGGTATAAGGGACAATGGTCAGTAAAAGATAAGAATCTGCATGCTGCACATTTATTTATTAATTATATTGAGTTAGATGTTAATGAAGGGAGGTTGTAGATGTTGCACCTATTGGAGATACTGAGTAGGTTAGTTCCAGAATAAAATATACTTGTTTTTATTAGTTCTATTCATCAACAGATCTAATTTATGCTTTTATCTTTCAAATTATCCATAACATTATTTTATGGTGGCTCTTTCTCTGATTTAAATTAATTGTCAATTATTTTTTATCTAAATTTTACTTCTTCTTTAATAAGACCAAGTATCACAGTATAAGTATTACTGGTATTTTGCATTTTTTGTTGGTTTGTTTACATTTATTTGCAAATATAGAGAGTAATTATAGCAGAGATCCCAAAACCAACATTCACTACTCCATCATTAAACTTTCAAGCGAACATCTTGTAAACAGACTGCAGCCATTCCTCTGAGTCCGCTAACTAATGTAGTTTGTCATCCGAAGATAACCAATGCTCAGTGCTCATTGTTCATAGTCCTTTTTAAGATTTTCATTCCAAAACTAATAAATTAGCAAAAAGTTTTTTAAAAAATACAATTGCATTAATTAGTTAATTGAAAAGTTATATTTGCAAGGTGATTTTTTTTTAAGGAATCACAATTTCAAGTTTTTGGAAATACACTCCTCCTAAACAGCAGTGCAGGGATTAGCAGATTACTGAGTGCCCATAACAGAGCATCATATGACTGACTGTTTAGGAAGCAAATTAAATGCAATTTAATCCCATAAGCCCCTGAGGGTTCCTTCCTATAAACTGATAAATTACTGCATTCTGGAACTGTCTTAATAATATTTTTTTTCTTATTGCTCTATGTATACAGCTTCATAATGGAATTAAAGACAATGGGGATTTTTATAAACAATTTAAATATTTATTATTATTTTCAATGCTTAAACACATCCAGAAAACAGGTTTATAGAGAAAGTATGTATCCACACACGATAACATGACATACTGCCTGTAAATATGATATACCAGAATAACAGACTTGGAAGGGACTTTGGAGGTCTTCTAGTCCAACTCCCTGCTCAGGCAGGAAATCTTATACCATTTCAGACAAATGGTTGTCCAATCTCTTCTTAAAAATCTTCAGTATTGGAGCACCCACAACTTCTGAAGGCAAGTTGTTCCATTGATTAATTCTTCTAACTACCTGAAAATTTCTCCTTAATTCTAAGTTGGTTCTTTTCTTGACTAGTTTCCATCCATTGCTCCTTGTCCTGCCTTCTGGTGCTTTGAAGAATAGCTTGACTCCCTCTTCTTTGTGGCAACCCCTGCTATCATGTCGTCCCTAGTCCTTCACTTCATTAAACTAGACATACCCAATTCCTACAACTGTTCTTCATATGTTTTAGCTTTTAGTCCCTTAAACATCTTTGTGGCTCTTATCTGCCCTCTTTCTAGAGTCTCAACATCTTTTTTATATTGCAAATACCAAAATTGGATGCAATATTTCAAGGGTGGTCTTACCAAGTCATAATAAAATGGCATTAAACTTAATGTGATCTTGATTCTATCCTTCTGTTTATGCAGCTTAGCACTGTGTTGGCTTTTTTAGCAGCTGCATCACACTATTAGCTCATATGTAAGTGATTGTCCACGGGGACTCCAAGATCCCTTTCATATTTACTACTATTGTGCCAGGTACCACCTATTCTATACTTGTTCATTTTGTTTTTCTTGCCTAAATGTAGAACCTTACTTTTCTCAGCATTGAATTTCAATTTGTTAGATAGGGCCCAGTTTATAGTATTACTAAATATCTCCACCTGTCTGTAATGACAAGAAGAGTTCTGCATATGCTCAAGGCACTCTATTCTTTATTGATACTTATCTCAGATTATAATTTATTGCTGTTCACTAAGCAGGGTTTCATTTCTTTCTCTTGTTTGTTTGCTTCCCTCCCTCCCAATACAAAGTAAAGGAACTTCAGTCTGCAAACTCCCTTCTTCCTCCCATCTCCTATTTCTGGGTGTGTGTGGGAGTGAGATTGAAGGGAAAAAGTGGCATAAGAGGATCTTACAAAAGATTTTAATCAAGAGAGGGAGACGCTGTTCTGGAAGCAGATCAGCCAACCCAAGCTTCCATCTTGACACATGCCAATGCAGCTGATTTCCAATAGGAAGGCACGCCCCATCAAGTGGAAGCAAGCTTGGCAAGGAGGAGAGACCACGTCAGCCACCACACAAGGCAGCAGTGGAAAACTGGGGTATCAGAGATTGTAATGACAGCAAGACAGTCTTAGGAAGCTGTGGAGAAGTGAGACAATTGATTTACATTTAATGTTTAAAATGTTTTCTTGGAGGCAAGATCCCTTGGAATCAAATGAGTTCAGAAGTGAGCGGAAAGTTAATTGCCTTTTGGGGGGGGAGGGGAAACAGGCACAAACCTTGTCAGGGGCAAAAGTGTAGCAAGGCATAGCATAGCTATGAAATGAATCCAGACTAAGAAAACGAAAATCTTCCTTATTTCTTGGTCTCACATTTCACCACTTTTGAAATTGTAATATTATCAGCCAACTTGAGTACAGAGTTTGTGAAGGAATTATAACTCTGTTTCAAGGCCATATATACTTTCAATTGAGAAGATTAGAATTCAGTTGTGGAGACAAGAAAGCAATCAAAATACTCTTAAAAGAGACAGGAGGAAGTAGAGGGGCTCCACTAAAATAACTACAAAACCAAAGAAAGCAGAGAATGTGAAGAAATGAAGTATCCTGTATACATGTGCATACGTGTGTATGCATATTTGCATACCTACATATAAATCCCTAGACTGTTATTTGAAAAGTGGTGTCCTCAACTCAGGCTGTGGTTGCCAAAGGTTGTATGTTGTTAAATGTAAAAAATGGAAAAAAAAATCTGTTTAGAGGAAGAAAGCCTGATGACGATGGTGATGATGATGGTGATGATGATGATATATTGTTTATGTGGGTCATGTACGAACACAGCAAGAGGCAAGAGAAGGTTAGCTAGATAAAATAATGTTGACACAATATATTGCAGGAACAACATCAAGCACCACTTTACAGCTGGAAAGCATAGTCATGGGGGCGTCCAGAAAGGGCCAAATATCCAACTCTCCCTCGCCCCGCCTTCTTTTAGACAGAAATCGAAAACTGGCTTGCCTCAAAATAGCTCCCTTCAAACGACCGGGAGGAAGGGACTGGATTGGTGAGGGATCCCAGAGAAAGGCTTAGATTGGCGTGGGATCCCAGAGGAAGCGCCGTACAAGAAACGGAAGGGGGATAGTAAGGAGGGAAGAAAAGGGGAACAAGGGGGAATGAGCGCTTTTTGCAGTGTCGAAACCGTCGAGCGTCTGCCTTGGTGCCTCAGTTTGCGCGCACAATTTCTGTTTCTCTCTTCTCCCGCCTTCACCTTGAGGGTAGAACCTGGACAGCTCCTCCTTTGAACGCGGCGGCGGGTTCCACAGCTTGCCTCGCAGCCTTCAATTCCCCAAAAGGGCCACAGAGGATGAATGCGGGAAGGGGAAGGAGGAGGAATGGAGAGAGAGAGAGAGAACTCAGACAGCCGCATTCTCTTTTGTAAAGCTTCAAAATGTCCACGTCCTCAAAAAGAATGGAATCAATTTAACATTCCCACCTCCAGTCCGCCCCCTTTCCTCCAAGCAGCCCACCCCCCCCTTCCCCCTTCCACGCCCATCTTAGAGGCGTGCGCGGTCCCCGCGCGCCTCCTCCTCCCCTCTCCATCTCCAGATCCCAAAGTAAGGGATAGGTTTTGGGGGGGGAAGTCACGTGACGACCACGGCTCCTCGAGCCCACCCTCATCCACTAGCCAGTTTTGCTAATCTCCTATTGGCTGAGACGCGTTCCACGACTCTGCCGGAGCAAAGAAACTCCTGCCATATAAATAGGGCCGTCGAGGGCTTTATTATTTTAGCATCCAGGGCAGCAGGTTTCTGCTAAGTTTGGAGTTACGCGCCCCACGACTGTATGCCTGCGTCCCTTAGGTAAAAGCTTACCATCGACACCCAGGGACTCAGAAACACAAGGAGTCTGCATGTCTAGCAATTAGACATGCTCAGCTTTGTGGATACACGGATTTTGTTGCTGCTTGCAGTAACTTCATGCCTAGCAACCAGTCAATGTAAGTGCCTTTGGGTCTTATTTGCAGTAGGGTGGGGAACGGGGAAATCGAAGAAAGGAAGACTGACTTGGGATTGAAGTACTGAGAAACTTGCTATAACAGATACTAGAGTACAACCTTATATATTTTTAATCAGAAATACGTCACTCAATATGTCGCAGAGGTGCTTTTTCAGGAGGCAACTGGACTTCCTCGTTTTTCTGTGAAGACGTTTCGCTTCCCATCCAAGAAGCTTCTTCAGCTCTGACTAGATGGTGGGGAATGGAGCCATCACCCAGACAGAGCTGCAGAAGCTTCTTGGATGAGAAGCGAAACGTCTTCAAAGAAAAGCAAGGAAATCCAGCTGCGTCGTGAAAAAGCACCTTTGGGACTGAGAAAACTACTTCGAATAGTTTTGACCATATCCCACCGTTTAAAAAAAAAACACCATTTGCCCTGGTAAAGCGCCATTCGGACAGATTGCTCTAGGGTAAGTAGCGTAAGTATCTTAGTTATCCCTTTGCAATGATTAGAATTGACAAAGGGCCTTCTTGCTTCGGTCGGACGCAACGAACAGTTTAGATTGATTTAAAACTTACTGAATTTTTCCTCCTGCTTTTCTTGGCTTAGATCAAGAGATCCTGGCCAAACGCCAAGGAGACTGCCTCCTCCCTCCTCGCTCCTCTTCTGGTTTAGGAAAGAGAGTTGGAACTTAAATCAGAATCCAAATCCGAAGTAGGAATAAAAAGAAACGACTTGCATTTAGATTAATTTGGAGAAATAAGAACTCCTAAAGTATCTTTAGAGAAATGTTAACGTTATTGTTCATCTTCGACATGCCATGTAAGGAATTTAGAAAACAAGAGGTGATAACAGTTCGCCTTCTGGGCGTTGTACATAATCTTTGCTGAAGTTGCTGAAGATGCTTTAAGAGCTCCCTCTAGGGGAAAACAGGGGGCAGAGCAGGTTAGACTATAAGCATCCCTGAGTTTGTAAAGATTTACAGTTTTTAATAAGAAAATTTTGTGGGAAGTAATGTTCCTAAACAAGGAACATCATATTTTTTCTTGAAAAATTCTTTTAATAAAGAACCACCAAATAAAAGTGTTTCCTGATCGGGAACCAAATTTATATGGTGGATGAATATTCTAGTTATTACATGTTATTAATCTCAGATTGATTTTACCATAAGATTTAAAATGGTTTTATAAATAATATTCTAGAAAATAATCTTAATAAGCAGTGTCTGTTTTTTAGTAAATTATGGAAAGACAAAATTTGATACTAGCAATTCTAGATTAATTTCATCAAGTCAATATCTTCTTTATCTTCATACAGTAAAATTAAAATGAATTTGCTGAGGTCCCCAACTAAGCTAGCATGGATTTAAATTTGTGGATGCCATGTCTAAACAAAATTTTAACAAAGTATAACTTCCATCTTCTATGGACCTCATTCCTAGAACTGTAGGCAAACATTGGAATTACACCTAAACATTCTGCATAATTCAAAACTTGCCAGAGCAGTCAGTTTAGGTATGCCTTTATATCCATGCATAAATGTGATGTTCCTATTGTTCACTAGCACATCCATTCCCCAATTTTTTTGGGGGGGGGAAAATACTTTCCACTTTGAATAATGCAAATCCTAGCTCGCTTCACATAGTTGGCCTTCCTTAATTTCAGACTCTTAAGAGTTATCTGAGAATTCCTGCACTATAAGCAAGACTAGAAAAATAGTGAACAAAATAACTTGGAGAAGAAATGACAAACTACTTCCATACTATTGCCAAGAAATTTGTATGCAAGCAGACCCAAGAGTGAAGCTCAGCTTTAGGTCGTTTTGGAAGAGCAGACCGCCATGTTTTCAAGAAGACAATTAGATCTGGTGAAATCAATTGGCAGTAAGAGATTCTATAATGTTGAATAATTATTCAGGATTGAATTCAGCAGTACTTTTTTTCTTTTTTAAAATTGCAAAGTCATTTTTTCTCCTTGCCACTAGAGGACGTCCTATAGACCCAAAACCTAATACTGTAAAACTGAAGCAACATTATCAGTTTGCTTCAGTTTTACTGTATTAGGTATTAGGTCTATAGGACGTCCTCTAGTGGCAAGGAGAAAAAATGACTTTTTCCAACCAATTAGAATTTCTTTCTACCATTTAGTTCTCCTTCGCTTCAGGTTTCGCTTCCGAGCATCAGCTTTTCAAAAACAATATGTAACTTTATTCAGACACCAGACCTAAACCATAATTATAATTTATCCTTTCACCGAAGTAATTATATATATACTTGAGATAATAAGAATTTGCTAAATTAGTTACCTCCGCTATGAAGTAATGATCTGATTCAAATCAGTCATCAACTTTAAGCATAATACTGTAGTAATGTGCCAGCATCACTATTAAATTTTAGAATAATAACAATTACACATTTGAGGAAGGAGGAGAATGATAGGTTTTTCTTTCAAGAAGTTATTTGAAGTATAGAATTAGGCTGTTATCCTAAATACACTTAGAATGTAATTTTACAAGCATTTTCCTGAAATTACATACTACTGAACTTAGTGGGCTTACTTCAGTGTATGACCTGCTAAGAAAGGCCCATTGAATGTAATTCAGCATATTTCTGATTAAGGAAGATTCCTGAGCATTTTTTTGAAACTAGGTAGCCGAATTACTTTGAATAACCTAACATGTTGGGTTCGTGATGCATCAATACATATGTGTTGATACAGGTTTGATACATAGCATTGCAAGACCCCATGGGACCTCTGTCACAGAAACGTCTCATTTTTTTCAGGTTTAGCTATCTCACCCAGTAGCCAGAGACAAATGTGTGACAAATAAATTATTAACAATGTATATATCAAAAGTAGTTTCTTGTGGTTCCAATTTTAGTGCTAAGCTGATAGATTTGGCTATTCAATTATAAAAAGAATTCCGAAACAAAGGAACAAAACCAGAATGTAGACATTTCAAATACATTAGATGACAATGAAGTTTCAACAATATGGGATCTACTTAGAAGTCTTGTGCAAAGTTTGTTTTTGAAACAACTGGCATCTTGTTGATGCCACATCACAATCTACATTTGGAAAGGTAATTTGGACAAAAGTTAGAAAAAAATTGGCTTTGGGAATCCTGGCCTTCATGTGCCTGGAAAATGTGGTGTGAAATTATTTCCCAATTTTAAAAAGAGTATTTAAAAAAAATAATTTGTGAATTATTTGCTAAATCTCAATTCCCAAAACTTCAATCATCTTCAATTTGTTCTCATATCTGAAAGGATGTGAAATAATACATTAAGCAGAGAAGGAATTTTCCATGTTTAACAAAATTAGCTCAATGTTACACAAATAAAGATAAAAATCTTAAGTTTGAATTATTTTGCATACAATATTACCTAACCAATTTTCTTTATCAAAATAATTCTAGCACCCAGGAATAAAAGTTTATGTAATCAAATTCTGAGTGATCAAAAATATTGGTGCAGATATTTAGAAGGTTTTCCATAAATTTGGGTGCATCCTGAACCTCAAACACTGTAGAGATATTTTTTTTGAGTAATAGGGTTTATATATGTCCAGGTTTCATAGTATAAGAAAATTCAGGACACATCTAGGTTTACAAGTTTCTACCTATGGAATTTCAAACATAATTTTTCATGTTATAATACATTTTACTGAACATATCAATTGAATCAAAATTCTTTGTCAACAATATGCTGCAAAAATCAATGCTAAATAAGTTTTTTCTAAAGAAAAAAAAGACATGTTTGTATTTCCTACAGTCAAGCATGTCACAGTGTAAAATGCAGCACTTCAAATGCAAAACTATTTGCAAGTTAATACTAATTATCTGTTTCTTCTTGTTATTTTTTTCCAGATGTAAATGAGGTCAGTATAATTATTTTAAAATACAAGAGAGTATTACATAGAAATATCAGGTGGCCTTTTTTCGGTGGGGGGCATGGCCATTTACTAACTACTGTTTTCAAAATGTGCATGGGTAAGCTAATTACTAGGTTTCATGGGTATTGCTCCAAATATACCCATCCCTAATTTCCTAGTGGGCTGTCCTTGTAATAAAAAAAAATACCTTCATATGTGAATGCAAGATTAAGAGAAGAGTCACATTGCATGCATAGTAATTGCTAATCTTCCTTGCTAGCTTTTCATTTAGGATTGTGAAGCATGAATAAATTCAGGTATGCTTTTTAATAATACCTAACTTTTGTGACACTAACTTGATTTTTTTGTCTTTCCAAATTTGAAATTGTTTAGGCTTCTTTGTATATAATAAAGATTAACGCTAGCATCTAGAATGCAACATTGCTAATTTAATACTTTCCTTAAATTCATTTTTATTTCTTTCTAGGCAACGGACATATGGAGGCTAAGCAATTTTAGAAACTTCTTATATAAGTATTATAGATTAGATTAAAGGACAACTGATGCTTATTGGTACAAATAAGCCTTTTTAAAGTACAAAATTACACTGAATGCAATTTAAAGTCAACCCAAACACAGAACCAGAATTTGGAAGTAAATATTTTAACTTCTGAACGGGTATAGTTAAAAATGGCTTGCTTTCAGAAGTTGTGGGTGCCCCGTCACTGGAGGCTTTCAAGAAGAGACTAGACAGCCACTTGTCTGAAATGGTATAGGTCTCCTGCTCATGCAGGGGGTTGGACTAGTTGACCTCCAAGGTCCCTTCCAACTCTGTTATTCCATTAGGATACTACCAAGATTCATATTTAGTCTTGTATGATTTCTGTCAAATAATTGTTAGTAACACTCTTCATTAAAACTATGCTTCAGCATGAAGAATGGGTTTTCTGATGTATTAGAGTCCAACAATTAGTGGACTCTACTTAAATTGGTATTTGAAATGATTATTAATACCATTAGAAGAAAAAGGCTTCCAAAATATATGCTTAAATTTTCTTCTAATGATATTATCAATCATTTCAAATAACAATTTAATTTCATGATTTAATAATATTTCTAAGGAATATATTCAACTGCCTTGACTAAATATATAATAAATGAATAGTAGATGTCTGATTGGCACCTCCTAGTAAAAAAATAGAGTTTTGCTCAAATATATTATACATCTCCACACATTTTTTTTACAAAAGTTTATGTCATCTATTAGTTTGTTAACCTGATTCTTGAATTAAGTCTTCTCTTGATAGAGACTATCTATATTAATAGAGTAGCTTTATGAAATAATTATTTGAAGGTTCATTTCCAATTAAGATTCTTTATGGTTTTTTTCAGGTTCCAAGAGGAGATAAAGGGCCACAAGGAGAAACGGTAAAAGATTGTTTTTCTTTGGCTGTATAATATCTGAATCATTTTGATTCAAATAGGAAAAAGCATAACCATCTGCCCAGTGGAATGCAACCAACCCCTAGAATGTCAGTATTAATATGGTGTCTGATTCACAGCTTTCCAAAACTGAGTCTTAATCATGTATGTATATATGTGTACAGAGATATACACACATGCAGTTTAAATATCTTGGCAGTTTGAAATCACAGAATTGGATCGATGCTATCTAAATGAGGCTTCAGTCCCCTTCACTGAGGATTTTTAATGGCACTAAAATAAGGGTCTTGGTCTATCTAAAAACACCCATCTTGGCCACCTGTCTTTTATGTGCTGCAACTAAGCCCTTCCCATTAACCCTTGTTACTCGGATGTATTTGTATGACTGTATGCTTTCTTATATAAGTCACTTGAATATAGCTCTGTGTGGAATGGAATGAATTTATTTGGGAAAGCAGGTATAATTTAGGGGAGCACATAAGATCTGAGGGGAATGTACAATTTTATGTCAAAATTGGGACAGCGGACATCTTAATTTTATAGTTTGAAGTCAGTGACACAGCTTTATTATTCACAAATCCTATATCAATATCCAGGATTTTTCAAAGAGTCTTCACCAAAACTGCACCTGCAGATTATTTTTATGTATTGGGAAAGTTTTTGCTTGTTATAATTTAATTAATTAATGGAGGTTCATGGGTGTCCAAGTGAACAAAAATTCAAAAGAATCGGATACATTTTCCATATAAAAAATTCTAAAACTATTGCTACAGAATTCACATGTTACAGTGACAAAAGGCTCACTTTTCTCTAGCGTACACTCATAAAATTCCTTAGTCCTTATATACAGAAGACTGACATGATCCTGAGTTCATTAGTGGCATCCCAATTATGACAGAAAAAAGTCATATATAAAACTTTTGACAGCAGCTTCTGCCAGTCACTGTCAACAATACTATTCTAATATTATTAACTGTTAGCAACTACTTCAGCTTAAAGCAGTTGCCTTTTTTCCTTGAGTTTCTATGGTTTTAATGTAGCTGTGGAATCATAAATATAGATACCATAGTAATTTGTAGACACTATAAATCTACAGCGTTCCGTGCGTCTTTGGCGTCCAGTCATGCCGGCCACATGACCACGGAGACGTCCTCAAACAAGCGCTGGCTCTTCGGCTTTGAAACGGAGATGAGCACCGGCCCCTAGAATTGGAAACGACTAGCACGCATGTGTGGGGGATCCTTTACTTTTACCTTTACCTATAAATCTACAATCTAATTTTGCTTCCCCAAACTAAATTGTAGGTCATTTCCTTGATATACTTCTTATGACAAATACTCACACACACACACACACACACACACACACACACACACGATACCTTATGATGGTTTTTACTCCCATAGCCTCCAGCCAGTAAAATAGTTTTATTCCTAATAAACTTGGCTAATAATTGAGATACAGATACGACATCATATTGTAAAGTAACAAATTAAGAGAGTAGCTCTTTGTTACAGATTAAATCACACATATTTTAACCTATAACTCTGTGTGTGTGTGTGTGTGTGTGTGCGTGTGTGTGTTGTGCATATGATATTGATATATATATCCAATATCATACAGGAGTATTATTTGCTATATGCAATGTTAAATATGACTATGATATGAAATAAGAAGGTAATATGTCCCAGTGTGGCTTTTTAGACCAACCATCATCAATCCAGTACTTTTCATATGTATTAAGAATGCAGCTCCCATAATTCCTAATTAGCACAGAATTCTAGCTATTAGTCTAGAGTCACTTCATAATTTTAATTAGCTAACAATGAAATAGGCACTGCTGTTTGGCATTTAATTTGTGTAAGCTAATAATATTTGTATTCAGAAAATGCTATACAATCTACCAAACAATTGCACTCCCTCCAAGTTTAAGAGTAGGTGTTACCAAACTTTTTTTTAAGTTAGAACATGCATGTACTAAATCAGAATAGATTTAGTGAAAATAATGTGCTATGGAAATGTCTTAGCTTAACATTCCATCAGAGTTTTTTTACTAACAGTCTGATGGAAGGTCTTTCAATTCAGCTCCATCTCATGCAGTGCAGATTCTGTAAAGCTAAATTATTAAGGATCTGAAAACACCATAGTATTATGTTGGAAGTCATTTTCAGTCTATCAGACAATACAATGATATTTGTTAAGTTCTACCTGTCTTAGGTCATGGTTAGTTTAAAAGACTTTTTGTATACATCAAGACTCTCCATTTGGAATAAAAGTTGGGCATTGTTCATAGGTATGCAAAAGTCTATTAAGTTCTATAGTATATTTTTAAGCTCCATATTAATATATACATTTATTAGTGAAACAATGCTGTAATTATTAATTAGCCAAATTTTCAATGTTAAGATAATCTCCATTTATTGTGTCAAACAGACAAGCTTAAAATCATGAAAGACAATTCAATATTTTATTAAATATTTTAATAGGTTTTTGTTAAACTAACAAGTCTGAGGATGACCACTAGTAGCATCCCATGGTCACATGACCAAAATTCAGATGGTTGGCAACTGACTCATGATAGTTGCAGTGTCCCAGGGTTATGTGATCACCTTTTGGGACCTTCTGACAAGCAAAGTCAATGGGAAAGCCAGATTCACTTAAGAACTGTGTTACTAACTTAATAATTGCAGTGATTCTCTTAACAACTGTGAGAATCAAGATTGTAAAATGGGGCAAAATTCACTTAACAGCCATCTCATTAGCAATAGAAATTTTGGGCTCAGTTGTGGTCATAAGTCAGGGACCACCTATACTATCACTCCTGCCGTTGTAGATGAAATATCTGTGATTTTGTGGGAGCAAGCCAAATGCTTAAATGTCTAAGAGGCAAATTATCTTCCTTTTAAGTGACACTTAGGAATGAGTGCACATACATTACAGGATCAGAAGAACAGATAGGGCTGACTCATATAATTACACTGTGATAGTTATTGGAATATTTATCACAAGATGTTCAGGATTTATCTTCATAATTATTCCAGTTTCTAAAGTAGTAGCCATCAAATGAGCTCAAATTACATAATTCAAATTCCTAGAATGTTTGCCTTTTGTCATGTTGCCTGGGAATTGTGGGAAGTGTAAAGTGTAAAGCAAATGTTTATAAAAGATTGATGTCAAACGATAATAGGAATATTTCTTTTTATTATGCCCTGCCATAAGCCATCCTGAAGTTTGAGACTCCCATCTGTAGTTTTAAGTCATATCAAATATTCATATAAAATTGTCCATGTATTAAAGCCTCTAGGGATTCAGTCAAACAGTTACACTCATTTCTTTGGCAGGCAATACCATTGATCTCAGTATGAGTTACTGCTAAACAGTCACGTCTGGGATTGCATCCCTAAACCTCCAGTTTCCTTGAAATATAATGTAACATGAAGTTTGGATATTTGTAACTTACAAAAATTATGAAGCTAAGGGAAAGACTTTTTGTGCTGAGAATATAGCATGAAGTCTATGAAATCTCCCCTAGTTGTTTCATTTTTGCTTTGTTACTGATTATTATATTTTTCCCCCTAGGGTCCAGCAGGCCCACCAGGCATAGATGGTGAAAATGGTCCACAAGGTCCTCCAGGGCCCCCTGGGCTTCCTGGTCTTGGTGTAGTAAGGCTTCCAACTTTTTATTTTACTGATTATGCATTTAGGGTCTAAGGATAAATATTTATATAATACCCAAAAAGTCACAAAAGACCTTATCATTTTAAAGCATGAAGTATACATTTAAAGGTAACTTTTCAAATGTATCTCAGATGAACTAAAATATGTGCTTTGTGTAACTTAGAAACATTTAATATACTGTTCTCCATTTTCATTCTTCGTTCTTCATTCACTTTACCCATTTTAGAGTCATTTGATAAGTTGATGTTTCAAAATCCCAGAAAGTAAAAATTAAATATTTATTATGATACAGTAATAATCAGACTCTTAATACCATTTAATAGGATGGAGTTGTCATACCTTTTCCCATGTAATTACATTTAATATATATTAAAATAAGTATAAATGTCTTGTGGTACAAATATGCCAATTCAGTATTCCCAAAATAGCTCCTCTTAGTTATGTTGATATCTGTTATTACTCATTTACAGAACTTTGCTGCTCAATATGACATATCCAAATCAGCTGATATGGGCCCTGGACCTATGGTAAGCAAATGTTTCATTTCATACACATCCAAATTGTACCCGCAGGCACCTCCAACAAGGCAAAGTGAAATCAGCAATAAGGCTTCCCAGCATTGCATTTTAGCAATTCGATGTAACCCAACATAAATTAGTGAACTATGGAGCCATTTTGACTTTTCAAATACCATTAGAACCCAAACTGTGCTTAGCAGTGGTACACCAGTAAAAACTGTCCTCTGCAAAAGATAATTATTACAGAACTATTAGAAATGTATATAACTGCAGTATTCAATAGCTGAATTTACAGAAATCTACCTAAGAAATACTGTGAAACCGTGCATGTAATGCTTCTGATAGCTGTGATTCAATGAATTTTACAAGAGATAGATGTTCTTTGTACCCCTTCATAAGCATTAAAAATATTGAAGTGGTTTTGATACCAATTTCTAATACTACATTTGTCTTCTTACATAATACAAACACATGAAGTTGTGAGAAAACAGCACTCCTTAATAATCTCAGAAAAGTAATACTTGCTTGAAAGATACAGCATCATCCTAGACAGAAGATCCCAAAAGCATTAGAAGGCGGGAACAACTTCAGAATTCAACAGAATTGGATAGTTTGTTTCCAGTTTGCAAAGAATATCAATCTAGAATCAGCCTAAGTGAATTTTCAATGTACATTTTGCTTCTTCCAGATTCGGAAAGGTATTATACCAAAGGACCCACAACCAGGAAGCCAGCATTACTTCAAAATATGCAGTTCAGAATAAGTTGTTGTCTTGGCTTAGAATCACACCCTAAACTTAATGCTATCTGTACTTATTTGACCAGGAAGACATATATAGTGATTGGCTTATGATAAATACCATAACTTCTCTCCATGTGGTTGCAGATGCTTGCAGTAAGCTTTTGAGCTATGATCTTATGGATACCAGTTGTCTCCAATTTTCTTCATACTTGGCAGTTTATTTACAAATATTTGGTTTCCTTCCATATATGTGTGTTTAGAGAGATGCCCTAATGAATTGGTTCATCAAATTAAGGAAATGTCCTAATTAACTGGGACATCAAATTTACCTTCTCAAATTAGCCAGCCAAGTTACTTCATCAAAATATATGATGTGGCATACATTCATTGGTAATATCACTTTTGCATAGTCATGTTCTGTAATTCTATAATACCTATATTGATCATAATGTGGAATTGCAAACACAGACACAGTTTTTAGACAAACAGTTCCCCAATCAAGTGGCCTTCATATGAAACAGGACACTCAAAAACCCCACATAAAGTCTCAACTCATTTAAAAAGAAAAAGATAGGGAAATCTGCATTATTGGTTTATAAACCTCACCCACTACCTTTGTCTACATATTTTGGAATGAGATTATCAGAAGAAATCTATTGCATATTGCATTAAAATATTCTTCCAACAGAAGAGAATATTTGTAGCTCAGCATTGAACTGTAGGGTCCTTGGTGTTCTCTGAACTTAGTTGTTTTCATGCAGATGTTTTATTGCCAAACTAGGTAACATAATCAATGGACAACCAAGCTCAGAGAGCACCAAGAACCCCACAACTCTTGTTCCATCTATTGCACAGGACTGAGCTATATATTCCATATATAATAAAATGTATCAGTAGTTGTGACCTCTGGTCTTGGATCTCATTGAAAATAGAGATGATATATTTAACTCTGTAGAATATTTTATTACCTATTCCAGTATATGTAAAGCCAATTTTGTCTAGCAATTAAGCACCAGGCTAGACACCAGGACACTATAAGTTTTGTCTGATGCTAGAAAGCCAGCCAGGGAACTTTGGGCCAGCCACTTTCTCCCAGACCCACTCCTCACAGGGTTGTTGTTGTGGAGAAAATAGAACGAGGAATGAGTATTAGATGTCTTCAACACCTTGAGTTATTTATTAAAAAGTAATAAAGACAGGATAAAAACCCTCGAATAAATAAATATTGTCACAAGTGTAATGTAATATCAGCTTCATTTATAAAACAAGAAGCATAACAAGCAGTATGACTCCCTGGGGGAGAAGGGAGAGGGGAATATTAGCATCAATTTACTTAGGCTTCCCTTTTACAGATGTGCAAAATTAGGGAATTTCACAAAATTTTAAAAAAAAATATCCATGCTCTCTCCCTTTGAGTTACCTGTGACCACTAAAATTAGCATCTTTAGGGAACTGGAAACACTTGAAATTGTCATGGCAAGGACAACATGGAAAACTTATGTTATCTCATCTCAGTGTGAGATTTCTGTGTGGCTTTTTTCTTTCTTTCCTGGCATCACGTTGTTTAGGAGAATCCACTTCAATGTCACAGAGACATTTTGGAAAAAATCAAGAAAGAAGGAGAAAGAAAGGGAAGCTGGATTGAGAATGTTACTCTTTTAGCTAATGTTCAGATTTAAGCCACATTGTAGTTGTCGGGAAGTATAACCGAGATTTCTGGATCAGAGAAACTTTATTCAGAAAGCCTTCCTCATATACTGTATATGATAAATGAAAGTGGTTACTGTCCTAAAGTAAAAGGGCAGAATGAGGAAGGAATGGCTGCACCCGTTATTATATAAGCGGAACAGGTTTTATTTATGCAGTAGAAACTTATTTTCTAATTCCAATTCTTCGGAAAAGATTCAAAAAGTTCATGGGGCATTAGAGAAGGAAGAAATTTTGATCTGTCTGCAGCATCTGTTACTCTGGTTGAAAAGCCCTCTCCTATTATGGCGTATCCTTAATTTTGTCAAACCCCAATGATGAAAATCAGAAGGTGCTCCAAGCAGTAAGATTTTCAATTTACAGTCTAATTAGGAGGCCGTTCTGTCTTTTTTGTTCATACACCTAAAAGTCTTAGAGGATGCAGAACAGCCAGAAAAGAAAAATGAGGAATTTTATTGATTTTTTTGTCAATAAAAGTATATTTTTGTCAGTCTACTGAATTATATGTGTGAAATTACAAGACACCCCCTGGGAGTGCTGTTACATTTTTCTATAGGCTTTTTCTAATGTTTGACAAGCTCATACCATGCTTGACAAGAACTATTTGACATCAGAATACTTTTGCTGTTGATTTGCACTTCTAGCACAGTGAGATCCACTGGGATCCACACTTATCTAATCCAGCTCAAAGTATACAATTTCTGAAATCAAAAACTATGCGTCCCATTAAAAAATATTTTTTTCTTCGAAAGCAGAAAGGTTAGCTGCAACAGCAGCAGCAACAACAGAGGATCATGAAAAAATACCGTGAGGATTTATTTTCTTTTAGACAAAGCCAGGCTAAAATGTAAATATTAACTCTCATCCAATCAAAAATAGTGTACTGCTTAAATTCAGACTAGATTCAGACCAATGTAGGGATTAAACATATTTTCATCAATACTGTATTAATGGTCTGTTATGTGGAAACAATAAGTCAAGATTAGCTTTTTTAAAAAACTCCAATAAACATAGTCTTCAGTTATGTTGGATCTCAAATTCAATAATCCTCAGACATCGCCTTCATTGTTATTTTTAATGCCAAAAGTACTATTTATTTAGACAAAATATTACTGTATATTTCATGACAGATTATCCAGTCTCTTATTTTGATATGAATTTGATCTTTTAAAATACCGTTTTTCAGGGATTAATGGGACCTAGAGGCCCACCTGGAGCCAATGGAGCCCCGGTAAGTATATGCTGATCATTCCCATTGATAGGAAAGGAGTTTCATAAGCTATAACTGTCCAAAAGCATGAGTTGCCGATATGAATGACTCTGTTACCTGCAGTAAGACCATAGTGTTCCACATTGGCGAGTTCCATATTATAATCCTCAATTGGTGATCAAATATAACATGACTTTGAATTTTTCTAAATGTTCTGCCATGGTAAAAAAAAAACCATATCCTCCCTTCTTTGATTCTTCTATTTAGCCCATTTTCCCATTTAAGCTTTAATATATCTGCTAAGAAAGATAAAGTATGCAGTAGATGGCTTTATACTATTTACTCAGCCATAGTATAATTTATCACAGTATAAACTTAGCCACTAGTTTTTATGCTTAGCACCAGTATGAATCACAAAATGTGATTAAAACAAATCATGACTTAATACAATGTGAGACCTAGTCACAGTCCTCCTCATGACATGCTTGGCATTTCAATTAAATTATAGGAATAATTTGGAATGTTCCTTCTGCCAAAACAGATTAGTAGAATTCTCCTCTATTATCGGTGTTTCTTGGTCACATATTTCTTCTACTGGAAAGGGGGGAACAATCTCAGCCACTTAAGAATTGCCTCGAATCGTGAGATGGGCAGCATATAAATTTAATGAATAATAATAATAATCTGATTCCAATAACTCTGCATGGTCACAGCTTGGCCATTAGAGGTTTTCCAAATTTATCATTGTGTCATTGAGCCCTGCGTTTACTGGTTGAGTCGGTTCAAACTATTCTCCAGGCACCTTTATTATAGAAGAATGTGTACTTTGCTTTTTCTCACAAAAATTGAATAACGTGCCTTCTTTCTATTCTAGGGTTCTCCTGGCTTCCAAGGACCTCCAGGTGAACCGGGTGAACCTGGACAAGCCGTAAGTAAAACAATGTTTTACTATAAGAGCGATTCCAATTATTGAATAACTATTTCATTTCATCCACAACACACACATTTTGACAGCCTGCATAACTCTACTGCACATTTTTTGCAGGAATTTATGAATTTATTTTTTTCAGATCTAAATTATGTAAGACTTTCTGTGAAGTATGACATCTTGCTTAAAAGGAAGCCAGAATAATTGCATTGTATTGTCTTGTGTTAATTGAACATTGATTTTAAATGAAGAAAAATATTGAAAATTGGATTATATAATGAGGAGCTATGATTTCATGAAATCTAGAAACCATCTTAGGGAGAAAGGATTCAGAATTATGGTTTTGATTTAGTTAAGTCAACATTCAAATGCAGGATAAAAGGATTGACATCTCTTAATTCTCATTATCTTGTTTCAAAATTAACTTTTATCATTAGGGACCCCAAGGTTCTCGTGGTCCAATGGGTCCTCCTGGAAAATCTGGTGAAGATGTAAGTATTCATGAACACGTCATGATTTTCACTAGCTGAATTTTATAATGTGCTTGATTGCAGTATTATGAAAAATATGCAGAATAATCTTATGACAGAAAAATTAATGGAGATTTTGCATGTATGTGAAGAAATAATGAAGAAATAATATTTATGCCTCTTAAAACCTAGAAACAAATAACAAAAGTTATTCAGACTAATTCATGGAAATCATGTGTGGCACTGAAAGCCATCAACTTTCTAGCCATCTAGCGACTTCCTTCTGCATTTAGTTGACTAATGTAGGAACAAACTGCTGGGATCGATGGACCAGGTTCTTCTTATGTTCTTAAATACAGGTTTAATTAATTTGTATATTAAAAAGTCAGTTGTTCTCTCCTTCTTAGGGCCATCCTGGAAAATCTGGAAGACCTGGAGAGAGAGGTGTTCCTGGACCTCAGGTGAATATTGTATTTGGGAGTGAAATTATTTGTTCCTGATTTTTATTATTTTAGTATAACCAAATTCATCATTGCACATAATGACAGAAATTCTAGAACAGTTTTCTCCAATCTGATGCCCTCCTGTTATGCTCAACACTAACTTCCAGAATTCCCATTCAGAGTGGCGAATGTCTATACTAATTGGGGGGTTAAAAGATCCAAAATCCATCAGGAAGGAATGCTTCAATATTCAAAGTCTGTAATCATAATTAACAGCTAAAAGCCTCTTTATGAAGAAGAGAGGCAACAGCTCAGTGGAAGAACACATTCTTTGAATCTAGTAAGTCTTGCTTTCTTTCCTGTTTTTTTCCACATCAAAGTTTCAAACTCTAGGTAAAGAAATAAAATCCCACCTTCTTCAGACAATATTGGGTGAAATCGAAAAATAGTTCCATTTGGATCTGGGCAGTTTTGCACGCATGATGCTCACACTTGAATGGGCCAGTGACTATCTCAATAAAACAGATAAATGATTTGTTACATTGGCAGGAGATGAAACCTGGCCCATTCATTGTCCATCTGCCGCTTCCATCTGCCTGAATTACAGTTCTTACTGCAGTGATGCTGATCAATGCACAAACATTGGATCTAGCAATAGTGCCTGTAGAGTAAGTCAGGATATTTGGAGACCTCACAGATATTTCTGGAAAAGAAAAGACTCTTTTCTACATTACAAGCATAGTTATTTAAATTCTAAAAGCTGGTGACTTGTTAAACTAACAGCCTCCATGCAACATCTCAGAAGTAAGCATAGCAACAATGTTTGACCTTCTCTCATGCAATTTATAGAAACAGAAAACAGAGAGACTGGATTAGCATTCTGACAAACAGTCTTATGTTTGCACTGTTAACCCTGTAAAAACACAAAGTCATTTTTAACCTCATTTGATAAGGTATTCAATTTGTAAACTTGTTCCAGGATACCGAAGGTCTTATGCTACATTTCAGACAGATTAGTTTCCTAATTAGTCCCTTATATCATTTTTACATGTTGTGTAAATAAGATGTAAAGTGTTTTTTTTAATCCCATTTATATCCCGCCCTTCTCCGAAGACTCAGGGTGGCTTACAATCTAAAGCACAAATCAATGTGCTTAGCAATAGCCTTCATTCTATGTATATGCCTGCTTATTAGGGCTTTCGCCTCCCCCCCAGGCGGCATTATTACAAAGTCAGCTTATTGCCCCCAACAATCTGGGTCCTCATTTTACCTACCTCAGAAGGATGGAAGGCTGAGTCAACCTTGAGCCTGGTGGGACTCAAACCTGCACTAATTACAGGCAGCTGGTGTTACTTAAGGAGGCATTAGCCCACTGCTCCACCAAGGCTCTATTTACACAAATTAAGCCTATTTTCCTGTTGTTTTTTTCTCAAGGGTGCTCGTGGCTTTCCTGGAACTTCTGGTCTGCCTGGATTCAAAGGACTAAGGGTGAGTGTTTTATAGAGATTCAGGGGAGCCTATTAAAAGGGTGACACCTTAGAAGATATTATGTACAACTGTTCCTCTAAGACCAGAGATGCAAGTAACTCCCAAAATTTTAGAGTACATTTACAGAATGTGTTATCATCATGCCCTCAGGATACCAGAACTGGAGAATCATGAAATGTACAGCAAGTAATATATTTCTTGTAACTGTAAAATGCACCCTTTGTTATTAATAAGAGAATTACTATTTATCCAGTTCCCTGCACCTCTCAAAAGCAATAGCATTCATACAGATCGTAACTGTCCATAACCATTGGTTATGTAGTCTACTCTTAGCAACACTAGCAGGATAATGTTTAAAGCACTAGTTTCCTAATGATATCAGCAAAGAATTCAGTGAGACATCAGCAATACATTCTAATCAGCCATCTTGAGAGGGAGAGGAAATTATAATGCTGATTCTTTCTATAACATTTCATTCATGCATCCAGGAAGGAGGGGAAGGAAGGAATAGCAGGACTGTGAAATTATAAAGTTGAAGGGAGCTTCATCTAAATAATGTGTGAAGCTTCTCTCTTTGAATGCCTATCATTTAAAAATATTGTTCTAGATTTTTTATTTATACTACATAAAAGTAAATGTTTCTCCATAACAGGGACACAATGGTTTGGATGGTCGCAAAGGAGAACCTGGTGCTGCTGGTAACAAGGTAAAGTAATTATATATAGTTTCTGAAAATATGTACTGGAGACCTGCAAGATCGAGGTAAATGCACCGAGAGACACAGAAAAAGTCCTTGCTGATAAAGATTTTAGCACAAAATCCTGTTTCAAAAGAATAAAGACTGTCAAAAATTCTACAGTTCTACAAATGTCATATATAAGTATTTATAGTGAGAGAGAGCAAAAAAAGAGGTGCATGGTGTTACAATCATGTATTTACTTTCTTTAGAATAAAACCAAATAAATTATCTGAATAGATCAATGCACACTGAGAATTAGATGCTAAGAAGCAATAAAAGCCAGAACAAGGCTCATGGTTACCACTTGATCTTGAGATTAGATAGCAAAAATCTTGCAAGGAGTGAGGCAGATAATAAAATATTTCAGATTTCCTTTATGACAAGTAATCATATTCATTAATTTATTCATTACTTTCTCCAGTTTGTCCACAAAATAGTGTGAGGGTAGAAATGCAACCTGGAATATATTGATCCCAGAATTAATTATTGGCCTGGGGTGTCATATTTAATTATACTATGCATGTCTAGACTATACTTTTAGAGTATATCCTGGTTTTTCCATAAATTATATCATAGTGAGCCTTTGTAAATCCATTCAAGAGACTTTTTTCGAGTTAAAACAAATATTGTTTTGACTGAAAGCTTAAAATACAGCAGATCAAAATCAAACCTTTCTAACAAATTAAATATATATTTGGATTTTGTTATATTCTTATGAACATGTAGTGATGACTATGTGTAGATCTTATGTTACATATCTTGTTTCTCTGTTGAAATGAATAGAAGAATCCTAATTGCAGGGAAGTTCTAGCTTCTAAAATGGGCCTTATCGGTTCAATAGCCATCAGATAGAAAGACTGGATAGCATCTCTATATATTAACTAAACTGTGTCGAGAGCTAAATTATTCAATACAGCTGTGATATTGAACTTTTAGCCATTCAAATTATTCAAATCATATATCCTATTTATGTGAATGTGACTGAATTGGAGCTTAGCTCTCCCATTGCTGGAAAATTCTGGGTTGACTAGTTTACCTGGGTAACAGCCAGTATTTATTGTGTCCTTTTTATAGGGTTTGAAAATGTATAATTAAGTATTTAAATATAAGCTTTGTTTGATATTAGTATTACTAAGTGTATGATTGGTTGCACAGTCAACCAGGTGATTAAGAGTAGATTTGGCATTATTATCCACCTATCGAGTCATTCCCAAGGAACTGAGATAGTGATTGATAATGATGGTGATGTTTCCATTTTGCATTTAGATTTTAGAAGCATCAGCCTAAATTTTCTAGCACTTTTTCAAATATATCCATAGTAATCTAATACAAATGTTCACAAGATGTATTTGCTCTTTACAGGGTGAACCTGGTGCCCCTGGTGAAAATGGTACCCCAGGACAAGCTGTGAGTATTTTCTCTTATATAACTTACATAGGATTAAATTTATGAATAGAATTCTTTATTGGCCAAGTGTGGTTGGACACACAATGAATTTGTCTTTGGTGCATAAGCTCTTATTGTACATACAAGCAACAGGTGATAAATTATGATCATAATCAACATAAAAATTCATTCATCCTCATAAGATACAACCCTTAATGATCGTCATAGGAAACTAAATTAGCAAACAACATAAATCATACTAGGATACTAAATAAATCATTCATATAAATATAAATCATAAGATACAAGCAAAAAGGTTGTAGTCGTAAGAAGATAAGGCCATAGTAATAGGAAAGATGGGAGGAATAATAGTAATACAGAGTTACTAGGCAGTTTGATAGGTTGTAGGAATTAGCTGTTTAGCTGAGTGATGGCATGAGGGGGAAAAACCGTCCTTCTGTTGTTTTGGCATGCAATGCCCTAGAGCAGGGGTAGGCAACCTTGGCTCTTTTATGACTCGTGGACTTCAACTCCCAGAATTCCTGAGTCAGCTATGCTGGGAGTTGAAGTCCACGAGTCATAAAAGAGCCAAAGTTGCCTACCCCTGCCCTAGAGCATCATTTAGAGGGAAGAAGTTTAAGCAGTTTATTCCCAGGATGTGAGGGGTCTGTAGATATTTTCACAACTCTCTTTCTTGCTTGTGCAGTATACAGGTTATAACATATTTTAAAGCAACATTTATTAATCTCAATTTTATTGCCCCCCAGTAATGGTACCCAAGAAAATTAATGATACTATTCTTATGCATATATACTATGTCTTATTAAATAATTTGCATGTAATTTGCTTTCAGGGTGCTCGTGGTCTTCCTGGTGAAAGAGGAAGAGTTGGTGCTCCTGGCTCAGTTGTAAGTTTTTTTTCTTCCTGTGCAACAAGGTCTTAAATTTGTTCGTGTGTGATTATTTTATTTTATACCAGGAATTTAAAATTGACATTTATTTTCTTTAGGGTGCTCGTGGCAGTGATGGAAGCGTTGGCCCTGTTGGTTCTGCTGTAAGTCCAGCTATCTTCTATCCAACATGTTCTTACTTTGAATGAACTTCACTGGGTCTACCTCTGTAATCTGTTTCACCTCTTTCCCCCCCTTTAATTAGTGCATAGCAGGGAGTTTTCTAAGCAATTTTCAGTTATTTCCAAATGTGTATCAAGTATTTTCATTTCTATAATATTTATTGTAGCATTAAACAATGAAAGTCATACTTACAAAGTGACATTTTGTATTTTGAATTAATGCTAACATAGTTCAAGACAGGTGTTACTTCTTGGCATTTTGGAAATGAAATACTATCAAGTCTCATTCTTAGGGAAATTCTATAGACTGTTCAGTTAAAATTGCATATTTTCTTCCTGGATAAGTTGAGAAATAATTGGATTCCAATCATACCTTTCTGTTTACAAAGCATATCTTAATTTTTAAACAGACATTACATTTTTAAGCAAACTCCTTACGTACTATTAGCTTTGCATGACTTCCTCAACATTGATTTTAGCTTATATTTACTCTTTCATCTGTAACCAAACCCATCTAAGTTGCTATACAGACCCCAGAGACAAACCTCAGCTAAAACCAGGTTCTGTTGGAAGTTCACAATATATTGAAGTGAATCTTGAGAAAGAATGTGGTTTCCTGGTATTCCATGATATCGCAATCCATGATATTTCAGTAGGAATAAAGCACTAGTTTTTAAGCCACAAACTCTTCCAAAACCTTCAAGGAGCTGACAATCTCAGCTTTTCCTGACTGGCAGTGCCACCACATCATTGCCGTACCTGCTTCAAAAAGATTTTGCAATGATTTCAGAACACACTTCTTCTCTTACAATTTTTCACACTCACATTTTTCCTTCCTATGTTCATGCTAGTGAATTATTATTTCAGTAAAAATATTTGTGCCACTCCATTTGGTGGAGTGGCATAAAGTATATCTTTGTCACTCCATTAAATGTACCAGGCTTAATTTCCGTTTTATCTACTTTAGATAAGTTCTTCTAACTGTAGATGACTAATCCTTTGCTTTGTCGTTTATCTTGCAGGGCCCTATTGGTGCTGCTGGTCCTTCTGGATTCCCCGGTGCTCCTGGAGCCAAGGTAGGAACATGCATCAGAATGAGAAAATACCTAGAAAATCCTTCATAACTACATCCTCTGATACAAAGTTGGCACATCAAGAACAAACTACTTTCAAACAAAGACATCTAAAGTTATATAGTTTAGAAGGAAAGAGAGAATTTCCAGCTACTAACAATTTTCCACTGTTAGTCTCACATTTTTGAAAAAAAGAGTTTTGATGAATGTATCTCCATCTTGAAAGAGTGGTTTCTTTGGAGATTATGTGATAGACAACTTGGTTGCTTCTGTATATAAAGCAACCTTGTCAGTCATCATAACCACATGGTATCCATTTCAAACATCTAAAGGTTAATCAACTCTCCAAATCTGGTAACTGCTTTGTTATAGAGCCACCCACCATTACTCTAGGAATGTATCCTTTAAAATTAAAATTGCAGGAAAGGGTTATATATAATGAGGTAATTTTTTTTTCATAGTTCCATCTTTTCTCCCTACGGTATTTCATAAAATAAGAGCTGCATAAAATTCTGTTTGTTTTTCTGCCATTGTTGTTATATAATTATTTACCTGTGTATTTTAAATACAATAAGTATTTTGAAATGCAGTAGATCCTATGATGCAAATATAAATATAAGGATATAGATATGTTTTAAATATTTATTAGTTTTTAATTTCTCAAATACCACACTTGAGACAGGGGTTTCATATGCATGTCATTTTTACTAAACTAAATAGTAAAATGGCTATAGTAATATTTTTTTCATTTCATTGATAGGTATGTGATATTGCCATTGATACACTCTACTCATTAACAGATTTAAAGCACTAAAATTTACCTCCCCCTTTAACAATTTTACTAAGTTTCAAGAATTTTGCAAAAAGAAAAAATGCATAAAAGAAAAGAAAAGGTGTACATCGTCACATTAAAATATCTGGGAAATAAATACCTTGTAAGCTATCTTCTAGACTATAGCAAGAATGTCTCAATTCTAGCAAATGTTTTGTATTTTCCCCATCAGGGAAAAATAAGTGTTGCTGATGTTGGACAAATCATGATATAAAACAGTGCAAACAGTGCCCCATTGAGAACACTGAGCATGGAACAGACTGTAAAGGAGTAGATGGTCTGGATTTAAGCACCACTAGGCTTTTGCATTAAATTGAGTATCTTGGACTATAAGGTCGCGAGTAGAGCAGTCCAGATAATTTACACTAAGCTATCACTAATTTGCACTAAAGCAAACTACATCCATCTAACACTGCCAAAACCGTATCAGTGTCTGATCTCTTTCTGACAGGGTGAAATCGGTTCTGCTGGAAATGTTGGCCCAAGTGGACCTGCTGGTCCTCGTGGTGATATCGGACTCCCTGGCGCTGCTGGACCTGTTGGCCCTGCTGTAAGTGACTCTGCCATTGATATTATAAATCTGGCTGGGGATATTCTGGGATGTCCACGCATCTTAAAGTTGCTGAGGTTGAGAAACACTATTTTGGATCAACTATTTCCAGTGCTTCTTTTGTAAAAGAAAAAGGTGCCGGAACTCACACATGTCATACAACCCGCCTTGCCTACCCTACAAGGTTCCATCCAAAAAAGGTGCCGGAACTCCGTTCTGAGCGCTCTATGAGAAAAAAAGCCCTGACTATTTCCAACTTGAAACTTCAAGAACATTTCTGCAGAATTCCTAGCCAATATGAATTCTGGGAGTAGCTTTATTTTCAATAAATTGCATCCCACAAACACGAACCTACCATCATATACTTTTGTAAAAACAATTAATTTCATATGCTTTGCTTTCTTTTTTAGGGTAACCCTGGTGCCAATGGCCTTTCTGGTGCTAAAGGTTCTGCTGTACGTATGCTTGTGTTGAAACAAATATTTCTGTGTTCATATGGAGAAGATCACTCTTGGGGTTGCAGAGATGATCCTAGCATTGTAATGAGGTTTCTTTTTTTTTCTTCCTTTTTGGACAGGGTCTTCCTGGTGTGGCTGGTGCTCCTGGTCTGCCTGGTCCTCGTGGTATACCTGGTCCAACTGGTGCTGCTGGTGCAGCTGGTGCCAGAGGACTTGCTGTAAGTTGCCTTAAATGCACTTAAATCATTTTCTATCTGCTACTTTTTCAAAGCCTGAAGCGCCCAGTTTTAGTAGTGAATGTTTTAGCTGACTATTAGACTTGCATCTGTACTCTAAACCTACACTCATCTTCCGGATAAAAGCTATTTAAATGATACACACTTGACAGATTTTTAATATTATTAACATTCTGCATCTAGATTTAATATGGCTGCATCTCTTTAAAAAGTTTTAAAATATATAATTTATTAAATCTAGAATTCATGAAGTCCAGCACTATTCTTCCCAACTATTTTATGAAGGAGGCTTTGCGGTTGTTTCTCCATGTTCAATTAGCTAATATAATCAAATGACCACTTGATTATGCACAATTGTGGTATATAGTGAAAACAGTCTTCTCTATTAGGTTATCATGGCTTAGTCCTGTCTTAAATGTATAATGTATAAGGATCCTATTTTCCACCAAGATTTCTACACAGTTTAACGTTTTGAGTCCGTACTGTAAGCTTATATAATTATCATTAAATTCTGAGAATTTAAAGGAATCCCAAAATCATGTTGTTCACTCCTGGCAGAGGTCATATTTTAAATTCATCACTTCATACATACATGCTACATAAACAATATTTCTTATTTTTCCCCCAACTCATTTCTTTCTTCTCATATCTGAACGGGTACATTTTCTAAGCCAGGACTGAAATTACCATAAAGTATAATGAAATATAATTTTGCTAAAATGAATAGGTAAAAGCAGAGAATATTTTGTTTAAAACGCCTGTTTTGGCCCACTCCCTTAAAATTCAAACAGTAATCCAAACTAGGATCAACTTGATTGGTATGGGTGAGTGCATGATTTTTAAACATAGCTTTTTCCATTATGGTTCTTGGAAAAAAATATGTACTTAGAGAGTACACCAAAGTACACTTCTCTGATATTTTGTTCCGTTTGGTTCTAGGGTGAACCAGGTCCACCTGGATCCAAGGGAGAGACTGGTAGCAAGGGTGAGCCTGTGAGTATTATAACAATATGAAAGATCTTTAATTTTCAAAATGTCTTTTCATCCAAGTGATCCGGGTTAAGAAGCTAATGGCTTTTCTGATCTCTTAACCACCCACAGGGTGTTGCTGGCCCAGCTGGTCCTGCTGGTCCATCTGGTGAAGAAGGCAAAAAAGGTCCCAATGGTGAAGCTGGCTCCTCTGGTCTACCAGGATCTGCAGGTTTAAGAGTAAGTCTCTTGCATGCTGTAAAAATGATGATTTGAAAATATTTGGAAAATCAGTAGGAAGAATTCAATAGTGCAAGTCCTTCGTGAAAAGCATATTCAGTCTCCTGGAAGTTAGAAAACCAGACAGGTGATCGGAAGAACCTACCAGAATTATATAGTGGTTAAGGTGTAAGACATTCCTAGAAAAAGATCTGATTTCAGTTCCCCATCTGATAATGGAGATCAGTGTGTGACCTCTCTAACATCTTATTATGATTTCCTCAATGCAATGAGGAAAAACCTTCACTTTGCACTGCTGGTTCTGACCTCAAGGTACCCAACAGACCAAAGAGGTTTTCTTCCTTTATATGTAAAATGTGTTGCAAGCTCATGGTAATTGCAGAGTTTGATAGGTTTAGGACCAGGTTTCTAACTGAAAGGTCCCAGATATCAAGGGGGAAAAGACACAATAAAATAAGAGAAATGGGGATAATGTGCTGTATGTTAAATTCTTATGAATGCCGTAGTACGTTTATTCTGTATTTATTATGCACAATCTCCAAACCTTCACAACTTTAGTAATGAATTGTTATATGATCTGCTTCTCTTGCAACGTACAATTGTTAGTCTCCTGAACTAATTCTGAGAAAAGAAGCAATGCACATACACAAATAATGAATGAAAATAAGTAAGAGATATACATGCATGCCTAGTACAACCTACGTATGCTCATGCTGAAGTCATATCATGATTCTTTAAATTTTACTATGCTATAATCCATAAAGATACTGAAAGCTGAATCTTAGAAGGACTCACTTTTCAGCTTCAGTCCCATTTGCCGAATTCAAGTTCCATGATAAAATGCAGGAAAACCAACATTTTGGATCTTTCATAATGTCTCCCTTTCCACTGAACAAAGAGACCTCCTTTATATGTTCCAATGTAAATGCTAATGCCTTATGTGTTGTTTACTGAAGTCCTTTTCAAGTTCTGATCAAAAGTTGTGGTTTCTTTCATAGGGTGTACCTGGATCTCGTGGTCTCCCAGGATCTGATGGCAGACCTGGTGGTTTAGTAAGTTTTCAAAATTTTTACAATCAGTTTTATATTTTAATCAAATAACACCCCCTCTATCCTATCCCATAAAGCAAGCCAGTGGGTTTCTGGCATTGTCCCCTAATGCAAGCTTCTTCCTTCCTAGGGCCAGGTTGGCAGTCGTGGTGCTACTGGTCCTGCTGGTGCTAAAGGTCCCAGCGGTGACGCAGGTCGTCCTGGTGAGCCTGGTCTGATGGGTGCAAGAGTAAGTAAAGAGGATGATGTTATGAAATCAATGAGTAGTTTCAGATAGCAACTGCGTTCTGAACTTCTTTGTTTTCCCAATGGCCAGTTTTAAAAACCATATTTTTAAGAAAATGTTTATCAGATATAATAATAATTTATAATAATATAAATTATAATAATATAAATTATAATAATAAATATATTGTACATTCATGACCTTATCTGCCTCCCATACTTACACCCTAAGGCAGGTTATTCCTCTTCTTGTTTTAGACATATGAAGCTGAAGTTTCAAGCTCATATACATTATGTTGTACTCCTATGCTCTCTTCCCCAGCAGAAAGTCATACTGAACTGAATAATGGGGGGCGGTGTTACTTTTAAATATATTTCTGCAATTTTGGCAAATAAATCTTAACTGAAGCAGGGCATCTCTAGATAACATTTTTTTTGATAAATAGAACACTGCATTATATTACATTTATACCCATATTTAAATATGCACGTAGAGTGAAATTAAGTTTCCCATACCAGTTTTAAGTAACTGAAAAGACACATTACAGCTAAATACTGTATCTCTGCTTATTTAGGGTCTCCCAGGACAGTCTGGAAGCCCAGGTCCAGCTGGAAAAGAAGGTCCTTCTGTAAGTATCTTCCTTCCCTTTGTTCTGCAAAGATTGAACAGTAGATACATAGATATTTTAAATGCATTTTCTGCATTTATATTTAATCATAGTAAGCTTTAATATTTGAATCCTATTTTTCTGAGATTTTTTTTTAAAAAATGTGGAATGTTCAGAAATTAATAATTAAGCCATGAACTAGAATTGCATTTTTATGTATATTGAACCTTAGCAATAGCTGTGTAGCCAAAGCTACTCATTTAATGTTTATTTTTTTTTTTTAGTTATGTAGAACCATTTCCATAAAATTATGAAGAAGGGGTGATTTGGATATTTTTCTTTTGGTACTGAACTATTGAACAGTGCTATACAACCATGTAGAAAGATAATAAACTCTGAAATGTCTTCATGGCCAATTTCAAGTGTCTTGCTCTCAATGGACACACAATATTCAAGCAGTGATACTATATACTACAATGCAAGATATGAACTTTTTTTCCTGCAGGGTTCTTCTGGACCTGATGGTCGCCCTGGCCCAACTGGCCCAGCTGGTCCACGAGGTGAACCTGGAAATATCGGATTCCCAGGACCAAAAGGTCCAAATGTAAGTACTATACAATAGAATATTATGAAATTGACAAATGAGACATGTTCATAGCCTCAATTTTATGGCACCCCACTGAATGTCACCTCAGCCTGTACATACCAGAAGTATACTACTCTATTTGTCTTACTTGACACCACTTTGCTGATCAAGAGTGCTCTGGATTTAGTTGGTAGTCCCATTTATGAAATCCTCTATTTTCCTTTGTCATTTTAATTCTTTACCAAGGAAAGGGCTGAGCCTCACTATGAGGAATGTATTTTCAGCTTAATGCTTGTTTTAATTGTAAACCACCTATTGTTTTAACTTCTGGTGGGTTTCAATTATATTTTCTTTCTCTTTTTTTTCATTTTGGGGTTTATGTGTGTGGGATGCTTTATTTCCCCCCCCCCCCCGGTGCTTGGATAAGGAATTGTGTGGATATAACATTTATTTGTATTCATTTTTTTCATGGTTATAGCAAACATGTTACCTAAATCTTGCTTGGGTGTGAATAAACATACTCAATGCCATTGAACTGGAAGTAAATGGCAAATATGTTAAAACTATAGTGGAATAAATTGCTTAGGAGAGCTATGGAACTGTTACCTTCGGATTACTTGAGGCAACTTCTGCCTTTGATAAATATAATAGCTGGTTAGAGGAGTGATAATTTGTCATTTCTCTTTCAATTCTGCATTTACGTGATTTTGTACATATACATTTTCATTTTATGTATTTTTTTTTAACTGGGAGGAAGTTCCTCAGTCAATATGCCTGTAAGTGTAGCTTAGGATGTTTTATTCAAGCAGGTGTGGGGAGCTTATCGCTTTGACAATTATTTACTTGCCACTGAAGGTCTATGCAAGCTTCAGCCTGTGTTGCTGCTTGGTCTTTTATCAGAACTCCTAATTTACTCATTCGTTCTTAGTCTGAGAATGGATGAGTCAATAGATAGCAGCCTTAAGCAAGAGAAGCAGCAAATTCAAGATATTCATCATGCTACATCTTCTGCTAGAGCAGACATCTCAAGAAATGCCCAACTGTGCCAACTATAGACACTGTACAAAAATGTAGGAAACTGGAGCCACTGAAAGTGTTGTGGCGGATAGCTGTTATTAGTTTTAATGCAGTAACTTATTTAAATGTGTTTCATTTTAACAGGGTGAACCTGGCAAACCTGGTGACAGGGGCAATGTGGGTCTGGCTGGTTCACAGGTAAGTGAGACTAATTTATACCCTACTTTATATCTTTAGTAAAGGAAATGTGATTTACATAGGTTTAACAAACTGCAATAACTGAATAATTTATAAAACAGAAAAAGACAGCTGTATTTATAAGTTCTCTGGCAATAGTCAGAAGTTAACATTTTGAATGATTGTTACATAAAATGAAAACAAATATTGTACCCTCTAAGTCTAAGACATCATTCTGGCATCTAAATGATCAGTTTTAGGTTTTGTATGAAGTTAAAAATTTACCCTGCCTTATGTTATGTTCTGCCTTCAAGATAACATCTTTAGGGGAGCAATCTACACTAACAGATTGTATTTTAAACCAACATATAAGAGACTAACCTGTTGTAATACAATACTGAAGGTTTCTGTATCAGATCTACTAGTGAGAGTTCCATATTCATTAAAAGTAAAGTTTCCTTTATGTTGAAATCAGCTCTTGGTAATTTCACCGAAAATCATGGAAATAATTAAATAAAGCAAACGAACACAATGTATATTTTAGAATATGATTTTCTACACTCTAAACAACTGAGGTTTTGTGGTTCTAGGGTCCTCCTGGTTCTGATGGAAACAATGGAGCTCAGGGTCCACCTGGTCTCACCGTAAGTTCAAGATTAATCCTAGTTAACCCTTGATGCTTCTTTGCTAATGACTTATTACTCATCATTTCAATTTAATTATTTATTTTAGGGCAGTGCAGGTCCAAAAGGTGAAACTGGTCCAGCTGGTGCTCCTGGCTTCCAAGTAAGTAAAGTTAGCTTTTATCAATATTGCATTTTCTTAATCTGTAATGCTAGAATGGAATAAAGGCTGTTTAAATGATATTAAATATCTCAATAAATCTTGATGAGTGAAACATAGACAAGCATTTTATCCTGCCAAGTACATTCAAATGCTTTGCTGAACCTACATTGCTAGTTAGATCATACCTTGCAAAGTGCATTTACTAAAAATAGGCATGCATAGAGTTCAAATCATTATGCTTCAGTGGCTCAAAGATAATCAGGTTATAAGAATTGAAGATACTGTTCTTGATTGACAATAGATACACATACGTTTGCTGTGTAGGATTCTGCAGTGTCTCCAATTCATTTCAGAAGAGGTGTTTTGCAATATACAGGAATGTGAACTCAACCCAGTTTGGCAGCTCATTAAAGAAATTAAATATGCTTGGAGAGTCACAGACAGGTGCTGTTGTCACATCACTAGGCATTTTGAAGCATCTCTTTCAAGTCAGATCTGAAGTATTATATTGCTGTGTTCACCATATCCAGCCTTAGTGGATGGGGCCAAGTCATAGAAGGACTTGGCAAGGGTGGAGGGAATCAGTTGCAGAGAAACAGAGATATCATATAGAGTGATTACTTTCATGTAGAAGGCTGGTTTTACAAGGGAACTTTTGGTTTCCTATTCAAAACTCAAGAATGAATAAGATTGAATAGAGGACAGGGACAGATGAAGATATTTTTTATAGATGACCTGTGGTTTCCCTTATCTACAGCACATAAACAAATTACAGGGGATTGTTTTTAATTCATCTGTTTATTTTTCTGTAGGGCCTTCCTGGTCCCTCTGGTCCAGTTGGTGAAGCTGGCAAACCAGGTGAAAGAGTAAGTAGTAAAGTAATTCAGATTATCCCTCATGGTTTAATCAAGAAAATTCTACTGTGATTTAACACAATTTTTTTAACATGCATTGGATAAACTTCAGATTGTGTTCAGTAATTTGGTCTTTCCAAGTCTGGATCCTTCCAAGGATCTTCCATCATCCTCAGATCCTGGAGCCATTAGGAAATTATACAAAGAAATTGAGATTGAGGGAGTGATTAAGTCCCTTGGAAAGACATACTTCATAAAGTGTCTAAGACCTAGTCGTGAGTCTTCCTTTTCCCTGCTATAATCAAAAAACACTAAAATTAGTGAAAATAGCCTATCAGGTAAATATTTCCTCAGCTTTATTTGAAATTCCCCTTTCTCATATGAAGAGGATTTCATATACTTGCCTACCCATCTTCTGGCAAATTGGAGAAGCAAAGTAACTGCTTCTTTTTGTCCTGTGAAACAGAAAACAAAATACTGTCATTTTAAAATCGGGTCTGTTAAAACAATTCCACTGGCTAAGTTTATTTTGTTATTTTAGACAGCCTTCAACAAGTGTCATATGCATTGGACACAAGTCTTCCCTTATCTCCAGATTTTCCCTTCCTTTTAATCTCACAATTAAGACTGAAGTCTCCTGGTTTCTTGTATTCCTGGAAACCAGCTTGAACCTGGTGACTTCGCTGATTTGTCCATGTAATTTTCATGCAACAATACAATGGTTTGTCATTGCAAACCCACTTCCTAATGTGGGGATGACCTACATCATTCAAAACTTTAAAGCAATTTTTAATCTTACGTACCAGTTCACTTGATATCCCTCAACCTATCACATCTTCCCTAGCTTCCAGCTCTAGGAGAATTAAAATTCCCAGAATTCCCAAATAACATGGCAAACAGGCTGTGCTGTCAGTTTTCAGCAATCATAGGCAAGGATAAATTCAAGAATTACAATAAAGGAAATTCAAGGGTTTTCTATGCCATATGGATAACAAGTATCTCTCCCCCACCCACTATTCACAAGTTATTCTGAATTGTACTGAATTACAACAAATACTCTGGCAGAAAGGCATAATCTGGTTTTACTCCTTTTAGTGACCTGGTCTATCTCTATCTATTGCCTTTTATCTTCCTGGATGAAAATATCTTTATTTTCAAATGAATTCTGAGGCAGTGATAAGAAAATCCTTTTAAAGAATGCCATATTAAATATTTCTTTTGTGCCCAGGGTGCTCATGGTGACTTTGGTCTCCCTGGTCCTGCTGGCGCAAGAGTAAGTATATACTTTTTTGTATTTTAGTATTTTTTTTCCATGTTGTATTTGAAATATAGTAGAATATACTATTAGGTAGTATTGTACTATAATTTGAAGTATGAATATATAATTTCCTTATGTTGTAGAAATCAATATTTTAAGATGAGTTCTTATATAGAAAAGTAATCATTTTCTAAAGATTCTTACATAGAAATATAAATATTGAGATAATATTTCTACTGTTGTATTATTTAATGTGATTTATAAGTTTAGTGTGTAATGTACGTTTAGTAGGACCCAGAACAAATTAACACTCTAAATAAATAGGCCCCAGCATTTCCCAGATTTGGTTGTACTTTCATTAAATACTTTTTATGACCAACTCAGACCCCACTAATAATATATGTATACATCCAGTGGTAGCCTGTATAGATATTAAGATATTAAAGTCTGTATAATGATAGGTCACATTGGAGAAATTAAGATGTGAACTGACCAGGACATAGATCTAGGTACTTTTTGATCTATGAGCAAAACTAGTAGTGAATCCCATTGGTCTAACTCAGGGGTAGGCAACCTCGGCTCTTTTATGACTCATGGACTTCAACTCCCAGAATTCCTGAGCCAGCTTGGCTGGCTCAGGAATTCTGGGAGTTGAAGTCCATGAGTCATAAAAGAGCCGAGGTTGCCTACCCCTGGTCTAACTGAACTTTATTTATGGATCAAAGTCTACCTGGGATTTTGAAAAAGTAATTGGAAGAATTTCTGGAAATTGTTATATATCTAATCGGAATAAATATTCAAGGCTTATCAAAGTGCCCTCTGCCATCTCTAAATTAAGCTCCATAGACCAGAGGTGGACACAATTAAATCTCAACCTACTTAAGTAGCTGTGACATCTGTATGAACAAAAATATATAACATATACAGCTTTCCACACATTTCCAGTTTCTGTATTAATGAGATTGAGGCTATCATATTGCCATTTACTTATACTAATCTGCTTCCTTCAGGGCGAACGTGGTGCACCAGGTGAAAGCGGTGCTGTTGGTCCTGCAGGCCCTCTGGGAAGCCGTGGCCCATCAGGCCCAGCAGGTACTGATGGTAATAAGGTAAGGGAGAAGGAAGGGTTGCTGTTTTTTCTTAAATCCAGGAGAGGGCAGTGTGAAGGTCTTGTGGGGAGAATCCAGCGGGATGCAGAAAGCAGCAACATCTGCATTATTTCTAAAGCACCAAATCTTCATTGAGAAAAAAACATATTTTAGCATGCTTTCTGTAAAATTTTGCAATGTGAAGAATATACAACTGGGAGACATCAAACAATTATTAAGACGATGAAACCATATGGCTCAAGTCTTTTTAGTGTGGGCTTTAGTACTTTCAATTAAAAACAGAACTTTAAAATATTACATGTGTAACATCAAGAGTTCCTTCTATGTTAAAAACTTTGGGAACATGCTTTCAAAAGTTCACATTTAATTTTTGCTTAAATAATATCTTGTTATGTAACAGTGATGAACTGTTCTTTGATAAGAGGGACTCGGAAATCTTCTGCATCAGCTGATCTATACAAAAAAGGGTCTTCTTTGAATGTCAACCTCCTCTAGGGGTACTTAGGAGAAGAGTAAAGCTATCACTAGCTTTACAGTAAGAGGACATTTTCAGTAATAGTCTACTACATTTCGCTCTAAACATTTCTGTTTTACTGAATTTAGGCAGGGAAAGCAAGAGCCAGCCTGCCCCTACTGTAAAAAGAAATAATATCACAAATTTCTGTAGTCTATTTTTCTCATCTGTTCTATATTAAGCCCCTCTCAAATGTAAAACTATGAAATGATTCCAAATTGTCTATCAGACCTCCAGTGATATATGTTTAGCATAAATACATAGTTAACATATATTTATCAAATTCTAATCGCTTGAAGAATGCAAGATAAAAATGCCCTCTAACCTGTTGATGATGATGATGATGATGATGATGATGATGATACCCAATAAACCCATTGCAGGTTAGGGGCAATAATCTACAATGCTGGTCCAATGCAAGTTTGTAAAACAGATGATTTTTTTTTTAAAAAAATTTCCAGTCTAGGGTGAGACGTTGACTGGACTAGAGTCTTCAGCTGGCTTCCGGCTCCTAATCTAGCATCTTAACTGTTATATCACACTGGCTCTCTCTTTAAATGCCTTAAATGTCTTAATATTGATTTTCTTGTAAAAGTAACAAATTAAAGTAGCAGGAGAAACCTTGCCTGGTTTTCTTTTGAGACCTTAAATTTTCTCCTTTCTTGTTTCACTAGGGTGAACCTGGAGCCGTTGGTGCACTTGGTTCTGCAGGCCCATCTGGTCCTAGTGGAGTCCATGGTGAGAGAGGTGCTGCTGGTAGCCCAGGTGGCAAAGGTGAAAAGGTAAAAGAAAGCTATCCCACAATTAAGAATAATGCATAATTTACCATCAGTTTTTTTCTCAGAGAAAAGGCTACAGCTCAACAGTAGTGCACACAGCTTGCCACAGCATGACCAGAAATAGCACTTAGCAGAAATAGCAGAAATAGACTTATATACAGCTTCACAATGTTTTACAGCTCTCTAAGCAGTTTACAGAGTCAATAAATTGTTCCCAACTATCTGAGTCCTCGTTTTACCAACCTCGGAAGGATGGAAGGCTGGGTCAACCTTGAGCCAATGAGAATCGAACTGCCAAACTGCTGGCAGTTAGCAGTTAGCGGAATTAGCCTGCAATACTGCATTCGAATCACTTTGCCAGAAATGAATCCTTTCTAAAAGTCTAGTGTGCTAAGTGTGTGTGTGGGGGGGGGGGACTTGATCAAGATGCACTAATAATCTTGGTGTGGAGTACTTTGTGATGCCAGGAGAATGGGAAGGTGTGGGGGAAGCTGAATTGGGGATGTATCCAGAATATGGGATCTGTGATCAAAGACATTTTTGCTCAATTTCTGAAGTAGTCTTCAACTTCTACAATGCTCTACCAGTGTGAGCAATGTGCTTAGAATTTACCTGATTTGTTTTTTATAGTTCTGGTACATGTGTGAAACCATACAGTCAATATGTTATATTAAGAAAGGTTAATTGATTAATTAAATTAAGAAAGGTTTCAAATGCTGAGAAAAGACAGAGGAAAAACAGAAGAATACTTTCTAAGACCTAGGTAGAGGGTTTAAGCATAGTTAGAATTAAGAGAAGGCAAATAAGGTAGAGGAAATATTGTACCAATCCTCAAATATTTGGAAGGATGTTACACAGAAGAAAGTCAGTCAAGATGCAAAATAATGGATTGAAGTTAAGGGAAGGCAAGTTCCTAATGACCTCTTGAAAACAATACCTAACAATAATAACAGTTCAACAACTAAGCCCATCCTTTCGTTCATCTATTCAAATTAAGGCTGGATAACCATTTATCAGAAATGTTTTAATTTAAATTTTATATTAAATGGGATAAGACCATATGGCTTAAAACAATGTTTCTAAACTTTAGCAACTTTTAAGATGTGTGTGAACTTAAAGTCCCAGCAACTTGGCTGGATCATTTTGGAAACTGAAATCCAAACCTATTAAAGTTGCTGAGTTTGAGAAATATTGATTTAAACTATTGTTTCCAACTCTTTGTTTCTATATGCTTGTCAGAGAATGCAGCATTGGATAGGTTGAAATCCTTAACTTCTTAATAATTGAGAAATTTAAAACGAACTTTTTTAAAGAAAGAAAAACTAGCCATTTCTTTTAGAAAATTTAAATACTGAAATGTCTTTAGAAGGTTCACAGTTATTTTGAAACTACATTTCTTTCACCCCAAATCAGAGAGATTGTTTCATCAGTAAATCAATGAATTGGCTGAAATGGCTAACCAAAACAAAATTTTAAAGTAGAAATCATCACACTTGGAAGACAAAATAAGCAATAAATATTTCAATCACTATCTACATTCATCATTGTGATTATGTACGATTTCTTTAGAAATCATTATCATATAAAGCATCCCACACCTACCTAGGCATAATCACAATTTGTGCTTTATTTCAGGGTCCATCTGGCTTCAGAGGAGATGCTGGAGCAACAGGAAGAGATGGTGGAAGGGTAAGCATGTGTCTTTAATTTATTTCCAAGGAACTGTGCAATTCTTTTAGCAACTACAACATGAAAGCTAGCACTTAAAGAAAAATGTAGACTCGTGAAATTGGCCTTACCTTAAGTGATCTTAGCTCAAAATCAGCAGCAAAATACATAAAAATTGTTTAGAATTTAGATCAAATTACACTTTAATACAGAATGACTGTATTTATTTATGGAAACTGTGAAATTAAACTTATTTGAAATTGCCTGGGAAGTTAGGAACATTTGGGGAGGGGAGGGTGTAGTAGAAATGAAAAAAATAAAATATTTTTTTAAAAAATGGTGTAGTATTTTATATTAAACTACCCTATGTTATTGAGGGCTTAATACTATCAGTTTGTGACCCTTCAAAGTTAAAACAACACTAAAAAATGATTTATGATCAGTCCTCACACTTATGACCTTTGCAGCGTCTCTACAGTCACTTGATCAGAATTCAGGTGCTTGACAACCAGCATGTATATACAATTGTAGCGGTGTCCTGGGATCACATCATTGCCATTGACAAGCAAAATCAGTGGGGGGATGACAGATTCATTTAATAACTGTGTGATTCACTTAGCAACTGCAGCAATTCACTTAACAATTGTGGCAAAAAGGATCATAAAATTGGGCATCACTCATTTAACAACCACCTTGCTTGTAAACCTGGTCTGAGTTAATTCAAGGACTACTTGTACACTAAACTCATCAAGATAAATTATTCTATTTTATTCTCAGGGAGCTCCTGGTGCTGTTGGTGCCCCAGGACCTGCTGGTGCTTCTGGTGAAAGAGTAAGTCATTTTTTATTTATTTTATTTATTATTAAATTTATGTGCCACCTATCTAGTCTAGATATTTTTTGGATATTTCCTAGGCATATTCCTAGAAAATAGGCAGAATATAGATCTGGAACATTGACATTTATATAGCTAAAGAAATCATCCTTAGTTATTGTTCAGAAATGGTAGGTTTCTGTTCACTGCTTAACATATTAAAAGCTGGAACAAAAATAAAGTGGTTGTACGTTCACGCCATGATAAAATAAGGGGGGAAAATTAATCATGACTAAGCTCCATTGAAATTTTCTGGAGTTTTAATTAATAGATTTGTTTAATAGATTTTAATATTTATTTCAGGTTGGTTTACAAAAAAGTTACATATCCAAATAAAAAGAAAAGATAAATAGAAATTGCATAGGTGAAAGAACATTTAACCTGATGTCTTGGAAGTTGTATTTCTAACTAATAAAGCAGAATATATGTAGCTCAGGGTTGAAGTGAGGGCTCCTTGGTGCTCTTTGAGCTTGGCTGTTTTCTTGCAGACATTTCTTTACCAAACTAGTAACATTATCAGTGCTAGCACAAGGGACCCCTCATATGTTTCTAAGTTTGCAGCACCAGCATACTGAAACAATCCTTTCTTTAAAGCAATACTGCCCAACCTCAACAAGTTTAAAGGTCTATGGGCATCAACTCCAACAGTGCCCCAGGCAGCACTCTTTCAGCATTCTCCCGGGATTCTGAGAGTTGAAGCCCACCCGTCTTAAAGTGGTCAAGGTTGACAAACATTGTTCTACAGCCTAGCAACAGCTGATCTCAATGAAGGAGAATATTTGTAGCTCAGGGTTGAAGTGAGAGATCCTTGATGCTCTCTGAGCTTGGTTGTTTTCTTGCCGATCTTTCATTACCCTGATTTTTTGTTTCTATTAGGGCGAAAGTGGTTCTGCTGGCCCTGCTGGCCCTACTGGACCTCGTGGATCCCCTGTAAGTAGTACAATAATTATATTTTTTAAAAATGACATTAACATTTTGGGGGGAATCTTTGAAGTAGAAGAGCAGCTAAAGATGTCCTTACTTCATTTTTTCCCCCTCTTATTCTAGGGTGAACGTGGTGAAGCCGGGCCTGCTGGTCCTCCTGGATTTGCTGGTCCTGCTGTAAGTATAAAGAAATACAGTTTGCTTTCTCCAGTTTTAGAGCAGTTAGATACTACAATTGTTTGATTAAATGTCTCAACTTTGAATTTTATTTTATTTTTTATCAGGGTGCAGCTGGTCAGACAGGTGCTAAAGGAGAAAGAGGAACGAGAGGTCCAAAAGGTGACGTAGGCCCTCAGGGCGCCATTGGTGCCGTCGGTAATGCTGGTCCTGCTGTAAGTAAACAAAATATTACATCAAATTCTTTACTTTTTGACTATATGATGTAACCTTGATATTTCATATTCACATTCTTAAACCCACTGCTAAGATGCCATAGCACATTTTCTAAGTCTCTGTCTGTCTGTCTCTCTCTCTCTCTCTGTCTGTCTCATAGGATATAATGACTCACAGCAGTTAACAACATTTTTCACTGCTGGAATAAATAAGTTTTTTAAATCAGGTGTGATGTAGTGGTTCAAGTTCAAGAAGTTATGATGATTCATACTATAAGCTGTAATTACTCATAAATAATTACAAATTATCTTACATACTAATGAATTTTGCTAACTGGTCATGTAAACACTATTCCAAAGTTATAAATTTTGTGAACTGTCCTGTCATGTTATATCCTAAAAGGGGTGGAGCACGCGAGACCTTTAACACACAGCATCTGTTTTGGGGAAAGAAACCACCTCCACAAACTATCTGTTACTGTGACATTGTTATAAGACAGCTAGGTAGGCAGCCTATAACTCCTATATGGCAGCAAAAGAATCGGAAACATTTTGTTTCCTACCTGTAATAGCCCTAAGAAAAGTCATTGTTCTATTGTCCTGCTCAACAAAATTTTTCTATTTTCTTAAGTCTGAAGACCATTGTGAAATAGGAGCAAATAAGTCAGTCACATAGCTACAATTAATTCTAAAGGAAAACAGGGTCATCTGGAGTACCTCATGAGTCTTATATTAGATGTGCTTTCTTCCTACATACAGGGTCCTGTTGGTCAAGCAGGTCCTTCTGGAGCCCGGGGTGATAGTGGTCCACCTGTAAGTCTGGAAATGTTTCTTATTTTATCCATTTCACCCATAAGAAATATAGCTATTGATGACTCTGAATCCTAATTTTTTTCTTGTTTTTTTAAAAAATAGGGTCCCAACGGTTTTCCTGGTAACGCTGGCAGATCCGGACCTCCTGGCCCTGCTGTAAGTAATTCCTGAAGAAATCCCTTTGTAATTCATGCAAAGTAAACTGACGCGGTGGCTCAGTGGGTTAGGACGCTGAGCTTGTCAATCAGAAGGTCGGCAGTTTGGCAGGTCAAATCCTGAGTGCCGCGTAACAGAGTGAGCACCTGTTACTCGTCCCAGCTTCTGCCAACCTAGCAGTTCGAAAGCACATAAAAAAAATGCAAGTAGAAAAATAGGGACCACTACGGTGGGAAGGTAACAGCGTCCTGTGCACCTTTGGCATCTAGCCATGCCAGCCACATGACCACAGAGACGTCCTCGGACAAGCGCTGGCTCTTCGGCTTTGAAACGGAGATGAGCATCGGCCCCTAGAATCGGAAACAACTAGCATGCAAGTGCGGGGGAACCTTTACCTAAACTTCTGCTTGCTCTGCCCAGATCAGTGTTTCTCAGCCTTAAAAACCTCAAATTGTATGAACTTAAACTTCCAGAATTCCACAGCCAACACTATCCAGTTGGTTACTTTATTTAACTGACGTTCCTTAGAATTTTTATCAAGCCATTATAATATGAGAAGATTATCCATTGTCTTCAATCCATTACTTACCAGTTATTGTACCTAAAATGGTTGGGGCTCTTTCATATCTCAACAGGCAGAGCCAGAATTATATTGAAATTAAAGAACCAGTATTGTTTGTGAAAAAACCACAAAAGCAGAATGCAAAAAAGATCTAAATCTGGAAGACAATGAGGACTTCTTTGCTGTTTTACTGTCTGTAGTTTCAGTCTTAAAATGACAGGAAACCTGCTATCAGTTTTCACCCATCATGATTGGTAGAACTATTAAGGGTAAAAAAAAGGGAGGATGTGAATTGCTTATAACCCTAGGAATGTAGGTTGTCTATGCCTGATGTAAAATATATTTTGCCCTATTTTTTCAAAATCAGAAATACCTCAAATCACAGCCCTATTCATTGCAGTCTAACAACCATAATGAGCAAAGTGTTCATATAGCCTGCATGTAGTATTGTCCAGGATCAAATACTAAGCCCTGTGAAACATAGCTGTGACGTAGTGTTGTAACACAAGGGAGTTTCCATTAAGTAATCATGAACACCTGGCATTTATGTAGATTTGCTTGAGACTTGACAATACATATAATACTTTGTCTTATTTCACATTTTCCATTAATTCCAGCTGGAGTGGCTCATAATGAGGAACGGCTGGAATTGCAGTTTAGATAGACACATGGATAGGATATATCTATAATATATAACAAGCCACATAACAATCAATCTAGATGACTAAAATTCTACCCCTGAAGGAGAGCAAATGCTATTTTACAGTGATGCCAAGTTTTCTTTACATACTTATTTGATTCTGTGTAGTTTCTTAAAGTAGTACTACATGCTTGATGAAATTCCATTAGTGTCTCTGTTTACTCTTTATTTGGATTAATAATTTACTATCTTCTGACTGATGTAGCTATGCAATTACATTATTATTTTATTCCTAGGGTATCACTGGTCCACCTGGCCCCCCTGGTCCTGCCGGCAAAGAGGGAATTAGAGGCCCACGTGGTGATACTGGCCCAATGGGTCGTACTGGTGAAACTGGCATTACTGGACCCCCTGGTTTCACTGGAGAGAAAGGCCCAACAGGAGAAGCTGGTGCTGCTGTAAGTTGTCCATAACACTTTTCAATACTTGTTAGATTTATATCATTCTCCTTTAAGCTTTTTTCCTCTTTCCTGATAATTCGTTCTTCACTGATCTTCTTGTGTTTCATGAGAATATACAACTGGTCATTCTAAACAAATAGACACGTTTGGATAATGGAACTTTTTTCCTCTATGAGCAAATATAAACACTTCAGAGTCTTCTGACTTGGTATCCCATGTAATCAATTTGACCACTAAGAGGCGCCATTTCATCCTATTGGGATTTATCAGATGTGGGGAACTAGAAGTTATTCTGTAGGATTCAGACACTGTACTGGGAATTGTATTCACAGACTGTCCTAGTTTAGATGGCTATATCTATTTTTTATCTATTTTATTTTTATATTTTTTGAAATCCTGCTTTTATTATTTTAAAAAATAACTTAAAGAAGCAAGCATACCAAATTCTCCTTTCTCCTTCTATTTTCTCCACCACAACAACCATGTGAGGTTAGTTGGGCTTGGATTGAGTGACTACTCAAAGTTACCCAGTCAGTTTTCATGCCTAAGACAGGACTCCCCCACCCCCATCTCTTTCTTATACAATACAGCGATATCTATTTATTTGTAAGCCACCTTTATTATTTTTACAAATAACTCAAGGCAGCAAAATTACCCAATACACTTCCTCCTCCTATTTTTTCCCCACAACAACAATCCTATGAGGTGGCCTAGACCAGGGATAGGCAACCTTGGCTCTTTTATGACTCGTGGACTTCAACTCTCAGAATTCCTGAGCCAGCCGGCTCAGGAATTCTGAGAGTTGAAGTCCACGAGTCATAAAAGAGCCAAGGTTGCCTATCCCTGGCCTAGACTGAGAGAGAGTGATTGGCCCAAAGTCATTCAGCTGGCTTTACTAGCCAAAACATTAGCCTTAGGAACTATTCAGATTATCACTCAGCTGCTGCAAGAAGGTCTGTGTAAAAGCTTTCAGACATACAATCTAGCTTTTATGTTAAGCTCTCAGAACCAAGAAAGTAGATGTTATGTTATTAGTAAAATAATGCAAAGGGTTCTGTGGCTCCAATTTCTGCTGTTTTACCTGCAAAAATATTTCACTTTGTATGTAATGTTTTTTATTTGTTTGTTTGTTTCATGTTTCTAGACCACCATCTCCCTCAAAGGAGGGAGCCAGTAAGCCATGATATTTTGTAATACCATCATTTATTTGAATATGTTCTTACAATGGAGCATGGATTAGAAAGCTAGCTGACCATTATCATTAGGAGTGCTGCTAGAGTTTTCCATGTTTCTGCAGACAACCTGTTTCCAGAGTTCAAAATTACAACCTTCATTTTAATAATGGTAGCAATTCCTTTTCTACACACTGTAAATAAGGCCAATAATCTCAAGAGTGAGAATATAAGCATGCCATAAGAATTTTTCCTTAGTTCATAATGGTAGCCAACTGCATCAGGCACAGGTGGGCTGCAGTCCCCAGCAAGCAGTGCTTCTCGCAATGCCAGTCTTTCACTGGAATTACAGGGGGGGGAATGATTCAGAGAATGCAGACCATATTGTTTCATAATATTTCTCCCAGTGAGGGTGCATAGCCAAGGAGCTTGCAAGATACATTTAAAAGGAAAAAAGGATTTTTAAGGATATTCTGTCTCAATGCATAATTTTCCTTCTAATATAAGATAGTCATGACCTAGCTTGACCCACTATCCATAATACAAAATAAGGGCAGGTGATCATAATTTATCCTGCTGAAGGTGGTCAGTCAGCCAAATTGTTTTATTTTTCATTAAAACTAGTCACAGTATTGACTTGTAAAAGAAGAACTATTTTGAATGTCTGTATTAATAAATTAGGGATGCAGTGGCTCAGTGGGTTAGGACACTGAGCTTGTTGATCAGAAGGTCGGCAGTTTGGTGGATCAAATCCTGAGTGCCGCGTAACAGAGTGAGCGCCTGTTACTCGTCCCAGCTTCTTCCCACCTAGCAGTTCAAAAGCATGTAAAAATGCAAGTAGAAAAATAGGGACCACTCCAGTGGGAAGGTAACAGTGTTCCGTGCGCCTTTTGCGTCTAGTCATGCTGGCCACATGACCACGGAGACGTCCTCAGACAAGCGCTGGCTCTTCGGCTTTGAAACAGAGATGAGCACCGGCCCCTAGAGTCGGAAACGACTAGCACGCATGTGCGGGGGAACCTTTACCTTTACCTTTTACTATTAATAAATTAATCCTTCCTATTTCTTCATGAACATACTTTCATAACTTCACATAGAAAATGGTTTTTAAGGCAATACAGAATGTTTCCTTGTTTGAAGATGGCTAGATGCTAAAATGGACTAATGTGCTAATCTGTTATACGTTCTAAAAAAATGTTATGTTCCCCTTTTTCTTCAGGGTGCTCCTGGCTCCTCAGGTCCTCAAGGTCTCCTTGGAGCACCTGGTATCCTTGGTCTTCCTGGCTCTAGAGGAGAACGTGGTCTTCCAGGCTTGTCTGGAGCACTTGTGAGTACCACCTTTCCCAAATTTGCCAATAGAAGACGTATTTGATTGGATTAAATAGCAATTGCAAAAAATTAACTGCTTGTCCTATTGACAGCTGATGTTTAACCCTAGCCATCGTACCGAAGCACAGATTGGTTTATAGTCCTCACTAGTGGCAAAGACGGACCTAGGCAAGAGAAGGAGTTGTTATAGATTTGTGCAAATTAGCATATACAAGTGATTGGGAAAAGCAGCAAGGTATTTGGGTGTAAATAAAAGCAATGTATTTGAATGGATACAGCATATCATTAATTTAATGATATAAATGAAGCAGTTAAATAGTTGATTGGATGAGGGCTATAACTGTGAGGTAATGGAGCAGAATTATAAATACAGTGGTGAGGTTGAAAGAACAAATATTGCTTCATAAATATAGCTTCTTTCTCAACAGTGACCATTTTGGAGGATTTCAAATTGTCCCTGGTTCCCAGAGTCTATATTTGCCTTCTGGTATCTGCTCCCCAAGTAGAATTAGTTCACCTTGTTATGCTTCCTGTCTACTGGGAGGACTGATATGTATTAGGGGCACATGTCTTGTGATATTAGATTTCAGTGCAAGGATAAGATTCTAGGAGTAGCTTCTTGTTGATTTTGAAGGGGGAAAACGGTTTGGGAAATGCTCAGGAAATTAAAAAGTTCTGTTTTGCCTGAAGGCCCTTATGCTTTGATGATGATGCAAGTTGTTGGTTGTGCTACTCTAGTGAGGATCAATAAAGAACAGCACTTGTAGTTTTTGTACTTTGTGTTACTTTTGTACTATTGTAATATATTGAATACAGTGAAATATCTCACAAGGATTAACTAAATGTTTAATACCAATCAATTCAATAACTAACAAATATAAAATGTTCACAACATTTTGAAAGTTCATGTATAATAACTAAAAAAATAAAATATATTCCCATTATTGCTGTTTTCTTAGGGTGAACATGGACCTGTTGGCAATTCTGGTCCCTCAGGTGCCCGTGGCCCATCTGGTCCCATCGGTTCTCCTGGTATAAATGGTGCTCCTGGTGAAGCTGGACGTGATGTAAGAAATTTGTTTTGGTCAATAAGTGGGACTTTGACATAATTTAATTCTTTTTTAATATTTGTATTCATATGTATTTTATTGTTGTTAGCCGCCCTGAGTCCTTTGGGAAATAGGGCGGCATATAAGTCTCATAATAAATAAATAAATAAATAAATAAATAAATAAATAAATAAATAAATAAATAAACAAACAAACAAACAAACAAACAAACAAACAAACTGTCAGGAAAAATATTAAAGCAAAATATATAAATATGGAGCAGTATTTGATGTAGCAGCCAGTTACTATATGATACAGCTCTTTCTCCCACAGTTTTTAAAAGATTTATTTTCAGTTCAGTTATATAAATTGGGATAAACAAATGAGGTTGAAGTTCTAAAGCATTTTAGATTGTGTTTTTAAAAAATTCTAACAGACATAGGATTGCTTTAACAAAACAATGTATTTTAAATCATTGCAGCAAAAAAAAGCTAAATGCATATTTTTCAACTCATTAAGATTTTAAAGTTATAACTAGCTTAACTATGATCCTTCTTAAAACTTCTGCAATCCTTAAAAGAAATGACTATTAAGAAGACACGTGAAGGATTACAGCACATACCTTCTTTATATAAAGTTTTTCTAAACTGCTACCCTCCATACTGGTTGGAACCAATTCCATAATCCCTTAGTATAATGGCTGAGGATTATGCAAAATAAGTGTAGAGGACATCTGGTTGGTTGACTAATATGTAGCTACCCACACAAAATTACCATTAGGTTAAGTGCTGTTAAGTATAGATACTTTGTTTGCTTTAGATTTCTTTTTCTAAAATACCATACTGCTCAAACATAGATACTAAAAAACAAGTTACAGGATTCAGAAGATTCTTGTACTATTTCAATATGGCCAACATTCAAGTGAGGAATTTGGAACAAAAAGGGAAAACTGTTTTACTGGAAGTAGAAAATATCAGTCCATTTAAGATTTCAGTTTATGCTATAGATCAAATATAGTAAGGACTATAGTTGGTAACATAATTTTTAAAATACTATCTGTCACTAAGAAAACATTTTTCTTCCTAGGGAAATCCAGGTAACGATGGTCTTCCTGGCCGTGATGGTGCTCCTGGTTACAAGGTAATTGTGGCTGTCTTCTGTAAGCAAAATGTGCTTCTTGCAAGCCAACTTTAGCTTGTACATCTAAATCAAACCACTTTTTTGTTTGTGCATGTTAGGGTGAACGTGGTGCTCCTGGCAACACTGGTCCTGCTGGTGCTCTTGGTGCTCCTGGTCCTCATGGCCCTGTTGGCCCCGTTGGCAAATCCGGAAATCGTGGTGAACGTGTATGTAACTTAAACCACTGTGAAAACATTAAAATGCTTATAATTGTGTCCAGTGCTTTTTTTGTAAAAGAAAAAGGTGCCGGAACTCACACATGTCATACAACCCCCCTTGCCTACCCTACAAGGTTCCATCCAAAAAAGGTGCCGGAACTCCGTTCTGAGTGTTCTATGAGGAAAAAAAGCCCTGATTGTGTCAGATATAGCCTATCAAGGCTCTGTGCTAAACTCTTAAAGAAGCTGGCACATCTTTTAAAATTTTGTCAAGCCAGAAGGTCTAGCAAACTCAAGGAACAAGAACCAATTGGATTCTCCAAAAGATATTTCATTAGTAGTAAGATAATGTAACAAAATCTCAAACACCTGTTGAAGCAATTCCCCTGCTCAGCTTATACCTAGAGTAAATAAGGAATAGTTCTAAAGCAGGGGTCTCCAGTCTGGCAATTTTAGGAATTGTGGACTTCAACTCCAAAAATTCCCCAGCCAGCTGGACTGGCTGAGGAATTCTGGGAGTTGAAGTCCAAAGTCTTAAAGCTGCCAAGGTTGAAGACCTTTACCCTAAAGTTTATTTGCACTTTAGATTATAGTTCCCCTGAACATGGTGGTCCCTTTTGCTTGCTTAGCTACAAACCCTGACAGAACTTTCTCCAGATGAATTTGTTACTAGGAGTAATACTTTTTTGAATCTTGAAGCCCCATCAATTCATAGGGAAATCAATTTATAGTTCCACCAATTTATAGGGAAAGAAATAAATTGCTAAAGATGTGATGACAGCGCTTTGATTTCATCCAGCTTTGAACCTATAGTCATATTTTCTCATACATCCAGTGAAAGATATCTATATCATCTGTTCTCTTACTTAACTGAAATATACAAAATCATTATATTCACTTTTAAGATAATTATATATTATTTGCTAAGGCCAATAAGCAACATCTCCACTGTGTTATCATTTCAGGGTCCTGCTGGAGTTACTGGCCCGAGCGGTCCTGCTGGTTCAAGAGGTCCTGCTGTGAGTATAGCTTTAATTATTGGATAGTTGCTGGCTTTAAATAAAACCTGAATGTATGTCAAGTGTTTTTAAGAAGACACTCTTTTTTGCACTAGGAATGTAGGCATAGGTTTTCGAAATAATTTAGAGGGATGCCTAACTCATCAAGAAATGACTGAGTGAATAGGAAGTGAGGATATTCACTCAAGGATGATCCAAGGCATTTCACTGGCCAGGTCGAAAGACAACATGAGGATCTCATTTCTATACAAGAAGTCATATGGGCTGGTATTATATAGGTATTTTTGCAATATGATAGTGTCCTCAGGTAGCTTAGAGATTATGCATCATGTCTTCTCAAAAAAAAAGAGATGTGGTTGCCTCAGCTGGATTAAGGTGTAGAGAAAATCCAGGAGAGGGAAGGATAGTGGTCACTCCCTATAGGTAAAAGAGTTAGGATTATAAAGGCATAAGAATGTCCTTGGAGACTTAACATAATATTCCTTTATCATACTGGCCTCATGAAACTTTGGAAGATGCTAAGATAAATAGAGAAGCAAAGAACAAGTTTAATTTTTTTTAATGCAAGTTCAAATACAGATAACCAGGGCTGCAACTCAAGACTAGTACAGGACCTATGCAAAATAAAGGTATGGGAACATAATTCCTGAGCCAAGAATTTGATTTCTTTCTGTTAGTGTAGATTGGCTTTTCCCAAGCTCCTGTCTTCAGAGTAGATTTGGTCCCAATTTCCATCCTTCATTTGATAATGGGAAATGTAGTCCGGTACATGCAGATCATGGCAAATTGAGGAAGAGTAATGGAATTATTAATAGCAGTTTGGAACAAGTTATAAATCAAATAAGAAAAGAGGGAAATAAAAACTAGTGCAAACTGATGTCTGTGGAAATTTGCAAATTGAAAGAATCTACCTGCATTTTAGTTTTTGGTTAATGGGATTATTCTTGGATAAAGGTGATGTCTCTGAAACTTCTTCCAAGCTTTCTGGAGTAGAAAATGTCTATTTGTAACTTTTCTCTATTTATCACTTGATTTATTAGGGCTCACAAGGTATACGTGGTGAGAAAGGTGTTGCTGGTGACAAGGGTCCCAGAGGTTTACCAGGTTTCAAAGGACATAATGGACTTCAGGGACTGCCTGGTATTGCTGTAAGTACAGTTATCTGAACTATCTAAATAGAAACAAATCCACTCTTTAGAACAGATGTAGGTGCTCTGCTGATGGAAAAAGCAGGCATTCTCATTCTCATTTTCCCATCCTGGATCCTTCAGGCAAATGGTCACCATTTTAATGTCTACTGAAATGCTTAGTGGTTTTGTTATTTCTTCTTTTTCTGCTTTGTTTGAGGGCTTGAGTTCACTTCCCAAGCCAATACAAACTTTCCTATTCAAGCTTGTATTTCAGTATGGTTCTGAAACACTGGTTTGTGTTCACATATTTATAATAACATACAAGAATATTGCATATCAGGATATACAGGAATGTCAAGGTGACTCATGACTCGGTATAGTGACTGAAAGTTATGCTCTTAAGCTCCAGATTATTTGATCCATATAGACCAACAAGTTCATCCAAGATTCTTTGATTGCCTAGGATTTTAGTCATGCATAGAGTCATAAGTGCAATCAATTCAATCAAGCCCACTGAGAAGTAAACAGCCCTATTAGAAATCCTGCTTCTGCCATCATTTCATGATAAGGAAGGGAGAAGCTGTTTATGTTCAGTGGTTTTCATAGCTGAGTGCCAAATTCTCCCAATCAAAACAGTTCTTGGTCAAAATGATTCCTCCATTGCAATTTCCCCCCAATTTTGGAACCCATCAGTTATGCAAAAAATAAAATTCTGCAAGAAGATAGCGGGAAATTATAATTTCAATAATTTCGCTTCTTGTCTCATATTAACAGGGTCATCATGGAGAACAAGGTTCTCCTGGTGTTACTGGGCCCGCCGGACCAAGGGTAAGTTCATATGAAAGTTCTTTGTGCGGGATATTGAAATGTCTCATTAGATCACTGGGTATATTACTCCGTATTTTTATTATTTAATTGCATCAGAAGCATACTGAGTGCTGTGTTTATTCTTTGATACTGTTTTAGGGTCCTTCCGGTCCTTCTGGCCCGGCTGGAAAAGATGGTCGCAACGGTCTTCCTGGACCTGTTGGTCCTGCTGGTTTGCGAGGATCTCATGGTAGCCAAGGACCCTCTGTAAGTTTAACTCTGAAGGATTGTTAGGGTCACAAAAACTATTTTTTTTAAAAAAAATGAACAGCAAAACACCCTGCATGGTTATTCAAAAGAAAACCCCACTTCACTCAATAAACCTGACTCTCAGATAAACGTATATAAATTTACAATCTCCTGTCACTGTGACTAGGTTCCTTTGGCTGTGCTGGATTCCTTAATATATAGGTGACTAGGTTCTTAGTATACTTCAGCTCCCAGAAGTTTAAGAGAGAATTTTAAGAACTGTGGCCTCAATGTATCTGGAAGATACCAAGAAGGGGAAGATTGCTTTATGCCATAGGCATAAAGTTTGATTTCTAAATATGCTTAATATTGAAATATGTGAACAAATGTTAGTGATATATATCACTATTAAATAGCTGCCATTCCAGGTATTTTAATCAGCCTTTTAAATGAAGTCACATAATGCAGCATTCACTGAAGACATTCTTCCTGTTTCTACAAGTTGCCAAATAAAGAATTTGCTTTCTGATTAATAAACATTTCATTAAGAATATATATGTTTGTTATGCATTCAGAGTGCTGTTCTCCAGTTTAGTTAACACTGACCATATATGAACACAGGCATGAACATGTATTGTTATAATTATAACTTATTCAATTTATATAGCTTTCTATCCAAAGCTTATAGCCCTAGTAATAGTTAAGCCATTCAGATAATCTTGGGATAGGACCTTCTGCATGACCATGGTCAACTGAGTTTAAACAAGCTTATTTTATTTCTTCCAAATGTATATTTTAGGGTCCACCTGGATCACCTGGTCTTCCTGGCCCACCTGGTCCCAATGGCGGTGGCTATGAAATAGGCTACGATATGGAATACTATCGTGCAGATCAGCCATCTCTTAGACCCAAGGATTATGAAGTTGATGCCACTCTGAAAACCCTGAACAACCAGATTGAGACTCTCCTGACCCCAGAAGGCTCCAAGAAGAATCCAGCTCGTACTTGCCGTGACTTAAAACTCAGCCACCCTGAATGGAACAATGGTATGTTAGCACCAAATACTCAACACAAAAGTAACTGGTTGCATTCTTAATTTTTACAGTCATCACACAAATAGTATAACTTGCATACTCACAAAAGACATCTTGATAGTCTTAGTTATCAAACCATTTAAATCATGATGTAATGACACATGTTATTCAGACATTATCATAGCTTAGCATAGTATGGAATCAATAATGCAACTGGACATTGATACAGAGCAATAAACTTTTATGTATAATATTTTCAGTGGAAATCTGTTTGTACCATTTAACATAGTGTAGCTCATCCCTGATATGAATAACACATATGCATGACAATTTTCCATTTCATAAAAGAAGGAAGCAACCATAAACTCTTTCACTTAAATGTGCATAAAAAGCAGACATTTGAACAATTGAGTTTTTCCATCTGTATATTGATTGGTGGAGCAGTGGGCTAATGCCTCCTTAAGTAACACCAGCTGCCTGCAATTAGTGCAGGTTCGCATCCCACCAGGCTCAAGGTTAACTCAGCCTTCCATCCTTCCGAGGTAGGTAAAATGAGGACCCAGATTGTTGGGGGCAATTAAGCTGACTTTGTAATAATGCCGCTTGGGGTGTGTGTGAAAGCCCTAATAAGCAGGCATATACATAGAATGAAGGCTACTGCTAAGCTTGTAAGCCGCCCTGAGTCTTCGGAGAAGGCAGGATATAAATGGAATTAAAATAAAATAAATAAAAATATTCAAATGTCTCTCCTGAAAGTGGTGCTTTCTAATATCAACTTGTGTTTGGCTTCCAGGGATTTTATTGGTAATCACATTTATTTAGTTCACTCACAATAAGGGTGTTTTTAAATGCATTGTTTTCATATTTGCTATTTTTAAAGTAATGATTTTTTTTACTAAAATTTATAAAGCAGTTCTTTCTCCGTAGTCTAGATTACATAGTTAGCCTGGATCTCCATAGTATCAGGTGGCACCCTATAAACCTTTTGGATTATTATATCTGAAAAAAAGATCAACATACTTTATCTGTATCCATGCTATTCCAACAGTTGAAATGTATATGGATCTCTGATACGTACCTAAATCTTTTTCTTTTTTTATAACAGGTTTCTACTGGATTGATCCTAATCAAGGCTGCACAATGGATGCTATTCGTGCATATTGCGATTTCTCCACTGGTGAGAGTTGTATCCTTGCTAATCCTGGAAACTTCCCAGCCAAGAACTGGTACAGTGGCAAGAAACCTGATGAGAAGAAACTTGTTTGGTTTGGAGAAACCATTAATGGTGGTACCCAGGTAAGTTCATTCTGTATATCTTTTGATATACATGGAAACATATATGGGAGGAAATATTATTTTAACCTATATATTCTTTATATTAGGTTATGCTACATATAATACATTTATGTAACTCATCTACTGTTGCTTGCTGTCCGTGCAGCTCCATTTTTTCTCCTTAAAAAACCTTCAGTTTACAAATAGCATGTTTCTGTAGATATTGCTTTCTTGTGAAGGTTGCTGCCATACTGAGCAACAAAACTTTCATAACCAAACACACAAACACACACACACATACAACACACAAAATAAATCAATAAAAGAAATTATTATGATTACCTTAAGCAGACTCATGCCTTCCCTGTGCTAACGTGTTGTTGGGGAATTTTGAGTCATAATCTACAGGTGCAAAGCTCCAGATTAGGGAAAACTCATCTGTGCCTCAAATCTTGTTTAAAACTGTCTAAACAAGTTAGTTACCACAACTGTATGTCCTGATTAGATCCGTTAAACTCAGTTACATGTTTTTTGATGAGGTATATTGCTTTTACATCAATAAAAAATAGCTGCAGGAAAGATCACTAAGTTCTGGAAGGAGATAGTTTCTCTTCATGTGCCATTCATATTATTCATAAATGCATCTCTTTGGAATGATTAGTCAGGTTATAACAAATAACCTATTTCTGGATAGGATAAAAGTTGGGTTAATTGGAATTCAGTTCAGTACTTCCTAGACTATCCATCAGTTGTGATTATTTTTGGTTCTATAATGAAAATTATTTCTTCCACCCTTCTCTCGATTATTTTAACTTTCACATGATCATGCCTGCCATTTAAGGACAGAGTATGTGATAGTTTATTTCCCTCATTTCATTTTTTTCAGTTTGAATATAATGAGGAAGGTGTGTCTACCAAGGACATGGCTACCCAACTTGCTTTCCTGAGGCTGCTGGCTAACCATGCTTCCCAGAACATTACTTACCACTGCAAGAACAGCATTGCTTACATGGATGAGGAAACAGGCAACCTTAAAAAGGCTGTGGTGCTGCAGGGATCCAACGATGTTGAATTCCGAGCTGAAGGCAACAGCCGTTTTACTTTCACTGTTATTGAAGATGGCTGCTCTGTAAGTTCTACATTACTTCCTGCTTGTAAATATCTTTAATTTTTTGAAGGGGCTTGGTAGAAAAGTAGGCCTTAAATTCAGTTTTTAATTACTGAAGACCACTTTGGCTCTGCCCCTGCCTTTGAGAACACAAGCTCCAGGACATTCAAGAATGGCTGGTGTGGTCCTCAAACCACTGGCAATGGAAAGGTCATGAGAGGAATGACAAAAGCCCAGAAATGGGACTATGAGGGGAACACTGAGAAGGGACATGATTGGGCTAGAGGTTGAGATCTCTAGAAGAGTGGGTGTATGGAGCCACAATTCAGTGCCAGGGATTATATCTTAGAAAACTTTAACGATTTCTGATAACAACAGATCAGTGGATGCCTTAATAATGTTTTTAATGATTCACTATCATTATCTTGCAGAGAAAGACCAATGAATGGGGCAAAACAGTGATTGAATACAGAACAAACAAGCCTTCTCGTTTGCCCTTCCTTGACATTGCACCTTTGGACATTGGTGGCGCTGACCAAGAATTCCGTTTGGACGTTGGCCCAGCCTGTTTCAAATGAATGAACTAAAACTAACTTAAAAACAAAACAAAAATTTTTCTCTCTTTGCCATTTCTTTTTTTATACTGAAAGCTGACTCCTTCCATTCTTCTGTTCATCTACTTGCTTAAACTTTTGGCGAAAAAGAAGGAAAAGGATTTTTTTGGGAACATTGTGCAATGCAATTTAATACAGCCCCAAAAGGAATCAGAAGTTTTTCAAGATTTTGTCACCTTGTTGTGGAAAATGTCAGCCTTTGTGTAAAAAAAAAACACCAAAAATATTAAAAAAAACCAAATAAAAAAATTCCTGAAAGTTTGCACCATTTGTGGCCTTTGAATATCTTCCACAGAGGAAGTTTAAAACCACAACTTCCGAAGGTTTGAACTACCTCATACATTTTTAAGCCAAGTGTGATCCACATCCTTATACATATGTTCTGAGGTGCTTTTGGACCCATTCATAGTAGAAAGGTGCTTATTCAATATTACAGAGTATATTACAGTACTTGAAGTTTAATGGTGCTAGAGTCATTTGGGAAAAACAAAACAAAACAACCAATCCCTGCCTTTCTGTATTAAGTTGTATTGTTTATTTGCAATCTGTCTGAGAATAAATTAAGAACGCCCGATCTTACCACCAGATTAAGCATGTGGATCATTTCTTCCCACACCCCATCTTCATCTTTTTCTTCAACATCAGGTGTCCATGCTTTTAAATCTCATTTTCTTCCTCTGCAATGGGCCAAAAACGAATCATCATTTCTCAACAACAAAAATTGTACCTATTTTGTATATGTGAGATGTTTAAATAAATTGTGAAAAAATTGAAATAAAGCATGTCCAGTGTTCCAAAAGAAACCAATGATGAGTAAAGTTCCTTACTTTAATATATCTATTGATATTTTGCACTTAATATTTACTTTCTAACTCTTCTTGTTGCCTATTAAAACTTTAAAAGGTAGTAAGATTTGCCTTTGCTCCTAGTGCATATGACTGTATTTCCCATTATATTTTGGGTTTTCTTATAAGCAGAAACTACAGGAAAATAAATCTTTCCTGTTTTAATCTCTCCAAACATTGATGAATGAAACAAATTAATTTTTTACTTTAACAAAGGATTTGATCATTTTTATCAAAGATACATGACATTGGAATGCATTTTAGAACACACATGCTATAAAACTGATTGATTGATTTATTAAACTAATTTATATAGCTATCCATCTAACACTTAGGATACTCTGGGTGGCTTACCATATTAAAATCCAACATAAAAATCATAAAGTTATTAAAAGATTCCTGCCCATTGAAAGCTAACATACACTTGTAATATTATATTCTTAATATGTTAACTTACTAGGTAAAAGGAACTGCTAAAAGCACCCATAACACTGAAGTGACTTAGTCTAAAACATTTATTCTATCTCATTTTTTGGAATATATGCTCAGTTGGTCTCAAACAGAATTGTTCCAAAATAAGAGTGAGTTTATTCTCAAAATGAATTATTTCATTATTATGTTTAACTAAAGAACTATCCTGAAAATGAGTCAATCTGGGAATATTATAGCATAATCAGACCTTTACAAATCCTGACAAAGCTAAGCAAGGGCAGACTGTTAGTATTTGGATAGGAGGCCAAGAAGATATTCCAAAACTGGACTATACGCTAGACTGAAAAATAAAAGCAAAATCTTTGATGGGGAGGAATGGCCATCCATTTCCATGGTCCCAGAAAAAAACAACAGTGTCCCCAGGAGTTAAATTCAATGTTTAGAATGCATTGTCTGCATACTGATATTAAAGAAGTTTATGCTTTACTGAAAAGTTCATGCACATCAGCAAGCTGTCAATTTTATCTAATTTCATAGAGATTAGCAATAGCACTTAGACTTATATATTACTCCATAGTGCTTTACAGCACTCTTTGAGAGGTTTACAATGTCAGCATATTGCCCCCGACAATCTGGGTCCTTATTTTACCAGCTTCAGAAGGCTGGACGGTTGAGTCAACCTTAAGCCAATCAAGATCAAATTCCTGGCAGTGGGCAGAAATAGCTTGCAATACTACATTCTAATCACTGGGTCACGACACTACATTCTCATATATTGTACCTACAAATGAAATGAAACTGAAGCACAATGGTCTGGCATGCAACATACTATCAACTCTTGAGCAGACTCAATTAAAATAAATACACTCATTTTTTAAAGAAAAATCATCGTCCATATGCCTAGAAGAGATGTCGTATCATTAAGTATATTATCATAATGGCAGAATGCGGCCGCGCGAGTTGTGATGGGGGTTTCCCGATACTCCCATGTAACACCGCTACTCCGTGAGCTGCATTGGCTTCCGGTTGCCCTCCAGGTGAGATTCAAAGTGCTGGTGATGACCTATAAAGCCCTAGATGGCTTGGGTCCAGGATATTTGAGGGAACACCTGCTGCCAGCATCAAGTTCCCTTCGTCCAGTGCGCTCGCAGAGGGAGTGTCTTCTCAGGGTGCTGCCGGTAAAAGATTGCCGGCGGATAACACCCAGGGAGAGGGCCTTTTCTGTGGGTGTGCCTACCATCTGGAACCAGCTGCCCGTGGAGCTCAGGACTGCCCCTGACCTACGCTCATTCCGCCGGGACCTGAAGACTTGGCTCTTTGAGCTCTCTGACCCAGGCTGAGAATTTTAACTGGGGTTTTATTTTCAGGGATAATTTAATCTTTTAATTCTCTTTTAACTTTGTATTTTATATTGATATAACCGCCCTGAGTCCTTCGGGAAAGGGCGGTATATAAATCTAATAAAATCTAAAAATCTAAAATCTAACTACATGTTACATTATGGAAAAGGCATAATCTCTATAAAATCTCTATAAATTTTTTTGCGGGACTAGCGATCAGGAGAGTGATGGAGAAGTGTAGAGTAGAAGTCAGAGGGAGGAGAGGAATTCGGGTGGAGCGGAGGGGGGAGGGGAGGAGGGGGGCAGAGAGGGAAAGGGAGAAGAATACAAGAGGGTAACTAGACAGACTAACAAATCTAAGGCCCCACGTAAGTAAGGATGTGTCAAGGGGTGAATTTTCTGACACTCAATGCTAATGGTCTTAATGCTCCTGTTAAGAGAAAAAATATCTTAACTATCTGCTGAGGAGAAAAAGAAGGGTGTAGCAATATATGTTAAGAAGTACTTGTGCCCTAAAGAGTTACGGGCAGACCCGGAGGGGAAAAGCCTGATGTTGGAGATAAAAATGGTGGGAAGCAAAGTGTTACTGGTAGGCATATATGCACCCAATAATAATCAGGGAGACTTTTTCCAGAAAATATATCAGAAAATATTAGACCTGGAGTATGAGCAGATGTGTCTCTTGGGGGACTTTAATGCGGTGGTAGATAGGGCTAAGGATTACAAAACAGGGAGGGTTGATTTGAAGAAGAAAAAAGGAAAAGATACGAGGGTCTTGCCCAAAGTATTTAGGGATATGTGCGAAGAATTTGGCCTTAGGGATATATGGCGTGAGATTAACCCGGCCTCTCAATGTTATACCTACTATTCCCCCAGGCATAACTTGTGGTCTAGGTTGGATATGGTATGGTTGTCGGATGGGCTGATATCTTATGCAAAAGATGTCATGATTTTGACGAACAAATGGGAGGATCACAACCTGGTGGCTATTACGTTGATAAGGGGGAGTAGAGTGAGGAGTAGATGGATGATGAACCTGGAGGCTCTAAAGGATACGGGTTTTGTACAAAAAATTAAACAAGAGATGAGCCTGTGGTTTTTTTTAGAAAATAGGACAGAAGGGATGCCCCTACGAATAGTTTGGGACACGGCTAAAGCTTATCTGAGAGGCTTGATAATAAAACAGATAGCAGTTAAATGTAGGAAGGAGGAGAAAAGTAGGAGGGAAATTGCTGAGCAACTTACTAAGGCAGAGAAGGCTCTTCAGGTAAACCCACATAAAGTGTATGGGAAGGAGCAGGTGGATTTTTGAAGGCATAAACCCAACCTTGTGGATCAAGAGAAAATAGCACATCAAATTAGGGTGGCGAGGCAGAACTATTCTGAACATGCCAATAAGCCAGGGAGATGGCTTAGCTATAGAATAAGGAAAGAGAAGGAAAGTAGAAGAATTGATCAGTTAGAGGATAAGAGGGGGACACTGATAGGGGATAAAGAAGGGAAAGAAAAGATAGCAACTGAGTTTTTTACAGAATTATATCAGAAAGAAAAGGTTCCTGAGGAGAGGATTAAACAATACCTGACAGAGTCAGACCTTCCTAAGTTACTTTCTAATGAGAAAGAGGCCTTAGATCAGGAGATAAGAATAGCAGAAATTGAAAAAGCGGTAAGACAACAGAAATGTAAAAAAAAACCAGGCACTGACGGAATTCCTGCAGAATTGTATGAGTTATTAGTGGAAGCACTTGGAAAACATATGAAAGATCTATTTAATGAAATTTTGGATAAGGCTATAGTCCTGCAAACTGTCTCAGAGCCTGTGGGAGGAGCACGTCCGAAGAGAGCAACAGCTGATCTTCAGGCTATGTTCCAAAGGCTCATGGTCACCAGAGATGGTGAAGTTCCTGACATGGAATGTTAATGGCTTAAATTCACCACAGAAAAGAAAGTATTTTTTATCTGAAACAACATAAAAATGACATTGTTTGCTTACAAGAGACACATATTGCATTAAAAGACCAAAAGTATTTGATTAATTCCCGATTGGGAACACATTTTGTATCTTGTGCTCCGGACAAGAAGGCTGGAGAGGTCATTTATTTAAGAAAAGATTTTTCAGCGAGATTGATTGAATCGGATAAACAAGGGAGATATGTTAGTATTGAATTAATATTACAAGGAAATAAAGTTCTTCTTATTGGATTATATGCTCCAAATCAACAACAGCAAAAATTCTTCAAATTTTTACATCAGAGACTAATCAAATTGGATTATAAATCTGTTATCATGATGGGGGACTGGAATGGAGTTTTGGTCCCATCTGAAGACAAGAAGGGATCCTCCAAAAACTTTTTTAATTTGAAATTGCCTAAAGCTTTTTTTGATTTGAAGGAGGATCTGGAATTAAGAGATGTATGGCGGGAAAGGAATATGAGAGACAGAGATTTTACCTTTTTTTCGGATAGACATAAATATTTCTCTAGGATTGACTTTATTTTGATTACTACTGATGTTTTTTCTTCGGTTAAGAAAGTTAAGATTTTCCCTAGGACAATGTCTGGAAGAAGGATAGTTTGCCTACTATAGAAGAATGGGTGTTTAAAGTTTCGAATCTTGCAGAAATGTCTAAGATTTCTGCTTACTTGAAAGATCATTCACAGGAAATATATATTTCAGTTTGGAGGAGATGGATAGATTATATTCAGAATAAATATGGGACTAAAAAGTTCCATTTAGCTTATGAGTAGATTTTAGAGGGATATTGTTATTAATCTTAGTGTTGGTACTTTGTATGTATCTATGTTAAAGGGGAGTTAAAGCACATTATGAATTTGGTTAATTGTATATTATGCATAATTTTTATTTAGAATATGATTATTATAACTATAATCCTGTATTTAGCTCTGGGAAGTGGGGGGGAAGTGGGCGGGCTTGGGGTGGGGGGGATTTGGGGATATATTGTAAAATCTTGTTTTTGTAAAACTCTTTAATAAAAAAAATACTTAAACCAATTCATACATACAGACCAGAATGGGTTCCTCCCCACCAGACAAATAAAGGATAATCTCAGAATTATATTAAATGTTCTGGAGTATTATGAAAGCCAACCAGATAAACAATTAGCTTTAATATTTATCAATGCTCAAAAAGCATTTGATAGGGTAAATTGGGACTTCCTAATGTATCAGTTGGAACATATGGAGTTTGGGGCTAAATTCCGTAATATGATTAAAGCAATTTATACTAAGCAGGAAGTGAGATTGTCGATAAATGGGAATTTAACTGACAAATTTGATATCTGTAAGGGCACTAGGCAGGGTTGTCCACTCTCCCCACTTTTATTTATTTTGACCTTAGAACCCCTATTGAGAATAATAAGGAAAGATGAGGAGATTACTGGGCTTCAGATAAGAGACCAAATTTACAAACTGCAGGCGTTTGCAGATGATATGGTTTTTGTTTTGGAAAACCCTCTGGAATCCAGCACGGAATTACTAAAAAGGATTGAGGAATTTGGAAATGTGGCCGGTCTACAAGTAAATAAAGATAAGACGAATATATTAATGAAAAATCTTTCGAATAGAAGTAAACAGATGTTAGAGGACATTACAGGGTTTAAAATTGTGAAGAAGGTGAAATATTTAGGAATTTGGTTGACGGGAAGATGTTCAAGTATTAGGGAGGATAATTATTCTAAATTACTGATACAAACAAAAATGGACTTGGGAAAATGGGGTAGCATACAGCTGTCATTATTAGGAAGGGTAGCCACAGTGAAATCTTATATTTTGCCAAAATGGATTTTTCTTTTCCATACAGCACCGGTTAAACTTTCGATGAAATTTTTAAAAGAGTTAGAGGGGGTAGTTTCTAGATTCATATGGCAGTGGAAACAGACCAGGATTGGGGAAAAATGATGCAAGAAATCAAGGAAAGAGGGGGCCTTGGCCTGCCGAATTGGGAAAAATCATCTTGAAGTAGTCCATATGCCTAGAAGAGATGTTGTATCATTAAGAATATTATCATAATGGCTTAACTACATTTTACATTATGGAAAAGGCATAATCTCTATGGAAAGCACAAAATGCAATCAATGAATAGAGAACAAATCTATCTTGAACCATTGTCTTCTGCTTGGAAAGATGTCAGAGAAATAATACATTTAGGAAAAAATAAAGAGCAGTTTATTTTTTCATCAAGACGTCAAGTCCTTTAACTATTATACCTATCATACAATGTTAAAGATACTGACATCTGAAAAAAACCCTGAATTTTGATAATTAGATGCTGTCTTTAACTAAGATACTTCTGAACAGATAGGATATGTATCTATCTCCATTTTCAGTTTTCAGACAAAAACTTTATTTAGCCAATAGTCCATAAACAAAGGGAGAATGAAACAGCATTACCCTATAAACATCAGGTTAAGATGATTCCCAAACTGCAGATATACAAAAAGAGAGAAAGAAAAAAGAAATGGAATCTCTAAAAGACAATCCCAAAAGCTTCCAAGGAAGGTACTGAGGATAATATTGACTGGCGGGATGGGGGGATGGGGGAGGAATGGATTTGCTTGGGCTTCTAGCAAGAATACTCTGTGCAAGAATATTCTGCGCTGTATTATTTTGTTCTAGAAATATTCTCCACAAAAATGAACTCTTAAAATCTATTCTCGATCCTCAATAGTGCAGTTTTGGAAATCATTGAAGGCCTGGCCACAACACACAAGCTGCATGGAATTGCAATCTCCTTCCTGCAATCTCACAGAGTTCTTCCTAAAGTCATGCCATGGAACAACAACATAATTTTTACCTTAAAAGCAATAAAAATATCTATTTTTAGCTAAGTGCTTATACTTCAAAAATATTTTTAGAAGTTGCAAAAAAGGACAGGAAGAAAAATTATAAAGCCACTTCCCTCCAGGGACATTACCCCATCAATACTATGATTCAAATATTTTTTTTAAATATTGGGAAATTGGTAACTGGATAGACAATACAGGTAGTCCTTGAGTTACGAGTGTAATTGAGCCTGTCCATTCCACTCGTAACTCAAAAACTCGTAGAGTGAATCTCATACTTTGAACGAGATCCCTAAAGTGGTGGGATTCAAATAGCCAGGACTTTTTTTCTCATAGAACGCTCAGAACGGTGTTCCAGCACCGTTTTTTTGCAAAAAAACAACAACTAAACAGCTTCCTTATTGGCTTTCCTAAGCCTATTGCAGGGCTAGGCAATCTTGGCTCTTTTTTTATGACTCATGGACTTCAACTCCCAGAAATCCTGAGCCAGCCATGCTAAGGGGAAAGGGAGAGGTTTCCAAGCTGAGCCATGCTGGCTCAGAAATTCTGGGAGTTGAACTCCTTGAGTCATAAAAGAGCCTGCACTAGAGGAGGATATTAAAATTATTTACAGGATTACTTCTTTAGGAACTAAACTTTTAGAATCTAAAACAGCTAATTCAAAAAATCCAACAGGAAAGAACCTCACATTTTTCATCTGCTTCTGTCTTTTGGAAGGTAAAATTAGATAACAAAATAATCTATTTCTTATGTTAACATCTCTGCAATGAAATCAAAGGTAACAGGAAAGAAATGAGAAACATTTTTCTCAATGTAATATGTCTAATTTAGCTGATTCTACAAAAAATAGTATTTTTTGTACACTCTTGAAAACTATTTTAAATCTAAACAATTCTTAAGAATGAAATATTCTTAATTTGGACTTTACTTTTAATGTTTGGACTGTTGTGTGTTTTGAAAAATAGATTATTTAGAATCTAGTTATGTTGCACTTCAATCTTTAAATAATTAACCTAGAATATACATAACAATATATGATGTTTTCCCTGGTGAGCTTAACATCAATAACAACATTTATTAAAAAGGCTAAAATAATTTCTGGGGGTATTATCTGTATATTAAAATTTTGGACAAACAGTGATCATGTTACATATGTGCATAAGCGTAGTCAGTAGCATATGACTTTTTAAAAATATCAAACATGCAAAGAAACAAAAATAAGTCCAAAATATCTGTATTACATCCAGAAATGCCAACTTTGCAACCAATATTTCTCATCCATAACTATGGCACCATAAGGATACCTGCATACATGCAAATGTTTCTCTGGGATCAGTAACGCAACAGGGATTGCTTTTTCCTTCCAGTAACATATACCTAAAACCAGTTTATTGCATTTGGCAATTGTACTAAAAAAAAATAACTCATTGTCAACCAATATAATTCATTTAATTTGAAATCAAGTGAAAAATTAATTTAAATTATTTTATTAAAACAAATTAATGGCAATTCTTTTATAAGAAGTTGCCTCAAACAAAATGAGTTTGACATGCCTGCTCTAGATAGTTGAATGCTCCAAAATAAATTCTAGACCAGGCCTGTACATGCAGCCTACCAAGCACCCTTGGACAGAGCACAGACTTTTTTTTTAAAAAAAAAAAGTAATAAAATCACCACCACTGCCCTGAAAGTCATGTTGCCTAGTGCCTCCATGGCTTACCATGATCACAAGCTCCAACACTGTAGATGCTCCTCTAGTCACCAAATCATTGATTAGCCCACCAGCATTCCTTTGCGGACCACAAAGATTTTTAATTTATCAGTGTGGGCCTTTCTACAAGTTGCACATATCTCTTCTAGATTTTCTTCTTGCCTTTCTGAGTTAACTCCTTGGTCTGTCATTGAGCAAGAATTGACTTTGTAGGGAAGCATATTATCATTTGATGTATATTTAACATCTGTTCTACCTTTATTTACCAATTATATAATATTTGTATGCAATCCACATGGCAAGGTTTGGGGGAACTTACAATAGAAAAAATTATATTTTTAAAATCATAAGATTAAAACATAAAAGCAGGGCTTTTTTCTCATAGAACGCTCAGAATGGCATTCTGGCACCTTTTTTTTGCACACACACACAAAAGCTTTTGCACAAGCTATGCTACTCCCTCTATTGGCTTTTGAAAGCCAATATGAATTGCTGCCGAGCACGCCAAAAGACAAGGCTGGCAAATGTTGCACCGGCTAGTTGTCTGCAGCGAAAGTGAGTAGGCAGGAACTTTGCATCCCTCCCTGCTGCCCAAGTACACCATCTCAACTAGGTAAGTAAGAGAGGACAAGGAGAGAGAGGTGGGGTTTGCGGAGTCCATGTGCACTCCTTCCTTTTGCTCACCCGTGTCAGCCAGGCTGGTGGCCTACCTGGTGCTGGACTTGCACCACCTACCTGGTGCTGGACCTGCGCCTCACCCTGCACGCCTAAGTGGCCACCCTGCATCACCTGGCCTGCACCGCCTCCGCTGCCCGCCCCGTGGAGCCCCGCCATATAGAGCAGGCTCTGCTGCTCCCATAGCACCAGCCAAGCCGGCTCCAGCCCTAGGGGGGGAACCCACCACCAACACTCCTTGCACCTGTGACTGCAGCAGCGCCACCCCCCGCCTCCTGCGCCCACCAAGGTGAGAGTTCTGGCACCTTTTTTTTAGAAAAAAAGCACTGCAAATACCTGAACAACCGGTTCTATTACGGTATATGATGCAGGCCTAGGCCTCCGATGCCTAGAACGGACTTCCAGAAGTGGCACCAACGCACTTCCGGTGGGCTGTTCTAGGCCTGGGAGGTCTCCTCGAGGCCTCTGATGCCTAGAATGGTCTTCCAGAAATGGTATTCATGCACTTCCAGTGGGCCGTTCTACACCTTGGAGGCCTCTGAGGCCTGGACTGGACTGAACCAGCTGGTTCTCTGAATTCAGGTAAATTTAGCTACTGGTTCTCCTGAACCAGTGCAAACTAGCTGAATCCCACCACTGGATCACTCCTTTGCTCATTTAGACACACGCAGCTCATTAAGTGCATATGAGGTATCTCAGGGTGAGGAAGGCCATGGGGAGGGCCTAATGATGGAACAGGCCCTGAAGGCTTCCCTGACCCACTAAAATACCTAATGCTTCTCCTTCCCTTCCTGCTGCGCCGGACTCACTTACCTTGAAAAGATCTGTCTCTTCTCTGCCACGGTTTCTGCCTTTGAGGGAGAGGAAAGTCAATGGATGCTCTTGGTGTCCATAATATCGCACGAGTTCAGGCACCTCTCCTCTTGCAGAGGATGGAAACCTGAACTCTCACGGTGTTTGCTCCTGTCCCCTACTCCTTTCTGCTACTGACGGAACAATTTTCACCAGAACGGAGACCTTGGGGAAACTGGAAGCTCTGTCGGCATGCAAGTGCACACTTAGAAATGGAGTGCCTCATTTTGTGACTCCATTTTTCCCAGAAAAAGCCATTTCTCAAGCCCCTTCCTAGTGAAAACAAGTCTCCAGAGTGAGCCGCCTTGCTCTTTAGCTACGTTTTTCAGGAAAAAGCCATTTTTCAAGTCCCATCATAGTGAAAACAAGCCTCTGAAGGGAGCACACTCACTCCGGAGGCTTGTTTTTGCAGGAATGCTCTTAAGAAGAGCAAGGTGCTCTTTCTTCAGCAGCTTGTTTTCTCTAGGAAGGGGCTTGAGAAATGGCTTTTTCCTGTGAAAACTTAGCCAAAGAGCAAGGTGCATTTCCTCTGGAGGTTTGTTTTCATCAGGAAAGGGCTTGAGAAATGGCTTTCTCCTGCAAAAACTTAGCCAAAGAGTTAGGCACATTCCTTTCCAGCTCTGTTCTCCATGTGCAGGGAAACGAAAGAAGTTTGTGGGACTAAAAAAAGAAATCAATCCGACCTTCCAACTTCTCACGGAAAAAAAAATGATCTCGCAAAGTTGGAAGGTCTGATTAAACTTTTTTTAAAACCAGTAGTCTGCTCTGGCCACTGCTGCCTCACTCTGCCAGTATCAGGGCTCTTTGGCTCCATTTTTGTCTGAAAGGGGCTTGAGAAATGACTTTTTCTGGCAAAAACAGAGCCAAAAAACGAGGCATGATTACTCCAGAAGCTTGTTTTCACCAGGAAAAAGCCATTTCTCAAGCCCCTTCTTAGCGAAAACGGAGCCAAAGCATGCCTCGCTCTTATTGAGAGCTAGGAAGGGGAATCATGGCTGCTCAGATGTTTGCCGCTGCTGCCAGCTTGGATACAGGTGCAAGGGACTTGGTCCCACAATGCCTCCCCACTCAGTTGAAGGCTTTGTTCCTGCCCTCAAATGAAGGCTGGCGCACGTGATCAAGCTGGGCATCCGGGCCATGGACGGCATTGGTTTCTGCACCTGGCCGACTTAGATTCCACGTTTTGCCACATAGGCATGTAAATGAAATAAATACTTCCCCCCCCCAAGAGAATGGAAGCTTCCAGGGGCCATGATCTCTTTTGCAGAGAATTTGTGTTTGAACTCGCACAATATTACGGCATCCAGGAGCTTCCATTGTCAGCGCGAAAAGCATTTCCAAGCTGACTCTCCTCTTCCTCAAAGAGAAAGAAACTGTGGCAGAGAGGAGACAGATTTTGCAAGGTAATTGAGTCCAGTGTGGCAGGGAGTGGGAAGCAGTTGTGGGGAGTGGGGAGAGGAATAGGGTGAATATTGCAGAGCCTCTGTGGTCGGTGGCTTGAAAGGGCAAACAACTGCTATGGTGCTGAAATAGTTGTAATTTTGGGATTTGCTCATAAACACTAGGGGGTGCTGATCACGTAACTTTGAACGAGCGTTAAGTGAATGCTCGTATCTTGGAAATTACCTCTACATATATTGTCTTAGCCCTTGGCAGCATCTGGCTGATTTTACTAGTCTCAAAACCTAAGCAAAATCATACCATTAGTTATTGGATAGTAGAGATCATCAGAAAATTCCAGGGCTATAGACTAAACTGGGGGGGGGGGGAGAGAGAGAAGAGAGACAATATAAAAAAAGAAATGGAAATCCACTTCCATCTTATACAGTACTTAGGACAAGAGGTTTGCTCAGCCTGAAGCAAACTTATCTTTTTATCTTGCAAGTGTGTTTATAGATATTCCCTTGCAGTTCAACTGAATTAAGTAAATGACTATACCATGATATGTGCATTCCTCTGCATAGTTCCAAGATACGTGGTGAACTTCTTGGTTAGGGATGTGGCATGTATCAAGCAAACGTATCAAAGAAGGGGGAAAAAAGAATCTAAGCTTCCTTAGATCTATTGCATGGATCCAGAGTGCCACCTATTGTCTCAGAACAAATTTGCAGAACTATAGAAATTCCAGGATCAGACTTTTATATATTGTACATGCAACTCTACATGACTGTGTATAATACATAGATATTAAAGAGCCTGGAGACAGATTTTGGACTTAAAAATATTCTAAAGAATGATCTAGGTATCAAGTCAATATTTATTTATTTATTTATTGATGGGATTTATATCCCGCCCTATCTCCTGAAGGACTCAGGGCGGCTCACAATAAAACATATAATAAGTGCATAAATCAAGATAAAATGAAATTGAGAACATCAGTGCAATAAAAAAATTAGAGAATTTAAACATGAATTAAAAATACTAAATATAAATTAATTAAAATGCCTGTCAGTCTAGGTCAGCTTGGTGGAACAGGTGTGTTTTGAGGCCGCGGCGAAAGGATTGGAGGTTTTGGGCTATCCGAAGCTCAGGGGGGAGCTGATTCCATAGGGTTGGTGCTCCCACAGAGAAGGCCCTCCCCCTGGGGGTCGCCAGCCGACATTGCCTAGCTGACGGTACCCTGAGGAGGCCTTCTCTGTGTGAGCGTACTGGACGATGGGAATTTGTTCCCGGCAGCAGATGGTCCTGCAAGTATCCCGGACCTAAGCCATGTAGGGCTTTAAAGGTAAGTACCAGCACCTTAAATCTCACCCGGAGGGCAACTGGTAGCCAATGCAGCTCACGCAGGAGGGGTGTAATATGGGAGTATCGGGAAGCTCCCATCACAACCCGTGCAGCTGCATTCTGCACCAGCTGAAGCCTCCGGGTGGTCTTTAAGGGCAGCCCCATGTAGAGAGCATTACAGTAATCAATACGGGAGGTAACGAGTGCGTGGGTGACTGTACGTAGGGCATCTCGGTCCAAAAAGGGGCGCAATTGGTATATAAGACGAATCTGGGCAAATGCCCCCCTAGCCACGGTTCCAATGTGATCTTCAAAACTGAGTCGTGAATCTAGGAGGACGCCCAGATTGCGTGCTTTATCAATGGGAGGTAACATCTCTCCTCCTATAGTCAGAGATGGAACCTCTTGGACTAAACGAGATGACGGTATGTACAGCCACTCAGTCTTGGCCGGGTTGAGTCGAAGCCTGTTTTCTCCCATCCAAATCTGTACCGCTTCCAGACAACGGGACATCACATCGAGGGCAGCACTGGGTTGGTTCGGGGTAGAGATGAATACCTGGGTATCATCAGCATATTGATGATATTTCACCCCGAAGCTACGGATGATCTCTCCCAGCGGCTTCATATAGATGTTGAACAGGAGGGGCGAGAGCACCGAACCCTGAGGCACTCCACAATTAAGAGGCCTAGGGCTTGACCTCTGCCCTCCTGCCAACACCGTCTGCGAACGGTCCGAGAGGTAGGAGGAGAACCAACGCAGAACGGTGCCTCCCACTCCCAGCCCCTCAAGACGACGCAGTAAGATACCATGGTCGATGGTATCAAAAGCCGCTGATAGATCTAATAGGACCAGGACAGAAGAATAACCTCTATCTCAGGCCCGCCAGAGATCATTCACCAGCGCGACCAATGCCGTCTCCGTGCTGTGCCCTGGTCTGAAACCCGATTGGTACGGATCTAGATATCTAGATATCTAATAACTTTTCCTGTTCAGTAATTCATGCATAATGTTCTCTCATGTATAATTCAGAATTCCAAGGGAATGATAAATTAAATAGGAGGAAAAGGTTCTGTATACAAAGCGGTTCTTACATACACAAGGCCCTAAGCCAAGGATCACCACTTCTACAGGTAACTGATGTATTCCAAATAGCTAGCAGGCTGCACTGTCCAATTAATGTGATGACATTAATGGAAGAGGCAGTATTGATTTGTTTGCCCTCTTACTTTTAATTGTTTGAGGCAGGTTGGAGATTTTAGGTTAGGATGATAAGGGGGAAGGAAGTGTTTTTTACTATTCTTAAAATTCTCCTGCCTTTGGAACAAAATTATATTATTGAAATTCCACCATTTTATCATGGTGTATCAACTGATTTTAAATCATTCAGTGGATCAGAGATGGGAATGGGAGTAGTTTGGGTCCTAATGCTCGCAATCTAAAAGAGAAGGAGGCAGAGACAGAAAAATTGCATGTTACGGCTAAACAGCTGCTAGGTGCTTTACCTCATAGAGATGCTGCACTAAACTATTAATTGTGGCTTACAAATCATGCTGGCTGTACTCATTTGACTAAAGTTTGTGAGTGCTAATTGTCTTATACCTATATCACTTTTGGAGTTCAGCACTTAGATCCCAGTATTTCATTCTATCTGACATTGTTCTGCAAAGCTTCTAGGAAGTGTAATATATCAGATAAACTAAATAAGAATGTTTAAAATACATTTTAAAACCGATTTTTGTTTGGTGCTAAAAAGGCTTGTCAGGCAGGGTGCTCCCAAGGAGAAAACACAACAGATAAAATTGTGGGTGGGGGCACAGAGCCCAAAGGAGCTTTCACATTACAACCTGATGGATGGATTGCTTATGTAATCAGAAAGAATAAATACAAGGATTTCTTGTCATTTGGGGCTTTTTTTTAGACAAGCCTATCTTTGTCCAGCTGAATAAAAATGTAAAAGCTTAAAGGCAACTTCTGGTTTCCTGTATTTTTTATCAAGCAAAACCTCAGAACCTGCATATCACTTTGGCAAACCAGGCTTCCAGGAGAGGTGCTTGGTTAGTCCTAGGGAGGCTCAGGAAAGGGGAAGGTACCAAGCACACTCTGGGATTTCCTGGAGGTGCCCCCCCTTGACTCTTCACTGTGCTTTTTAACAGGAACCAGGTTTTTTTCTTCTTTTTGCTTGCCTTTTACTTGGTTTCTGCATACTCAGGAGGGCTGAAGATAAGGTAAGATACAAAGATACACATTGCTTTGTTGCACCGGCTTGCCTGGGGGAGTGTGTGTATGTGTGTAAAAGTGTGTCTGTTTCCTTGAATCATTTCCCACCATTGACCAGAGCTGGGTGGAAGGGTTTGCCTCAGCCGCCCCTAGACCCCCCTCATATCTCAGGGGGTGGTGGTTAAATAGCAAGGGGTGCTAACCTTGTACTCTTGTGCTCCATCGGGTTGTGAGTGTTGAACCTGTGGCTGCTCTGAGGTTTGTGGTTGCTCCTTATATATATTTCCCATTGTTGACCAGGCCTAGGTGTGATACTGATCTTAGCCGAAGGTCAATGGATCTCTTGTAGCCCAACAGGCTGTGCAGGTGGTGTGAGTGACTTGAACACATAGGCTCAGCCCCAGGAAGACCAGTTAGAATGAATAAAAAGAAGGAATATGCCCTCAGCTCCTTTGAGTGTGTCATAAGGAACTTTGGTAAGTTTAAAACCCATTGGTATGTGAAATTGAAACTCTAATTAAGTACAGTGCCCTCTGTCACCAGGACATACCCACTGTTTGGCCCACAGGGGGATCCATAAATTTGGGAGTTTTTGAAACCATGGGAGACTATGCTTAAAGAGACATGGATCATGATCAACTTAATGTGCACATTTTTGGACCTTACAGAAGAATAAGCAGGTACTTAAAGACTGGGTTGTGGTGACCTTCCGCAGCACCATCTTTTCCTGCTTTAGCTTCTGCTCCACCACCCTAAAAGGGGATCTACTCCCTCACAGGGCAGGTAGCCATTGGAAGGGGACACTAATAAGGTTCTGGTTAGATGTCTTTCTCCACATCTAGCCTTTATGCATGGGAGGACTGATTGGGTTGTTACACTGAAACCCCTCACAAATATTCTGAATTGGTTCTGTCCATTATTTGAACTTATACCACTAACTGGGCAGACCTCCAAGCCATCCTGGATGTCTTTTTAACAACAAAGGAAGGGCATCTAGTAGGAAATGCTGCTAAAAAGGAAGGAAGGTCCTTTATTTGCAACTTAAAAGGTTTCCAAGACATTATTGTCACTGCATTGGAGATTGCCCTCCATAAACAGAAAATTTGTTCTATGTTCTAAATTCTGTAGCATTATATTGATTTACACATTGTATCAGCCATGTTAGTTAGTTCATATAAACAAGTGGTCTGAAGTCAGGTAGCAACTAAATTGAATTAACTTAATAAATATTTCAAAAGAAGGGATTAGAAGTTCAATATTATGATTATGATATTTAGGTAGGGGACCAAATTGGATCCTACGAATTAAAATAGATGCTATACTTTATCTTCATACATTGGAGGTCTGAGCAGTTGGAAAGAGTACACTAACTGTTCTATAGGATAGGAAGAAGCTTCAGCAACAATTAATTGTTTTACTTTACATAACTTGATAACTAATGGACCATGGAGGGGAAACAGCTTTTTGCTGCATTTATTAATTTGGGATGCTGGCAGACTAAATTAGTAAGACTAAGAAAAACCAGAAACATCCTATTTTTTGTTACTGACCTATTTACAAAAACAGAAACATATTTACCTGAGGTCTTATCACAAAAGATAAGAAATTAATCACAGATATATCTTGGTTTCCATATTATTTAATTGTTAACCTAAGGTTTAATTCTGACTATGTATGTTCACAAGAGTTAGTAGTCAATGTGCTGGTCTAAGGCCTGGAGGAATTCAGATTCCACCCTCAGTCATGAAAGTGGAAGTGAATTTAAGCCAATTAATCTCTCAACACATCTGGTGTGCAGAGAAAATTGTTTGTTTATTGCCAATCTATCAAGCAACTCTGGCCAGCTTACATTATAAAAGAACAATACACAACTATGAAAATCATTCAGGAATAAAAATTAAAACATTAACATTGTTTTGGATCCATATAACATGCCCACCAAAACCCACATTTACAATGAAAATAGCTATTGCCCAGTTTCAGCTTGAAGAATTGTAGATGGAAATGCCATTCAAAATGGTCATTAAATAATACAGGTAATCCACATCTACTTATAAACACAATTGGGATCAGAATGTCTGTTACAAGGCAGTTGTTAGGTGAGTCACACCCAATTGTACAATCTTTTTTTTCCAAAAGTTGATAAGTGAATCATTGCAATTGTTTAGTGCAGAGATCCCTAACGTTTCCAGCTTGACAGCCCGGAAGAGAGGAGCAGGGAAATGTGTATGCACGCGGCCTGCACCTGTGCAAACGGGCGTGCAAACAGCAGCACTAGGGCACATGCATGCTCAAATGGACCGCACCCACCCACAGTGGGGCACCAGTGCCCGTGCAGATGCACAAATGGGCCACTGGCACCCATGCAAATGGGCCATTGGTGCCCATGTGCATGAGCAAACAGGCCGCTAGCCCCCGTCTTATGTTGGTGGCAGTGCTAGTGTACCCGCACATGCACAAATGAGCTGCTAGTGGTGCTATGAGTGGGGGAGGCTTGCCAGCTATTCCTGTGGCCTGGTGGCCAAGGCCAGTACTGGGCCACAGACCACAGGTTGGGGACCCTTGGTTTAGTGAATCACACTGTCATTAAGCAAATTCAACTTCCCCATTGACTTTGCTTGTTAGAAACCAGCTGGGAAGATCAGAAATAGTTATCCCAGGACTTTGCAATCATCAAAAATACATGCTGATTTCCAAGCATCTGAACATTGATTACATGACCATTGGGATGCCACACTGGTTGTAAGTCACTTTTTTCAATGCCGTTCTGGCTTCAAACAGTCATTAAATGACTATAAGTCAAGACCATCTATAATGAAGAAAGAAGAAATAATCTTGTTATTTCCTAAGTACCCAGATTGCTTGGCCAGGTTGCAAGCTGATACAGAGAGAGTGCCATATGTATATCCAGTATGAGATACAGTTTAGAACTAATGGAGGAGAATATTTGTAGCTCAGGGTTCAAATGAGGGGTCTTTGGTGTTCTCTGAGCTTGCTTGTTTTCTTGCAGACGTTTCATTACCCTAACTAGGCAACATCATCAGTGCTAATTGATAGCACCACCTCCAGTTAGTTTTTCAAAACATTTATTTTAAAATAATATTTTATTAATTTTACAATTCATAGGTGCTTGATAAACAATATGTTGTCTGGGTCCATTTGTTTTACTTGATAATACATATTAAATTCCTAATCTCTACCCTGTTTTTCCAGTCATAGATAAAACACATCCCATATTTGAAAATATTCTGTATCTTCTTTTCTTTAATCTTCAGCATAAGTCTATCCATTTCTGCACAGTCCAGTATTTTCTTGATTATCTCTTCTTCATACGGCGTTTCTTCATTTTTCCCGTGCTGAGCAAATACAATTCTTGCTGCTGTTAATACATGCAACATTAAATACACATTTTCTTTATCATATTTTTCTGATATTATACCTAATAAAAATAGTTCTGGTTCAAAATCTACATGTTTTCTTAACAAATTTTCTAACCAAATATATATATTTGTCCATTTTTTTTGCTTTAGGGCACATCCACCAAAGATGATAGTATGTGCCTGGTTTTTGCTTACACTTCCAACAGTTACTAGACATGTTTTTAAACATTTTTGCTAATCTCACAGGTGGTAAATGCAATCTATAAAACATTTTATATACATTTTCTTTATAGGTAGTTGCCATTGTCAATTTTGAGTTTCTTTCCCAAAGATTTTGCCATTTTTTAAATTTATATTGTGCCCAATTTTCCCCCCCATGTTATCATTGTTTCTTTCTCTTGTTCATCTTCCATTTTTAAATTTAATAGAAAATTATACAGTTTCTTGATCAACTGATGTCAACAATACTCGATCAAACGTTATCTGGTCTTTATAAAAGCCATATATTTTAGCATTTTTCTCATGCCTCATTTGTATTTGCAACTGAGGCCACAGTGATAAATCAATACCCTGATCTTCCAAATCTTGTTTAGATTTTAATTTCTCTTCAGTATTCAAATCTTTCAAAACATTTTCCTCTTTCTCCTTCTCCATGATCTTTCTCTCATTGAATCAGTACTGTTCTCTTTCCTTTCTTGTTTTCCAGGAAGCCCTTAGGCACCCATATGTGGCTCATTCTAAGATAAAGTTCAAGGAGAATTAGCTTGTTCTGCAATGCTCAACACTTTTTTCCTGGTGTCAGTTGCAATTTCTCAAATCTTCTGCATCAACACAACTTCGTGGCTTCACTAGATATTGCTTCTTGAGTGGAACAGATTTTAGTAACTAAATAGAATGGAAGTAGTATGCTTCCTTCTTTGCATAAGTTACAGTATTATTCTGTTATTTCCAAAGGAAATAGCTGGTGCAAAGTAAACTGGACAGTGAACCTTTGCAAAAAAAAATTGACTTTGAGCAAGAAGGACAAAAACAGAGGTAATAAAATTTTAAAATGTATTTGGCATTCAAGAAATTAAGATTTTTTAAAAAAAAACTTGTTAAAAATAGTAGCAAGCTCTCTATCTCTATTTGTTCTGTCTTAACTTACAGCTCTTTTATGCATATGTGCCTTCAGAAATAAATGTGCTGAGTAGGTCACTTTCCTTTTGATGATTTTAATCAAATTCTGATGTCAGAAGATTTTTAAGTTTTACATTAGGCTGATCTCTGACGAATTTTCATTTGCTTTTTGTCACATAACTCATCATTCATTGTTTCTTTGCAAGTAGTACTTCCATAAATTTGTCCATATTTCATAATGATCATAGCCTGATCAAGTCAGATTATTTATAGAGATTTTCTTTGCATTTTTTATTTCTCCTGTCTAAAGTTTCTCAGTGACAGGAAGATGATAGTAAGCCACACTCTTTGGCAAAAGGAGCACATAGAGTCAGAGGAATCTGATATCAAGTATCAAATGTAGGTACACACAAGATTAAAATAGGTACCTGCAGAAAATATGCACACTTATGTTACTTCTAACAGGTATTGCATAGTGTCATAATATGACTCGATATATAGTTTTACAAAGCAGGTATAAGGTAGTGAAATAAAGTTTAAAAAGTTAAAAATAAAGTTGAAAAAAGGTATACATATTGAAATAGTGAATGCCTATATACCCCTAATATTTCCTACAATAGAAGTTTGAAGTCCCAGACTTCTGGTTTGCTGCACGGCCGCTATGGACGCCTAGAAGACGAGCTCCATCTTCCCAGTCCAGTTTCAGATTGCTGGGGGACTCTGAAAAGGCTTGATAGTCAGCAAGGAGGAGCCCTCACTGGAGCGCAGGAGTGCAGTAGCTCTCCGGCTAGAGCCAGCGAATCCCTCCAAACCAGCAGACGAAAGACCGGCCATAGAGATATGGCCCATCACTAGGCTGCAGACAGCTGAAGTCACACTCACCATCTGACAATGTCAAAGCAGCATGAAAGAGACTGGGTGGGATCTACCTCTCCTAAAGCCTAATTACTTTCTGTAAATGCATAAGCTGTTAAGTATTTTTCCCCCTATGGAGAGGGAAGGGAGATTTTAGCCCGCCCTCCAGAAAAAGTGGCAACCAACTACCCAGCAGAGTTTAAAACATTGAAAAAATAATGGGATCCTAATTGGAACTCTATCTCCTAAAATTGGTGGATTAAAAGATTTTTTTATTTTCTATTCTCTATTTTTCTCTAATTTTTACTCTCTATTTTTACTGAAGATCTGGGTTTTTCTTTTAAAATAGAAGAAAAAACTGAAAAGATTAAAATAACTCTGGGGCGACATCTTGTGGCTAAATGTGAGATTGTAAGCTGTTATTGTTTTAAAAAGACTTGGTTGACAGCCTAATAGATAAGATACATGCAACCTTGAAACATCAGCTGTGCTCCTTACTTAGTGGACTTCCTGATTGTAAAGCTTTTAGTTTAATATACTACTATGGAAGAAGATTAGAAATGGATTTTCCCTATGGAAGAAGAGCAGGAACAAACCCTCCTTATAGCTGGTGATGAAATAAGAAGCTAAATAAAAAACAAGAAGTTAGCCCGGATATGCAAACTCAAATTATGACTACAACTAAAGAATCATCTATACAGAATACTAAAGAAAAAGTGGAACAATCAAATACTATGAAAGAAATACAAATAATGTAAAATACAGAAAAGAAACTGATAATAGAGGAAAAAGGTGTTTAAGATATATATAAGCTAAAAACTTATTGATGAATGTAATAAATAGGTCTTTATGTAGTGGAAGAAAAAAATTATTAGTTTAAATATGAGATAGTAGATATAAAGAGGAAGAGAGAGGAAGTACTAAAAGTTGAAGTAAAAGAAATTTTGGTTATTAAGTTTAAGATATTTGAAAAATATTAGAAAATAAGAATATTATATTGTATTATTAATCTGTTGATGCTTTTATTTTCATTCAAGGCATGCAGACTCTCATGACTTCAATTTGGCACTTGCGAAGTCATTCAGGATTCTGTTTGACTACTACTTGCCACTGGTCAATATATTGGTATTGATCTGGGTGACCACAATCTGGGTCAGTAACAATTTGGTGCACCTTTGAGATGATGTCTGGATTAAAACTACCTTCAGGCTTCCATCCTACATTAAAGGTCAGCCATTCATTCTCACAGAATTTTTTTAAGTCATCTGGATTAGCCCTAGGGTCACCATAATCTCCACTAAAACCTTTCATAAAATTCTTCAACATACAGTGAAGAGGTGTCCGAGGGATACTTCCTCCACCACCCATTTCCTAAAACATTGCCACTGACCTGCAGTGCCAGACATTCCAACTGTCACCAACAGGAACTGCAATGGCTTAACCACCCACACAACTCTTGGGCCTCATTAGGACTCACTGATCTCAGACCCAGGGGGGTGATCAGGCCCCCTCTTCCACTCTCAAATCGAGTGGGCTACCATTTCTCAATACTTGCCTGCAGGTGTCTTCTCTTCAGTCTCTGTTCGTGGGTGACTTATTTTGATTCAATCCAGGTTCTTGGATCGGTCGGGTGTTCACCAAGTACCCCTGCAGTGCCCTCCGCCTCCTTTCAGAAAAATCATCCATGACGGCTAAAGGATAGCGTGACAGCCCCGGCTGGGCACTGGCTGGTCCGCGCCATCCTCAGCGAAATATCACTCCAAGTCCCATCAATGGGGTGTCATAAATGTTGCAGAATCAAGAGACTTAGACCCCAGAATCAAAAGAAGTTTGTTTTATTTTGCACAAAAGGTTCAGAACAAAAAGCAATATCAATGTCTGAACATATTTTCATGGAAAAGCAAGTACATATATAGCCTTCAAAAGTAGCAAAACACAGAAATGTAACTTATGAGCTCTGATTGGTTACATGAGTTCTAGGCCCCTTCTAGCTCATCCCTAGCCCCCCTTAGCGATGCTAAATTATAGCTAAATGTCTTGCAACCTGTTCTCTGGCAAAGGTCACAGGTGTCTTGCTAAGTGTCTAAGTTTCTGGCACCATGTTTGTGGTTAGCTACAAACAAGACATATGTGGTTAGCTGTAACTGAACTCTGTGCTGGCCTATGAGGTGTGACCGACAGTTGAACTTGTGGTTTGGCATTCTCCATTTCCTTGTTCTTTTCTAACTAATACATGCACTTTCTTTATGCCTCACTTTTATGTCCTGTCTCACTTTATGTCCTGCCTCACATCCAGGTGCTGAGAAAACTCTTTGCCACACATTGGTTGCCAGATGTCTTAGTTTCAGACAATGGGGTCCAATTCACTGCTGCTGAATTTCAGGCTTTCCTTATAGCTAATCTCATCAGACATGCAACGTCTGTGCCTTTTCATCCATCTTTTAATGGTCAAGCTGAACGCATGGTGAGGACAATGAAAGAGGCATTCAAGCGCATTGCCACAGGTGATTGGCATCACAGATTGGCAGATTTTTTACTCTGCCAGCATTCTACGCCCTGCACTGCCACAGGCAAAAGTCCTGCAGAACTACGTTGGTGGAGGTGTTTGATCACTAAACTGGACAGGTTGCATCCAGAAAGAGTGGCAGCAGAAGCCTCTATACCTAAACCCCCGAGAGGGCTGCACATGGGCGATTGGGTTTGGGCCAGGAACTATGGTCATGTAAATCTGTGGGTTCCTGGTCAAAGTACCAAGGCATCTGGACCCCTATCTTATGAAGTGGGGTTGGAGGGAGGGTGAGTTGTCAGAAGACACATTGATCAGCTCAGGAAACGGTTTCCAGAATGGCCACTAAATGAGGACTGCATCATAAGTCCCTCCCAAGGTCCTCAAACTTGTGGTGTGCTGCCACCACGTGGCCGTTTTGGGGAAATTACAATGTGGGCAGTTTTGTAGTTTTTAGAATAGAGCCTTCTCTAATGCTTCTGGGCTTCCGAAGGCTTGTTCAAGTCTTGCCCATGCAGCAGTGAGACCTGCATCTGGAGAGTCAACATGCACTGATCTCAGTCTTTTATGCATGGGCAAGACTTGAACAAGCCTTCGGAAGCCCAGAAGCATTAGAGAAGGCTCTATTCAAAAAACTACAAAACTTTCCGAAATAAGCAACAAAGACAATCTCAAGCTCCAGGAACTAAATGATCTCCTCATGGAGATAGAATTGGCAAAAACAGACCCATGTCTACGTGGTCTAAGCTACTTGGATACCTCCCATGGTGTCAATCCAGTGGTGTCAAAACTGCCATACGGCCTGCAGGTGGACTGGAAATGGCACGGCTCAGATTACAAACTACGCAATAATGTTTCCTTTCCCCCATTCTCATATTTTTGCAGGTTCATAAGCCACCACACCTGGATGAACAACGATCCCAACTTTGACTTCGATGAACCCAGTGTGCCTGCTCCATCATCATCATCAAGGTATGTTAACACAGCAGCTCAACACAGAGACTCACGTGAAGTTGTGTCTACAAGAAAGACGGACATCTCACATCCTGTACCATCTCCTCCTCAATGGAGTGATTCAGGTGGTGGGGATGAAGATCCTAATCGTCAGTGTCCTATTCACAAAAACCCTCACCCTCTTAGAAAATGTCGTGAGCTTAGAGATAAGACTATACAAGAGCAGAAAGAGGTTCCCCAAAAACTTGGAATATGCTACAGGTGCTGTGCATCATATGACCATTTTGCTAAAAATTGTAAAGCCTTTGTCAAGTGCACAGAATGTGATAGCGACAAGCACGATACAGCTATGCATCCTGCTCCACTTCTAGGCAATCCAAAGCAATCACCTGTATCCAACCCTGCTTCAAATTATGGCAGGGAGCAACATGGCAGGGAGCAACAAGCTCACGGTCCAGTCACAAAGGTCTTATCTTCACCCCAATCTTCAAGTCAGAGACCATGTTCTATTTAAGGACCATCAAGCTCAAGAATTGAAAGGCACCAAAAACTTTCATCAGACTATTGCAGAACTTGTCTTGCTTTTGCCTCTTGAAGACTGAATTCGTCGCCTTTCCTGGTTGGGTCCTGACTCCGAGAAGAAAAGTTATTTGAACTTTAATCTAGACTATTTGCAGCCTTTAATGGCAGTTTCTATTATTTCAATATGTATGCATGTTTATTTCTTACATCTCTCAGGTTTTTATGTTTTATATATCTCAGGTTATCGCTTATATCCCTCAGGTTTTATGTCGTATATATCTCATGTTTATTTCTTATATCTCTCAGGTGTTTATGACAACAAGCAAACCACAAACGTCTATTTGCATTTGAATAACTACCGTAATATGATTTTATATGGTGGTATTATGAAATACCAGATGGGGAGTGTGCTGCCACCACATGGCCGTTTTGGGGAAATTACAGTGCGGGCAGCCAGAACCCCTCCTACCCTATGATGTATTTCCTCTCCCCTCCCTTTTTCTGGGATGGACTTCCTCTTTCTTCATCCCTGGATATTTTCATTCTCCATTACCAGCAGACATGTGATAACCAGCAGACATGTGCTCCAGATCCACGTGCAGATGCTGTGAGTTATTACCATCTTCTGACCTTGGGAATACTGTTCAAACATCATCTTAACGCACCCCACCTGTTGTATTCTACTCTACATGCAATAAAGGTATTTTTAGATGATAAAGGGTGTTTCCACGAGTTCAACTATCTGGAGAGAGAGCTGTTAATGGTAATGGCGTCTGCTTATAGAGACCATAGAAGTCTTAACAAGGGATTAATTACAGTGCAACGGCTTTGATCCAGAATATTTGGCCAAGCCAGCCCTCACATGGACTACCAGGATTTTTCCTTCCTAACTGAGATGGAACCAGAGGGAGAACTGGAGAGCTCTGGAGTGCAACATGGACCCCCTGAAGGAGCAAGCCAGCCAAACCTCAGCAACCGCTGTGCCTACTCTGCCAATCAGTCTGACTCTGGGGTGGACCAACCTGGAGAGGCTAGCTAGAGTGCATCGAATCCCCTTCACTCAGGAGCACAAACGGACACAAGTCTACCCAGCCCACTGGGTAAGCTGGTAGACCACAAAGTGATGGGAACTACGAGATGTTCCTCTAGGGCTCACAAGGCTCTTTCATATCTTGCAGATTACGTTGTAAAATAAAGAGCTATAAGTTGTGTAAATCCTGTTGCCACTAGACTACAGAACTAGTGTTATGATCTAAATGTCTAAAAGTGCCATTTTGGTAGCCTATTCATTCAGACGTTGTTTAATAACATTGTAGTCCACCTTGTTTTTTATCACTTTTAGCATGTTTAGATATTAAGTTTTGACAATTGTTGAGACTAATTGATTTTATTATGGTCTGAGCTAAGGGGGGAGGGGTGTTATGTACTGGGCTTTTTGAGGAAATACCAGGTGAGTTGCTGGAGCAGCTAAGGGCTCTCCAGCAACGCAGACTACAAGTCCCCTGTGCTGCAATTGGCTATCTCCAGGCAGCAATGGTTGATTTAAACCTATTGGCTCCCACCTAGGGGCTAGATCAGGGGTAGGCAACCTTGGCTCCTTTATGACTCATGGACTTCAACCCCCAGAATTCCTGAGCCAACCATGCTGAGGGGAAAGGGAGAGGTTTCCAAGCTGAGCCATGCTGGCTCAGGAATTCTGGGAGTTGAAGTCCAGGAGTCATAAAAGAGCTAAGGTTGCCTACCCCTGGGCTAGACTATGTATTGGTTGCAGCCATTTCTCTCAGTACAGTCACAGCACGAAATAAACTATGAGTTACCTGTACTCTGTTCGCATCTTCATTCCTGCATCAAAGAACCCGCTATTTAACAGGAATAATTTTGGGAGACAAGAAAAGTCACAACCTAGACGAAGGTCTGAAAAACGAAATTTGAATCCGAGGGAGGACAAATACAGAGCCTCAAGAACGGACCCTTCCTAGTTTTCGTGAGAATAAAAGATGGGCTATTTTCACATTTGCAAGATACTGTTAAACTAACCTTACATAAAGATAGGACGAGTACGCGATCAGAGATGTGCTCTCTGCCTGGATAACTCGTAGGTAGGGAAGTAGCTGCTCCCTGACCGCCTCCTTCTGCGTCAGGCTAGCGCCAGCCTGTGTTTCCCTCGCGAAGCGCTACCCTTGCAGTTTAAGCAGGTGACACCAAAAAAAGTCGCTACTACATCCTCATTCACCATGAACCCGAATGCCATAAGAGGAAGGAAAAGACGACTAAACGGGGTGGGAAGGTTTATTCCTCGAAGTATCCCTATCCTCGCAGCTCTCCCACGGAGCCCCGCGTTGGGTCTCACGGGAACGGTAGCACAGAAGCCAGCGTTTCTCAGCCTTGACAACTTGACAATGTATAGACTTCAACTCCTAAGTTTCCCCACCCAGCCTCCCATGGATGGCTTGGGAATTCTGGGATTTGAAGTCCGCCTATTTTCCAATTGTTAAGTTTTGAGGAACGCTGCCCGAGGCCGTCGCCCCAAGAGACCGCAGATCCGGTGCACGTGTTCCTGGCTGCCGAGTTGAAAAGGCGACGAAGAGGAGGAGGAGCAAGCAACGGAGGGTTTGCGCCGCTGAGCAGGAGTAACTCAAACAGGCGGTAGTAACGCCCTGTCAGCTGCGGCTGGGCCGTTCATCTACTTGCCTTTCCGCCGCCCCCGGTGGCGGCGTCGGCGGCAGTAGCAGCTGCTTTCGCCTTCCCTCCTGGGAGCCCAGCGCTGCCCGTGTGCGCCCTCCCGTCCGCTTCTTCGCGCACTGTTGTCATGGAGGAGCCAAGATGGCGGCCCTGGCCTACAGCTTGGGCAAACGGGAGATCAACCACTACTTCAGCGTGAGGAGCGCCAAAGCGCTGGCGCTGGGCGCTGTTCTCCTTCTGACTGCCTGCTACGCCGTCTCCCGTCGGTATCAAGGTGAGTAAAGAGCAGGGAGGCTGGAACGACTATGACCGCAGACGGGGACTGGCTAAGGAGAGAAAACCAATTCAGGGACATGGTCGCGAAAGGTAGGCGCGCAGTCCGTGGACTGCCGCTTCGTCTCCTTCTGGAGGAGTGTGTCACAGGCTTCTTAGAATCCGAAGGGATGGTCAGTTGGGAGCGGGGCCTTTGAGCTGAGCCGGCTCGTCGTGTATATTTTTTTTTCTGACGGAACTTAAAGACCAGGTAACGAGGAGGCGGCTAGCATCTGCCCCGGCGAACATCCTGCTCTAGCCTCTTTTCCATAAGTTGGGACGTAGAAGCGATAATATCTCTATGCTTTGTTCCTTTCGCTTACAGACAAGTGCCTTTTCACCTGTTCAGATAAAGCAGCCCCCAGTTAAACCAAGTATTTCCTCATTTATTACCCACACAAGAGGTGTAACAGATTCAAAGTTGTAATCTAAAGAAATTCCCTGCCCTGAGGTGTAGGTCTAATTAGCGCTGCTCATTATAAACAATAGTAGGAAATAGGAGTGATTGATGCATTTTGACAGTCCTTGAAGGAAGTGGCTTGATAAGCAAAGTAAATCCTGGAAGATAGGCATGCAATGATATATTTGAACATGAGTTTGAATCCCCTTCATCATAAAGCTTTGTTTTTCAGCTCCAGTGCAATTGATTTAGTAAATATTTAGGCTTGCAACTGGCAACTATGAGGACAAAATAAGGACCAGGAAAATAGCAGAACCAGTGTAATGATCAGGGAGGCAGTATCTAGTTCAGCAATCATTGATTTGCTACATTGGTATCCTGTATTCCTTTTCTATGGAGATAGATAGCAAAATGTGTAACATTTGTGTGTGGAATTTAAGTTATTCACATTTAAAATCAATACTCCATTACATCATTCTTTGGTTAATATATAAAAGAACCATATAACCAAAGGCTATTTGAAGAATAGTCTTTAAATAACAAGAGTAGGAATGTAAAGGAGCAACAGTGTCTTTGTTTCTCTGTGCATTCTGAATTCATTATAATAGGAATTACTTCATACATCATATCAAATGGCTGCAGGGTTTGGTACATTGTGAAGCAAATATTCAAGTAAAGCTCTGTGTACTTATGTGAGTTTAAAAATTTCAGAAAATAATGTGATTTCCTGTTCAGCATCAAATGACTGGACCAACAGGTAATCTTTACTTAATAACCATTTGTTTAACAGCCATTCAAAATTATGATGTTGCTGAATAAAATGGATTATAACCAGTCGCCCTGTTTACAATAATCGCAGCATCCTTGATACAGGATTGTGATTCAGGCACTGGCAACCTTTGTGTATTTAGTACAATTGCAGTGTTATGTGGCCATGTGATAACTATTTGCAACCTTCCCAGCCAGCTTCTAACCTTCTATGTTAAAACACATTAAGTAACACATTAACCCTAGATCCTAAATAACATTAAAATCGCCAACTATTATCTCAGGATTTTAATTCAGTTAGAAGGAACTAAATTGCTATACAATGGACCTTTATTATGTCCCACTATCATCTAATTAAAAATACTAGGATTGGTTGAACATGTATTAATAAAGCTCAGAAGACAAAGAGAGAGAAATAAGCTCGCTCTCTCCTTCCCTACTCTGTTCCTGTTTCTTTTTCTCTTTTGTTTTTTATTCGTAGTTATATGGTTACATACTGATACAGTATTTCCAATTGTTAACCAGTATCTGTTTTTAGGATTTGGTTTTAATTGTTAACAATAATTAACTGTAAAGGATTAAAGTAAGAACAAGAATTAAAACAGGAACTAAATTACTGAACAATGAAATTCAATGATTCATAGTGTTCTGGAAAAGCTGTGAACATGCATGTTTTCCTAGTAATTACCACCACATTCAGTGAGATTTGCTGTGCTGGACTATAGAATTCTGTGTCAAATAGTAAAATTTCCATTTGAGAAACTTTAAATTTGCATACTGAAAAAACTAACACTTGGTACTTCATGGTACTCTGGATATATTTTAGTGTCTCAAAATAAATGGTTTGTTTCTAGATTAGAGCCCCTGGTTTGTGCAAAATAGTATAAGCACACTTATGTAAAATTGGGCTTTGGTTGTTGTGCTTATAGTATGGCATCTTTCAGGTGGCTTTGCCACAATACAGAGTAGTAACTTAGTATTTCTCTTTGTTATTGAAAAGAAAGGTGCTGAGTTTCTTATCTGAAGCTAAAACGAAGACATGACGTGAATCAGGCATAGTCATGCCTGATCTGAAGCAACTTTTTGGCTTTAGATCCATTGTTGTTGTTGTTAGTTGCGAAGTCGTGTCCGACCCATCGCGACCCAATGGACAATGTTCCTCCAGGCCTTCCTGTCCTCTACCATCTTCTGGAGTCCATTTAAGCTCACGCCTACTGCTTCAGTGACTCCATCCAGCCACCTCATTCTCTGTCGTCCCCTTCTTCTCTTGCCCTCAATCTTTCCCAGCATTAGGCTCTTCTCCAGTGAGTCCTTCCTTCTCATCAGGTGGCCAAAGTATTTGAGTTTTAGCTTCAGGATCTGGCCTTCTAAAGAGCAGTCAGGGTTGATCTTCTCTAGGACTGACCGGTTTGATCGCCTTGCAGTCCAAGGGACTAGAAGGAGTCTTCTCCAGCACCATAGTTCAAAGGCTTCAATTCTTTGGCGCTCAGCCTTTCTTATGGTCCAGCTTTCACTGCCATACATTGCAACTGGGAAGACCATAGCCTTGACTATACGCACTTTTGTTGACAGGGTGATGTCTCTGCTTTTTAGTGTGCTGTCTAGATTTGCCATGGCTTTCCTCCCCAGGAGCAAGCGTCTTTTAATTTCTTGGCTACAGTCCCCATCTGCAGTGATCTTGGAGCCCAGGAAAATAAAATCTGTCACTACCTCCATTTCTTCCCCATCTATTTGCCAGGAATTGAGAGTGCCAGATGCCATGATCTTGGTTTTCTTAATGTTTAGTTTCAACCCAAGTTTTGCACTCTCCTTCTTCACTCGCAACAACAGAATCTTTAGTTCCTCTTCACTTTCTGCCATTAGAGTGGTATCATCTGCATATCTTAGGTTGTTGATGTTTCTTCCGGCAATCTTAATTCCAACTTTTGATTCATCTAGCCCTGCCTTTCTCATGATGTGCTCTGCATATAAGTTAAATAGGCAAGGCGACAGTATACAGCCTTGCTGGACTCCTTTCCCAATTTTGAACCAATCAGTGGTTCCGTGTCCAGTTCTCACTGTTGCTTCTTGGCCTGCATATAGGTTTCTCAAGAGACAAATAAGATGGTCTGGTATGCCCATCTCTTTAAGGACTTGCCACAGTTAGATCCATACATCCATACTAAAAATATGTGAAAGCAAAAAGCATTATTATGACAAAATTCCTTATCTGTAAATCCACCTATTTGACAACTATGGTATTTGGAAGACTGAATTGAAATATGAGAGGAACAAATATTGAGAAAGAGGAAGGAAAATAGTTATGTTGTATGTTTGAAATTAAAGACTAGAAATGAGGGAATGTTGGAATAACTGTTTCTAAGATGTGAATGGTAAAGGATAGTGATGTTAAAAAGAGAATTCAAATAATATCAGTTTTAGCATCCAAAAAAATGAAATCATAAATTGTGTATGTTGGCAATCAGACTGCATATATTGATGATATAACTGGAAAAGGTTTGTCCTTCTGCCTGTCATTTGTAAGAATGCCATTTTTTTATACAGAGAAAAGCTAATAGTGAATCAAAAATTAAAGGGCATTAGTACTGTATGCTTAGAAAGATGCTTCGCAGAAGTTGATTGAATGGAGATAAATATAAAATTTGAAAAGTGCAAGGAGGCAGGAATGAAGATCATATTTCATTCTTCAGCAGCTGAAAGCAGTTACATTCTGTTTCCATCATGTTAATGCATCCCTATTTCATCAAGATTCACAATAGTATGGTTAATGAATGGATAATGAGTTTGAAAACTTGCAACTGCTGCTACAGATCCATACTATTGACTGGTACTTTATTTCTGGATGTGGAGACTTAGTCACAGATTTATTTCTTCTGATGAACTAATCTGATATCAAATTTCCACATCTGATTTCTTATTTTAGTTTGTAATTTTAAAATACTTTCTAAATATTTTAGACTACACTATAGTATATTTATTGGTGCATTTTAACCCATTGTTTTAAGTAAAAAAATCTTCCAAGGTGACTTATAAAACACATAAAGACAACTTATTTTGACCCCAGTCTGAAAAACTGTGAGGAGGTTTGAGGAGAAAGGAAGAAAGAATATCAAACCAGACATTTTGAAAAAAGCCATTTAGAGATATGTTGGATCCTCTATGTAAATCATTTCAGTAAATCTAGTTAGAGAAGCCTGTGTGAGGAACCTTGGAGAGAAGTTCTCAGCTATTAAGAATTAGAAGATTTTTAATAAAATAATCTCTACAAGATAAACAGGATAACTCTGATGCAGGTTGCCCTTCTTCCCTTCAGCAGCTTCCAGTGTGATTCATCAATGTACCTGTTTCCCAATTTCCCAGCATCCTCTCTTGGCACATCAAAGTGCCAAGCTTTTGTCTGGAACAAAACAGCCCCGTATTCTTCTATGGATAAAATAGCCATGTTTTGTTCTGTATATGGAATACATGGAATTGACCAAAACTCCCCAAACATGCATTTTCAGTTTGGGCACAGACTATTTGAAACCAGCTGTTTTGCGCATAGAACAATTAATGAACAGAAAACTTTGCATATGCCTAGGGGAGTAATTACAAGCAAGATAATTCAGTTAAAGATATTTTTATACTACATCTAATTGCTTTTCTTCCTGTATTGGCAATGTACCAAACTCAAGAACAAAACAAACCTCTGGAGTTGTATTATTAAATTCCATTTTTATCAAGGGAATATTCCATAACAATTTATTCTTAAAGTGACAGCAATATTAATAATAGTCAACTGGTTACATAAACTTATTTAAAACATGTGTATGGCCACCCATCTTAAAATGCAACTCTAATGGATACAGCTAAGAATCCAAAAGGATTTAGGTAGCTCTATTTGTAATTTCTTCATGACACTGATATTTTTATGCATTATCAAAGTAAAAAAATGCATTTGTATTTCTAAATGCAAAATAAATAGAAAAACTACATCAGACTAGTTGGGAGAGAGAAAAGAGTGCAGATAGTTCTCAAGCTACCACTTTTGGGGCTGAAATTTCTGTCAAGTCATTGCAGTTATAAATTGAGTGGGGCCCAATTTTATGACAGTTTGCGTGGCAATTAAGTGAATTCCCATGGTCACTAAGCGAATCACATGGGCATTATTTTCTGGAAAACAACAAAAGTTATAAATTCCGATAATGTGCCTGCAGGATGCTGTAATTGGTCATAAAAGCAAGTTTTTTTGTCAAATGTCCAAATTGTGGTCCCATGAACTGAGGGTTTGTGTGACATAAATGTAAGTTGTATGTCACTTTTTCAAAGACCTTCATAATTTTGCATGGTTGTTAAATGAACGGTCATAATTTGAGAATTACCTGTAAGCTCTACATATATCTGGAACACCCTCTGGAACACCTCACCATCAGCCCTCTGGAACACCTTACCTACCGAAATCCGGATGGCCCCTGACCTCCGTACCTTCCGTCGCGACTTAAAAACTTTTTTGTTCCAGCAGGCTGGCCTGGCATGATAGCGTTAATTGGGGTCCCAGTTTGTGTTCATTAGTGTTTCTTATTATTTTATTGTTCGGTCTGTATTCTTCGTCCTTCCTCTGTACACCGCCCCGAGTCCCTCGGGAGAAGGGCGGTTTATAAAAACTAATAAATAAATAAATAAATAAATATCTGTGTTGTGTATGAATATTATGTTGCCAGTGGGTGATTTTAGAGCCTTCCTTGACATGTCTAATACTTTATAAATCATTTTTTGACTGATAAGCAATTTACATAGAGTACTGCATTTTGTAAAATAAGCATAGACAAATTTCATATCTTTTTCCCCCTGATATTTAGGATAGTTTGTGATAGTTGAAGAAATAAATCTGAACATGTAGATTGAAATTCAGTCTAGTTAGGAAGAAATAGGCCATACATATTTTAAAATTTATAATAACTTCATTTGTGAATCTTTCTCAATACTTACAATGAGGTAATGTACTTTCCACCATCCAACAGAAATAATTTATGTTCTTTCTTTTACTATTTATCCAAGTGAGGGAATACGGAAGCAAATCATAGAACAATTAACATTTTTCAATAAAATATGAAACTAACATTTGATTGTAAGGCACCGCTTGAACATATTTTCCTCAATTGCATCTTTTTCTGGTTATTTATATACATGCATGTTAAAATAATTTTTATTTTCAGTCTTACAATAAAAATTTCAGGGGTTGTTTGGAGACTAAATTGTTTATATTTTAGCAATAGTCATTTTTTCCAGAAATTTCAGTAGGTCTAAAATGAGTGGGAAACCTGTTGCTCTCCAAAAGAGATCATCTCCAATACCAGGAATAATTGAAGTCTGAACAATAATCTAATTATTAATTTGTATTTTTATTTGGGCTGTAGTTTTAATAATATGTGATATTTTAGATTCAGCAGACAGTAGATGATAATAAAACCCACATATAAATGTATTCCAGTATTTTATTTTCCTTAGTTATTTTATCTTATGCTATTTGGGGATTTTGTATTGTTCTTTTATTTTTAATTTATTTTAACAACAAATTAACGAATTTAACAATTGGTTGAGAGCTTGATAACATGTAAATTTAATAAATTTTAATGGTTGGTTCCCCTTCATGGATTACTGCGTTGTTGTGGCAAAGGGGCTTGCGTAATTCAATGAAGCTATGAGCTATGCCATGCAGGGCCACCCAAGACGACCAGGTCATAGCAGAGAGTTCGGACAAAGCGTGATCCACTGGAGAAGGAAATGGCAACCCACTCCAGTATCTTTGCCATGAAAACCCTATGGACAGTAACAAAAGGCAAAACAATATGACGCTGGAAGATGAGCCCCTCAGGTCGGAAGGCGTCCAATATGCTACTGGGGAAGAGCAGAGGGCTAGTACTAGTAGCGCCAGAAAGAATGAAGCGACTGGGCCAAAGCCGAAAGGACGCTAAGCTGTGGATGTGTCTCGTGGTGAAATGAAAGTCCGATGCTGTAAAGATTTTTTCTCCATAGGAACCTGGAATGTAAGATCCATGAATCAAGGAAAGCTGGACGTGGTCAAACAAGAGATGACAAGACTGAACATCGACATCTTAGGTATCAGCGAACTAAAATGGACAGGAATGGGTGAATTTAATTCAGATGACCATCAGGTATACTACTGCGGACAAGAATCCCTCAGAAGAAATGGAGTAGCCTTCATAGTCAATAAAAGAGTAGGAAAAGCAATACTGGGATACAATCCTCAAAATGACAGAAAGATCTCAGTTTGAATCCAAGGCAAACCATTCAATATCACAGTAGTCCAAGTCTATGCCCCAACTCCTGCTGCTGAAGAGGATGAAATTGACCAGTTCTGTGAAGCCCTACAGCACCTTATAGAACTATCACCAAAAAACGATGTCCTTATCATCATGGGGGATTGGAATGCTAAAGTAGGAAGCCAAAAGATAACCGGAATAACAGGCAAGTTTGGCCTTGGAATACAAAATGAAGCAAGGCACAGGCTGACAGAATTTTGTCAAGAGAATATGATGGTCATCGCAAACACTCTTTTTCAACAACCCAAGAGACAGCTCTACACATGGACATCACCAGACAGTCAACACAGAAATCAGATTGACTATGTGCTCTGCAGCCAAAGATGGAGAAGCTCTATACAGTCAGTAAAAACAAGACCAGGAGCTGACTGTGGCTTAGCTTCTCATTGAAAAATGTAGGCTTAGACTGAAGAAAGTAGGGAAAAGCACTAGGCCACTCAGATATGAAATAAATCATATCCCTGATGAATACACAGTAGAGGTGACAAATAGATTTAAGGAATTAAATCTGATAGACAGAGTGCCTGAAGAGGACAGAGGTTTGCAACATTGTACAAGTGGTAGGAACCAAAATCATCCCAAAGAAAAAGAAATGCAAGAAAGCAAAATGGCTGTCTGAGGAAGCTTTGCAAATAGCTGAGAAAAGAAGGGAAGTGAAAGGCAAGGGGAAAAGGGAAAGATACATCCAATTGAATACAGAATTCCAGAGAATAGCTAGAAGCGATAAGAATGCGTTCTTAAATGAACAGTGCAAAGAAATAGAAGAAAACAATAGAATAGGGAGGACCAGAGATCTCTTCAATAAAATTGGAGAGATGAAGGGAACATTTCATACAAAAATGGGCATGATAAAGGACCAAAATGACAGAGACCTAACAGAGGCAGAAGAGATTAAGAAGAGGTGGCAAAATTACACAGAAGAACTATACAAGAATGAGCTTAACGTCCCTGATAATCACAATGAAGTGGTCACTGACCTCGAGCCAGACATCCTAGAATGTGAAGTGAAGTGGGCCTTAGAAAAGCTGAGCAACAACAAAACTAGTGGAGGTGACAGTATTCTAGCTGAGCTATTCAAAATCTTAAAAGACAATGCAGTAAAAGTACTACACTCAATTTGCCAGCAAATTTGGAAAACTGAACAGTGGCCACAGGATTGGAAAAGATCAGTTTACATTCCAAATCCAAAGAAGGGCAGTGCCAAAGAATGTTCAAACTATCGCACCATTGCACTCATTTCTCATGCTAGTAAAGTTATGCTTAAAATCCTACAAGCTAGACTCCAGCAGTATGTGGATCGAGAACTACCAGAAGTACAGGCAGGATTTCGAAGAGGCAAAGGAACTAGAGATCAAATTGCCAACATACGCTGGATCATGGAGAAAGCTAGAGAGTTCCAGAAAAACATCTACTTCTGCTTCATTGACTATGCTAAAGCCTTTGATTGTGTGGATCATAACAAACTGTGGCAAGTTCTTAAAGAGATGGGCATACCAGACCATCTTATTTGTCTCTTGAGAAACCTATATGTGGGCCAAGAAGCAACAGTGAGAACTGGACACGGAAGCACTGATTGGTTCAAAATTGGGAAAGGAGTCCGGCAAGGCTGTATACTGTCGCCCTGCCTATTTAACTTATATGCAGAGCACATCATGAGAAAGGCAGGGCTTGATGAATCAAAAGTTGGAATTAAGATTGCCAGAAGAAATATCAACAATCTAAGATATGCAGATGATACCACTCTAATGGCAGAAGGTGAAGAGGAACTAAAGAGCCTCTTGTTGCGGGTGAAGAAGGAGAGTGCAAAACGTGGGTTGAAACTAAACATTAAGAAAACCAAGATCATGGCATCCGACCCTCTCAATTCCTGGCAAATAGATGTGGAAGAAATGGAGGTAGTGACAGATTTTATTTTCCTGGGCTCCAAGATCACCGCAGATGGGGACTGCAGCCAAGAAATTAAAAGATGCTTGCTCCTTGGGAGGAAAGCCATGGCAAATCTAGACAGCACACTAAAAAGCAGAGGCATCACCCTGCCAACAAAAGTGCATATAGTCAAGGCTATGGTTTTCCCGGTTGCAATGTATGGCTGTGAAAGTTGGGCCATAAGAAAGGCTGAGTACCAAAGAATTGAGGCCTTTGAACTATGGTGCTGGAGAAGACTCCTGGGAGTCCCTTGGACTGCAAGGTGATCAAACCAGTCAGTCCTAAAGATCAATCCTGACTGCTCTTTAGAAGGCCAGATCCTGAAATTGAAACTCAAATACTGTGGTGACCTAACGAGAAGGAAGGACTCACTGGAGAAGAGCCTAATGCTGGGAAAGATTGAGGGCAAGAGAAGAAGGGGACGACAGAGAATGAGGTGGCTGGATGGAGTCACTGAAGCAGTAGGCGTGAGCTTAAATGGACTCCAGAAGATGGTAGAAGACAGGAAGGCCTGGAGGAACGTTGTCCATAGGGTCGCGATAGGTCGGACACAACTTTGCAACTAATAACAACAAATGGTTGGTTATACAATCAGCCAGATATTTAAACTGGATTTGGCATTTTTATATACATATTGAGTCCGTTTCAAGGACTGGAATAGGCACATACAGGTAGTCCTTGACTTATGGTCACAAGCTTATAAGCCGCCCTGAGTCTTCGGAGAAGGGCGGGATATAAATGGAATTAAAATTAAAAAAAAATAAAAAAAAATTGAGCCGAAAATTTCTGTTTCTAAATGACAAAGTTGTTAAGTGAGTTTTGTTCCAGTTTAGGACCTTGCCACAGTTGTTAAGTGAATCTAGCTCCCCCATTGACTTTGCTTGTCAAAAGATCACAAAACGTGATCAAATGACCCTGGAACAATGCAACCGTCATAAATATAATTCAGTTGCCAAGGATCTGAGTTTTGATTACATGACCATGGGGATGCTGCAACAGTTGTAACTGTGAAAAATGGTCGAGTCACTTTTCAGTGCCATTGTAGCTTCATACAGTCACTAAACAAACTGTTGTATGTCAACGACTACCTTTATTTGATAGTGTTAAAAGTATTGTTACAGGATGTAAACTGTTCCTACCAAAGCTGCCTTTCACCATTGAATGATGGCGACTTTGTCAATGATGATTTTGTTCAAGTAGTGCTCAAGATATTTTGGTATTTTACTCAACGTGCCTATTACTATAGACACTATACTTTCCTTTGGCTTGGTTGTCCTACTTCTGTTTGCATTATTATCAGCCAGATGTTCAAATTGGATTTGACATTTTTGTCTACTTATGAAGTCAGGACCTGGGATAGGCAGATGTAGATATTTAATGGTATTAAATGTATTAATAATAATAATAATAATAATAATAATAATAATAATAATAATAATAATATTAATAATAATAACATTTATATGCCGCTCTTCTCCCTAAGGACTCAGGGCAGCTCACAACAATAAAAAATTAAAAAACATAGAATACAAAGATTAAAAAAGAATTAAACAATAAATAAAAAATAAAGGACAATTTAAGCCAATAAAAACCAAATTTAAAAAACCATGATCAGTCCACGCCCGCTTGTTTGGAACAACCATGTCTTCAGGTCACGGCAGAAGGATCGAAGGTCAGGGGCCGTCCGCAGCTCCGGAGGCAGTTCATTCCAGAGGGACGGCGTGCCCACAGAGAAGGCTCTCTCCCTGGGGGTCGCCAGCCAGCATTGCCTGGCCGACGGCACCCTGAGGAGGCCGACTCTGTGGGAGCGAACCGGGCGATGGGAGGTTGACATTGGCAGCAGGTGGTCTCGCAAGTACCCCGGGCCTAAGCCATGTAGGGCTTTAAAGGTAATTATACCTCTATTTCTTTTTTTTCTCTTTAGGTAATGATACTTGTGAATATCTTCTCTCTACTGGAAGATTCCTTGGGGACAAAACATGGCAACCTTATAGCTGTATGATGCATAGATACAAACAGAGGTAAAATATTGTTGTAAATGTATTTAAAGCATGATACAAACTAAATTTAATTTATGTTTAATTAAAACCAAATATATTTACTTAGAATATTTGCTATGATTACTTTGCCAGTCATGAATTTAATATTTTACATCTTCTGTTAAATTAAAAAATATCTATTTGATAACAACATTTTGATGTTAGATGTTACTGTTAGTTTTTTAGAGGCTGTGTGAGACTGTTGTCTGCTCATGTTGTTTATCTTTGTATACTTATTGTTGCTACTATTGTTGTTATTACTGTTAACAAGGCTTCTTGGACACTGGGTTGGCAATTGTGAACATAACTGTTTGGATTTTTCCAAATATTTTGGGTGTATTTCATTTTATTAGCCTCTCTGAAATAAATAGGATTTACCCACCAGCATATTTTTCTGTTTAAATGTTTGCAAACTTTATTTTTGTTCTCATACTTGAAACCAATTAATATTTATTTTTGTTTTTACAGTGAAGCAAAAGCATGCCTCAAAAACAAGTATATTGCATTTATAGGTGATTCTAGGATTCGTCAACTATTCTACTCATTTATAAAACTAATAAACCCTCAAATTAAGGAGGAAGGAAACAAGGTATAACTTTCAATATTTTTGTCCTCACTGTTTTTATAACTATGGAACCATAAATATCTACAGAAACATTATCACTGTTCTTTACATTTACTACTATGTAAGATATCCCTAATTCAGTAGCATATGTTCATGTCACAAGAACCTTAATAAAAACTTCTGTTTTTTAAATAAAAATTAATAAAATTTGCAAGTATTTTAAAAATCAGAAAAAAGTCAGGGGACGCTATAGAAACAAGATAATTCTAATTCTTGTCCATCTTCTGTCACATATTTTATAATAAGCATTATATTTAGAAGTAGAAATTTATGGTCTGCAATCCTTGAATATATTTTTTCTGTGACTTGCAGCCACGTATGTATTATGCTCCTCCCTAGTTCATTGACATTAATTGGGAGGAAAAAATTCTGAATATAGTTCCTGCTTTGCTCCAAGATCAGATGGGCAATTAAAAGTATAGTTGTGTTGGGTAGTATAGTTCTGTGCAGTCTTTGACACAGTAATCCTCAACTTGATATTGTTCCCCTGTTGTTAATAGCAATGGGGAAATAGTGGTCAAGACATTATTGAGATTTCTGGAGAAAAAGATTTTATCAGTCCTTCCAATTAGATAAATATTTCTGGCAATGGCATATTATGTATGCCCAATAATTCGTGTTATGTACCAATTATTGTGGTTAGAACATTCCTAGGTGACAAGAAAATTGTACAGAAAGCTATACATTCTAAGAGTTTAAATGTTGTAACATTTCTTTGGAAAAGTTATTTCCTTGTCTTAAGTATAAAAATTTGTTAAAGTGCATAGATACCTCATGCCCACTTGTTTCATCTCTCCTTCCCTCATAGTTCCTAGCTTTAATAGGGTTCCTGCATTATTTAATTAATACATTGTAACCTGGAAAATTCTGCAAGCTAGGTGTTCTTTGTTGGACTACACATGTGATTTTTTTAAAATCTGGAATTGATAACTATGGTAACATTAGAAAAAGAAGTAGTTGCTAGCTTTGTAGATTAAAAATAGATGATTGATAGAAAAGAATATCATACGCCATCCTCCTTTGCCTTCAGTATGGTCCACTTAGAAGGAAGAAAATGGATAAACCTAGGAGTTCAAAATGGCCTGATTAAGATTTAACTCCAGCACTACTCCAACTTCTTAGTCTCCATGGAACAAATTGCCCATGAATATGTTATTGAAAATTATATTAGAGCTTTCATGTACTTTCTTTATATATTTGTAATGCACCTTCAGTAGCTGGACACTTATAAAGCAAGGACCAGATTACACATTTGATCTTTACTTTAAAAAAAAAGCTGTAGGAACAGCTTTTGAAACTACAGAGAGGGAAGAATATTTTTAAGAAATCCTCCAAATGCTATTTGTATTGGCTTAGAAACCCATTGATAGAAAACTTCCTTTCTGATACAAGTAGCGGATTCAGAGAGGAATGGTTTTAATTAAGATTGTGAAGTGAGAAAAAAGGGTTTAAAAAACCTTTCTTGCTCCATAGTTTTATCTCGTATATATTTATATATAATATATTTATATATTCCTCTTACCATCGTCTGGTTAAAGATTAAAACATGATAATACACATAAAACACTAAATTAATGTTGGAAGTAAAGCCTATAAACCTTCAGATGTTGCTGAGTAACAGTCCCCAGCGTACTTCAGCATTGATAAGCTGACTGGGCTGCTACAGTACCATTAGGAGGGCAACAGGATTCCCCACTGCTAATTTACGTGGTGTTTGTTGTAAACAGCATATAAATGTAAATCCAAAAGTTTATGGAAAATGTTACAATGTGCATATTTTATTTTGACAGCATGAAAACATTCCTTTTGAAGACAAATCATCTTCACTTAAAGTGGTAAGTATTGCTGATTTTCTAACTAATAAAGAGAAAGAGTTGGTATAATTGCTGGAAGTAGTACTTGAAAATTATATATACGTATCCAGCAAAGGAAGAAGTATTCAGCTAACTTTTCAACAAGCAACTATTGCCTTCCATTCTCTACCCTGGTAGCAGGACAGTTGTGGAAAGGAATGCTTTGAAAATTTGAGGCAACTTGAGTGCCACAGAAAAATAGGCAATAACCATTAGAATAAAAATGATCATAGTTTCTATAGTTTAAACCATTTATAGTTGTTGTAAGCATGGTAACTGGTAGGAATTTTTCCAATTTTTAGTTAGGTGCCTTCTTTAAACAGTTCATCAGTTTTATTCTTGCAGTATCAAGTGAAACAATATTTTCTTTAAGAAAGACATACAGTGTGGAAGAATGAAATTAATGAACTTGTATGGAAGCACATTTGACAGTATTTCTCAAATGGTAACATTTTATGACTGAAGATAATATCCTAGCCCAGTTGATGGTGAACCTTTTAGAGATCGAGTGCCCGAGCTGCAATCCCAAACCCACTTATGTATCGTCGGGTGCCAGGTAGGCGTGGCCCATTGGGTGGGCATGGCTGTGGTGGTAACAGCAGACTGAATGGGACTAAAAAGTTCAATCAATTCCAACTTTGCAAGAACATTTTTTTTTCCCGCGAGAAGTTGAAATTGATTGATTGATTGAACCTTTTTTTTTGCACACGGCAGCGGAGGCCTAAAATGAAAAGGTTTTATAAAACCCAGCTGAAGACCTAGGACTGGGGCAATGGTGCGCATGCCCACAGAGAGGGCTCTGCATGCCACCTGTGGCACGCGCGCCATAGATTCTCCACCACAGTCCTAGCCAAAGAACAAGTAGGATTTAAGTCAGGAAGATCCATTATACAGATAATGCTTGATTTATGACCATTAGTTCAGCGAACATTTGAAGTTACACTATTACATATTACCTTAACAAAAGTCATCCCATCCACTTTTAAACTGGCTTGCCGACATATTCCAATATGCCTGTGTGCTGATAACATGGGTTATTATTTTACTGTTGGTTATAGTGGTGAGAAGAGCCCTAAAATATTTCATCCAATATAAGTAGTTCTTGACTTACAACCATTTGTTTAGTGACCATTTGAAGTTACAGTGGCATTGAAAAAAGTTGCTTATATCCATTTTTCACATCATTATTTAAGCGTCCCCATGGTCATGTCTTCCAAATCTGGATGGTAGGCAACTGGCAGGTATTTTTGATGTTTGCAGTTTCCTGTGGTCAGCCTTTGCAACCATCTGACAAGCGAAGTTAATGAGGAAGCCAGATTCACTTAACAACTATGTTAATAACTTAACAACTGCAGTAAAGCACTTAACAGCTGTGGTAAGAAAGGTCATAAAATAAGGCAAAAGTCACTTGACTGTTTTGCTTAAGGTAAAGGTAAAGGTTCCTCCGCACATGCGTGCTAGTCGTTTCCAACTCTAGGGGCCGGTGCTCATCTCTGTTTCAAAGCCGAAGAGCCAGCGCTTGTCTGAGAACGTCTCCGTGGTCATGTGGCCGGCATGACTAGACGCCAAAGGCACACGGAACGCTGTTACCTTCCCACCGTAGTGGTCCCTATTTTTCTACTTGCATTTTTACATGCTTTCGAACTGCTAGGTTGGCAGAAGCTGGGACGAGTAACAGGCGCTCACTCTGTTACATGGCACTCGGGATTCGACCCGCCAAACTGCTGACCTTCTGATCGACAAGCTCAGCGTCCTAGCCCACTGAGCCACCACGTCCCTTTTTGCTTAGCAACAGAAATTTTGAGCTCAGTTGTGGTCATAAGTCAAGAACTTACTGTAAAATTAAACACTGCTGTTTAATTTTTTAGAACAAATTATAATGACTTTTCATAAGAGATATAAAGTTAACAATTGATTTATTAATGACAGCAAATAAAGCAAGTTAAATGTTTTAATTACTTGGGAATTTCTTTTCATTCATCTGATTGCAGAGATCCATATCTTGTTCCTGTATTCAAAGTTTGCCAATTGTGCATTATTCTTTTTTTTTTCCTTTAAGAAAATTGGATTGGTGGCAACTTAAATCATTAGAGGAGTTAAGACAAGAAAATATAAGTTACTCTTGGTTTCAATATACCCAATTGAAAGCTAGGTGGAAGTTAGATCAAAAGGTTGGCATCACAATTACAGATCAAAATTTAGTAAAACAAATTAGAGATTTAAATTGTGCACATATAAAGAGGATATATAATGCTTTAATTGAATTGGATTCGGAAACGGAATTGGTTAAAGACTGTATGATAAAGTGGGCACAAAATATTCAGGAACCAATCTTGTTGGACACCTGGGAGATAATTTGGGTCAGAAATGTTAAATTTACTCAGGCTCAAAACTTAAGAGAAAATTTTTATAAAATGTTTTATAGATGGCATCTGGATCCCAAGAAGTTGTCCAACATGTATCCTAATTTACAGTCTAAATGTTGGAGATGTGGTAGTTCAGAAGCTACCTATTTTCACATGTGGTGGACTTGTAGAAACATAAAAGCTTTTTGGATCAAAATTTGGTGGAACATTCAAAAGATTTTTAAGAGAAAGATAAAGTTTTCTCCGCAATTATTTTTATTGGGTATTGTTGTAGATTGTGATGTTAAAGAAACTAATTTGATGTTGAATATGATAACAGCAGCACGGTTACTGGTGGGACAATATTGGAAGAAGGATAGTTTGCCCACTATAGAAGAATGGGTGTTTAAAGTTTCAAATCTTGCAGAAATGTCTAAGATTTCTGCTTATTTGAAAGATCATTCACAGGAAAGATATATTTCAGTTTGGAGGAGATGGATAAATTATATTCAGAACAAATATGGGACTAAAAAGTTCCATTTAGCTTATGAGTAGATTTTAGTGGGATATTGTTATTGGTACTTTGTTTCTAGTTATGTTAAAGGGGAGTTAAAGCACATTATGAATTTGGTTAATTGTATATTATGCATAATTTTTATTTAGAATATGATTATTGTAACTATAATCCTGTATTTAGCTCTGGGAAGTGGGGGGGAGGAAGTGGGTGGGTTTGGGGTGGGAGGGATTTGGGGACATATTGTAAAATTTTGTTTTTGTAAAACTCTGTAATAAAAAAAAGAAAATTGGATTGGTTACAATATAGTTCAGGCATGTATATTTGAAAAGAAATATTTCTGTTTTAAACCATTGATTGGTCTTTCCTCAAGTCCATGGCAAAATGCAGCACATAAGAGGTTTCCAGATTTTTACACTCATGAAAGTATGTCCTTTTCTCTTCAGGATTTCCTGTGGTATCCAGAAGTCAATGGTTCTATGAAGCAGTGTATCAAGTCTTGGACTGAAGTGAGTTGTATAGGTTATGTTTTATTATAATAATTATTATAATTCCAACGAATGGTTTTCTAGTTTTGAAAGTAATTTTAGTAAATATGATTGTGATCATAAGCGTGTTTTACAAATGCTTTTTCTAATTAAGAAATCAGTCGATTATGATTTGTATTGGGATTAACTTGTCTTTTATTATGTCATAGGGTTCTTTATCCAAACCTCATATACTTGTAGTAGGAGCAGCTACGGTAAGCTACTTGTATACTAATCATTGCAGTAACCAAATAAAAGTATGACAGTCTCTGATTTCACCTGTATTAGGTTCCATATGAAACCCTGATATTGCCTTTTCTCTTTTATTTCCACTCCATTATTTTAAGTTAGAGCAGGGGTCCCCAACCCCCAGTCCATGGACCACTACCGGGCCATGCCATGCCGGCAACTTGTCCACACAAACAAGCAAAGCCCCATTGGTGGGATGTAGGAAGCACACAAAACCACGCACCCTCTGGTCCGCAGAAAAACCTCTCTCCATGGAACCAGTCCCTGGTGCCCAAAAGGTTGGGGACCTCTGACCTAGTGAATGAGTTTATTGTCTGACCTATCATTATCAATATAGTATACTACTCCTTTCTTACATTACATAAGTTGCCAACCTGACCTTCCATATTTTTTTTCTCATTGCTACTATTCCTGGACCTAATAGAGTGTAGTTAAATCTTGATAGACAACTGGCATCAGAATATTTTTACTAATGGTATGCCCTTCTGGAATGCTAATATATGTGTGCAAACTCATTTCAGGTAGTTCTCAGTTGATGATTATACAGATGGTTTTGGTTTTATGTCCACAGTTGGGACCAGAAATATGGTCATAAGTCTTTGTCCTCATAAGTCAAGAGACCCACACTACCAGTCCCATTTTTTCAACATTTTTTCCAGCGGTTAATAATAATAAAGTTGGAAGGGGGCTTCCGGTTCCTGTTTTCCAGCGGAGCAGTTGGAAGATTTGGAATGCTGAACCCTTCGGCTGAAATTTCTTTTTGTTGGGAACCCTAAGGGGCCAGAACCCACCCTGAAGGGGTGGAATGAAAGAAGGAAATCCCAGGGACTTAGGAGAGATGGTGGTCTCCCCGAATGGTCCAGGAGAAGCCTCCCAGAAACCAACAGAAGAAAGGCTGGCTAACTCTATGTCCAGTCATAGCTGAAAACAACGGAAGTCATAAGCTTTTAAGCTAAGTGGATTTTAAACAGCATGCTTGAATCTGGGTAAGAATATTGATTTTCTCTATCCTACCTATTTTCCTGAAGAAGAAAGTCCCAAAAATAAGAGATCTCCAGGGGAAAAAAGGAGGGGGATTCTACTCCCTCCTTTTGGTTACCGGAAGTGGCGAAACTTACCCTTTACAGAGAGAGAAAAAAGACTAGGAAGACCTGAAAAATGAGCAAATGCTGACACCTACTGGTGGGTGAGGATTTTTTTTCTCTGACCCTCAAAGTTCTTTAAAAAATGCAACTGTATAAACAAAGTGAGAGTAGCAAATCTGATAAGTGGCAACAATTTCAAAGGACGATGATTTTAAACCACAAAGAAATATAGAACAACCTTGAGAGTATGAATCAACTTATCTCCAACTTAATTTCACTCCAAGAAATTTCCCAGGAAAATACAGTAGAGATGACTGAACATAATTCTGAGGATAAAGACTGAAAGATGGAACCGTATAAAATAAAAAATCATGATTTAATTCAAATGGAAAATATTTCAATATGTCCAAGCAACTTTGAAGATAAGGAAAAGATGAGAAAAAATACTTTACAGGGAAACGAATGATGCAGCAAAACATACTGATTAAGAAAGACAATGGCCAGAGAAAAAAAGATTAAAATGGAAATCAAGAAAATAGATAATGGGACTTATCAGAGAGAATACTTAAAAAGAAACATTTGTTTGAATATGGCTAAAAATGGAAAAACTTTGGAACATATTACTCTTAGAGAAATGATTTAAATATAATTAATACAATATGTTTTTTTTTCTTTTTCCTTTCTGTAAAAAAAAGTTGAAATGATTTAAACAAAGCAAATGTTTTAGTTATTTAAATGTGACGATAAAAGCATAAAAATGTGTTTTGACTGAGAGTTAAAGGATTAGATGATTAGATCTACTGAATGGAATGCTTAAAGTTTAAATAGTTTAAATACATTCTCAGCTATGATCAAAAAGAATAAATTGAGGGAATAAATATATATTAAATTAGGAGGGATACATATCTTCAGTCATATTTTATTTTTTGTATCAGTGCTTTTTTTCTTTTTGCTTTTTTTCCCTCTTTTTTGTCTCTCTCCTCTTTTCTCTTTCTACTTTTTTACTTGTTGATTAAGAAATATAAAAGTATGAGAGGGCTTATATGGAAAAAATAGAATTAAATCCACCAATGTAAATGTAGTTAATTGTTGAGAAAATTGTCACTAGTAAGAATATTTAGAATTTGGGGGGAGAAATAAGCTGAAATAAGCACGGTAACAGGATTTACGATAAGGCAACTAAAATGACAAATAGGATTATTGGAAAAACTATATACTTAATTGTTGTTTATCAAAATAATGAGAATTGTTTTAATCTAATATAAAGAAAGATACTTTAGGGAAAGGGGAAATCATAGCAAGCTTGTTGCCAAGCATCCAGAATATAGTCAGATAACCATGGGGGAATGTGGCATGCAGTACGACATTTTATATGGGTAAAAGTGCCTTACAGGCTGTCATAATTTTGAAAGGTCATAAAATGATCAATTATAAGTCAAGCATTGCTTGGAACTGGCAACTCCATTGTTAAGCAATACAATCATAAAGTGAAAAATCATGTGACTGCACTGCACAGTTCTGGTTGCAGTCATAAAGCAAATCACACAGTTATTAAATGCAATGTCATATGACCACAATTTACAACTTCCTGCTATCTTTCCTATTTGCTGGCCAAAAGCCAGCAGTGAAGATCTCAAATGTTGTTTATATTACCATAGGACACTGCAATGACTACAAGAACCAATCATAAATCTCCTTGTTCAATGCTATGAGAACCTTGAACAGTTGCTAAATGAGTGGTCCTTAAATGAAGATTACCTGCATACAAAAATAAAACTTATAATAAGGATGCCTTTATATATTTACACACACACACAGACACACACACACGTCTTATTTTTAGAAATGTCTCAAAGCTGTTATAAAATATATCAATTTGTTGCTTATAAAATTTCTGAAATAGCAACAGTTTTAATTCATTGTCTTTTAATATCCTTTTAATATTTTAGTGGTCTATAAAAATTCATAATGGCAGCAATGAAGCACTCACACAGTACAGAATCAACATCACTTCAATTGCACCCCTTCTGGAAAAACTGGCAAAGAGTAGTGATGTCTATTGGATCTTACAAGGTAAAATTTATGTTGTATTGCACATTGGTGTATTGTTGTGACTTGGGACAAGCTAAAATAATTACTTGAAGGTGAAGTTATGTGAAATGCTTGTAATTTTTGTTTAGCATTGGAATGCCAGATTTTTTCTAAGATCAGCTGCTGACGTTTGCCCTGTATTGTGGATCATTACTGCTCCATTATTAAATTTCTGTGAAATCACATTTTGTACTGGAAGTAGCTGTTAACACAATATCTGAGCAAATATTGAAAAATATTATTAACTTCTTTTGGAACATGATTTGCTCTAATTTGCATTAGAGATTAGAAAATTTCACAAAATGCGTATTTAAATAATAGCCTAGAATTTTCCTGATCACCTAAAACAGACATGTCAAACACAAGGCCCAGGGGCCAGATCCGGCCCGCGAAGTGGTTTCATGTGGCCCATGAAGCCATCCTGGAAACTGAGGGAATGGCCCCCGCTGCCTTGGCTCCGGCCCAGGCTGTCAGGAGCCAATGAACAATTTTGTGGTGGTCATCTATGCTGAAATACATTCAGTCTTAGCTCCACAAGGCCATCTGGAAACAGTGAGGGACCAGCCCCTGCCGCATCGGCCCCGCCCCCTGGGTGCACGCTAGGGAGATATCACCCTTTGTGAGGAATGAAGAAATGCACCATCGCCTGGAAGTGGCCAGCACATGGCCCTGCCTACTTTGGGCAGGCTAGGGGCTGGGCAGCATTGTGCTTCTCTTCAGATTTGTGCCACCCGGCTCAGCCTCTCGGCGCTGTGAGGAGAGGGCCATGTGCTGGCCACTTCCAGGTGATGGTGCATTTCCTCATTCCTCATGAAGGATAACACTTCCCCAGCTGCGTTTCTTGCCTGTTTTTCTCCCTCCCTCATCTCAAATATTTTCCCATCACTCTGTTCTTAGGAAGGAAGGAGAGGGAGGGTCTGAGGGAAGTCTTGCCTTAGTCCTTCCCTGCTGCCCTTTCACCATCCCCTTGCCCCCTCCTCCTGGCCTAACCTGGGTGGTCTCCCATCCTATTGCTAAGGAAGCTTTGGATACAAAGCCAGGTCTCCTTACATGGAGAGGAAGTGGGCCTCCCTCTTGACATTGCCCTCATACCCATCATGAGCAACCTGGCTAAGGAGAGCAAGCACAGCAGCTGGGCACCCCCTTGGGTAAGTGGGGGTGGGCTTAGTGCTGCAGGTGCTTGAGGGCTCGGCTGGGCATTTGACCTCCACACCACCGTCCAGCCTCCCGCCCCGCATGGCCTGAGAGGAACAGTGAGGCTCTTCCAGTGGACCATACCTTGGCACTTGCCCCAGTCCCATCTCCTTCTGCCAGAGACCCTCAGATTTGTCCCACTCCTGCCCAGGCCCCCATAGGCACCATTGACGCGAACAATGTAGAGCTGGCCATGCCCACCCAGTAGGTCACACACACTCCAGCCACGCCCACCCAGTAGGCCACACCCATCCTGGCCCCACCCACCCGGCCCCTCAAGGGTAACTGCAATGCTGATGTGGCCCTCAATGAAATTGAGTTTGACAGCCCTGACCTAAAAGGAAAAAAAAGTCAGCTTAAAAAATAGGGGTTACTGTTAGACCTCTTCGCTATGTAGAATTCCAGAATAACTATCAGAGTAATGGTCTTCAGTTAAAGAAAATTAAGAAAGTATTCCCAAATATGGACAGTTCAATGGCAGAAATTAATTGTATATAGAAGTGGGACTCCATTTAATTGAAAAAAAATTCAGGCAGACGATATACAGCCACCTCTCAAGTATGCTTTGGGTAGCTGGATTAAACAGCTAGCTTTATGTATTACTTAACTCCTTTGTGGAATTATAGTACCCTAATTGGGGAAGGCATTCTCAAATTTATTCCCATATACTGGGAACAAAGATAATTTGAAACTTGGATAATAAGTCTTTTTTCAGCAACTTTTCTAATTAAAATTATAAGGATGGAATTCAGTAAGAACTCAGTCCATTTTTTACTTATTTGTGTGAAGAAATATTTACCGTATTTTCCGGCGTATAAGACGACCTGGCGTATAAGACGACCCCTTACTTTTCGTGTTAAATTATAAGGTTTGGACTTCCGGTGGCTGCGCGGCGCCGGAGACAGCCTTCCCGGGCTGCCCGCGGCTCAGCTGTGTGTTTTTTCACCCGAAACAGCGCCGATCAGCTGTTCGGGCGAATTTGAAGCCCCCTCCTCGGGAGAAGAGGAGGGGGTGAGGCCCCAGGTAGGGGTCGAGTTCTCCGGGGCCACCTGAGCTTGGAGCTTGGGCGGCTGAAGGATTGAACTCCCCCGAAGCCTGGGTTGCTCCCAGCTGGCCAGCGTCTCTGCTCCGGATTTCTTGGAGCAGAGCCAGGCGTCTGCGACCACCCCTGCCTGAAGAAAGGACTATGGATTAAAGGAGCAGGCAGAGCGGTACAAGAGGAAAAGGTGAAGAGGATTATTTTATTATACTCTCGAGCTTGATGGACTTTTTAAACTTTAAGTGAAAGTGCGTCACAATTGAAAAGTAAAAGATGGCGGCTAAACCTCCCCCTAAAACTCTTCAGAGTGGTGGATCTTCTCCGGTGCAACAATCATCATTACAGGCGTTGCACCCTCCTGATGTACTGACACCGAAGGACTTACGAGATGCTCTGGATAAACATGCCCAGGTACTTTTGGAATCAATTAATCAATCAATTGGTGATAAATTTGCACAGATGGAGGAGAAATTGGAGAAACTGGAGGAGAGAATGGAAGAGAGGATGGAGCAGAAGTTCAGCGTGATGAAGGTAGACATTTTGTCTTCAGTGCATAAAGTGGCGGAATGTGTGGAAGATTTAGATGAAAAAGTGGATGATTTGACCCAAAAGAATGCAATATTAGAAGTAAAAGTACGGGAGAATGAAAATTTAAGAGACAAAATGGAAAGGGAGTTAAGCCTTGCCCAATATTATCAGATGCAGTTTGCTGTTAGAATCAGAGGTTTAAAAGAGAATATTAAGGAAGATTTAAAGCAGCTGGTTTCTGAGGCTCTCGAAGTGGTATTGAACCAGCCAGCATCTGAAATAAGAGCAACTATGGATAAAGTGTTCCGTGTGAATTCATGGATTGCCAGACAGAGAAAGTTGCCTAGAGATGTGGTGGTTTACTTTGCAAAAAGAGAAATTAGAGATGAAGTTATACAAGCTGCCTATGATGGTAAAGTTGTGATTGCTGATCAAGAAGTCTTGGTTTTAAAAGAAATCCCTCCAAAGATTTTAAGGAGAAGGAAGGACTTTACATTTCTTGTGCAAGAGCTCAAGCAACGAGATATAAGGTTCAGATGGGAGATTCCAGACGGGCTGATGGTGATGTATGAAGGTAAAAGGTATCGGCTGATTACTGTGAAGCAAGCGCGTGATTTCTACAATAATGTTTTAAAAGCAACCCCATTAACACTTCTGGAAGCTGCAAAGGGATCTGGAGAAGGAGAACATCAAGAGGATGAAACAGAGGAAAATGGTGCTGGAGGAGATCAAGCTATAACTTCTTTGGATGATCCTAGAGAGCAAAGGGTAACGCGTGCTGCTTTAAAACGAGCAAAGAAAATAAAAGAACAAGACCAGCAAAAGTCTTCAGAATCTTCACAACGTACTCATAGCCAAGCAGTGGGAGGAGCACGGCCTAAAGAAGATAGTCCTATCAAAGCTGTGCTCCAAGAGCTTTGGGAGGATATGCATGGCAACTAAATTCTTAACCTGGAACGTTAATGGACTAAATTCACCACAGAAGAGGAAGAAAGTTTTTCAATATTTAAAACAATTTAAGATAGATGTTATATGTTTGCAAGAAACGCATATTAGAGTTTTGGATCAAAAGTATTTATCGAACTCGAGGTTGGGTACGCAATTTGTTGCTTCTGCAGAGAACAAGAAAAATTGAGTGGTTGTTTATGTTAAAAGTGCCTTAACAGCAGACTTAATTGAAGCAGATAAGCATGGAAGATATGTTATGATTGAGCTGCTGTTAGAAGGTAAAAAGACGCTTTTAGTTGGATTATATGCACCTAATCAACAACAAGCTGACTTTTTTAGTTTACTTCACACAAAGCTTACCCAGTTGGATTATAAATCTTTTATTTTTATGGGGGACTGGAATGGTGTTTTGGATGTACAGTTGGACAAGGCTGGAGTTTTCAAGCGCATTCCAAGTCATGCTAGATTGCCTAAATCTTTTTTTGAAATGAAGGATGACCTGGAATTGCGAGATATTTGGCGTGAGAGACATTTGCAGGAGAAGGATTATACTTTTTATTCTGATAGACATCAATCTTTTTCGAGGATTGATTTTATTTTGCTGACTAATGATTTTTTTTTTGAGGACTAAAAAGGTGAAGATTTGTGCAAGAACTATCTCTGATCACAGTCCAGTTTGGTTAGAGATTGATAAGGAGAAAAGAGACAGGCGCTCGTGGCGCGTAAATGAGAATTTGTTTAGAAATCAGAGAAATGTGGAAGAATGCAAACAGCGGATGAAGGATTTTTTTGAGATTAACATGAATAAGGGTACCTCTATGGATATGGTTTGGGATGCTAGCAAGGCCTATATGAGAGGGGTGTTGATATATATGAATAATAAACATAGACGTGCAGTGGAAACTAGAAGGAAAGAACTGGAGAATGAAATAAAGGAAAAAGAAAAGGCTTTGATTTTGAACTCAGAGGATGTGAAGACCAAGGAGGCTATTAGACTGTTAAGAGGACAATTTGATAAATTAATGGCTGATCAAGTGGCGACCAATCTGCGGTTTGCTAGGCATAATACTTTTTGCAACGCTAATAAACCAGGCAGATGGTTAGCTTATAGATTGAGGAAAAAACAAAGGGCTTCTAATATAGATAAGATTGAGTATAAAGGAAGGGTTGTGTTTCAACAGAACCTTATTAAGGATGCTTTTGTGGATTTCTATTCGAAATTATATGCTAAAGAGGAAATTAATGAAAAAGATATTGATATATATTTGGAGAATGCTAGCATCCCGGTTCTTACGCAAGTACAAAAAGAGGGGATTAATCAACTGATTACAGAAGAAGAAATTTTCACAGCAATTAAGGAATTGAAGGTGGATAAAGCACCAGGTACGGATGGCTTGACTGCGGCCTATTACAAAAATTTACAATTAGAGATGATAAAACCGTTAAAGGAACTGTTCCAGACAATCCAGAGGGGGGGAAAGGTGCCACCGTCTTGGAGAACAGCTTTTATTTCTTTGATTCCGAAGGAAGACCAAGATGCTACTCAAGTTAAAAATTATAGACCGATATCGCTTTCAAATACAGATTACAAGATATTTGCTAAGGTTTTGGCTAATAGACTGATGAGGGTTCTGCAACAGGTGATTCATGGGGATCAAACGGGGTTTATTAGTGGTAGGCAAATGAAAAGTAATGTGAGGCATATAGTTGATGTGTTAGAGTTTTTGGAAAGGAACAACCAGATCGCTGCGGTGCTAATTTTTTTAGATGCTGAAAAAGCTTTTGATCAATTGAATTGGAAATTTTTGTTGAAAGTTTTAGACAAAATGGATTTTGGGGAAAATTTTTTACAACCGATTAGGGCATTATATCAAAAACAAACTGCCCGAATTATAGTTAATAATAGCTTGACAGGAGCATGTAATATTGAGAAGGGCACAAGGCAAGGGTGTCCGTTATCGCCCTTGTTATTTGTGTTAACATTAGAGATATTATTGGTTAAAATTCGGAATTCGGAAAAAATTAAGGGGATACAAATTGGAGATCAGGACTACAGATTGAGAGCATTCGCAGACGATCTGGTTGTTACAGTGACCCAGCCAGAGAACTCTGTTGTGGACCTGATGGAGATAATAACACAATATGGGAAGGTTTCTGGATTTAAAGTTAATACACAGAAAACAAAATTTTGGCCAGAAATATGACAGTTTCGCAAAAGGCTCTCTTAGAAGGATTAACTGGATTTGAGATTGTTAAAAGGGTTAAATATTTGGGGGTGATTTTGTCGCCCTCTAATACAAAGCTATATAAAAATAATTATGAAAAACTATGGGGGAAAATTCAAAAAGAATTGGAGAGTTGGGAAAAATTGCAATTGTCTTTGTTGGGACGGAGTGCAGCAGTAAAAATGAATGTCCTGCCTAAATTTTTATTTTTATTTCAAATGATACCGATTCTTAAGAAAGATTCTAATTTGGAGGAATGGCAGCGAGGTATCAATAAATTTGTATGGGCAGGGAAAAAGCCACGAGTTAAACTTAAGATTATGCAGGATACTCGTGAGAGAGGTGGCCTTAAATTGCCTAATTTTAAATTATATTATGAAGCTGCTGCATTAGTAGGAATAAGTGATTGGATTAATTTGACGCAAGGGAGGTTATTAAATCTTGAGGGCCATGATTTGTTGTTTGGCTGGCATGCATATTTGTTGTATGATAAGAAGGTAGACAACGTGTTTAGGGTGCATATTTTAAGACAGGCATTGCTGAGAGTTTGGAAGAAGTATAGACATAAGTTAAGTTGCAAGATACCATTGTGGGCAATTCCAAAACACGCAATAGAAAATATACATGCTGGCTTCAAACATGATGTGACTACGTACAAGGAGATCCTCAGCTTGGAAAGAAATGTTTGGTGTTTGAAATCATATAGCCTCTTGCGAGAAGAGAAGGTTGTTCAAAATTGGTTTCAATATACTCAGTTACGGGCCAGGTGGAAAGAAGACCAGAAAAATGGATTTACAATGACTGATGAAAATTTGATAAAGCAAATTAGAAATCAGGGACCAGCACATATCAAACGGATATATCTTGCATTGATAGAGATTGACTCAGAAACAGAGCTTGTTAAGGATTGTATGATAAAATGGGCCCAAAACATCCAGGAAGTTATCACAATGGACACGTGGGAAAAGATTTGGGTGAGGAACGTAAAATTTACTCAAGCTCAAAATCGAAGAGAGAACTTTTACAAAATGTTTTATAGATGGCATTTAGATCCTAAAATGCTTGCAAGTATGTATCCGAATTATCAGCCTAAATGTTGGAGGTGCGGTGATGAAGATGCAACATATTTTCACATATGGTGGACATGTAAGAAGGTTAAGGCTTTTTGGATAAAAGTCTGGTGGAATATGCAGAAGATTTTTAAACAGAGGATAAAGTTTTGTCCGCAACTTTTTTTGTTGGGAATAATTGCAGACGCTACAGTTGTGGACACCAAGTTGATGTTGAACTTAATTACGGCAGCAAGACTTTTGATAGGCCAATATTGGAAGAAAGAGGAACTGCCGACCATAGAAGAGTGGACTTTAAAGGTTTCCGACCTGGCAGAGATGGCGAAGATTTCGGCCTATTTGAAAGATCATTCGCAAGAACGCTATATTATGGAATGGAGAAAATGGATTGAGTTTATCCAGAACAAGTATAGGGTTAAGAAGTTTTATGTAGCATTTGAATAAGTCTTCTTTCGTGTTTTTTTCTTTTCTTATTTTAGTTTCTTTTTATACATATTCAATATTACTAAGGCTTGTCTTATCCTATATAAGCTAGAGAGTGATGGATTTTAGAGTTTATAGTTGTTAGTATATGATTGTTTATGATTGCTTTTTACATATATACCTTGTATTTAGCTCTGGGAAGTCGGGGGGGAGGGGGGGAGGTAGGGGGGGAGGAGGGAGGGGGAAGGGGGGATTTTTAAAGGAAAATTGTATCTTAAAACTTTTCAATAAAAAAAAAATTATAAGGTTTGGGCTAATAACTCAATATTTCACTTCCTGGCACACAATCTGCATATTAACAACTCGTTTAGCGTTAGTACCCTTTTTTTATAAGTGCCACGATGTTGCTAAAATAAAAGAGGTAAACTTCGTGACCCTCCCAGCCCGTGCATAAAACAGAAATGAAAAGGCTTAAGTCTTTCCGTTCCCAAATACCAAGGTTTCCCCCAAGTTTTACGCGGTTAAACAAACGGCATTTGCGTATTAATGTTTCTCCACAGAGCACAAAATTTGCCCGAATTAAGGAAAGTGGGGAGCTAAAGAATCTGGGGCTACAGGGAATACCTCTGGCACGACAGGCAACCCTGGGAAACACGAGGACTGTAGCGGCACGCTCAGTTTGCACAATCCGATCCAGAAAGCGCCCAGAGGCTCCTTTGTTACTTCTAACTGCAGAATGTCTCCACGTCCCACCCGCCTTGCCTTTTAAACCCCGCCCCCTTTTCCCCTGTAACGTTTCTCTGCTCCACCTGCTCTGTGATTTGCCCAGCTTTGCTCCTTCCCCGCTAAATGGGTGCCTCGCCTTCTTTTCTCTGAGCTCTCTCACCTGGTGCGCTGCTGCTCTCAGTTCCGCACTCTGTGACCGGGCAAGCAATTCTTCTGGTCGGCGCGAGTGAGACGGTGCCTCGGCGGGAGCAAAGGTGCTCCCTTCCTACAGTCGAGAGGGGCGCCTCTGGGGACTGCCTGCCCCTCCTCTCATCGGGGACCTGACAGCCAGCATTGGAGGCGCTAGCATGGCCAGTCCTAGAGAGAGGAACGGCGGCAGCTGCAGTAGCCGCCCCAGAAGCTGACGAGAGTTTGCCCTCCATCACCCGTTTGCCGTCAGCCGCTTTACCATGGGTCGCCATGCCTACCTCCATTCACCCAGCGATCCCGCCGCCCAGCAGAAAAGAGAAAAGATCCGAGAGGTATTTTTCCGGCGTATAAGACGACTCGGCGTATAAGACGACCCCCCAACTTTTGAGGTGATTTTCATGGGTTAAAAAGTCATCTTATACGCCAGAAAATACGGTAACATTAATTTATCACAGCTATTTCATTTGGCACCAGCCACACTACAGTAGTTTTTCGAACTGTTATTAAATGGCAGTTTGTTTCACTGAAATTTAGTGACAATCAAATATGCCATTGTTGCTAAAAGGGTGTAGACAAGTGATTTTCTACTGCCTTGGAATTGAATATTTACTTATTTGTTGCTTTGGTGTATAAGGTAGTAACTCAGGTATTCTTATCAATTCAGATCCAGTTTATGAGGATATGTTGACTGAAAGCAGGAAAATGATCACTAATGAGAAAATAGATGCTTACAATGACGCAGCGGTCAGTATTCTGAACAGCAGCTCAAAAAATTCAAAAGCTAAAGTAAAAGTTTTTAGTGCATCTAGATTAATAGCAGAAGAAACTATTATTCAGTCATCAGACGGCTTACATCTTCCTGAATCAAGCAGAGAAACAGTGAGTAATCTCTGAAACATAGCTATTAGAAATGATAATGAGAAAAAATAGCTCTAGATCTTAAAATAATATGACTAATTGAATGAACTTTATTACTGTTTTAATAAGTATTGAAAAACTATCAAAACCACTTTCAATTATATACAGTAGAAATGTTTTGTAAAGGCAACATTTAATACCCTATAAATTTCATAAGATATAATATTATAGAAATTTGAATTAAATTGCTTAATATACTTAATTTAATTATTTTTCTTTCCCTGCATAAATCATTCCCAGTTAATTCAGATCATTTGATTGAATGCTTATATTCTCTCAAGTATGCAATAATTAAACTGACCTGAAAAAACTAATTCAAATTCAGTTTTGCCATTGAATTAATTTAATGAACACTATAAAAGTTGCAGGGTGTCAGTTTTAACATAATGTAACAAAGAAATTACTCTGTATTTTATGGTTATTCTGTGGATTGTTAAAATCCAGAAAATTCCTATATTGTCTTGGAATTTTCAGCCTTTTATTTTGGTTAGCCCTATACTTCAGTTTTAAAAATCATCGAGATATGCCAACTGTTCCATGATGTAATGTAATGAAAGAGATTTTATCATGGATTTCCAATATCTAATCAGATGATAAGATGAAGAGTTAAGTATTTTCTTACACCATATTGTATTATTATTTTCACTGCTAAAATTAACTTTTTCAAAATTAATTTTATGCAAATAAAGATATTGTATTTGGTTTATAAAATGCACTTTAAAATTTAACAAAATGAACAAAATTCCACCGACAAAATTATGTTTTCAATTTTTGTTTTTCAATAGAGTGCAATGATTCTAATGAACAATCACTGCAACAAGATTGTGAAACCTATTGATGGCTCATGCTGCCAACCTCAGCCTCCTGTGACTTTGATACAAAAGCTAGCTTTTTGCTTTTTGGCTTCATCTGTAATTGGATATTTGATTCTTGTTCTCATTCGTCGTAACAATAACCAGAAGAACAAACTGTGCACTGATATGGAGAGTGGAGAAGAGAAAAAACCTGCCAATTCTTCAACAGTTTCTACTCTAGAGACACTTTTCCAGTCTTTATGTAAACTTGGCTTAATTATGGGCTATTTCTACTTGTGTGATAGAGCAAACCTATTTATGAAAGAGAACAAGTTTTATACTCATTCATCATTTTTTATACCAATCATTTATATCTTGGTGTTAGGAGTATTTTACACAGAGACTACTAAAGAGGTATCTTTTTTGTGCTTAAATTAAGAACTTAGATTAAATAAAACAAACAGTAATTGCAAAGAGTAGTGGCCTTTATTGTTTCATTATCACTGCTTTTAGATATTAAAATCTTCAATAAAATCGGAAATAAGAGTTTATTTGGGAAATAAATTGAGAGTTTAGTCCCATGCATTTTCTTGGAAGCCAGTCTCATTGGATGCAGGGACTTGAATCAGCGTAATAAACTAAAGAGATTATGTTGTAAAATCACTAAAAAGAAAATTGTACTTTATGAGCAATTGTATAAATATAGTTTATTATTTAATCCTATTTTTATTCTTTCTACCCAAAATTATTGACAATGTTATTTCAGTGGACAACATTTAGTCAGCCAGTGACCTTAAGCAAAGAGGTACCTAAAATGCCTGTGGCCATTCTTCCCCTAAAAGTTCTTCATATAGAATATTGCATCAGAAATCACTTTCTGCTGTGTTTAAAAAGCTAACTGGCAAGAAGTATATTAAGTTTGTTAGCTGAAATCAAAAAGGTTTGATGGTCTTGCCGCTTATTCATAGCGTTCTGTGCAGTCCTTTGTCTTGCAGTCTCTGTCAAATATTTCAGCATGCATACTTATGGTTAATTGCTGTTGTAATTAAAGCATGCTAATTTCAGATGTATTTACTGTATAGTAGTATTGTGGTTTACATAATTGTTCTTTACAGTAACTACTTTTTCCTTTATTTTGCACAGACTAAGGTGTTAAATAGGGAACAGACTGATGAATGGAAAGGATGGATGCAGCTTGTCATTTTGATCTATCATATCTCTGGAGCAAGCACAGTAAGTAGTTTTTTAAAATATAATTATTTTTCAGGAAAATAGACCTTTAGACTACAACATTAAATTTAAAATAACCTTTTAAAACATTTGTTTCATGGGGATGGTTACAAATTGTTTTGAAACATGTACCTTTGTCCAAGTTTTCTTATTTTCTTGTATGAATAAAATATGTGAATAAAATATCAATTATTATCAATTATTGAAAATGACTGTATATTTTAAAAGTAACATTAAATATATTTTGTGTATTTAATACTACATTTATTATGCTTTCTTTGTCTTATCTTTATGGTTCTCAAATTAGAATACATCCACTTGTGGAAGAGGGCTTTAATTTTCTATTGGGGAGATTTGAAAAACATCCTGAATAGGTGATAAGTTTATCTCTCCGTAAGATACCGTAATATTAAACAATACTAATTGATGCAAATGAAATATAATACCATTTATCCCCTCACTGGTGTGACTGCTCTTTAAAAGACCTGTTTTAATTATGGGGTTTTGTGCATAGTTTTAAGAAGAGTCATTATTTTGTTCTTATAATGCAGTAGTTGGAGTAATGCCCAGTCTACATATCTATAACATTTTCTTTGTTTATTACAAATGCTTTCATGTTGCTTAAGTTATCTGACTCTTAAGTTCTACATGCATACATATAAAAAGATCTGTCTTTCATCATGAAACCAATGAATGGTTAGTTGTGGATGTATTGAAAAGACCTATGAGACAAAATGTTGGAAATGAAGCTTTAACATCTAGTAATACAGAAATTTACTGAGCCAAAATTAAAATCAAATGGAAAGATAATCACATTACATATATCATTATTTTTAAATTGGAATTTAATCAGTGAGAATTATTTGATATTTTTTAATGCTCCTATGTTTTTGTTATAGTTCTTGCCAGTATACATGCACATCCGTGTTTTGGTTGCTGCATATCTATTCCAAACAGGCTATGGACACTTTTCATACTTTTGGATTAAAGGAGATTTTGGGATTTATAGAGTGTGTCAGGTAAGCAATTTATATATGATGATCAAGATTGACTATAGTTAAAGATAAAGGTTCCCCCGCATATGTGTGCTAGTCGTTTCCGACTCTAGGGGGCGGTGCTCATCTCCGTTTCAAAGCCGAAGAGCCAGTGCTTGTCCAAGGATGTCTCCGTGGTCATGTGGCCGGCATGACTAGACGCCAAAGGCTCACGGAACGCTGTTACCTTCCCACCGTAGTGGTCCCTATTTTTCTACTTGCATTTTTACATGCTTTCGAACTGCTAGGCTGGCAGAAGCTGGGACAATAACAGGCACTCACTCTGTTACGCAGCACGCGGGATTCGACCCACCAAACTGCCGACCTTCTGATCGACAAGCTCAGCGTTCCAACCTACTGAGCCACCGCGTCCCTCTGACTATAGTTACAAAATTCAATTAGTTCCTATTGCTGTTAGGTAATGTTTGGAGCTTTCTTGTAACATCCATTGAAGCTGTGCAAAGAATCTTGTTTTCCTCTGAACCAGGCATCCCTCTTTATACCAAACTTTCAAGTGTAGATTCAAATTCATCATTAGTGCTAATGGTGAATGGTAGATCTATTTTATCAAAGTTAAAACTTACAGGAAAGTGTTTACTCAATCTCAAAATGCCTGGACTTTTGTACCCATTGGAGAGAACTGATACACAGCTGAGCCTTTTAGGAAAAAAACTTTCCTTCATTTTAATATTGAGATGAGAAATTATAATAATGGAAACTTTGTTCTCAGCCTAATAAAATTAAAATTATAAGCAACTATTTTATAAAGCTGGTAACTGCAGACTGTCTGTAAGAGATCTAGATCTCACGCACTATAAAGAAAAAAAGAGTCTAGTTCCTAATCTAAAGTTCAAATAAACATTGGTTCCAAGTTTTAAATTGCCTGCTAGAATTCTTGAATCACTATTATTTTCAACCAAATTAAAAATTTTATAAGCTATCTGGCAGTAAATAATAAAAACAATAACATAAGCAACAGTTCATTTGTATCTGGACTAAAAAAAGATGGGGGGGAAAATCAAAGATATATTATTGTGGATCTTTTGACTTACCAAGATGCTACTGGAAACAGAAAGATGGCAAAATTGGCAGAACCACACAGTGATATCAAAGGGGTCCTTGAGCTATTTATTATTTGGGAACTACTGGGGACCATGAACCATGTTTAAGATTAATACTTGTGCCAGAAGTGGGGTTTTCAATTGTGATATGTGGATTGTATCAAGCTGCTTTTTTCAGCCTTAAGTGAGAGATAGTGATAGACAGGATAAAGATTGAGAACCAAGCAGACCAATGATAGTGATTGCCTCTCCCTCCCAACAAGAAGAGTCATGGAGAAGCTCCTTCCACATCCATGGCCACAGGAAAAAGACATTGGACCAAAAGTGTTAACTCATCTTGTAATGGCTTGTCCAATATATCCCATCATACTTTCAGTCCCTTGATAGCTGTTTACAATCAAAATTTAGGCCTTAACTACTTTTCTTTGAAAGCAAACCATAATAGGTTATAGAAAATTTCACAGTAAGATCTTGATTTTATCTTCCAGTTTATCTCTAAATTTATTGGGTGGAGATTTTTTTTATCTTGCTAATTCCTTGTATATGTATGTACTTGACTGCAAAATGATTAAGTTGGAGAACTTGGAAATTGCTCTGTGGGAGTAAGAGTATTAAAAGTTTCAGATGATACACCTTTAATAGCAAGATCTTGTTTCTGTTTTTTTTAACCATCTACAATGTATCAGGTGCTGTAATTGTAGAGAAGAAAACTGATATGATCAATATGTTTCTAAATCTCTAATCATTAGCTGACAGTGTAATGTAATGTGTTTTCCCCTCTCAAAGTAGAATATACTGTTTTTGTGAGTGATTTTCAGTAACAGTGAACAGAGAGCTTGTTATCTTATTTTGCTTTCCTCCCCCAAATTAAGTGAGCTGGTATATTAATACTCATTCCATTAATTTTATTGTTCAAGTTTTATCAATTAGTTAATAAGTTTTAACATTAAGGTCCCTGCATGCAATAGGAATTGTGGGGAATACTTTCAGCACTGGCAGTATAAATAATCTTAACTTACTGTGTTGAACTGGAATTCTGCAAATCTGCTTTAAACCATCTGACTGGCTCTATCATAGTAAAAGGGAGATATTTTGCCAAGATCTGAACATCTATATTTTGAATATGTATTCCAAAATGAATACAGACTCCTGTTGGCTAAACAAGAAAATATTCTTTAATGGAGTTTTATGATTTTTTAAAACTCAGGTTTAACTCAGCTTTTTTAGAGCCTGGACTACAAAATTATTTCCCCTCTAAATTGTAATAGAAGTAATCTAAACTGCAAGTGTACTTAAAGTAGTCTGACACTTCTGATGAAATTAAAGACAGTTTAAAATTCTATTAAAATGTACAAATAAAATTATTTAATATTTCATTGCCATATACTTAAGTATTTTTCTCAATATTAACAGGTTTTGTTTCGACTGAACTTCCTGGTTGTGGTGCTGTGTATTGTAATGGATCGGTCTTATCAGTTCTATTACTTCGTTCCTCTAGTCACTTTCTGGTTTTTAATTATATATATTACATTAGCTCTGTGGCCTCAAATTATCCTGAAGAAAGCCAATGGTAAATATTTCATTTTTACACCAAAAGAACTGTTAACATACCTAACAATCACCACCTAATACTCATTATTTTTCTACCAGCATTTGAATATCTTAAAAATTCTCTATTCATTTCCCCATCTTTGCTAAATAGGAATTTATTACAAGTTATATATGTGACTCTTTTTGTGTACAAAACAATGGTTTTCAGGTGGTCTTGGCCCAAACTGAACTATGAGGGTAATTTGGAAATAAACCTCCATTTGGTTATCAATGACAGATACTCACAGATACAGAACTTTTATTACCGTAGTTTCCGGCGTATAAGACTACTTTTTAACCCATGAAAATCTTCTCAAAAGTCAGGGGTCGTCTTATACGCCGGGTGCTGAACATTTAGGGACAGGGTTGGCTGGAAAACCTGGAGCGGATCTCCCATTTAGTCTGCGCAGGGAAAGCGGGACCAATTGGAGAAGAAGCTGCAGTCTGTGATTTTTTACAGGCTGGGGTCTGGGCGTCTTTTCTTCTAAAGTTGAAGACCAGCTGTAGTATATCCCAACTTGAAAGGCAGGTGGGGAAGCCAGCAGCCAGAGCAGCGGCTTAGCTCTAAGGACACATTTGACTCAGGAACTGGGCGGGCTGGCTGGAAAACCTGGAGCAGATCTCCCATTTGGTCTTTTTTTTTTAATCCCATTTATATCCTGCCCTTCTCCGAAGACTCAGGGTGGCTTACAATTTAAAGCACAAATCAATGTGCTTAGCAATAGCCTTCATTCTGTGTATATGCCTGTTTATTAGGGCTTTCACACACCCCCCAAGCAGCATTATTACAAAGTCAGCTTATTGTCCCCAACAATCTGGGTCCTCATTTTACCTACCTTGGAAGGATGGAAAGCTGAGTCAACCTTGAGCCTGGTGGGATGCAAACCTGCACTAATTGCAGGCAGCTTGTGTTACTTAAGGCTCTGCGCAGGGAAAGCTTTAGAGTGAATTAGGAAAAGTGAAAAAGTGAATTAGGAAAATAGGGAATGGTTGCTGGAATCAGGGGCTGCCACAAAGAAGAGGGAGTCAAGCTATTCTCCAAAGCACCTGAAAGCAGGACAAGAAGTAATGGATGGAAACTAATCAAGGAGAGAAGCAACCTAGAACTAAGGAGAAACTTCCTGACAGTTAGAACAATTAACCAGTGGAACAACCTGCCTCCAGAAGTGGTGAATGCTCCAACACTGGAAGTTTTTAAGAAGAGACTGGACAGCCATTTGTCTGAAATGGTATAGGGTTTCCTGCCTTAGGGGATTGGACTAGATGACCTCCAAGGTCCCTTCCAACTGCCGCTTCTTTTTCTTCTTCTTCTTCTTCTTCTTCTTCTTCTTCTTCTTCTTCTTCTTCTTCTTCTTCTTCTTCTTCTTCTTCTTCTTCTTCTTCTTCTTGTTATTATTATTATAGTTTAATCCACTTGCACTGTTTTATGTTTACATGTTTGATGACACAGACTTATGTTTATAAGTGACAGTTTTCCTACTAAGCACCTGCATGTCATAGGCATTTGAATTAAAATTACCATATTAAAATCAAATCTGAAGTTTTTTAATTTTTATTTGGTGTGCGTTGGAAGAGGGGTAGTCTTATACGGCGAGTATAGCCCAAGCCCTATAATTTAAAAGGAAATGTAGGGGGTCGTCTTATACGCCCAGTCGTCTTATACGCCGGAAAATACGGTATGTCCATTAAAAAACTACAGCATTCCATTACTTTTTGACATAATCACCATTCAAATTGAGGCACTTGTCACTGTTTTACAAGGTTTGAAATTCCTTAGTAATAGTCGCTCAGTGCCAAATCTGGGCTATAGGGAAGTGATCAAAAACATACCAACAGAAATGCTTCAGAAGTTATTGGGTACATCTAGCGGTGCAGGTGAGCATTATTGTGAACCAACACCACACTGGAAGTAGTGCCATAGAAAATGTGAAGATGCTAAAGGAGTACTTCCAGTGAAGTTCATGGAGCATAGTTTGACCATCAATTCAGAAGTCTACTGTGAAATGTTATGAAAACTCAGATGAGCCATCTGTAACAAGCATCGGGGCATGCTAACTTCCGATAATGTTCGGCTGCACACCACTAGATGCACCCAAGAACTTTTGAAGCAGTTCTGTTGGGATGTTTTTGATCACCCCCCTATAGCCCAGATTTGGCACCGAGCAAGTACTACTAAAGTATTTCAAACCTTGTAAGACATTATGACAAGTGCTTCAATTTGAATGGCGATTATGTCAAAAAGTAATGGAATATTGTAGTTTTTTAATGTGTATATTAAAGGTTCTGTATCTGCGAGTGTCTGTCATTGATAACCAAATGGAGGTTTGTTTCCAAATTGCCCTCGTATGTATATGGAGTAAAATGAGTTTCTTTCTTTGGATATGATTACTATGGAAAGAAGTAGTTCAATGCAGTAGAAAGGTTTCCTTGGAGATAATGTGATCAGGTGTTGTTGATGGTTGTGATGATTTCTGAATGGAGTGTCTGGAGGAAAAGTGCTGGGAAGATTGGAGATGGGGAGGGGGGGAGGGCTAACATACAGATGATGAATTACAGCATGAACACAGTACTCTTGCAGCTCAATATATGATCGTCCAAATCCCAAAGAAGGTGTTATTCAATCTACAGACCTATTCATGGGATTTACAGGATTGTTGCATATAACATAAGGTGTTTACTGTATTAAAAATAATATGAAATATTTCTCTAAAAATGAATAATTATTTCTCTTCGTTCTTGCTTTTCCACAGGTAGTTTCTTCTGGCATTCTGGCTTGCTGTTAAAATTAGGATTCCTGTTTGTCTGCATTTATTTTTTAGCGTACTCCGAGGTTTGTACTGTACTTTAGTGTGGTAGAATGCAAATTCAACTTAAAATTAACACTGTAGGGAATGCATTCACAATGTTGAAACAGCAAAGTAACAATTTAGTGTGTCTGAAAAGAACAGGGAGTTTTGTCAAGCTCTGTGGTAATGGATTAACCATTTTCTGACAAATTGGGTGTTGAAATCCCTGACAGTCCAAAGAATGGTGCATCTGTTTTCATAATGAACATTAGCCTATGCTCTTTTATTATGGAGAGAGAGTGTTAGATATTTAGTTTTAAAAGCTTTTATGTTTTTTATTTTTCTGCATTTACTATAACTAAACATGGTAGTAGAATATTAGAACAAAAATGTTCAAAAAAGAAGTCAAGGAAAAGAATATTTGAATGTTTTATTAAGGATATGTGTGTGTGCACACCCATACAAAGAAACAAACAAAACAAAGCATATTCTGAAACAATTACAAGAATTGCCAAACCACCGCAGACAAAAGGATATTGTGGAGCTTAAAGGCTTGTGAACCATACTGAATTTTTCAGTATTTCTGGATAAATATGACCTAAAATGATCTATTCTTTATATGTCCTAACTAAACAAATATAATTTTGACTCATTTGTTTAATTGGGTTCTCTTTATCTAGTTTTAGGATTTGTCTGGAAATCATATTTATGCAAAAATATTTTTAGAAAGGTTCACAAGTGTAAGTATACAATTGTATAGATAATATAACTTAATCCCAAAATAATCAGAAAGTTTGTTTTTGTAATAAAAGTGTACAGTTATAGAAACACAGCTGAAGCATGAATTTTATATTTTTTTCATGTTTGAGACATATGGTTATATGCTTGTGTTGTTACATAATGCAATAATTTACTTAGGCGTGCAGATATTGCTATTTACCATATGCTACACTATTTACAGATACATATATGGATTTCCATGGAGACATGGATCATATTACAATTAGTTCTCTTAACAACAGTTTGTTTAATGACCGTTTGAAATTATAACAGCACCGAAAAAATTACTTATTACCTTTTTCACTTGACTGTTATAACATCCCTATGGTCACATGCTCACAATTCAAATACTTGGAAACTGACTTGTATTTATGATCATTGCAGTGTTCCAGGGTCATGTGATCACCTTTACCTACCTTCTGACAAGAAAAGTCAATGGGCTAGCCAAATTCACTCAACAACCATGTTACTAACTTAACAACTGTAGTAATTCACTTAACAACTGCAGCAAGAAAGATCATAAAATGGGGAAAAAATACATACCGTATTTTCCGGCATATAAGACGACTTTTTAACCCATGAAAATCATCTCAAAATCATCTTATACGCCCAGTCGTCTTATACGCCCAATCGTCTTATACACCGGAAAATAGTACATAAATCAATCGAGCGCCCCCGTTCTTGCAAAGGAACTTCAAGCCTCCTTAGTCCAGTCCCCCCTCCAACGTGACTCTCCCTTCCCACCCCCAAGAGCCTTCAACAACTCCAACTACCCCACCCCATCCCACCTCGTCTCCTTTCCCCATTATTTCCTCTTGCTACCAGGCACTCTCAGTTTAGGAAAACCGCTTTCTGAAGTCCAAGATAGGGGGGTATCAGACACAGTCACACTTCCATTGCAGTTGCCCTTGAAAGTCCCGAAATTGGGCTTATTTTGCTTCCATAAAGATCGTTCTTTCCCACGCGGGCTTTGGCTGCCTCAGAAGATGCGAGGGGCCTTGCTCCTTATTGGAGACATGCAGAGGGAAGCCAGAAATCCACCCTCAGATGGGGGCGTCAGGTGGGGGCAGAGCCTGGAGGGAACTCTTCAGAGGGAACTCGCTACCCGCCCGACCACCTCCACGGCTCCTTCCCTTTGTGCTTCATATCTAGCTCTACGGCAGGCCTGCAAAGGGCGATGGGAGAGGAGCGGGCGCAGGGCCAATCAGGAGCCCTGCTAGGGGGCAACGCCGCATGAAAGAGAGAGAGAAGGGAAGTGCACGTGCCTCTCTGTCTCTCTGCAAATGGTGGAGGACTGGGAGCCATAGTTGAAGGCTGAAACGCCTTCAGCTGTAACTGCTTGCACGTGTTTGTATGTGTGTGAGAGCAGGGATCAATGCTGTTTTCCAGGTGATAAGTGCTTCTTCGGGGCTCAGCAGAAATGTGCTGCTTTCCAGGTGCTTATTTGGGGCTCAGCAGCTCCAGCTGGAGCCTGGCGCTGATCCTGGTGCTTCTGCTGAGCCCTGACTGCCCTGAAAAAGCGCCGAACAGCTGGAAAGCGGCACTGATCCTTGCACTTGAGCCCTGACAGCCCCGAAGAAGCGCGATCAGCTGCAAAATGGCGCTGATCCTTCCTGAGCCCTGGCAGCCCCGAAAAAGTGCCAATCAGCTACAAAGCGGCGCTGATCCTGGCGCTTGAGCCCTGGCAGTCCTGAAAAAGAGCCAATCAGCTGCAAAGCGGCACTGATCCTTGCTGAGCCCTGGCAGCCCCGAAAAAGGGCCAGTCAGCTGGAAAGTGGTGCTGATCCTGGTGCTTGAGCCCTGGCAGCCCCAAAAAAGTGCCAATCAGTTGAAAAGCGGCGTTGATCCTGGTGCTTGAGCCCTGGCAACCCCCCAAAAGTGCAGATCAACTGGAAAGCGGCGCTGATCCTGGCGCTTGAGCCCTGACAGCACCAAAGAAGCATCGATCAGTTGCAAAGTGGCACTTATCTTTGCGCTTGAGTCCTGGCAGCCCTGAAAAAGTGCCAATCAGTTGCAAAGCAGTGCTGATCCTTGCTGAGCCCTGGCAGCCCCGAAAAAGCGCTGATCATCTGCAAAGTGGCGCTGATCCTGGCGCTTGAGCCCTGGCAGCCCCAGCGCCGGGCCACCACCTCCCTCCCAGCCTTCTCACTGGCCGGGCTGCCGCTGGGAAGCCATCGACCCGCCGGAAGCTCTCTGTGGACTGGAGCCCATCAGTGGAGGTCAGGGCCAGCCATATGGAGTTGCCACCTGATTGGTGCATATGGCCGGCCCTGACCTCCGCCGACAGGCTCCAGTCCACAGAGAGATCCCGGCGGGTTGATGCAGCAAGGGTGGTGCATGGGTGCAATGTGGGGGGGGGGGGAAGGTGACGCTGTGTACCACCAGCCCAGTGCTCACGTACCACCAGTGGTACGTGTACCACCAGTTGAAAAGCCCTGGTCTAGAACCTATAAAGACTTGGAGAAATTCAGCCTTATATATATGCATACTGTATGATAAATCTTAAAGTATTATTTCCTTTTCAGAGAGCCAATTATTGTAATAATAGTTTTGGTTATCTAATTATATTAAGACTTGAGAATTGAATGGGTTATTATATTTGGCCATTATATTGAAATATGAAATTATTTCATTTTGCAAAGATGCCTGAACCCAAATCCAATTGAAAATATGTGGGGTGGCCTGAAAAGTGCTGTGCCTAAGAGATACCCTCTCAGTCTGACAGATTTGGATTACTTTCACAAGGAAGTGAAGGCAAAGATTACCAAGGCAAGATGTGCCATAGTGATAGGTTCCTAATTCAAAAGACTGAATGTTGTCATAAAATCAAAAGGTGTTTAAAGTATTAGGGTAAGAGTGTGCACACTTATCAGCCAGGTTATTGTATGTTTTTATTGTTGTCTTTCCCCCTAAAAGACTTAAATCTAATATTTTTAATTGAATTGTACAGTTTATATGTTATATTAAAGGTGAGGGGGGGAATCAGAAGTGATTTATCTTGGTCTTATTTTTTTACTTCTTGAAAACTTTAATGGGTGTGTGGACTTTTTACATCAATTGCATGATAAGAGTATGGAATCTTGTATTTTCATCTAAATATATTTCTACTCACAGAAATTGAGTATTTGTGTCAGATACCTAGTACTGTAATATAGCTGTTGTGTACATATATGTTTGTTTCTTACAGGATGTATTTGAAAAGATTTTTTCCATATGGCCATTGTCCATGTTTTTTGAACTAAATGGGAGCGTCTATGAATGGTGGTTTAGATGGAAATTAGATCGATATGTATGTATTTTTTAAATTTTTCATAAATATTTTTAAGTGATCTGACCATAGTTATGCTGTTATTACTGAAAATTATGCTTGAATTATAATTTCAGTTTCAAAGGAAAATAAAATTTTAAAAAGGGACAAACATTTAATGTTGTTCCAACTGTAATGTTAAATTAATGTTTGCTAAATGCTGAGATAAAGCAGTATTCTTTTTTCTTATAGGTTGTTTTCCATGGAATGTTGTTCGCTTTCATTTATCTAACTTTTCAGAAACGACAGGTCCTCTCAGAAGGAAAGGGAGAACCACTCTTTCCTACCAAAGTTTCAAATATTTTCTTATTTATTTCAGTAGTGTTTTTTCTGGTAAGTTTCTAAACTGCAATGGCTAAATACTGTTTTTATTAAATTGGAGACTTATTTGATCTAGCATGTCAGCTAATAGCCACTTATATAGACTTGCCATTTCCTGAAAAGGGATGATGAGTGTTTTAAGTTTGAATGATTGCATGGATATTTCTCTTATGGGTGAATTCAATATCTGTTTTCATAAATAGCTGAAAAAATAGTTGCTTTATTTGGCTCATAACTTTGTTTTATATTTATAGACATATTCCATATGGGCAAGTAGCTGTAATAATAAAACTGAATGCAATGAAATGCATCCTTCTGTTTCAGTTATGCAGGTAATTATATTCTCTGTGATATCTATATATCTATATCTATCTATATCTATACCTATATATATATAGAGAGAGAGAGTGCCGGAACTCTCATCTTGGCGGGAGGCAGGAGGCGGGGGTGGGTGGCGTGGGGCGGCGCTGCTGCAGTCACAGGTACGAGGGGTGTTGGCGGCAGGCTCCTCCCCGGGGCCGGAGCAGCAGGGCTCTGCGGGTCGGGCAGTGGAGGCGGTGCGGGACAGGTGATGCAGGGCGGCCACTTATGCACGCAGGGCGAGACAACGGTGGCACAGGTCCAGCACCAGGTAGGCCACCAGCCTGGCTGACACGGGTGAGCACAAGGATGGAATGCACATGGACTCCGCAGAACCCACCTCCCACTCCTTGTCCTCACTTACCTAGTTGAGATGGTGTAGTTGGGCATCAGGGAGGGATGCAAAGTTCCTGCCTACTCGCTTTCGCTGCAGACAACTAGCCGGTGCAACGTTTGCTAGCCAGGTCTTTTGGTGCGCTCAGCAGCAATTCCTATTGGCTTTAGAAAGCCAATAGGCTTTTGAAAGCCAATAGAGGGAGTAGCATAGCTTGTGCAAAAGCTTTTTTTGTGTGTGCAAAAAAAGGTGCTGGAACGTCATTCTGAGCATTCTATGAGAAAAAAAGCCCTGCTTTTATGTTTTAATCTTATGATTTTAAATATATATATATATTTCTATTGTAAATTGCCCCAATATGTAGTTCCCATATTCAAAAAAGGGAAAAAATAGATCCAGGAAACTACAGACCTATCAGCCTGACCTCAATACCTGAGAAGATTCTGGAAAAGATAATCAAACAACAAATCAGTGAACACCTTGATGCAAGCAAAGTTATCACTAAAAGCCAACATGGGTTTGTCAAAAACAGATCATGCCAGACAAATCTTATTGCATTCTTTGACCAAGTGACAAAGCTAGTGGACCAGAGGAATGCTGTAGATATAATTTGCTTGGACTTCAGTAAGGCATTTGATAAAGTAGATCATAACCTACTACTTGATAAGTTAGAAAAATGTGGGTTAGATAGCATCACCACCAGATGGATTCGTACCTGGCTGACAGGCCGTACTCAGCGTGTGGTCCTCAATGGAACTGCATCTACATGGAAGGAAGTGTGTAGTGGGGTGCCCCAGGGCTCTGTTCTGGGCCCAGTGCTCTTCAACATCATCAACGATTTGGATGAGGGGATAGATGGGGAACTCATCAAATTTGCAGACAACACCAAGTGGCAGGAATAGCCAATACTCCAGAAGATAGGCTTAAGATACAGGAGGATCTGGACAGACTCGAATACTGGGCACTATCTAACAAAATGAAATTCAGTTGTGAAAAAAGTAAGGTTCTACATTTAGGCAGGAAAAATCAAATGCACAGGTATAGTATAGGTGGTACTTTGCTCGATAGTAGTAACTGTGAGAGGGATCTTGGAGTCCTAGTGGACAATCACTTAAATATGAGCCAGCAGTGTGCTGCAGCTGCCAAAAAAGCCAACACAGTGCTATGCTGCATTAACAGAGGGATAGAATCAAGATCACGTGGAGTACTAATACCACTTTACAATGCCTTGGTAAGGCCACACCTGGAATACTGCATCCAGTTTTGGTCACCACGATATAAAAAAGATATTGAGATTCTAGAAAGTACAGAGAAGAGCAACAAAGATGATTGGGGGACTGGAGGCTAAAACATATAGGGAACGGTTGCTGGAATTGGGTATGTGTAGTTTAATGAAGAGAAAGGTGAGGGGTGACATGATAGCAGTGTTCCAATATCTCAGGGGCTGCCACAAAGAAGAGGGAGCCAAGCTATTCTCCAAAGCACCTGAAAGCGGGACAAGAAGCATTGGATGGAAACTAGTCAAGGAGAGAAGCAACCTAGAACTAAGGAGAAACTTCCTGACATTTAGAACAATTAACCAGTGGAACAACCTGCCTCCAGAAGTGGTGAATGCTCCAACACAGGAAGTTTTTAAGAAAAGACTGGCCAGCCATTTGTCTGAAATGGTATACGGTTTCCTGCCTGAGCAGGGGGTTGGACTAAATGACCTCCAAAGTCCCTTCCAACTTATTATTATTAAACCTCGCCATGTGGATTGCATACAAATATTATATAATTGGTAAATAAAGGTAGAACATATGTTAAATATACATCAAATGGTAATATACTTCCCTACAAAGTCAATTCTTGCTCAATGACAGACCAAGGAGTTAACTCGGAAAGGCAAGAGGAAAATCTAGAAGAGATATGTGCAGCTTGTAGAAAGGCCCACACTGATAAATTAAAAATCTTTGTGGTCCGCAAAGGAATGCTGGTGGGCTAATCAATGATTTGGTGACTAGAGGAGCATCTACAGTGTTGGAGCTTGTGATCATGGTAAGCCATGGAGGCACTAGGAAACATGACTTTCAGGGCAGTGGTGGTGATTTTATTACTTTTTTTTTAAGTCTGTGCTCTGTCCAAGGGTGCTTGGTAGGCTGCATGTACAGGCCTGGTCTAGAATTTATTTTGGAGCATTCAACTATCTAGAGCAGGCATGTCAAACTCATTTTGTTTGAGGCAACTTCTTATAAAAGAATTGCCGTTAATTTGTTTTAATAAAATAATTTAAATCAATTTTTCACTTGATTTCAAATTAAATGAATTATATTGGTTGACAATGAGATATTTTTTTTAGTACAATTGCCAAATGCAATAAGCTGGTTTTAGGTATATGTTACTGGAAGGAAAAAGCAATCCCTGCTGTGTTACTGATCCCAGAGAAACATTTGCATGTATGCAGGTATCCTTATGGTGCCATAGTTATGGATGAGAAATATTGGTTGCAAAGTTAGCATTTCTGGATGTAATACAGATATTTTGGACTTATTTTTGTTTCTTTGCATGTTTGATATTTTTAAAAAAGCATATGCTACTGACTACACTTATGCACATATGTAACATCTTTTGCTAGGATACATAATCACTGCTTGTCCAAAATTTTAATATACAGATAATATCACCAGAAATTATTTTAGTCTTTTTAATAAATGTTGTTATTGATGTTTAGCTTACCAGGAAAACATCATATATTGTTATGTATATACTAGGTTAATTATTTAAAGACTGAAGTGCAACATAACTAGATTCTAAATAATCTATTTTTCAAAACACACAACAGTCCAAACAGTAAAAGTAAAGTCCAAATTAAGAATATTTCATTCTTAAGACTTGTTTAGATTCAAAATAGTTTTCAAGAGTGTACAAGATATTTTTTCTAGAATCAGCTAAATTAAACATATTACATTGAGAAAAATGTTTCTCATTTCTTTCCTGTTACCTTTGATTTCATTGCAGAGATGTTAACATAAGAAATATATTATTTTGTTATCTAATTTTACCTTCCAAAAGACAGAAGCAGATGAAAAATGTGCGGTTCTTTCCTGTTGGCTTTTTTGAATTAGCTGTTTTAGATTCTAAAAGTTCAGTTCCTAAAGAAGTAATTTGGATTTAAGATTTTCTTTTTCTTTCAAATTAAGCCTGGTAGACATTGGAATAGGATTCTTCAGGGTCTCTAGTGAATCTTTTCTCCAAGATTCCATCCTTCCAAATTTCTTCTTTGTTCCAAATTTATTTTTTGTATCATATGAGAGCCTCAAGAAGCTACTGTACGCACTGTACCCTAGCATGATAATCATGCAGTCCTTAAGCAATATATGCAACCCTTGGAACAAAAATTGTTCAGTGTGCTGAACTCACCATGACCTGAATAATTTTGTTGGACATAACTTATGACTAATAGATCATCATCATTTTTGAAGAAAGTATTTGTAAAGATACTCAAGTATATGATAAAATTTAGCAGTTTGCCTATTCCTTGATAATTTTCATGTTAACAGAATTTGAATTTCTTATACGATCATTTGGTTGTGTAGCCTAAATGCATAGCATAAACAAACTATATTTTTTACATGCTACTTTGTTTTTGTCTTTCAGATTTTAGCTTTCATTCTAATTAGGAATATACCTGGCTATGCTCGTTCAGTGTACAGTTCATTTTTTGCATGGTTTGGCAGAATTTCTCTTGAGGCAAGTAGCATGACATAGTTCTAGTTTTAAAGGTGAAACATCTAAATTGGGTTTAATAAGAATTCATTAGTAAAGCATCACATAGCACACTTATGAGACCCCCAAAATCTGGATTGTGTTCTATACTCTTCCTGGATTGTATTTTTAATATGATGCAAAATGAAGTAAAGTTAAATAGAAATAAATGAAAATTCAGGTTTTACTTGACTATGACCATATCTTTATCTGGCTTCTCATTTCATTGCTTTAACACCTGATATTTTTCAAAAGATGATATATAACTATCAGGCCTTGAAACCACATGGATAGTTGTGCAAAGATGGACAGTTTTGAGAGACAGTGTCATGTAGCAATTTAACATGAGTATCACTAGGATGCTCACGTTAAAATCTACCCTCAGGCATGGAAGCCTCCTGAATGACCTGGCTGATGTTTCATTCTATCATTTCAACCAATGTCGCCATATGGTTTATGTGGGGAAAATCGCAGAAGAAAACATTATGGGTTGCTTTGGCAGAACTAATACATAGCAAAAGCAATAGGACTTAGACTTATATACCGCTTCACAATGCTTTACAGCCCTAAGTGGCATACAGAGTCAGCTTATTGCCCCCAACAATCTGGGTCATTTTACTGAGCTCGGAAGGATGGAAGGCTGAGTCAACCTTGAGCCAGTGAGAATCGAACTGCCGGCAATCAGCAGAGTTAGCCTGCAATACTGCACTCTTAACTACTGCGCCACCACTCAATGGTTAAAATAATTGATTTTTTCCCCATTTGTACAAAAGAATTTAGATTTCATATTCCCTATGGATAAAGAAAGCAACTTGTATTCCAGCTTGAATAAGCCACCGACCCTTACTAGAGGGAATTTGCTTTTTCATCAGTTGGTGGTGTAGAGATGATGCTTTGCTGTAGACATAATCTATTTCACTAAGCTTACAGACTGTAGTAACAGTCCATGTGTTCAAATGTCTTTCAGATGTTTTACAGTATCACATAGTTCTGATTATTGTTATATTTTCTTTCCAGCTCTTCATCTGTCAGTATCACATCTGGCTGGCAGCAGATACAAAGGGAATCTTGGTTCTTATTCCAGGAACCCCGATGCTCAATATTATTGTCAGCACTTTTATATTTGTGTGTGTGGCTCATGAAATTTCCCAGATCACAAACGATCTTGCACAGATTGTTGTTCCAAAAGATAATGTAATGCTGCTGAAAAGGTTAATATGGGCATCTGTGTTTCTCTCTGGATTTCTCTTTTTATCATCTTTTCAAAAATAGTGAAGAAATTAACTTCCACTAAATCCTTCAGACATTGCTTCAGCTTCATTTTATACCTCCTGAATCAAATGAAAGTCAGCTGGAATTACATACTCCCTCAACTTTCTTTCTGTTCCTGGGGAGCACAAGAAAGAGAAACATAGGAAGTCCACTAAACATGTATATGTTGCCTAAGGATAACATCCTTTCAGGAAAATAGGAATGCATTATATACAACTGTATGGGGAGAAAAATTGATTTTTCTACTGGTGGATTATTCTGTTTACAAACTTTTCTAAAATTAATGTAACAATCAAGCAAAATGAGCTCAGCTAAAGACATTTAAAACTTTTTCTGGAAGCATTTCTTAAAATGATTAATAATTATTTACATCCAGTGTATGGAAAAAACAAACTGCTTATGCTGCAACAAATTACATAACCCTTCTCTTGATGGCTTTTGAATTCCTGGAATCACATAGAGAAATCATTGAAGAGCATAAGGCTTCAACAAAGTCCTGCATAGAATCTGTGAACAAAATGTCTAGTGATTTATTTTAAATTTCTTGGTATATGTATTATTTCTGGGGAACTTCTCAAGAACTGAGGAAAAGGCACTGAAAAATAATGTTTACAAACTGTATTGCTTCACATTTTGGTACAGTAGATCTTCAGCAATTTCTCTACATTTAATGAATGACATTCACTTTGACTATTTTGAGCAGTCTTATTTTTCTTTCACTATTTATTTTTAATCAGTATTTTCAAGTCTCTTAGTTTCAAATGTTCATTGGAAATTTAATATTTAATGTGATTTTCCTTCAAATTCTCCTTTCTGGTTTACTGCTGTAGTTACATTTTATTTCTTTTTTCTTTTTTTATAAAAATAATTTCAACCAGAGAACTTTTTATCTGATACACTTCAAAGAAGTTGGGCATTTAGCTATGATTGCTCTGTGATTTCTGTAAGAATTACATTTTGGCTTGGGAGAAAGTTTTTTTATTCAAAATTGGCATGGACTGCATGAGAAATAAGGACAAAAAAAACCCCTCCTCAAATATAGGAATTTCAAAGCTATTTTACCAATCACTGTTTTAAAAGGGCTATGAAGCTGTTGCAGTTTCTTTTTGAAAATTAATCATGCACAAGCCCGTGCAAAATAGGTAGTTCAGGAATAGTATTACAAGGCTTTAAAATATAAAATGCTTCATTATGTTTTATATATGCCTTCCAAGTTCCATTACTGTTTAGTTATATTCTCATAGTAGTATATCTGTTCTTAAGCATGCTATGCAGATGTAAGATATATAGTAATTGAATTTGAAGGAAATAATGTCACTTAAAATCTGAAAAATTTAAGTGGAATATGCCAATACTGACACTTTAATTCTAGCAATTTGAAGTATAGTACTAGGCAATTTATAGTTAGAATAAGATAAGTGTTATCCAGTATACTGACATTTGTGTGGAATATGTAGTTCTTGATTTCAAGATACATATTCACATTAAAAAAATCTCCCCTTTGCTTTCTATCAGTATCAGCTTCAACACTAAGTTTGGAAATTTATGGTGAAATGGTGTGTGTAGTCTACATAACTTAATTTTTTTTTTGCATTGAAAATGAGCATTTTGAGGTGCTTTGGGGAAAGTTGTTTGGCAAAGAAATGTCTGCCTTTTAAAAAAAAGTGATACCTTGGGAAGTATGTTTATATGTTCATTGGGGACTTAGCTTTGATACCAGTTGCAACATGTCCCTAATGTCTGCATGTTGCATCCAGTTTTAGCACTTGAAGAATGAATAGACAGTGTTATTTCTATGCGTATGTGCAATTATAGGGCTTTTTATTTATTAGTGTGTTTTGATGTATGGAATAAGGAATTTGTAATTCCCATTGTAATAGATTATACTAAACAATGGGAAAGGAAAAGAGGAAATCCCACTAAATAATAATAGGTTTCAAACTGTTAAATGTTTATGTTGTATTAGCTTCTGTGTAAGTCCTGTGTTTAGCTGATCACTTATTTCAAAAGGTGTGAAAAGTTCTGTTTTACCATTAATGATTTGCATTTTTTTTCTCCAGTTTTGTTTAACATTGATGTAATGGCTGGAAAGTCAGGAGTTGAATGTACAAATGAGATCGTGAGAAGTTTTGTTAGGATAGAGTGTTTTGTTATGTTATAATCCAAGTACTATAGATATTTTATTTATCTGTTGTACAGATTTGGTTAAAGATTATTTTTTAAGTTTGAAATATTGCACTTGTTTGCTATATATTTTTTAAAGAATATATTTCAAAGTTATGTAAAAAAATTGAAGTAATTTAAAGTTTAAATAAATGTAGTGTAAGTGCTTATTTTTGTACTAAAGGAGCATCAGTTAAGTAAAGGAGTGTTATGTGTATGTGTGTCTTTTAAAAAAGCTTTCTGAAGTCTTAAAAATCCCCGGTTTATCCTGTCACATAAAATACATGAAAATACTATATTACTTGTACAATTCTTATATAAAATATTGCAAATGTATTGTTAAAAATGGATCCTTTCATAAAAGGCTGCAGTAGAAAAATAAGACCTCACTAATAGTTGTTTTGCTGTGTATTATTTAAAAGTGCAGTGTATCATATTTGCATCAAAGGAAAATGACCTTGAATTACAATCCCTTCATAGAAAAAATAAGAGAAGAAAAAACACATGGTGCTGCATTTTGATGTGTTTTAATTTAGTTATGCTCCACAGAAAATCTGAAATGGTTTGAATATTATGCTTGAAATATCTTGACTGTTTCATCCAGTGGTGGATTCAGCTGGTTCGCACCAGTTTGGCAGAACAGGTAGCTAAATTTTATTGAATTCTTAGAACCAGTTGAATGCACACTGCTTCCGGAAGTCCATTCTAGGCTTCGGAGGCCTGGAGGAGGCCTCCCAGACCTAGAATGGCCCACCAGAAGTGCATGGATGCTACTTCTGAAAGTCCCTTCTAGGCCTCGGAGGCCCAGGCCTCCATTCACACAGAGAACCAGTTCAGATATTTGAATCCGAGCACTGGTTTCATTTCTAGAAAACATCAACTCCCTTGTTTTCTCCTCATAGCTATAGGAGTAAGAATGGTGTGAAAAGTGTTATCCAATCCCAAATTGTTCAAAATTTTGTTGCTTAAATTTAGTTGAAAAATTAAATGACTCTTAAAACATTTTATGTAAATATTAAGCTGCATCCTCATAGCAACCTGGAAAAATAGCTGTTTTCACCTACTAAAAACTGTTTTAGAATCTAAACCCTTTAACAAAGAATCTTTTCACATTCTTGAATAAATCCTCAGGTGACTTGCCTAGATCATAGGATAGATTGAATAGTTGTGGGTTGTTGTTTTTTATCATCACAAATTTTATGTTTTAATTGGTCAGATTTGTGTGGTTAACAATAAAATAATGCATAGTGAAATTCATCACAGGATAAGATGGGTAAAATGACTACCTAGTCACTATCTTGAGGTCAATTAAGAAACGGGAATCTTCAGGCTTTCTGGGATACCAAGGACTTGGAAGACCTGGTTCTGCCAGTTTGCTGGGAGATTCCAATGGGGCAGTGTCACACTGGAGGTGATTGACAGATTAACAATTTCCCCTTTGCTCATGCTATTCCCTCCATCCTCCATATTTTAGTTACAGTTAATAATTTATATATTTTATAATGCTTTATTTTTTATTATATTCATGTTTCTTGTATTGTTTCATTTTTTTTAACATTGTTAAGTTGTCCAGAGTCACGTCATGGTGGGATGGATGCCAAACAAACAAATAGAATGTCTCTTAGTTGTGGATTTTCATTTCTTGATCCATCTTTCTTAAATCAACAGTGGTGTGTTTTTCTTCCTTTTATTATTTGCATTTTCCCTTCTATTTGCCAATTTTCAACACCACTTTTTTTTAATCACTGCAATTTGAAAGGATGCAAGAGTTCTCCCTCAACATTCACCTATAATTTTTGGAATAATAATTCATCTATTCCAGAATCCTTTACTCAGAACAAATTTGTTTAGCATTTGGATGTCTATTACTTCAGTTACTATTTGAAAAAGGTAACAAATGAATATTAAAGGATATCTATAAAAGTTGATGAAGAAACTATATGAGAGTATGGCAAGTTCTAAGATGTTATGAGGCTTAAAGGTGGGATCTCATTGTTTTATGTGGATGGGTGGGTAGATGCTCAGGGGCAGCAACATCAGTATCAATCCATTCAATATTCAGAATCTTCATTCAATTTATTTAGAATCTGCATCAGAAGAATATGTAATATATTTGAATTTGGGGAGAGGTCATTAGGAATTAGAAATATTTAACAAATTGCAATTAAAAATAACTTCATTAAACTAGATGTAACGAGTAATAAAAATGCTGAAAAAATAATACAGTATGGAATAATAGCACAGAGGAAATCAATATCAGTGCTAAGAATAGAATATATTCTTAATTAACAACATCTAGTATTGGAAGCTTTCTGTTTTAACAATTTCCATATACAAAGCATGACAAAAATTATTACACTTAGTTCAAAACTTCCTGCAAAATGAAATTAAAATGCAACATGCTTTAACTTCACTTTTTAATTTTCTTGATAACAGTAACAAAACCTTAACATGAATACTGGACATTGTTACATAGTACAAAAGAAGAATAACAATATCTAGTTGGAAATAATGAATAGCTGAGTGCCTTATAAATGTTTTAATTAATATAAAAAAATTAGTATTTTACAAATTTGTTGAAAATATCTGAAGTATAAAAAGATACAGTACATGTAACACTACGGAAATGATACCATTTGAAGTCAGAATATTCTGTGGGCATGCATTAGAAACATTCATGTGTCAATGGATCAAATAAGGAAATGAAATCTTGAATTGGTTGGTTGATTTAATTACAAATTAATTGCTTCTGTAAATTTTCTTTCCTCAGGGATACCATTTACCTGGAAATGACAATTCATAAGTGTATTAGATTTCAGAAGTTAATATAGTTTTAAATTATAGGATAATGCATGACAAATCTGGACCAGATTAAATAAGAAACCTATATATTGAACTTGTTCTACATAAGCTTAAAATACGGAATATTTGGAATAAATACAAATAAAGACAAGATAAGGACAAAATAAACTGGAGGAAGGAATTTGTAGTTCCTCAGGTGTTCCTGAACTATGATTCCCAGCACCTTTTATTACTGGTCATGCTGCCTGCAATTGCTGAAAATTAGATTAGCAACACAAGATTTTTCTTTTATCACTGTTTTTCACCAGGTAGAAAACAAGGCAATACTAACGTAATACTTGCCTCCAATCTTTGAAATGTTGTCATGCGAAATTCTCCTTTAGTCCCCGAAAGCATTAATAAAAATAAATACATTGAATACAGTTCTGCCACTTAAATTCCTGTCATAATTTTCCAGATATGACCTTGAAAGTTTGTTGCAGCAAAAACTAGTGTGTTGTGGCACCTTGAAGACTGATGAACACTTTACAGTTGCATAGATTTTTGAGCTTATCATTGATGTATGAGCTATATGAAGTATCCAACACTGACAGTTACCAAGCACATCAACTGCATGGAATGGACTATACTGCATAACAACTTACCAAACATTACTTTTTTGATCTAAGTGAATCTTCTATCTAGTTTTTGCCATTTATGAAGCATGTGCAAAATGTTTCACATAAACCTTTACTTGAGGAGCATAGCTGGATTCAGGTAGCTTTCCCATACTGAAACGAGTGTTTTCCTTCATGCATAGGATGAAATGAAGCTGTTTTGTTCCAGGGGAAGAGCCAACAAAAATTCCAAAACAGTAGTTCATGTGATATGGGGAGGGAGAAAAGGGAAAGCATTAAGAAGATCACAAAGATGAGGACTTCCAGTTCTACCTCATAGTGACACAGCTGAGGGATTGCGAAGCTCCGCACCCCATGGCTGGTTTCACTCTGCCAGGAGACCCTAACTGGGTCAAAAGTTGCCTCAGACAGGCAACGAACAAGGGGCACCCTGATGATCACGGAACTACAGTGATTGATCCATTTGATCCAGAGGAAGCCTTCCAACCTAATAGAAGAAAGGCTAGCTGCACATCAGTGTCTAGCCCAAGCTACCAGCAGCCAAAGTCCAAAAGCATGAACCAGAACAACAATGAATAGCATGCTTGGAACTGGATGAGAATATTGATCTTCTCTCTTCTGTTTTGTAATTGATTCCCCAAAGCAAGAAATCCTCCAAAAGGGAGGGCACTATACCCCCACCCTTCCATAGACATAAACAGTGATTTAATTTTGATGGGGGAAAGAAATATACTGAACTGAAATTAACAATATTACTGGATAAATCTGAAAATTAAGAAAACCATTAAGATTTTACATCTGAAAGTTTTGATGAAATTATAAAAAAATAATTCTTTGTTTGAAAAGTTGAAAAATGAATAACTACTGACATCTAATGAAGGATTAAAGTATAGAACAACAACACTGACTCAGAAATTGGCAAGGCGCCCAGAAACAAAGAATAATCTGGACCTTGAACCTTAGTGACCTTCAGCCAAATAGAAAACAGTTGGAAACAAGGAAAGAAAACATCTACTACAGACTGAGAAGTATATTTGTTTTAAAAACTGCTGACCTTCTGGGTTTATAAATATTCAGTAAGCTGTGATCTTTAAGCTCAAGAACTGTCTGCAGAAAAAGTGACTGTTGGCTAATCTTCTAGGGGGGGATTTTACTGGATAGTCAAACATTCTGGACTGCAACTTTGGCTGGTAGATAAATTGTAACACCCCTGAACAGAAGAACTATTATAAAATACTGCTTTCAGTGGTTCTTTGATAATTGGAAACACATTGAATTATATATAAAAAAGCTATATATAAAGATAAGAACTATATAAAATTTTGTTGTTTGGACTTTAAGACTGGGTGGTTTAAAAGGCTAAATACAGAGTATGGTACCGGTGAAAGAACATCTGGAAGGGCGAGATAAAATGGATGGTGCATACATATCTAAAAATGGCAGGAAACTACATCTAATATCCCCTTCTGAAGGCTCCAGCTGAGAACATCAGAGATCTGTAGGAGCAACACTTCACTTTTCAGGAGGAACTGTATGCAATAGTGTGACAGATTCTATTGACAATAATTTCAAATCATGATGAGATTAAAAACAACTTTGATGGCATAAACAAGCACATTTGCAATTTAAACCTACAAGTAAAAAATTCTCAGAAAATGATAAAGAATGAACAAATAAACCAGATAATAGAATACAAATCAGAGGACAATGACCCAAAGAGCGAAGCTATAGAGGAAGAGAACTACAAATTAATACAAACAAAAGAAAACTTGCAAGGTTTTGCCACAAAAATGGAAACAGAAAATATATTCTATTTTTCAGGACCTCAAATCAACTTGAAGATTGGAAAGAAGACCTAATAAAATGGACTATAGAGCAACCAGGACAATCATTAAAGTTTGGGAGACAAAAAAATACATGTCTTATCTAACATGTTTTTCTATTCCCAACAACATTTACAAAAATACAGGAAAACCCCCGGGTAAGTCCAACTTGGAAAGCTACCTGCAAAGAAGGCTAGAATCAGATCTGAGAGATTTGATATGACTTAACAGACCGAGTACTATATGATGAAACTTCTGTTTGAATACGGTTAAAAGAATAGATAAATTATGGATATAAAGGGGTCTCACACTAAGACAAGATATATAAGTAGTATAGCAATTTCTATAATATATGAAATGTAAAAATACTGGGGTGGTGCATATGAACAAAAAGATTGGATATTTAAAGGTTATTAACTTTGAAAAAATTATGACTGATAAGAACAGTTTGAATACAGAGGGGAAATTAAGCTTAAATAAAAATCTTGAAAAAGGGCATATAGTGACCTAACAAGATGACATTTATAAACATAATTGACATATAAACTGATAAGAAAAAATGCTATATGCTGTTACTGGTATAAACACAAGAAAAAGATTTTTATTTAACTATATGTATTGAATTTTAAGAATAACATTTGCTTAATCTTGACAAAGGAAGAATACTATTGGATGAAGTGAAGGTCAAAGAAATATATAATTAATTAATATATTGATTATGGAATTATAGAAATTAATTATTTTTTATTGTTTTTAAACATATGAATCCAGACAACATGCTGTTTACTAAGCACTAAAGAATGTTATTGTAAAAACTAATAAAGATCAAGAAAACAAGCAAGCTGGTGCAATATTCCATAGTGCAATGGAAAAAAGGGGAGGGAGCCAGTGGGATAGGGGATGGTGAGATATTAGCAGCAGCTCAGGCAAAAAAGGACAGGAATTGATGAGAGGTATATGATAACTGGGACATGCAGAGATGAAAGGAGGTGATTTGCACAAATATTAGACCCATCTGGATTTTGCTTTGTCCAAAGCCTTGAATAATCAAGTGTTCCAGGTTTTGGCTTTGCCAAGTCATACCTGACCTGAAATGATTCAGATGAACCTCCAGGTTCAAAATAAAACATTTTTCTAGGTGTCTGCATAGCCCAAAGCTTAATTTATTGCCTGTTTGCCTGCTTGCAATTTTTAGACAGAAATTAGAAACAACCAACAATTCTATGTCAACATAACTGCATTTAAATGCATTTTGATAATTAACAGTAATGCAAATCTCCCCATCTCATCTCACTCTGCTCAGTGAACGATGGTCCAAAAACTATGCAATACTGGATTAAAGAAAAAAAAAGATTGCAATAAGTCTGTACAGTAATAGGGATCTGCAAAATCTCTTGCATAATGTATTCATGGAACGAATAGTCCATTTGGGATTCTCTGTTGGTGAACTGAAACATATACTTCAGATGTTTTGATGCAGACAGAATCCAGAGCAGTACAGGTTGAATTTGAATACAATCCAAAATGTTATAGTCTACAATGTTTTCTTCTGTTCTAGCTATATAGTTGATGTAGTGCTATCTTTTGCACTTGGGTATTATATTTTGAATGCTTCAGTTTGGACCAACAGACAGGAGGAAATAGTTTTGTCTCTATCCTGGTTTAAGTTGGATGCTCGGATGATCTGGCTGTAGCTTTGGAGAAAAACAGTAGGTATTACAGAGTGCATGGCACTGCAAGGGAGTCACTCTGGATTTAACCATCCTTAAATAGTTGATGACTAAAGAGTGAGCCGCAGAAGAAGAAATTGCTTATAAGGGATCTTGACTAGACTAGACTAGACTGGGGGTTTTCTTCAAAGGGGTGATGCTCTGGCCAGCAGCAGACCAAACAGCCTAGGCTGAAATAAAAGTGGACTGTTTTTCCTATGATATTTTGTCTTGGCTCTCCAGAATATATGTTACTGCTGTTTCTTGTAAAGATTCTTGCATGAAAATTGGACTTCAAGTTGGTGAATTAATGTTCTGCAGTTTTCAAATGAGGAGCTGATATAATGTTTAAATTGTATTAAAGGTATGCGTTCATGTGTATGTACTACTGTTTACAGACAAGACCTAAAAATATAAAAAGTACCAGTACTGATTGCTTTGGTTAACCTGCTATTTAGCTGATTCAATGTATATGCATTCTTAGTTCCTCTTGGTATTGAGATTCTAGAGTCTTTGTATATGTAAGTGCTTTCACCTTCAAAGATATTTTGGAAGCTCCACAATCAACAAAATGATATTCACAGCTAAACTCAAAAATCCATGATCAATATACTGAGTTTTTGCTATTATTGTTATTATTGCTGCTGTGAACTACATTAACCTAGGTGGGTCCTAGAGCTGGGTATTCTACAGATCAATAGAGAACAAGAGACTTATTCTGAATGACACTGTTTTCTAGAAACAGAATCCAAAACTATTTTGTGTTTCGTTTCACCAAACTAGGAAAAAACAACTCTCCAAATTTTGTTTAATCCAAACTACAGTTACTCTGAAATGGTGTTGGCAGAACGTCTGGAACACAGTATTTTGTGTGACTCTACACAATTTCCATTTTGTGTAAATTTCATTCCTTTATAACCTGGCTCATTTATTTTTATTTTTAAAAAGTAAAAATCACCTTCTGTTTGCTGCTGAGGAATCTGAGTCTGATGAGGCAGGTTCCTATAAATAATAATTTTAAAAACTTTTAATATGCTATTTGTAAACAATAAAAGCCAATGTTCTCCCTTGTTATGTAATTTAGAATCCATAAAAATAAGAAAGCAGAATACTGCATTTATTTTCACTGTAATGTGGTTACAGTAGCAGTTTTCTTTATATGCATACATACTTGGCAGAAAATAAATGTTATGTGTTAAAGGATATTAAAGACATATTTCAGAAAATAACACAATTATAATTAATCCTCCAAATAAAAAAATGTATAATGTTCAATTGTTTGCTAATTGGGATTTATAAAAATGACATTTTGAGACATTTTGGCTATCATACCTGCCTTTACAAAGAAAAAAAAGTTCTTTCAAAAGTGGGGAAATCTTATGCTCTTGTGATCATTCTGCTTTCCTTTGCATTTCTTTTTGTCTATTATTTGCATATCATTTTTCTTCATCAACATGTTATAAATATTTGATAACTGCCAATATATAGGCAAAATAATTCTATATCTTATGAAATACAGGTCTATATAATCCCTAAAAAGTAAATTTTCCCCATTTTTTTTAGTTTTTATGAACTGATGATTTAAGAACTCTGATGATTTTCAACAAACAGAAGTCATTAAATACTGTCACCCATCTCATCTAGATATTCAAGAGAAGGATCATTCTACTTGTAGGCAATAAATAACCTTAATTTTAAAAAAATACCTATAACAATCTGTTGAATAAGACTTCTGAGAATCCAATGGACTGTCAAGAAAACACAAATGGCTCAACAAACTATTCATCCTAACTTCTCAATCAAGGCACAAACAACCAGGCTTAAGTTATTCTCTTCAGATACATAATGTGAAGACCTAGCACTCTGCAGAATGATCTAATGCTACAAAGGTGGAAGAAAAGAGAAGAAAAAGATGACCAGCAGCAAGATGGATGGTCTTAGTTACAGTAGCATTGAATGCACACTTGGAAATCTTGAATGACTGTGTTGGAGACAGTTCATCATGGAGAAAATGTATTTGACTCCTAGGAATCTACACCAACTTGATGACACCTAATCAACAAATCATCTAGGCTTATTAACTTATAGTTTTAAGAATTTTTTTTTTGCTTCTGGACTTACCTTGACATTGCTAAAAAATCATTAGATGGAATTTAGTATCACAAAATGGTACATATTTATATTTAATATTACACTATTGCCTCTCAATAAACCTAGCCTTTAGATCTATAAATGCCAAAAATGACTTACTTAAGTTCTTATTATATGAAGTACACAATTAACAGTTCTGGATATATAATTCAAGGTCCTGAAATATATAAACCTTTGGAGCAATTTATGCTTAATATGCTACATATAATTTTTTTATGACCATAATTAAAGCTTCTCTTTCCAGAATATCTTTCCACTGAATCATATCTCATTTTCCATTTTGATTACTGTTCTCCATTACAAACAAGCATGAATGACTGTTGTGCAGCGGTGGTGGTGGTGCTACCTCAAATCAAGTCAAAGAATAAATCACTCTTATTTTAAAACATTAACTAACTAGTCAGACATCATATACCATATCTTACTGATAGCATCTATGATTTATCTGAATATGGTATTAGGAAAATCTAAGATACTACAGGGCAATACTGGGAAAACTGAAAAGAGTCTAAATGTATGTTCTTTAATCCTTTTTCTTTTAATCTTTTTTCTCATCCCTGGAAGTATCTCTCAGAGATATATTCAGTTTTTCTTTAGCTATAAATGATATCTTAAAGTAGGAATCATGAACCTCTTGCCTGTAGGCCAGAGATGGCCTATCACCTGAAGTTATCTGTGGTTCCAAAAAGTAAGCTACTAATTCAGCCTTTTACACAGAAAGAGATGGCTTGTTGCTCTTTGGGGAACCTTGTACCAGGGTCTAGAACCTTTAGGCTCCCATCGTTGGCTGCGCCCACTTTGCTTCCAGCCATCTGCTTCAGCCCACTTACAGCCAGCTTTCCTCCTCCATTGGCCCTCCCCCAGCCATTCTCCCTGGCCAATGGGCCCCTGGCTCTCCGCCACTCAATCTTTGGCCCAACCCATTTACCCAGGCGCCCTTTATCCAGGGTATTTTGCTCCTCAGGAAAATACGTCACTAGCCAATTGGGTGGCAGGCAGCAATGAATGACGACCAAGGGGGCTGTGATTGGTGACAGGTTACAGGAGAGAGCAAGATCTGTGGGAGGCAGCAGGCAAAGGCTGCTTGCGCAAGGCTGCTGGGGGTGGCAGGCCATCAGTGTTTGCGTGCAGATGAGGGGGTACCTGGGGAGAGAGCGGGCATAGGTTGCTTATACACAGCTGTTCCTGATATCTGGGTGGCCAGCAAGGCATCAGTGCTTGCGGGAGGCTGCTGGAGGTGCAGGCAGCCCATTGATGCTTCTGGGCAGCTGGGGAGGGTGTCGGGTGGTTGCAGACAAAGGCTGCTTGCATGTGGCTGTTTCTGGTGCCGGGGGAGCTAGCAGGGCATCAGTGCTTGCGCAGTGCCTGGGGAGGGGTGCCTGGGGGTCCAATGGTGCTGGGGCAGTGGGGGGCAGCCAAATAGCCCATCTGGCTTTAGGCCAGGCACAGAGGCAACAGCAGTAGGGAGAGGTCAAAATTAGAAGCCACTACCCCCAGACATCAGAAACAGCCATGCGCAAGTAGCCTTTGCCTGCCGCCTTCCCCAGGCACCCTCCCAGCCACGTGCAAACACCAATGCAAACACCCCCCCTCAGCAGCCATGCACAAACAGCCTTTGTCTGCCCCCCCATTCACCACAGATCCTGCTCACTCCCTGTCACCAATCACAGCCCCCTCAATCGTTCTCTGTTGCCTCCGGACACCTGATTGGGTGGCAGCTTCTTGTTCTGAGGAGCGAAACACCCGGGACAAAGGGTGCCTGGGCGAATTGGCTGGGCCAAAGGGAGGGCGAGGGACTCATTGGCGAAGGAGAATGGCTGGGGGAGGGCCAGCAGAGGAGGAAAACTGGCTGTAAGTGGGCTGAGGCAGCTGGCCAGAGGCAAAGTGGGAGCCTAAAGATCCCATTCCGATTCACCATTGGCTTCAGCAAAGTCAGAGCTATAAGTCTCCCAGAAATGACAACAATGGCATGGCTTCTGGCCCACACGGAGAAAGTTACCAAGCACTTTCTTAAAGGGATAAATTAGACAATGAAATGTTGTTTGAGGTCCTATTCACTGAGTAACAATGTTAAATCATTTTCTTTAAAAACTGTGTAAGTTACTGTTTCAAAAACAAACAAGAATTTGTTCTACATGCAAAGCCGAAATTACTCTACGAGCAGTTTTCCTATCTTCTGCACAGTCTAGAAGAGCTGGGAATAAAATCCAGAATCCTCAACCAACATTCTGAGAACGTAGTTTCACCACCTGTAGGACCACAAGTAGGCTGAAAATTTTGTCTTATAAAGTAGCATTGCAATAATGGTTTTGTAGTGGAAAAGGTTAACAGATCTCTATCAAAATTCAATTAAAATACCTCACTTCAAGCAATCTGTATTGATACTTACTGTTGTGTTTGCATCAGTGGCATGCTAGTATTGTCATAATTGTCTGGGTGAACAGGTGGTACAATCTCACCAGTGACTGGGTGAAAAACAGGAAGTGTTGAGAGTGGCCATGCTATCTCTCTGTTTTTTGACATCTCCCGAAGTTCTTTTGTGGATTTCTGAATTGCACTGTGATGGACCAGCTGAATACTAGGTAAAAAGGAAAGATTTTTTTAAAAATAGACTTTGTCATAGTGAGTACTGCAAAATATAATCTCAAACAAATTATTGTCAAATAATGATCTATATAAAAATTACTGAATTATTTTTTGGGGAAAGAAATCTTACACATGCACATACCCCCCGACCCCCCACCCCTACACACAGAGGACACCCTGTGACCAATTGGGTCATGGTTGCATAGCTATTTCCTCACATAAACAAAGAAAAAGATCAGAGACAGGCAAAAATTCAGTGGGAACTTCCAACTTCCTATCGGCTTCCTCACAGAGCTTCCTTGTGGGAACTTGGCAGTTGACATTGGAAATCTTCATTCCTTTCCTCTCTCCTTTTCCCCTTCCTCCCTCCTCATCTTCCTCCCTAGTCCTCGTTCCCTTTTCCCCTCTTCTCTCCATCTACTTTCTTTTCTCTGCAGGGAAAGGGACCAAGGGAGTATGGGGGGAAATGGCATGGTGCAAATTAGGAGGGACTGGTGGAGGATGTGCCATTTCTACACTGACTTTCTTCCTACAAGTTTCCCACAAGCAAAGAGTTTGCTAGGCAAGGAGTGCTGTCAATCACACCAGTTCCTTCTGGGTTCCCCATGGACTTATGGGAAACTGTCAGGGAACAATGAAAATGTGGCTCGCATGACTGCAGCTGACAGTGGAGTGTGGTAGCACTAAAGAGCAGCAGCAAAGATGCCGCAACAAAATTCCTGAACTTAATTCCTTTGGGAATAATAGCTCCTTGCAACTCTGTTAAGTTAGCTCATTTGAGGTAACCTTATGGGCAAAGTTTTGCATGATAATGCAGTGTTTTGAGGAACGTTACAAACTATCAAATAGACACTAGAGTTTTAATAGTCTATAGATATATACATACACCCACTGAGAGAGAGAGTACTCATTTAACAATTGTCCAGTCAATGAAACAACTACTAAGTGAAACTGTGCTTATGATCTTACTTTAGGTTTCCTTTGTTTTAGAGACCTGTGAAGGTTGCAAATGCAAGGATTGGTCATAGAGTTACTTTTTTTCATCAGTCATAACTGTGAACAGTTGCTAAATAGGGTAGTCACTAAATAAGGACAACATTATACCAAAATAATATTCAGTAATTGTTTGTTATGGTAAGTAGGTAGGTAGAAATAAAGAAAGTTGGTTATATAAAACCTGCAAAACTTCATTCAGCCCATTAAATCTATTCCCAGTTCCTCACTGGGAATTAAAGATGATCAGAAGTTTACTGCATTTGAGATACATTTTCCTACACAACACTTGCAAAGAGCGGATCATAATGAAATAACAATATATAGTGTAGGGGGAATTATCTCTTTAGATCATTATGGTTAATATTTCCCTCTTCCAAAACCAAATGAAATTTGTTTCAGGAAAGAAATTTCCACTGATATCAAAAGCAATATACACTGGAAAATTAATGGAATGAAAAGCTGCCATAAAAATACATGGCTGTTATTTAGAATAGTGACCTTGTTAAAATCCTGTCTTACAATTTACATTGCTTCTAGTTTAACTTTACATTTAATTCTGTGAAAAACTATATAGATTCAATATAATCTACATGTTTAACCTATTTGTGCTATAGAACTAACATTGTAAAACATTGTAGCCCTTCATAGATTACTGAATTAAAATTTTCATTATCCACAGCCAGCATTGCTAACACTGGGAGATGTATTTAGCAACACCAAGAGGGCAACAAATCCCCATTTTTGTTTTAAATGGATAAGCAATCCATATCCTTTCAGATGTTGTTATAACACAGTTCCCAGGTTGACAATCTTGCTTGAAATCCAGGAAATAGTAATTTGGCAAGACTATGTGGTTCAGAATTTCCTCCTTCTGCTATTGAGTATCAGAAATCTATTCCACTGAAGGAACGTTATACAATCAAACTCATATATTACTGCTTTTCAATATTGTAACTATTCAGCTCATTCATAGAAGGAACATTCTGAACTTAAGGTACTCCTTTCACAAATCAATTTTAATATTTTCAATACCCTATGAATATTTATCAAAAGGAGGTACCTTACAGATAGGATGGAATTATAATCCGAGAATTCCCAGTTAGCAAGAGGATGCTCACTAGGAATTTTAGAATTATAATTCAGAAGATCTGCAAGGTGCCAGATTGTTGAAGAATTACCTTTAGATATAGATTTAGTCCTTTCAAAATCCCAAAACACAAATTTTGGTTTTGATCTATTTTATTATTAGTTTTAGCCCTTTTTATTTTGTGCTACTCAACTCCTTATAAGTGTTTTTTTTTCAAAGCAGCTAAGTTGGTAATGAAGGACAAGATAATGAGGATGAAAATGGTATACATGTACATGAAGAATGAGAAGCTCCTAGGAAATGCTTAAATTAAAAGATGGGAGAAAATAACCAGAAAGAAAGACACTTACTCTGGTGTTTGCATGTTTCTCTTTTCCCTAAAAATAAAACAAAAGTTATGAATTAAATAATAGCATTGATATTTGGAACATTAAAACTAAGTGCTGATGGAAACAGGGATGGAAATGCTGGCTTTTATTACAACAGGATCATGATCCAAAAAAGCCATAAAAGAACCAGAACTTGGCATGACCTCCTGAAGGGCTGCCCCAGCAACTTCAGCAGCCATCAGCCAAGCTGTCTTCAAACAGAAAGTCCCTTTTGGCTGTGGAATCGGAAGTAGCCGCCCTTTGCAGAACACTTCAGTCGGGTCTGCAAATGTGGGCTTCGGCATTAATACAAAAAGCTTGAATCATAACCTGAGTTTCATGTCCTTCAGGAGCATTTACCACAACTGTATGAGAAGGCATGGATGAAGGCATAGAAAGAAATGAAAAAGAGGAATAACACAGATATAAAGACATGAATATGCAAAATAGAAGATGGACTAAAAGGTCCGCAGAACATGTGCATGTAAAATGGAAGAGGACTATGTTTGCTTTCTTATGACTGTAATAAAAAATGGATTTGATGATATGTTGCTCGCTGCTTTTTAATAATGCTTTTTTTGGCTTTTATTGTCCTAAAATTCAGTTCACAATCTCAAGAAAGTTTATTTTAATTATTAGAAGGACATTTTTCCTACTCTTAATTCCAAACGAGACAAGTGTAAATTTCTTCTTCAGTTTCTTAACAAATTAAGATTGCTAGCTTGAAAGATAATGGTAGAAATTTCATTTTAGTTCAAGTTTTAGATAATACGAAGCCCTGTTTTATGAACTGAATTAAGCTGAACCTAACAATCTTTTTGCATGTGTAGAACTTTACAAAAATGTACAGTCACATATTAATGCTTCAAAGTACTCACACTCCTTCCCGCCGGCAGCACATAATATAAGCAAGTATTAGAAAAAGCACCAGTGCAACTGCAGAGGGAACTGCCAAAGTAATGAGGAAGTCTGAATAATAATCTCTGCTTTTCAGGTTCTCAGAAGGTGGCTTATATTCGCCACCATCTGGTAATATGCCTTCTCCACGGATCACTTCTTGATAAGTAGAAATTTGCTGTGTTTTATCAACCTGATACCAAAAGTACAAAAAGCATTTTAGACTTCTTTAGAAAAACATACAGGCAATAGCTTAACAATATATATATATATACATATGCAGGTGGTCCTCGACTTTAAATATATAAAATAAAATTTTTATATATATATATGTGTGTGTGTGTGTATATATATATATATATATATATATATATATATATATATATATATATATATATATATATAATTTATTTTCTGAGGTTTTCGCGGGTGTTCGTATGTGGATCTTTGGTTATTCGGGGGGGGGGTTTCGGGTTTTTCCCCGCGTAGAACTAAAGGTGTAGGGGCGACGTTTCGACGGAATCCCATCCGTCATCATCAGGCTGGTGGCTTCTGCTTCCTTCTTCTGGGAATGTGTGTGTGTGTGTGTGTGTGTGTGTTTGTCAAATGTTAACTATTTAGATTACCTTGCTAGGCCCCAAACATGGGGCAAATCTTTTATTTCCTGTTTTCAGCCTATCTTGAAGGCCATCGAACAGGCTGTAGTCACACCGGACAGTTCATGCATCTCAGTCTCCCTTAATTCTTTGTTAGTAATTTACACACACACACACACACATATATGTATGTATGTATGTAATTTATATGTATATATGTATATATTCAATTTTGTTCCCATTTCTTCCACAAACAAGTCAACAAATATATCGCCATACATAAATACATACACGTAAGTTTGGGTGCTGCTCGTCCATTTCCCCTTGCACTGTATCCACCCTCCTTCTCTCTCTTCCCTCTTCTCTACTTTCTTTCTCCCTTTCTCCTTTCTTTCCTACTTCCCTCTTCTTCCCCTCCTCTCCTCTTTCTCTCACCACTCCCCTCCTGTTTTTCCCCACTTCTCCTCCTCTTTCCCTCCAACCTTCCTACTTTCTTCCCCCTCCTCTACTCTCCTTGACTTATGACCACAACTGACTCCTAAATTTCTGTTGCTAAGTAAGACATTTGCCACAATTATTAAGTGAATCACTATACTTAAGTTAGTAACACGGTTGTTCACTGAATCTAGCCTCCCCACTGACTTGGCCTCAAGACACTGCTACTGTCATAAATATAAATCAGTTGCCAAGTGTCTGAATTTTTCATGTGATCATGAGGATGTTGCAAAGGTCTGAAAAATGGTCAGAAGTCATTTTTTTCAGTGCCACTGTAACTTTGAATGGTCACTAAATGAACTGTTGTAAGTCAAGAATTATCTGTATATACTAAACAAGATATATCCCATGCTATTTGGAAACAGCTAGATTTGAAATTTGATAAAAGAGAAGGACATATGAATCATAATCTCTGCTTTACTTGGCACTCTCATAAAATGGTTAAGGGAAAAGTTTTGTCTATTTATAAATGACCGCTATATTGCTCATTATAAAATCTTGATTTCTCAACTTTAATACTGTTGAGGCCAAAATAATATACTTTAATCTACCCAATTACTTTAATACACAACATAAGGTCTGTTAAAATATTACAGGAAATTAGTTTACTGAACCAGTTTTCTTAAAGGCTCAAAGACCAGACATTTGTACAAGAAAATGAATCAAGATAGAAATAGCCTACACTAGAGGTTCCCAACGTTTTGGGCCCCAGGGATCGGCTTCATGGAGAGGTTTTTCCGCGGACTGGAAGGGGCGTGGTTTTGTGTGCTGCCTGCATCCCGCGGATGGGGCTTTGCTTGTTTGTGTGGCCCAGTAGCTGGCAATATTCGCCACTATTGAAAACTCTGTTTAGATTTCTGGACTGTCGTAGCCTGGTTCACCCCTACATTTAAATTATAGTGTGGTTTGTTTGTTTTCTTGATGTACAAATAAGGATATAATGACTTGTTGAATACATTATGATTTATAAATAATCTTAACATTATGTGTAGGCACTCTCTATGCATGAGCTAGGAATTGTAATTTAAAAGCATGCTAATCAATTGTTAGTTAGTCTATTGCAACAACAAGCCTCTCCCAGACTTACAAATACAATGGCCTTTGCTAAACTTTACCTATACTGCATGAAACAATTGCCCATTGATTGAGGGACAGAATCAAGATTACATGAAGCACTAGTACCACTTTATAAAGTCTTGGTTAAACCATATTTAGAATATTGCATTCGATTTTTGTCACCACAACATAAGAAGATTCTGAGACTCTAAAAAGAGGGCAAAGAAGAGCAACAAAGATGATTAGGGGACTGGAGGCTAATACATATGAAGAACTGTTACAGGAATTGGGTATGTCTAGTTCAGGGGTTCTGACCAACAGTACTGCATCTGTCCTGGAGATGCTAGGAAGGAATCTTGATGATTTTTTAAAAGAAAATTACTCACTCTACATCAAGGATGTTGAATTACCAGCCCCGGGACTGGATGCATCATAGTGAAACCACACCACCCCATTGCCAGTAATGGCAAAACAGTCATGATATGTCGCAACACATCACGTGACATTGCGAGTTTGACACCCCTGTTCTACATGCATGGGTCTATGTACAATTATTTCTCTTGGATTGCTTTCAAGTACTGTGCATCAAAGCCATTTATTATCCAAATTTCAAATCTGTTTTACTTTTATTATGGAAACTGCTTAAAAGCAAAAATGCAAATAATGAAACAGTATACTGTTTCATTATTTGCATCTTTGCTTTTAAGTAGTTTCCATAATAAAAGTAAAACAGATTTGAAATTTGGATAATAGTAAACAGTTTGGTATAGTGGTTAAGACATCAGGCTAGAAACCAGGAGGCTGTGAGTTCTAATCCTGCCTCGGATACTAGGATGACTTTGGGCCAGTCACTTTCTCTCAGCCCTAGAAATGGCAAATTACTTATGAAAAACCTTCCCAAGAAAACTTGTTCGGGCTGTCTCCAAGAATCAGACATGACTGTACAGAACAAAAACAAAATGCAGAACCATAGAATTAACAAGAACAATAAATTACCAGTTTATCTTTCTTCAACAAGTTAGATTTTCATCAGTCACCAAATGGCATACTGGAGACAAGGACTACAAATTTTCCAAACAGGCACATGAAAAAACATTAAGACTGCAAGTGATAGAAATTATGCCTATCCAATGAAATTCATTACAGAATTCCTAAATGTATTTGCCCAATTCATCTTCCCAATGATATTTTAAACATTGAGCAGCTACGTTTTCTGAAATACCTCCATTTAATAACTCACCAAAGAAATTTTACACCAATCTATGTGAAACTGAGTACGAAACTTTTTATCACAAGTTATTAGAGGTTCCATTTCTTGACTGCATTTCAGCTGATTTTGTGGGTTTTCTACTTCTCGTAAGCAGGAAGAGAATGTAACATCTGCACCAACCATAACATAGACACTGAAAAATAAAGTGGAATCAGTTTTAAGATGGTCACTGACAATCTTTAAATTAATCAATTGTTACACTTTCTTTCTGTGAATGAAAACAGCTTCCAGTCTTGTCTTGAAACTGCCTGAAATGCCCATTCTACTCTGGAGTCAGGCTTCATGCCAAGGCAAAACATCATCCAATCAGAACTCAAATCATCAGGTCTCTCCTTCCGACATCCTCAGGTTTTAAAAAATAATTCCTTCTAGCAGAGAGTTGGATTAGATTCACAAAATTAATTATTATTTATTAATTATTTATATAGAGCCTTGGTGGAGCAGTGGGCTAATGCCTCCTTAAGTAACACCAGCTGCCTGCAATTAGTGCAGGTTCGCATCCCACCAGGCTCAAGGTTGACTCAGCCTTCCATCCTTCCGAGGTAGGTAAAATGAGAACCCAGATTGTTGGGGGCAATTAAGCTGACTTTGTAATATTGCCGCTTGGGGGGGTGGTGAAAGCCCTAATAAGCAGGCATATACATAGAATGAAGGCTACTGCTAAGCTTGTAAGCCGCCCTGAGTCTTCGGAGAAGGGCGGGATATAAATGGAATTAAAATAAAATAAAATAAAAAATAAATAAAATATAATTGTTAATTAATTATTCAGTAGTCCAGGTACCACCACTGCTTTTTACCAATGTGTTTTTAATAATAAATACCAAGCTGCTCAATAAATAATTGCTACCAGAGAAATATACCTTCTTACCCTTCCTTCATGTCATTAATAGGAAGTGGCACTCTCCCTCCCCTATCAAGAGCTGACGTGATGTTTATGGCATTCAGGCGCTCAGGCTGCCATACATTTTTCACAGCTCCAAGGAAGTCTCCCAAAACTTCACTGGCCAACATTTCCTCTACATTCATGTTTTTAATGAAGAATTCTGCTTGATACGGCAAAAGAAGATCTAATTGCAAAAAAAAAATTGTGTCTTAAGCCCTTTTCAAATTTCTGAAAGAGACGGACTAGTAAATCACAAATACAGGTAATAATCCTCGAATTACAATCACAACTAAGCCCAAAATTTGTGTTGCAAAGCAACAAAGTTAAGTGAGTTTTTGTCCCATTTTGCAATCTTTCTTGCCACAGTTGTTAAGTGAATCACTGCAGTTGTTCAGTTAGTAACACGTTTGTTCAATGACTTTGGCTTTCCCATTGACTTCGACTATCAGAAAGTTGCAAAATATAACCCTGGGACACTGCAATCATCATAAATATGAATCAGTTGCCAAGCGTCCAAATTTTGATCATGACCATGTGTATGCTGCAATGGTGGTAAGAGTGAAAAATGATCATAAATCACTTTTTTTCAGTGCTGCTGTAACTTTGAATGGTCACTAAATGAACTGTTGTATAGTATTTTGTCCTTTTATCTGCATGAATAAATGTAAACATACCTAAGAAACGCCTAGCCTCTTAAGCATGGTTATAAGACTCAGAGTGCTACAACCCAAGGATTGATTATTTGTGCTGGCACCTCTCATGCACTGCTTCTGAACTAATACTAGAAAGTCATTACTTCATTCTCATTTAGCAATAGGCCATGACTTGCATAATTTGGATGTAACTGTTGTGATTCAGGGTCAGCCTGTGGGTTCGGCAGTTGGGTCAGACGAATCAAAGGAGGAGGGGGGTGTTGAAGACCTTGCTGAGGGGGTTGAAGATCTTGCTGATGATAGCCCTCAGGCAGGCCCCTCCCACTTGGTCACCATGGAGACCCAGCTGTGTGAGCCTGACAGTGTGGATGAAGATGACCCACAGCTGGCCCTGTTCAAGGACGCCCGACGCAGGAGGCAGTCAAGTAGGAGTAAACAGAGGAAGGCTGTGGGGCTTCTCGGAAGGAGGCAGAGAGAGGCCACGCCCTGAACTCTTTATAAAGGGAATGTTTGGGGAGGGCTGGTTTGCTGAAAGCAACCACTCAGATAGTGTTTCAAAGCTCCTGTATCTTGGTTCGTGTCTTGTTTGTTTTTTGTAGTAATAAATTTGGCAGACGTCATTCCAGCCTCTTGCCGTTTATAAAGGGGTTGCCTTTTCTGCAGGGCCGGTAGCAGGCTGGTACCGAACAGTAACTAACCAGAGTATATTCAACTTTGGAAAGAGCCAGTCACTGTCTCTCAGCCCAACCCACCACATGAGGTTGTGGTTGTGGGGAAAATAAGAGGAAAGAGTACCAGACATGTTCACCACCTTGAGTTATTTATAAAAAATAATGAAGGAGGTATATAAATGAATACATAAAAATATTGTGAAAATACAAACTGATACCATTAATGTTAATAATTCAGAGATATGATTATATGACAAGAGACACTGTCAAATATCCTTTTCCCATTACTTTTGCCTTTATATGAGGGCAATTTGGAAATAAATACACATTAGAAAACTACATGACATTACTTTTCTACATAATCACCATTCAAATTGAGGCCTTTTGTCATAACAACTTATAAGGTTTGAAATTCCTTAGTAGTAATTGCTCGGCACCAAATCTGGGCTGTGCAGGAGGATCAAAAACATCCCAACAGAACAGCTTCAAAAGTTCTTGGGTGTATCTAGCTGTAGCAGTATGCAGGCGATCATTATTGTGAACCAACACTACACCGGAACTGGTGCCATAGAAAATCCCATCAAATGTGAAGATGCCAAAAGAGTGCTGCTAGTGAAGTTCATGGAACATGGTTCGACCATCAATTCAGACGTCTACTGTGAAATGTTACAAAAACTCGACGAGCAACCGTAACAAGTGTCGAGGCATGCTGACTTCCAATGTGGTGTTGGTTCACAATAATGCTCACCTGCACACTACTAGACGCACCCAAGAACTTTTGAAGCAGTTCCATTGGGATGTTTTTCATCACACACACACCCATAGCCCAGATTTGGCGCCAAGTGACTACTAAGGAATTTCAAACCTTGTCAGATGTTATAACAAGTGCCTCAATTTAAATGGTGATTATGTAGAAAAGTAATGTAACTTTGTAGTTTTCTAACGTGTATAATAAAAGTTCTGTATCTGCGAGTTTTTGTTATTGATAATCAAATGGAGGTTTATTTCCGAACTGCCCTCTTAATTATTCAGTAAAACTTAACCAACTCATATTATTTATCAACTGAAACATCCAAAATGCTGAGATAATTCTTGAGGACATACCTTCTGCTGACATTATATTAATAATTAAATTATGTCTTGCTGTCTCAAAGGTACGTCTGTTATAGGCAGTGATCTAGTAATGGAGGAAAAAATAAAATGATAATTATTACATTTCATAAAGGGTAATATGGTAAACAATAATGGTTCTTTTAAATTTGCTGCAGATAATGTTTTCATTTAATCTTCTCTTATTGAAGAACAGAAAATCAGAGAAACAATCTATGTCGGGGGTGGGGGGCACAGTCTATTCTTCTTTCAGTTATAATATGACTGAAGAAATTTTGAGAACTATGGGACATTCCAGTATTGGTCAACATCCCTTCCACAACCTTACTAAGCAACACAAAGGTATTAATGGACCTAGTAGTTGACTGTTTTTTTAAGTAATATGATTCTTTTAATCATACATGAAAAATTAAATTAAGATAAAATCCTTTATCTACATACCTAGAATAAGTCCTCTTTCAGTCTTGTAGTTCTTTCATCAAAGCTGGTAGTACTGAAAGCAACTCAATATCTCTGCATTTAACAGCTATGGTTTTTCAATAGAACAGACACTGAAATGTAATTTTCAACATTGCTGACCTTTCCTTTTAATGGAATGTGAGTGTGTTTATACTATTATCATTATCCCTGGTAGCATGTTTCTAACAAAATGTGTAATGCATTTTTAAAAATAAACATTCTGCAAAGTAAATACCTCAATGATAGTTGGCTTGCCCATGTTTTCTACAGTTGGTGATCCGTAGAGCACACCATCACTATATGGTGTTCTTTGGATGTAGCGCAACCAGCCAGGTCTATCAGGGTAGCCCATTAGGTTTGTATTAAATGTTATGGGATCATTGTTGATCTCACCTGGATAAATAAGAAAGCCATGTAAAGATACTGTTTAATCATCAGAATACCACATTTTTATGCTCAATCCAATGATAAATTCCTACTATTTAGAATCTTGATAATTTTCACTGTGGTAATAACCCCCAAAAAGTGTAACTATAGTTCTTTAGAGTTATGACCAACAAGAATGAAATATTTGAAAACAAAAATAAAAATGGAATATTCAGCAACAGCCATTGACTCCCAATACCGCATAAATGCCAGTATCAGTATTAAATTGGACTTAACCCTAATTAAGTGGGCACTGCAGTTTAAATGAGGTTGTTCCATTAACTGTGAAGGATTTGCTATGTCCCTTTACAGCAGGGGTTCCCGATGTTTGCAGCCCCTGGGGGTCCGAGACAATATTCCAGGGGGTATGAAAACTTGGGTTTAGAAATTTCAAAATTATAGTGTATATACATAATTTCATTGCCATTATTTCAAACTTTTGTAAGGGATGCAAGAATATATCAGAAGCATTCTAGGGGTACAGCGTATAGAAAAGGTTGGGAACCACTGCTGTACAGGAACAAATATTAAATATGTTAAAGTGTGTTTGTTAATTTTGCTATAATAGTCTGATCTGATTTTATGGAAATAAGAATAATAACATGTATCACAATAGGTATTTTTTATTAAATGCAAATTAGAAAAGAGGTGATACCCAAGAACAACTGGAGGCTTTTAAATGCTAAGTATAGTTAGTCTACAGGCCAAAAAATTCATGATACTAAATGTGTCAGTTACAAATCTAATCAGAAAGAGATATTTCATATCAAATTAACAGTGCTATTTTTACTGAGACTTAAATCTTTTCACTCTCTCCTATACACACATAGCCAATAGCCTTTGCGCTACACCTTTTGTAGAGAAACTGATGATTATGTGATCTTCATAAAGACAAGTTAAAATGAAAGCTCTAGCACTTTTATATGGCTTTACAATTGTAGACATTTCTTACCAAGCTTTGCATAAGGAGGAAACTCTCCTTTAAAATATTCTCTCTCCAAAACATGAACAAAGAGAACTCCAGCAGAAGGATAAACATTTCGATCAGAATGCACCTTAGAGAAAATTGTGTACACTGGAAAGCAGGAGAATAGAAGAGGACACAATATGAAAAAAAAAAAAACAGATCCATGGAAAATAGTGATTATATATGCTCATTAAAAAACAAGCTGAAAAATATGACATAGAACACAAACCCCAAAGTTCTTGTTGCCTTTTTTAGATATCTTCACAGCTCTTCTTCAGGTATGTAGCTCCTGATACTGAACAATTTAGAATTTCAATCTTAATTATATAAAACCCAAGAAGCAATTTACAAGTCACTTTGTATGTAGTAAAACATATTGAGAGATGTCAAAGCAGCTACATTTTTGAATACTTTGGTAATAAGAAGAAAAGCATTTTCATGGTACTGTATTATTCAATTCATGTAGTTATTATGAAATGAGTCTTATTGCAATCAATTTTATTTCCAATTATGCTTGTTACAAGCAGTCTTAGTATGTTAAAAGTAAATAACACAAAGAAGCAGAACAAAAAGAGTGCTCTGTTTGAAAGAACTTTCAGAAAGCCTGTAATTTATGACTAAATGCATTCTTTCCCTACTCCTGACAATCCTCTTGTTAACAATATTTTATTATCAACCGTTCAAGAACTATATATAATTGTTAACAAATGTAGCTTATATTCCTTGATGAGTTCCAGATCATCAAGGGCATCTCTCAACTTGAGAAGTAATGGTTGGGGGCACAATTATGATAGCTATCACATAGAAGGGCATATACATCTGTTTTAAATCTGCATTATGATCAGCATGAATAATAAGCATTTAAGTACACAAAATCTATGGTTACACTTTATTAAAACTCTGTAAAATTTCATACATGAATATATATGTATGAAAACATTAGATACATGTTTTATATTGCTTTTATTTCTTCTCTTTTCAGTATTATTTTTCTTGGGGTTTTTTGAATAATCTAAATCAGGGGTATCAAACAGTTGGCCCACGGGCCAGATGCATCATACCAAAACCACACCCACCCCATTGCTGGTAATGGAAAAAAAGTCACGATACGTCGCAACACATCACGTGATGTTGCGAGTGTGACACCCCTGATCTAAATAGCCTAAATAATAGTCTAAATAAATAAATAATAATAATCCATATCTGCCTATCTCAAGTACTTGAGTAAGTAGAGAAAAATGCCAAAGCCAGTCTGACTGTTTGAAGCATCATAATAATAACTTACATAAAATAAAAAAATAAATGGAGTTTTATAAAAAATCTGTGAGGAAGTCTTTGACAGTAAAAAAATCTAATGAAAACACATTCTTTAACTTTTACTCTCACTGAACTATTTTATTGTTTACTTATAAACGTGTTACATGTGATTAATATAAAACTTTGTATTCAAAGAAAAGCAAGATAGAATCAATCTAAAATCAGTCATGTAGAGGTCATGAAGATTCCATTGAGGTATCTCTCTGTAATTCAATATAAATAATGTGGAAATATTAAATTAAATTCTGATTTTTACCCATATCATATCAATGCCTATAGTATCAACTGCATCAACATTTCACAAACTTCTTTTATCATTTGTTGACTTCTTTTATATTAAGACTGAGTTTATTTTTAAAACTGCTATATCATAAAAGAGGACAAAATTTTAGTTGGTTTCTAAAAGTTCAACAATGAAAGCTATTGACAAGTGGTAGTAAGAAGCAGGTACAATTAGGTTATTACATTCAATAAACCTGGAAGATAATATATACTTTCTATTCACTGTGTTTTAAGATATGTGTAGGTGAATTTCTCCTCTTACCCCCTTGACTGAATCAAAGATACACAGAAAATGTAATGTGTAAAATAATTGAAATACATTATTCATTAGATACAATATTTATGACTTATCTGAGATGGACAATAAGTTGTTAGTTAATCTTTCATACACATAACAAAGCATCTTTCAATTTGACTCCACTGAGAGTGAAGAATAATTCTAATTACTCAGATCATCCTAACAGCTTAGGATACTCAGCTATCTTGCCATCTATGGTAAAGCTAAACCTATTTTAAATGCAAAATTTTTCAGTTGACTAGCCAATACAAGTAGTCCTCAACTTACAACCATAATTGAGCCCAGAATTGTGGTCATAAATTATGCCAGTCATTAAGCAAGTTATTACAGGACTATGCCCAATTTTACATTGGTCGTAAAGTAAATGAGGTGGTCATCAAGTGGATGCTACAGTAATTAAAGGAAACCGTGGTCATTAAGCAAAACCATTGTTTGTGATGGGCTTTTTTTTGCTAGAAACCAAAAATAAACTTTGTTTTTTTATTTAAAAATCCCCTATAAATTGTAGCCAAAATGCAGGGTACAGCAAATGGCTATAAAAGCGAGCACGTTTGTGACCATGGGGCAGGTTCAGGATTGCAAGTACCCTTTTCTGGGCCTGACACAAATTTAAAATGGTCACTAAGCAGTTGATCTTAAGTACCTGTAGTGCCCTGGGTAACCTGTCAAGCATATGAATGTTTAGGTATAATCCATACATATTGGAAACAATCTTGTGTTTTGATACGCTGCTTGGGCTAGAAGCAAATCTGACAGTGTCTTCCGTCTGTCCCAGGCAAAGCCTATAGTTAAGAAACATACAAGTCATAAGAGAAATCTGAGCTGATAAATTGTAGAAGCTTTTACAAATAGGCCATTGTACGTACAGTATGAAATTACCTAACAGTAAGCCTATGGAGTGAACACTGCAAGTTGCCTATACCACACTACATAAAATCCACATCTTCCATGTCATCCTTAGAAATCCTTTAATGAGTGATTTCTTCTATCCCGAGTAGATGCTCTGGAATATCATAAGTTGGCTGATGAGAACAATGCTCTCTTATGGGAGACCTACGAGGGTTCTACTGTACAGACCTATAATTCTGCAAGCATATAAGATTATGCTGCAGGATCAACTCATTGAATCCCACTGTGCAATGCATCCTAAATACCAAGTCTTGCTTTATTCCACAGAGTTCTTTTTACAACCCTGTAATCCCTTGCTGTGAGATGGGGTTGGGGTGACTGAATGGAGCTGAGCGTTTGCTGGCCAGATGCTCTTCCTGATGCCTACGCAAAGTTCACAGCAGATATTTTCTCTTGTAGTGAAATATCAGTTCCCTGCCTAGGATTGAACTCTCAGCCTTCTGAGTGGGAGGTAAGCATCTTCACCTCTAGGCCACTATGCCATTCCAGAGTTTATACCCTACAAATTAATTCAAAAGATTTTAATTCCTACATCAGATGAGTCACTCCCCACATGCCAATAAACAGACATTAGACATTTTCCAACTCATCTCAAAAACAGAAGGAGAAATATAACATTGTTCTCCACATCTGATATAAATGCAAGTTCTCCCAGGCATTTAATTAAATATACTGCATTATCAGATTTTTCTCATGTTTTCTAATCCAGCTGTTCTTCTATAATGTTTTCATATTAGGTAGTTATGTTTCCAATCAAAGCAGACAATTTCATTAGCATAGTTCCAACAGTATCACTATTAAAATAATGTGGTGACCATACTATCTGATGGTCTGAGCATATTAAGCAGAAATGAAGGGTAGTCCAACTATATTTGCTGTTCATTAATCTTCATCAGCATAGGGTGATTATGCAATGCTTCAGATATTATTCTAAAAATGCTATAGAACGATTAGGCGTTTCCATACCCCCAAATTAATCTGCCAAATTAATCCTAAACTAGATATTATTAAATCAAGTCCTATGTCAAATGTTACAGATATTCTTTCATCTCTAGTTATGATCGCAAATATATGAAAAAACTTTTTTTTCTTTTACCTATTTCCAGCTTTATCATGAAGTTCTTGCTGAATTCCAGTTTTCTGGGATGGTCTGTTTTCCCACTGCATTATAGGACATGTTGTCTTGTCATAGGAAGTTGCTTTATTTTATTTTATAAGTCACACCAGTACTGTATGTAATTCATTAACTGAACAAATATGTAGTTATTCTACAGAAACATTTGTTTCCCCAAAACATACTTTTAAGATTCTAGCATTTAATTAGGTATTCTTAGAAGTAGTGCACTAATTATTTAGTTCTCGAGTATTTATTCTTCTAATTTTCTTCTCCATTTTAATTTTTTTTATGTAAGACAGCTAACAACCACAAAAAAATTAAAAGCCTAAATGATAGAAACAATTTTTCCTAATTGATTCTGACATTTAAAATATCTCCTAAAATGAACTGAGACAAGATCTATAAATGGGAATAAAATGAATAAGCAGTATTATAAACAAATTAACTCACTCACCAGTTTACTAGTGTAGTTAAGGAGATGCCAGTAAGGAGGAATGTGCAATATTTTAAAACGGGGCCATTATTTGAATGAGGAAAACCACAAATAATTTAACTGAAAATTTAGTAGCAAACAAAAACAACATTTAGAAGATTAGATGTTTATATATTTGTTGTTATCTGCACACATTGTCAGTAAAACACAACAGAAGTGATTTATCACAGAATATTGCAGGAAGTTGATAAATCCCATTTAAATGCCTAAACTCACCATTTTTCTCAGCAGCCTTAATGCTACTGCTAATATATCTGATGAGGTACTTTGTCTTCCCTTTAATCATTCCATTTACGCCAGCAGTAGGGTATAAGAAAAAAGCTTTCCAAAGGAAAACAAATGCAAGATAAATAAATTAATACTAGGTCAACTGTTTCTCAGTAGTCAAAGGCCATAAGTCAGAAAACACTTCATTTGGCAGATTCTTATCTTTGGCTTGTTGGAAAAGAAACAAGGGAGATTGCTTAGTTCATACATAATGCTAAACAAGACATGGATGGAATTGCTTCAATAGATTAAGCTTCTATCACTTAAAGAAGGAGCCAAATGGAAGACATTGGAAATATATACTGGTATATTGCTAACTTTATTGTAGTTAAGCAAAAGTTCCTAAGAATACACCATAGTCTGATGCTCAGGCACAATGTTTCAGTTCTGTACATGGAAAGGAATAAGAAAGAAATTCATAGGTGAGGTGTCCTTGGTGATCTCTGAGCTTGCTTGTTTTCTTGAGATGTTTCATTACCCAAACTAGATAACATTATGAATGAGCACTGATGAAGTTATCTAGTTTGGGTAATGAAACATCTGCAAGAAAACTAGCAAGCTTAGAGAGCACCAATGACCCCTCATGTGAACCTGAGCTATATTCTCCTTTATTAATAAATTCATAGGGGCTGATATTTAAAAAAAAGAATGTTACTAAATCTGTTTTAAGTTACTAATATCTTACTGAATATTTTTGTTTCCAAGAAATTTAAAAATGAACAGCTTAAGGTAAAGCTCAAGGCCTTAAAAAAACCACCTAAGAAAAGATCACTTAAAGATGTCATAAGCTTAAATTCTTCTCCAATTTGTCTCAAAAATGGAGTTTGAGCTATTATTGTTAATCTAACATTAATACGGTTTCTCAAAAGTCATGTGTATTTCTTAAACATTGGTTTCACCCATAATATTCTTGAGATTTTGTTTTCTTGAAACAATGACTTTAAAACATGATTTTGATGTTTTGAATAAACTATGTACAATCTGCAGCATTCAGAGCAAAGTCATAAAACCATTTTAAAAACAAACATTGGGTAGCTCACCTGTAATTGGTTCTACAAGTAGCTCTGGATGCAGTAGCCATGACTGAAATTTTCTATTGCCAAGATAGACAGGAAAACATACCTCCAGAAGGACAAACTCCTGGGTGTAATTCCTGTAACTTTCCCTTCAGCATCCATGAAAACCATGTTGAAAGAATAGATTAAAAATATCTATCATAGTATGGATTTGGAGAAGAAGAGGAAGACAGAGGAATAGCAGCAGGTGTTTTTTCAGAAAAATGTCTGTGTATCACACATATGGGTAAGTAACAAGCTTATCTCAGGGAGATAAACGGATGATGCCCAAATTATCCCTGGATCCAGTCAAATCATCTTTTAAAAAAATTTAATCTATTGCTTAAACACAGACACACTGAATGAATGTAAAACACTGGTATCATATTGCTGCCTGGCAGAATTTGCTAAAACACATACAGAGCAGAGAACTAAGGATCTTATACATAGGAGATCTCTATAAAATAAATCTATTGATAAAATGTATACAGTGTTGCTTACTGTTAATATCTTGAGTACTTACCTCCATGACAATACAATAAAGTAACAGGTAAGATTCATTATATATTTAATGAATAATTTCACAGTTAGTTGAAATAGCAAGATGCCCCAAAGGGATGACTAAGCCTAATAATTAAAATACCACTGAAACAAGTTAATGAACTCGATTACAAGCTGAATCAAGAAGAATCTGAGAAAAAAGTCCATTTCTAAATTATGCAATTCTAAAACTAAACTGCATCCCAAATGGACGCTGCTGAAACAGAAACCATGATGTCAGGTACAACTTGCCCTCATTGGAAAGTGTTTTGCTCAGCAAGTAGGGAAACTGTAGAAATATGAAAGTTAGAATTAGTCTCTGCATCACAGGGTCATTAAGACTGAGTAAAGAATAACAGAGTTGGAAGGAACCTTGGAGGTCTTCTAGTCCCTGCTCAAGGAGAAGATTCTATACCAGGGGTCTTTAAACTTGGCCCTTTTATGACTTGTGGACTTCAACTCCCAGAATTCCTTAGCCAGCATGCCTGGCTGAGGAATTCTGGGAGTTGAAGTCCACAAGTCATAAAAGGGCCAAGTTTGAAGACCCCTGTTCTATACCATTCCAGACAAAATGGCAGTCCAATCTCTTCTTTAAAATCTCCAGTGATAGACATAGAACTTGGAGTAGTTTATGCCAAAAACAATGGAGAAAAAGCTTAAGACATTTCAAAATGTTTGTATATTCTTGTTCTGGAGCAGAATCATGGATACTTCATGACTCCATTAAAGGCAGAAAAATCCAAGCTTAACCAGAAGGAATTTTGTGGATGAGAGATCAAGGAAAGCATAGAACTGCAATAAATTTCAACAGATGAGATCAAATGAGAAAAAAATCTTAAGCAAGGCCTTTCTTCAAAGGGTACTGTGCAATGAAAAAGTGTAAAATATTTGAAAATTATCAGATTTTAGGTATAAGAATCACTTCTCATACTGATAAAAAAGAAGCCAACTACCAAAGTAATAAACAGATGCAAACTGGTTTTTGTTTATATAGGGATCAAGCCCTTTTCATGGAAAGAGTAAGAGGAAATGTACAAGAGTTTTTCTCCCTCAAGTTTGCCTATATATAGATGTCTCATTCTATAGGTAAAGGTAAAGGTTCCCCCGCACATGTGTGCTGCTAGTCGTTTCCGACTCCAGGGGCCGGTGCTCATCTCCGTTTCAAAGCCAAAGAGCCAGCACTTGTCCGAGGATGTCTCTGTGATCATATGGCCGGCATGACTAGACGCCAAAGGCGCACGGAACGCTGTTACCTTCCCACCGTAGTGGTCCCTATTTTTCTACTTGCATTTTTACGTGCTTTCGAACTGCTAGGTTGGCAGAAGCTGGGACGAGTAACAGGCGCTCACTTTGCTACGCGGCACTCGGGATTCGACCCGCCAAACTGCTGATCGACAAGCTCAGCGTCCTAACCCACTGAGCCACCATGTCCCTTTGGTCTCATTCTATAGAGCAGGGCTTTTCAACCAGTGGTACGGGTACCACCTGTGGTACATTGACACCTGGTAGGTGGTACGTGACCATCCTAGAAAAGTGGTAGTGGGGGATGGGAATGAGCTGAACCGGTGGCAGTACTGCACAAGCCTGAGCGAGAGATGGCTGGAGCTGCAGGGCTGTAAGGGCTCAACAGAAGTGCCAGGATCAGTGCCATTTTCCAGCTGATCAGCGCTTATTTGGGGCTGTCAGGGCTCAGTGGAAGCGCCAGGATCAGCGCCAGGCTCCAGCATCTTTGCAGGGTCTTGTGATTTACATTCAGATGCTTGGCAACTGATTCATATTTATGACAGTCACAGTGACCCAGAGTCATGTGAAGTGACCAAAACCTGCTGCAACCACCCAGCAGAGGGGGAAAAATAAAAACCAGTCTTGCTCGGCTGTGGCTTGGGGGGCGCTTTTTTCAGTGCCATTGTAACTTCGAACAGTCACTAAGCAAACTGTTGTAAGTTGAGGACTACCTGTACTTCATCACTTTTTTTACTTTTTTAGGGGGGAGGAGTCATCAAGTTTTTGACACCTTGCTAGGTGACTGTTGGTACTTGGATGTGCCATATCCTAAAAGTGGTACAATGGGTGAAAAGGTTGAAAAGCCCTGCTATAGACTATAATACAATAACAACTCCCTTTTTACAATCCTGTAGTCCCTGTTCACAGTAGAGCAGAATTCCCTCCTATAAAAGTACTAACTAGAGATGTAGTTCTATTCCTTGGTATGACTACCTCCAGTTCATAGTCCAGGGAAGACAATAAAATTCTGTACCATTCACCCACCTGCTCAGAGACCATCAATTGTTATTGTTAAACTTATTTTGCATATAATAAAAGAATAATTCCTGGCTAATTAGTCCTTGTCTCTGGAAGGAAGCTTGATAGCTATTGGCAAAAGACATAGTAATCTGTAGTTGGAGCATTCATTTCTATGTTGTTACATGCACATGTCTACTAAAATCTACCACAGTTCTAGAAGATTTTGATTATGACTAAGAAGTATCTTATTCATCTGTGTGATACACAAAGGAATATAGTAATATTCTTATCTCAAAACATTCCTTTAAATTCAATTTGAAGAGGTCAACCCCTTTTCCAAAGCACCTGAAGACAGGACAAGAAGCAACGGATGGGAACCAATTAAGAGAGAAGCAACCTAGAACTAAGGAGAAATTCCTGACAGTTAGAACAATTAATCTCTGGAATGACTTGCTTCCAGAAGCTGTAGGGTTCCAACACTGGAGGTTTTTAAGAAGAGACTGGACAGCCACTTGTCTGAAATGGTACAGGGTTTCCTGCATGAGCAGGGGGTTGGACTAGATGACCTCCAAGTCCCTTCCAACTGTGTTATTTCAGAATTATCATTCAAGCCAGTACTTTTGACCTGAACACCTTTTTACAACTAGTTTGCAAAGTAAGTTCTCTTACCACCATGTAGAATCAAGATATTATTTTAACAAGTCAGTGCCTAGTTTCTCTAAGATCCTATACACTTTTGTCATAATGACTAAGAAATATAAGCATCTTACAAATTATAGAAAAACTAAGAAAACACAAGCATTATACAAATTATAGCAGGGACCAATCTACCAACTTCACAAAAATTGCCATTAATCAGCATGGGAGCAATATCTCTGTCAACCCGATAAAAGAAGAACCAATCTCCAAACCAATCACACTGCACACACAAGGACATATTTTGATATACACAGACAACATGCAGGAGTGACTATACCGTATTTTCTGGCGTATAAGATGACTTTTTAACCCATGAAAATCTTCTCAAAAGTCAGGGGTCGTCTTATATGCCGGGTGCTGAAACTTTAGGGACAGGGCTGGCTGGAAAACCTGGAGCGGATCACCCATTTGGTCTGCGCAGGGAAAGCGGGACCAATTGGAGAAGAAGCTGCAGTCTGTGATTTTTTACAGGCTGGGGTCTGGGCGTCTTTCCTTCTAAAGTTGAAGAGCAGCTGCAGTCTATCCCAACTTGAAAGGCAGGTGGGGAGTGCAGCAGTCAGAGCAGCTGCTTAGCTCTAAGGACACATTTGACTCAGGAACTGGGCGGGCTGGCTGGAAACCCTGGAGCAGATCTCCCATTTGGTCTGCGCAGGGAAAGCTTTGGAGTGAATTAGGAAAAGTTTAATCCACTTGCACTGTTTTATGTTTACATATTTGATGACAAACAGCCTTATGTTTATAAGTGACAGTTTTCCTACTAAGTACCTGCATGTCATAAGCATTTGAATTAAAATTACCATATTAAAATCAAATCTGATGTTTTTTAATTTTTATTTGGTGTGCGTTGGAAGAGGGGTAGTCTAATACGGCAAGTATAGCCCAAACCCTATAATTTAACAGGAAGTGTAGGGGGTTGTCTTATACGCCCAGTTGTCTTATATGCCGGAAAATACGGTAATTCAGATAGCAAAAATCCAGCAAATGAAAATATTCAAAATATCCACAGTTTCTGTTAGAGAAAGCAACAAAGGAACAAGAAATAATGACAAAGAAATTAAAGATATGATATATAAAAGAAAGTATAGGGTTGCTTTCACTGTCTTTGTGTCATATGTTCACCATCACTGGCAGGAGAATAACAATGGATTCTTTCTATAGTTAAGTATGGAAGTAGTCTTTACACATGTGTTAAAATTGCATCCATACTATAAGCAACCACATGCCAATTTTATCAATTTGCCAGTTTATTTATTATTCAAATGTATTGACTGCTTAACTCCAGTGGACTATGGTGCAATAAAAACTTTAAAAAACAAAAACCATAATAGCAAGCAAGATTAAATCAACAAATCAAATCATTAAATCAGCAATAAAATCAGCTAACAAAACACACACACACACATAAAAACACATACACAAACAATGGTCATTAAACAATGACACACATCAATCCCAGGCCTGGGAAGTAAACTAGATTTTCAAGTTATCCTATATGCTGTATTTTTTATTTAAACTTTATTTATATGTACTTATAGACCACCACTCACAATACATACTGGATAAAAACTAAGGAAAAAATCTGCTCCTTCTAAGGGTGTGTATATGGAAGTCTTTTACAACACTGTACATGGGAACATGACTTAAAATAATATCCATCTCTCTTCTGCACTGATAGCTTGGGGAAAATGAACTGATATACTTTTCTAATAGATTCTATATATTTCTTCCTAAAACACTACTAAACTCCAAGACCAGTTCCTGAAGTTAATGCATTGCACCAAATCATCTAAAGTGCAATTGTCCATACATTCAGTTCTCAAGTATATTTGAATTTCATAGAAAGAGCTGACTGAAGAATCCCCATCTAGGATAAAACAGTTGTATACTGTCTCCTTGTGGCTGATATAGGTAAGGTGTTGCATTATCACTTGCATCCTTACTATTTTCCAACATTCTGTTATGCATAACGTACTTCATTTATTTTTCTTGTATGTTGTATATTGATTTTTTTTCATACTATTCCACTACACTGCGATTACAGAAGTTAATACAAAAATATGTATTTTTGTAGAAAAATTAATGAAGTATACATTTTGTGCCCATGACTGTATAGATATGTATGCATGCACTATGTATGTGTGTGTAAGACAAGCAAAACATTTAGACATCATATGGAGAAAAGAATATGAGTTTGGGGTGTGAGAGAGAAGAGGAAGAATGGCTAGGTTTCTAAAAGGGAGTGTATTTTGTGAAATTCTTTTGGGTGTTTATGCAATAAATGTTATGATTCACCAATCCTTAAATAAGCAGCTATTCTGTGACTGTTCACAAAACTTTTTAAAAAATTGAAATGAGTTCCCAAAAAGATTGGAAATATTACTAGAATTGCAGGAACCACATTTAGGCTATCCTTTCCATTTGAACTTATTGGCTAGTATGTGCACACACCCTGCTTACAAAAGTGTTTTAGTACAATCAACCCTGATTTGAAGGCCAGCGCTGAAATCAGTTTTGCTCATGAACAAGATCACAAGTATTTCCAATGTTCTATGATTAGATAAAAGGATATTGTAAACATTCAGTGTTCTGCTGAATGAGATGATTGTCTAAAAATTGTTGTGTAATTCTTTGCATATACTATTCAAAAGCCAAGGCCTGGGGATAGAGATATTTACAGTCAAATATCTATTTGCATGCAACCAAATCAGTGACAGAATCTTATACAAATATGAAATGTTAAGCATACAGAAGAAACACAATTGCTGAGATACAAGAAAAAAGCTAGTTTATACTACTAGTTTAAACTACTATAATTTACTTCATTTATTTTATTTGATTTTCTTATATAGGATCACGTATTTCTGATAAATTCATATTAAAGTACCTGTTTATATACTTGAGTAAGAAAATAAGCAATTTGTTTTCCAAATTCTAACTTCTAATTTTAATAAAATGACTCATATACATACCATGTGTAACCCAGCTTTTAAAAAATTGTTAACTCTCTCATTCATAGACTTTGATAACTCAAGTTTTTTCATCTTTATTGTGATTTGTAATGACAGAAGAAGGAATCATTGTTGAAGTATTTGGTTACTTCTCTTTGAGAATTTGTGCATTTTAATGCAAACGCTGTCTCTATATATTCAATATTGTACTAAAATTTCAAAGCTGTTTCTCCTGTTTTGCAGAAACTGATCTTCCCATTTTATGTACATTCATTACAAGATTTAAAAACTGAAAGCTTGCTGAAAAATAGGTGTAATACAGGGGTCTTCAAACTCGGCTCTTTTATGATTTGTGGACTTCAACTCCCAGAATTCCTCAGCCAGGCATGCTGGCTGAGGAATTCTGGGAGTTGAAGTCCACAAGTCATAAAAGGCCAGAGTTTGAAGACCCCTGGTGTAATATATAAAGCTGTCATCAATTTTAAGGACTTAATTTTAATAAATAGCAAAAGGAGAGTTAGAACTTTGATTTTGGAAAGTTACAAATGGATTAAGGCTCCAAGTGGATTCGAAATAAGATTTTGGAATTAAATTTAAGACTAATTCCCATAGAAAAATGCTTTTGTTTTGAATTCTTTTTAAAATTTGATAGAATGGGTCTTTGAGTTGAATGCTAGAGGGAAGCAGAAGGAACCAAAGACTGCAGTTAAAGAAGAGCACTTAGATTCAACAAGTAACAATCCAGCAGAGAAATCTGGATCATTTTCCTATATTAGATTTACAAAAGGGACTTGTTAACGCTTTTAAAATTTTTATGAAATGGAACAAAGAAAAAATGAAAATAAATCTAATTCTACATTATTTGAGGAATCTAAAAACTAAGATTGTTAAAAGTAAAAAGAAGGGAATATAAAGTTGGTGTACTTGATAAAGATTAAAATAGGTATGTTATTACCTCTCTACTGACCTTTAATGAACTTTTGCTGACATCAAGACTTGAAATGAGGGGTTTTAAAGGATGATTTATAGATAAAAGGTAGGATATGATAAGAAGAGACCATTTGTTGTATTTTAAGAGGTGTTAAATTACTAAAATTGTGCATACTTGTTTAGGGGGGAAAGTAAATTCTTTATACATTTCTTTTTCTTAATTCTTTCCCCTATTTATTTCTTTTTTATTACTGCATCTTCTATTTTTTCATTTTATTCTTTTTAGTTTGTATTAGTTTACTGTTGTAATTTTAAGTTTTTAATAAAATTACAATTAAAAAAGAAGGCATTTGGTTCACTGAGGAAGGCCATCATTCTAAGATTCAGCACATGCCTTATATATCAATTATGACAGAACGTCCCTAGAGAGCTATAATTTAGACAGCACTGAATAGCATGGACCACTGATTTCTTACTACCTGAAAAAACAGGCAATACATGTCAAAAGTGCATATACCACTTTATTTTTTTTCTTTTACTTTAATAGTTAACACTATGTATCCTTAGTTCTCTTATCATAATGTTACAGGCAATTACTTAATCATAAATACAGCATTCGTCATATATTATTAGAATGTGAATAATTAACCATGGGGTAGGAGCAAAAAAAAAAACCAAATAAACCCAATATTTGAGGTTGTTGTTATTCTGAATTTACTCCATCCAACATTTATTTTTATGAAGGTCTTGTCCTCTGTCTTTGTTTCTTTAGACAAGCATTTACATGTGTTTTCCTTTTTTGGCTAGCAGGATACTTTCCATTTGCTGTTAATGCTCAGCTTGCATCCACATAACCAAGAATGGAAAAATGTGCCTGTTATTTCAAGCTCAGGAATGATAGAAAGCTTTGCTAATGGGTTGTCTGATCTGCAAAAGAGGAAAGCAGCCTCTATCCACCAGCCTTTACAGAACACAATCAAAATTCAGAGTTTAGAATTATAGGGGGGGGGAATGGGGAGATTTTAACACTTCTGCATACATATTACGCTTTTTAAAAAAAAACACATTTCCCATACAATTTTCTTTGAAATGTAGGATTACAAAAATTATTGGAGCTTCTGCATATACTTTAAACACATCAGGTGTTATCATTCTAGGTCGGGTTGATCCTTAAATATATTCCTCTATACAGTAATCTGCTCGTTTGTGTGTTTTTCCATTATTGTAAAAAAAACAGTAATACATCTTTAAAAAACATTTTTCTATAATATGCCCTGATGTTATGAAAGAGGGCAGGGAATGGCATCTGGCCAGGTAAGGCAATGCCTTCTACAGGCAACTATCTCGATTGCTCCCTCCTTTCTTGCCCGAAATTTTTTTGAACCCTCCCGGGGCAGCTGCTTCAGGAAGGGCGGACCTCTGTTCGTGAGGAAAAAACAGCGAGCCGCTGCAGCAGGCGCAGCGGCAGAAGGCTGGCATCAAGGCAGAGACGAGGAGGGACACCCCAACCGCCGCTTGACAAGGGTCGGGCATGAGAAGCAACGGTGTGGCAGGCCGTGACCGAAGGAAGATGCGCCATCTAAGCGGGAAGGGCTGGGGCCCAACCAGGGGCTCTGCAAAGACCAACCTGTCAGCAAGAGGGTGGTAAGAGCCGCTCCGCTGGGTTTGCTCTGGGACTGGAACCAGTATCCTGCTCCGCGGCGCAGCATTGCTCCTTGCGGCTGGAGCCAAGTGCGGTCCTCTCGCAGCTGCTGCTGCTGCTGCTCCTCCTCCTCCTCCCTCCGCCGCCCGCCTTCCCGCCTGGCATAACTATCCCCAGCAGCAGCAGCATCACTCCCTCCTCCTTCTTTAGAAACAAACGCGAGGGAAGGAGCGACTTAGGCCTGTAAAAGGGGGTCGGTCTATGCGCAGCCAGGCCCGCCTTCTCTGGCCCAGGGAGCTGCTTCAAGTCTTGGGGGGAGGGCTTGGTACTGGCTTGGTTTCGCTCCAGACTTTTGGGACTGTTAAAGTGGCTGAACAGGAGAGACAGAGAAATGCACCTTGGTGCTCTCCGAAGCAGGCTAAGCAGAGGGCCTCCAGACACAAAAGCCCTTACGTACTGGGGCAAACATGACCTTCTGAGGGATTTTTTTTTCCTACAGGAGCATCCACGCATCCACTGTGTGTTTGTTATTAGTGCCCTCCCCCATTCCATTAGCTGTGGGAGGAACCAAAAATATGAAATAAGTATATCCGAAAGAGAGTTACTTGAGATGGAGTAACAAATGCCTGAAGCACTTATGCAAAAATGTATAAAATTCCAAAGCAGGTGGGTTGTTTGGTAAGAGAGCAGAAAATGTCACTCCCACTCATAGTGCAGAAATATAGCAATGATGAATAAAATAACCATTACGTGCTAACCAAAATCTGATCCATCATCTGCCCTTCTCTAAAAATAGCTCTCTCTCTCTCTCTCTCTCTCTCTCTCTCTCTCTCTCTCTCTCTCTCTCTCTCTCTCTGTGTGTGTGTGTGTGTGTGTACAGACCATGAATCTCAAGATTATATTTTTGCATCTAATGATGCAAACCAGAGGTCTGAAATTTCCCAGGAGGATTGGAAATGATTGTAATGCTATAAATGCTCATGAAATTTGGGACAATTTTAAATATACTTACCACAGTTTCTTCTGTATTGTTTTGTTCTGACGTTTTCTGTGTTTACTTCCATATGCTTGCCCATACTGTATTTGGTGGTGTGCTGCGCAACCCAGAAAGGTCACATTAAGTCTACAAGATTAATACTTGATAGATCTGCCCTCCCTGAATTTATCCAATCCCACTTTAAAGCCATCCAAGTTAGTGGCCTTCACACTTCTTTCCAATTGAGATTTGTGGGAAAAAGTATCTTCTTCTATTAGTAGTCCGTTAGTAGTCCTAGTTTTTTAATCTTATTTTAAATAAACTTAGGCATTATTGTCAGATTTCAAACTCATAGAGGAAAGACAAGTGGTGTTAGAATTGCCACTAACAATTTATAGAATCTGCTAGTTTTCCAATCATCAGCAAAATAACAATAAGGATGACAGGGTTTATACTGCATCACAGTAAAATACACTAAGTCACTAGTAGACATCCTACTATCAATTTGTTGATTGGACTTTTTTTCTCTCTGTTAACAGTTGGAAGAAAAAGGTGCCCAGCTAGAGCTAGATAAAAATAAAGGCACAACAATCTATTTTTACAAGCATTTAGTAATTGTGTATGTTTATAGTAGATTTGGAAAAAATAAGAAATATTAGTTACAGAAATAAATTTTATTTCAAATGTTAAAAAAAGTGAAAGATGGATTCTAGGAAAGACATAATGTATTCCTTCTTGTAGGAACTATTACATGGCAAAGAATATAATTTATTTATTTTATTTATTTTATTTAATTTCTATACCGCCCTTCTCCCTAAGGGACTCAGGGCGGTTCACAGGGCATATATAAATAAGTATACAAAAATTAAAAGAAAATTAAACCATGCCCAAATTAAAATATAACAATAGTGAAATAAAAACCAATTAAAAACCCAAATACCCCTTCAGGCCAGACCAGCTAACTCGAACAAATGGGTCTTCAACCCGCGACGGAAGGATCGGAGGTCCGATGCCATCCGGAGCTCAACCGGCAGTTGGTTCCATAGTGCCGGGGCACCCACAGAGAAGGCCCTCCCCCTGGGGGCCACCAGTCGACATTCCCTGACTGGAGGCACCCTGAGGAGGCCCTCTCTGTGGGCACGCACAGGGCGGAGGGGAGTTGACGCCGGCAGCAGGTGGTCCTCGAGGTATCCCGGACCCATGCCATGTAAGGACTTAAAGATCATAACCAAGACCTTGAACCTCACCCGGAAGACAACTAGCAACCAATGCAGCTCGCGGAGCAAAGGTGTAACATGGGAGTACCGGGAAACTCCCAAGACAACTCTCGCGGCCGCATTCTGTACCAGTTGGAGCCTCCGAGTGGTCTTCAAGGGAAGCCCCATGTAGACAGCATTACAGTAGTCTAGGCGAGAGGTCACGAGCGCATGAGTGACCGTACACAGGGCATCCCGGTCCAGATAGGGCCGCAACTGGCGCACCAGGTGGACCTGGGCGAAAGCCCCCCTAGTCACGGCTACTACATGATCTTCCACGGTAAGTCGTGAATCTAGGAGGACTCCCAAGTTTCGAGCCCTATCCACGGGGGGTAACAGCTCACCCCCCATAGAAAGGGATGGAACATTTTGAATGTCCCGGGATGCCGGAATGTACAGCCACTTAGTCTTGTCAGGGTTGAGTTGAAGTCTGTTGCTCCCCATCCAGACCCGAACCGCCTCCAGACAACGGGACATCACAGCGAGGGCATCATTGGGGTGGTTTGGGGTCGAAATAAAAAGTTGGGTATCATCAGCATATTGATGATACCCAACTCCAAAACCACGAATGATCTCACCCAGCGGTTTCATGTAGATGTTGAACAGGAGAGGCGAGAGAACCGACCCCTGAGGAACTCCACAAACGAGAGACCTAGGGGCCAATCTCTGCCCCCCTGCCAACACCGACTGCGAGCGTCCCAGGAGATAGGAGGAGAACCACTGAAGAACTGTGCCTCCCACTCCCAATCCCCTGAGACGCCGCAGCAAGATACCATGGTCAATGGTATCGAAAGCCGCTGAGGTCTAATAGGACTAGGACAGAAGAATGTCCCCTATCCCGAGCCCTCCAGAGATCATTCACCAGAGCGACCAATGCCGTCTCCGTGCTGTACCCGGGCCTGAAACCCGATTGGTAAGGGTCCAGATAATCCGCTTCCTCCAGGACCAGAGGGAGCTGATGCGCCACCACACTCTCAACAACCTTCGCAAGAAAGCGAAGGTTGGAGACTGGACGAAAGTTGTTCAATACAGCTGGGTCCAAGGCAGGCTTCTTGAGGAGAGGTCTCACCACCGCCTCCTTCAAGACGGTGGGGAAATAACCCTCACTCAAAGAAGCAGATATGACCGCCTGGAGCCAGCCTCGTGTCCTCTCCCTAGCTGCATAAACCAGCCAGGAAGGGCACGGATCCAATAAACATGTGGTGGAGCTCAGCTTCCCCATAATCCTGTCCACTTCATCAGGGGTCACAGAATCAAACTCCTCCCAGATAACATCGACAAGACCGCCCGTGTCCTGATCACCAGACTCTGCCCAGCTGGAGTCCAAACCGGTCCGAATCCGAGCAATTTTATCCGACAGATGTTGACTAAATTCCTCGGCACGACCCTGCAAGGGATCCTCCCTCACCTCCTGATTAAGAAGGGAGCGAGTCACCCTTAACAGGGCGGCCAGGCGATTATCTGCGGACGCGATGAGGATGGAGAAGTAATTACACCTCGCCACCCTCATCGCTGCGAGATAAGACCTAATATGGGTTCTTAACCGCAACCGGTCGGATTCAGATCGGCTAGACCTCCAGCAGCTCTCTAGGCCCCGTTTCCGACGCTTCATCTCCCGGAGCTCCGCGGAGAACCATGGAGCTCGCTGGGATCTGCACCGGGTCAGGGGCCGCAAGGGTACAACCCGGTCAAGTGCCTCAGTGGCTGCCCTTTCCCAGGCTTCCACTAAGGCATCCACCGAGTTGTGAGCAATGGAGGCAGGTGGGGACCCCAGCGTTGCTTGGAATCTATCAGGATCCATTAAGCGTCTGGGGCGGAACCATCTGATTGGCTCCGTCCCCCCACGGCGGGGGGTGGCAAAACGGAAGACCATCCGCAGGAGGTGATGATCGGTCCATGACAGGGGCATAATAAATGGAGAGCCCCCACCAAGATCATCCAACCACCGTCCAGATAAAAAAATCAGGTCAAGGGTGTGGCCTCCTAATATAGCTTCAAGAGGTGCTGAATATTTTTCTGTCTGCAAAAAAATTATCTATTTATATCAAACTTTGCTAATCTCCCATATTCAATTAAAATATATATGTAAATTAGTTTGTGCTACATAAGTGCAATAGTGATAAGAAAGTTTATCCCACTGTTATCCTATTTTTAATAAAGATATAATCACATGTACATTATAAAACTTGCAGTATAATGCCATAATATACAGGTAGTCCTTGACTTACAATCATTCGTTTAGTGACCATTCAGAATTACAACAACACTGAAAAAAGTGACCTGTGATTTTTTTCATACCACCGTTGCAGCATCCCTATGGTCATGTAATCTGAATTCGGCCACTTAGCAAGTAGCATGTATTTATGACAGTTGCAGTGTCTCAGGGTCATATGATCACCTTTTGTGACCTTCTGATAAGCAAAGTAAATGGAGAAGCCAGATTCATTTAACAGCCATATTACTAATTTAACAACTTCAGGGGTTCACTTGAAAACTATGGCAAGAAAGGTCATAAAATTCACAACAGTGTCTTGCTTAGCAACAGAAATTCAGGCTCAATTGTAGTCATAAATTGAGGACTACCTGTATACTGTTTCTGAGTCTTTCCATGGAAACAGTGACATTCCTGGATTGTGACTACAGTATAGTGAATTGTTAACTAACTTGCCATGGTAACTTGGCTATGTATTCTTCTGCCAAACAATGAAAACATTTATATTCTGTAACAGATCAGTTGTTCAGAGAAATGGGCGAGTTCTGTAACTTTATCCTTGAAGATATTAAAGAGTTCTGGAATAAAGGGAAATTGTTTAGTCTAATTGTTGCTGCCCTGACTAGTCAAAATCTCACTGGGAAAAGCCACCAATAGACCCAACATGTGGACTCTGACCACTTCCATAATGGGAAGCCTCTGTTTTAAAAAGAGAAGGTTCTGGTAAAAACCTTGGGGAGACTTAGGTGTGAACATCTCTTGCAGGTGAGCACCTCAGTATCCTTTTGGTGGATTACCACTGATTCGGCCTAGCCCCAAAATCCCATGGCAAACATTCCCCAACTGTTTCTACATTATGGACCAATCTAACAGATGCTACCCTCAACTGAACTGCACCAGGTGGACCTACTACACAGCAAGAAGATGGAATGTATAAGTAATAGAACTCTTTATTTATCTACTTAATAGAATTGTTAGACTGCAAGCTGTATTAGAAATAATTACAAATCAAGGGCATTTAGAATAACATAATGCTGTTTTGCTTCTCTATATACTATCGTGCGCAGGAACCTCCATTAGCCCAAGGCGAGAAGTACACGTAGAGGAAGATAAAGAATATTACTTAGTTAAAATAACACTATAAAATTAAAGGGGGGATATGTCTTTCCTTTTACATCTTGCTGCCTGTGTGTGTGGAGGAAATACACGCAGCTTCTTTGGAAACCTGGACAGCTGCCATGGACACAAGCTGGTTTGGAGAGATCTTTGGTGATTGACAAAGGGAAAATTTTCTGGTTATGTTAGCATTTAGAGGTCTTTTGGTTTTGCCAACTTTGATTCCTGTTATCCAAAAAACAGTTACTTCTACCATCTCGAGGATGAAGGTCATAGCATCCTCTGTAAGTAGTATTAAACCACGTATCACCGCAATAACAAAGGAACATACGTCATTGGTCACCAAGTAACAGAAAGCATTCTGTTACAAAAATAAAGGGAGGAATGTAGGGTTCTGGAACAAAGGGAAATTATTTAGTCTAACTGTTGCTTTCTTGCTTTTTGTAATCAGCTTTTGCACCAGAGAAATTTCATGCAAGCTTGGGATACTTGTACATGGATGGGATATACTGAAGGAGGGAATAAGGGAATGTACAGGAATGATTGATGTCTTTCTTATGATGTAATGGGTCTGTTGTCTGATTTTCATTGGCTAAGAAAGTTTATAAAGCAATGCTACCAATTTCCTAATGGGTGGCACTTCTGGATGTAACTTCCAGATTGATGGCCACCCAGCTGCTTAATTTGATCAAATAAAGTGCTGCTTGATCGAGAAATCTCTGCTTGGGTTATCTGTTAGATCAGGGCTTTTCCACCAGTGGTACGGGTACCACCTGTGGTACATTGGCACCTGGCAGGTGGTACGTGACCATCCTATAAAAGTGGTAGCAGGGGAGGGGAATGAGCTGAACTGGTGGCAGCACCACAGAACCCTGAGCGAGAGGTGGCTAGGGCTGTCAGAGCTCAGTGGAAGCGCCAGGATCAGCACCAGGATCCAGATGGAGCTCGGCACTGATCCTGGCACTTCTCCTGAGCCCAGAAGAAGCACTGATCAGCTGGAACATTGCAGCAGCTCCAGGGTCTTGTGATTTACATTCCGATGCTTGGCAACTGATTCATATTGATGACCGTCACAGTGTCCCAGGGCCATGTGAAGTGACCAAAACCTGCTGCAACCACCCAGCAGAGGGGGGGGGAAATAAAAACCAAACACCCCCCACCCCACCCCCGCTGCCAATTGTCAACAGAAATGCTCACAACAATGAAAACCTTGGACAGGCGGAAGAGCCCTACCAGGCGGGCAGGCAGGTGTCTTGCTCGGCTGTGGCTTGGGGGGCACCTTTTCAGTGCCATTGTAACTTCGAACAGTCACTAGGCGAACTATTGTAAGTTGAGGACTACCTGCACTTCACTTTTTTCCTTTTTTTTTTGACACCTTGCTAGGCGACTGTTGGTACTTGGATGTTGCCATATCCTAAAAGTGGTACAATGAGTGAAAAGGTTGAAAAGACCTGTGTTAGATTGACATGGTATCTCAAGTTCAAGTAAGGGACTGTGATTTTACATTTCTTGCGCCTGAACAGGGACTTGAAAAAAAACTTGAAAGTTTTTTTTTTATGGTTGTTTTTCATTAAAATTCCCTGTGAATGAGTTCCATTGTATCTCACAACCTTCAGCCATGACATCCAGGAAACCTGGTGTGGTCAAAAGATAAGGTCAAGAGCGCTCCCAGACTCTTTGTGTCTGGTGACTTTTAAATTGGCCAGCCCAGCAGACCTGAGTTTGTCTGAACCCTGAATATTTAAGGAGACTTCCATCTTGTCCCAGTGAAAGTAGGAGGAGACGAAAACACAGGAGAAACTTGGTAAGTAGAAACAAACATTCAGGAATTAGGGGAAGGTGGGGATTGCTGTTTGCATGAATGAAAGAATGAGATGGAGAAATTCCTGCTAGGGTCCTGCTCCAGAGCGACAGGGAGCATGCTTGTTGAGTTTCAGGCTGTTATCAGGCAGGGTCTGTTTAAGGAAAAAGGGGGGCCTAGCTAGTCTTGATAAAAAGACCGAGAAACCTTTTAGGGTAAGACAGGGGAAAAAACAAGTTAAACAATGGGAAACAAACACACACACACACACACACACACACACATAAGAGACTCCTGCATTAGAGAGGGCTTGGATGGCCCTGATGCTGACGGAAAAGCGCCAAGGGGGTCGTTTATTTGCACCAAGCTAATGAGCTGGTATTTCAGGAAGAGAGAAGCCGTGTTTCCAGTGGTTTGCGTGTTAGCCCATTGGAAAGCACTGAAATGGTGGCAGTAAAAATAATCTTTGAGAAAGCAACATTGCAAAAATTTTTTAGCCAGTTTATCTTTTAAATAAATCTATCTACAGAAGAAAAGAAAAATTCAAAGAAGAGTAAGTTTTTTCCCCCTTAATCCGGCTCTTTTAACGGACATTTTTTTTTCCTGTTAGACAATGGCGGCATCTACTATCCTTAGAAACGTGAAGAGAGGAGGCTGCTTTCTGTAGTTGTCCCCTTTGAATTAACTGGGAAAAATTGGAAAGAACCATAAGTGTTCCCCTCCCTTTTTGGAAAAAGATTAAAAGGGAAGCTGCTTTGGCCTCAGAATCCAAACTGATGAGTTTTAAATATTTGGCCATCCAGAAAATTAAATTTGGGCTTGGAATAGTGAGAAAAATAAGAGATGGTTCAAGACCCAAGGTCACATTTTGACTGGAATCACATCTTGATTTATCTCACTTCTTGGAGGACGAGCAGCAGGCCTGGAAATGTAATCTTAATGGTATCTGTGTATATATGTGTGTCTGTTTTGTGTTATTTCTAAGACTTGGAAAAGAGTCAAAAAGACATTATTTAAAAATAAATGGTTTGCCTGGAAAAAGTGTGAAAATGAAATATCTGTATGTGAAACTGTGTATGCAAGTAGTTTGAATGGAAGTGAATCTGAATATGCTGATGTGCAAATGTGTGTGTGTGTGTGTGTACGTGTGTGATACCTGAAAGGCAGGAATTTAGTTGCCTGCAATGTGAGATTGCTGGAAGAAACTGGGAATCATGAAAACTGTGGGACTGTTAAGGAAAACCCCCTGGAGGTTGGGGAAGTGTGTGTGTGTGTTTAACAGTAAATTGCAGATTTTGTTGTTGTTGCGGACTAAGTAAGTAAAAAGGTGTTTGGATGAGAATCAGAAGAGATAAATTTAAAAGGGGGTGAGGTCTTTGTGCAATTTTTTAAAAAAATTTGTTCAGCTTTCTTGTTACCAGCTTGCTACATTTATTTTTTCTTTGCTTTGGAAGAGAGAGACTGAAAAAAGGAAAAGGAAGAGGCTTGGGGTTGATCATTTTAAAACTTTTCTCTCTCTCTGTTTAACTCTGGCCTGGAAGGCGGAGGGAAAAATTAAAGTGGGGCTGAAGTCTGAGATAGTAGGGGTTTTTTTTTTTTTGCTTCTATTCTAACTTTGCTCAGGGACAAAGAACAAAGATAACTTGTTTTAGTATGGCTTTTCCTTGTCACAAATATATCATTTGGTTTGCCTGCTGCAGTTTGTGTTTAAAGCTTAGAAATGCAGAATCTGTAACATCCTGTTCCTCCAACTCCCCTTTCTCTGCTGAAGCTTTAGTTCTGTTCAGAGTTTTGGGGCTTGTTGCCAACGATTGTGTGTGTGCAAAATGAAAGCAATGTAACTGACCTAACCTGATAAAGTAATCAATTCCAACAAGCTCTCACTTCTGTTAAAGCTAAATGTATTATAAAAGGAAGAACCTTAAGAAAATGATTCTGAATCGTTTTGCTTAGATTTGTAAATGTTTTCAAAAAGTTTGATGCTCTAATTTCAATCTTTGCGCGTACACACACACACACATTCAGTACATTAACTCAGAATACCTAAGTTTTTTTTTTCTTTTGTGAAGCTGCACTGAAAAATAAGTTTTTTTATCTCTTTATGAATGTTGATTCTGGATAGAATTGCAGATAAAGGCTCGGCCTAATTTTTTATGGATAGACGGTTATAGCAAAGTTGATAAGAAGGAGACATGATGGATGTTGGATGGGGAGAAGAGAATGTTAGGGGAGGCTGGGGGTGGGGGGGGGCTTTCCCTCCCTGTAGTTCTGGGTTCTGAGCCAGGCTGAGAAGGAGAAGAGACATGGATAGTTTTGGAAGTTGGAAAGAAAGATTAATAGTAAAAGGGAAAAAGTTACTCACGTAAAGTTGAGAGAAGAGAATGCACATGGGAGGCTGAAGGCAGGTAAATGAAGGAAATGAATGTTGAAGAGGGGGAGGAGTTATGTGTTTTGTTTTGGGCTAATGTTGTGGATGATACAAAATGGCTGGACAGGTTGTGACATCTAGTGGTGAGGCCATTTCAATACAGGCCTCAACTCTAGAAAAGTTACCTTTTCCTGTTTGAAATGATGGATGGGAGTTGCACAAAGGTGTTCAAGAAAGTCAATGAAGAAGAGAATAATGTTACTTAGTATTTGCATAATCTGGCACAGGTTTTGTCTTCTGTTCCAGTTCAGGGCCAGGCTGCATTACCACCTGTCTCTGACCATTGTTCCTGGAGAGTGGGGTCAAGTGAAAGAACTGTCACCTATAGTACCAGTCCTGAGTGGTCCCAACCACACCAAGCCTTCTTGACTTCAACTGCAGTGGGAGTTAAGGAATGAAAACATGAGTCCATGGAAAGTCCCATCATTCCCTCTCCAGTGACAAACTCCACAGCTGGACGGCCTGAAAGTGAAATTTCGACCTGCTTTGCCTGTTGAACTGTTTCCATCTACCTAGGACAAAAGCTTGAATGGATTGGACTACCCTGGAACTTGGGTTCGTAATATCTAGACTTTGTATTGCTACATTTTTGTTTGCTGTTTTTCCCCTCACATCATGGGTGTTTCCTTCAGACCATGGGTCCAATACTTAGGAACAAAAGGGAGTTGTGTTCATAACAAGACTATGTATTCTACTTGCAAAGTGGGGGATAGGGTCATTTGTTATGCTCCTGTTAATACAGTAAAGCCCTACCAACAACTTCAAAACTGGACATATGGAGGGACACACAGAGTATGGAGACAGGCTTACTCATTTAATGCAAACTACATCCTCCCCAACTTGGCACAATCAAAGGAAAATTCAATATGATTAAAGGAGTCAGCACTTCTCAGTGCAACGCTAATTCCTGTAACCCGGTGTGCTTTGAGATAATCAGACCAGCAGACTTCTCAGCATCATTTGGACCCGCTATCGATTAAACCAGACACAGTTATGGGTTCAACTTGACACTTTATATCACCATCCCCAAAACATTTTTGAGTTTTTCATTCCTTTTACAATGAACTCGAAACCACAATTGAAATTCTCTGAGCATCAAATAATTTTTTTATTCATCTGGCCCAAAAGAATTGCTTCATCTCTGAATGTGACTAACTGTTATATTTGTGTGGGTAATAACATGGGTGAACAATTACCTTGGGAACCACGTGAAATAAGATTTTGACTAGTCAAAATCTCACTGGGAAAAGCCACCAATAGACCCAACATGTGGACTCTGACCACTTCCATAATGGGAAGCCTCTGTTTTAAAAAGAGAAGGTTCTGGTAAAAACTTTGGGGAGACTTAGGTGTGAACATCTCTTATAAGTGAGCACATCATTATCCTTTTGGTGGATTACCACCGATTCGGCCTAGCCCCAAAATCCCATGGCAAACATTCCCCAATTGTTTCTACCTTATGGACCAATCTAACAGATGCCACCCTCAACTGAACTGCACCAGGTGGACCTACTACACAGCAAGAAGAGGGAATGTATAAGTAATAGAACTCTTTATTTATATACTTAATAGAATTGTTAGACTGCAAGCTGTATTAGAAATAATTACAAATCAAGGGCATTTAGAGTAACATAATGCTGTTTTGCTTCTCTATATACCGGTACTATGCGTGCGCAGGAACCTCCATTAGCCCGAGGTGAGTACACATAGAGGAAAATAAAGAAAATGAATTGGTTAAAATAACACTACAAAATTAAAGGGGGGATATGTCTTTCTTTTTACATGTTGCTGCCTGTGTGTGTGGCGGAAATACCCCCAGCTTCTTTGGAAACCTGGACAGCTGCCATGGACACAAGCTGGTTTGGAGAGATCTTTGGTGATTGGCAAAGGGAAAATTTTTGCACCAGAGAAATTTCATGCAAGCTTGAGATACATGTACATGGATGGGATATACTGAAGGAGGGAATAAGGGAGTGTACAGGAATGATTGATGTCTTTCTTATGATGTAATGGGTCTGTTGTCTGATTTTCATTGGCTAACAAAGTTTATAAAGCAATGCTACCAATTTCCTAATGGGTGGCACTTCTGGATGTAACTTCCAGATTGATGGCCACCCAGCTGCTTAATTTGATCAAATAAAGTGCTGCTTGATCAAGAAATCTCCGCTTGGGTTATCTGTTAGATCAGGGCTTTTCCACCAGTGGTATGGGTACCACCTGTGGTACATTGGCACCTGGCAGGTGGTACGTGACCATCCGATAAAAGTGGTAGCGGGGGAGGGGAATGAGCTGAACTGGTGGCAGCACCACAGAAAGCAATGCTACCAATTTCCTAATGGGTGGCACCTCTGGACGTAACTCTGCCAGCGTTCCAGATTGTTGGCCACCCAGCTGCTTAATTTGATCAAATAAAGTGCTGCTTGATCAAGAAGTCTCAGCTTGGGTTATCTGATTAGATTGATTTTTTTTAATCCCATTTATATCCCGCCCTTCTCCGAAGACTCAGGGCGGCTTACAATCTAAGCAGAAATCAATGTGCTTAGCAATAGCATTCATTCTATGTATATGCCTGCTTATTAGGGCTTTTGAGGGCCCTAATATGGTATCTCGAGTCCAAGTAAGGGAGTGGGACCTTACAATATGAATGGCTAATTAAAAATATTAGTATGTTGAACATGTAGAACAGAATAGACCTGGAAGGGACCTTGGAGGTCTTCTAGTCCAGCCCCCTGCTCAAGCAGGAGAACCTATACCATCTCAGACAAGTGATTGTCTAGCCTCATTTTAAAAATCTCCAGTGATGGAGCGCCCACAATTTCTGGGAGCAAGCTGTTCCACTGGTTAATTGTCCTCGCTGTCAGGAAGTTTCTCCTTAATTCCAGTTGCTTCTCTCTTTGGTCAGTTTCCAACCATTGTTTCTCATCTTTCCCTCTGGTGTTCTGGTGAACAATATGACCCCCTCTTCCTTGTGGCAGCCCCTCAGATACTGGAATACTGCTATCATGTCTCCCCTATTTCTTCTTTTCTTTCGAATAGCCAAACCCAAGTCCTGCAGCCATTCTTCATATGTTTTAGTCTCTAGGCCTTTGATCATCTTAGTTGCTCTTCTCTGAATTTTTTTCCAAACTCTCAACATCTTTTTTGTGATATGGTGACCAAAATTGGATGCAGTATTCCAGTTGTGGTCTTACTAAGGTTTTATAAAGCAATACTAATACCTCGCATTATCTTGATTCTATGCCCCTGTTTATACAACCCAGGATTGTATTAGCTTTTTTGGCAGCTGCTGCACATGTAGCAAATCCTGTTACTGATCCTGTTCTTATGCAGCTATGCGAGCCTGTGTTTTCTAGCAGATTTAACAGAACTTTTTCTGAACTCTTTCTGAAAAATTTACTGTTCTCAATAAACAATACAGCTTTGATAGCATTTTAAGACTTAACTTTTTTTTTTGTTCAGCAATAACTGACTTTCAAATACACCTCAGACATTGAAATAATGAGTCATAAAGCCATGCCTTTAATATGACTGCGTCTGCAGTGGTTCATAAGTAATTTTATTTCAATTTGAATAACAGTGATAAATTAATTTATGAAATAAAATTCATGTAAATATTGCTTTTAGTCATATTTATTAGCATTTTTTGTCAAGGAAAATTGTCCAAAACAAAACCACAACCTTTTACCCAAAACCTTTTCAGATTTATTGGATTGAACAGAATTTATACTTAGATTTGGCAATAAATCTAAATCTAAATATCTAAAAAATTAGCATTATCTAGTATTATGACTGTTTGTCATTGTATGAATACATATGAACACACAATCCTTGCATAAAAAACAAAACAGAATTGTGAGAACAAGAATCATTGCTAGCTTCAACCAGTCCTAAAATTTATCACTTGTTCAAAAAGATAAAGTTAGCACATATCTAAAAATTGAAGCAAAGAAATGTCTAACTGAATTCAAAAAAGCTTACAGGCAATTTCAAATAATTGAGACATTTTTAAGCCAACCACCATGTATCTTTGTGATGAATTAAGATACAGATCTTATTGCTTGATCTGACATAAGTATTTATGAACAATTTCTGTATAGTTTCATAAACAAAACCATGCCATTAAGTGTAATGGAAAGATCTTGATAGTAATGTGGTTGTAAAACAAGAAGATAAGACGGTTGCTAAATGAGTTTTGCCCCATTTTATGACCTTTCTTGCTACAATTGCTAAGTGAATCACTGCAGTTAAGTTAGTAACATGATCATTAAGTGAATTTGGCTTCCCCATTGACCTTGCTTGTCAGATGATTATATAAGGTGATCACATGACCTTGTGACATTGTAACTCTTATAAATACATACCTATTGCCAAGGGTCTAAATTCTGATCATATGACCACGGGGATGCTGCAGTGGTCACAAGTGTGAAAAGAGGTTATAATTCACCTTCTTCAGTGTTGTTGCAACTTGGAACAGTCAATGAACGAATGGTTGTAAGTTGAGGACTTACCTGCACAGAAAAATGAGACTGATGTTCCAAAGTAATTTTAGTCCTTGGCTGATTTTGTATGAGACTACAGGTCATCTGTATGTCAGAGGTGATCTACTTTTCTGGAGATACAAGTCCATTTGTATGATTAGATGAAAATGATTTTATTTGTATAGCTGGTATGCAGACCCCTTCCCTTCAGAAGTTTGTGTTGGGTTGTCTTAAGATGTTAATTGTATATCCCAACTGTCATATAATATCCATGGCTTGCTACAATATCAGTTTCAGATGCTACTATAAAGCTTAATCATCCTTGATACCTGATAAAGGTAAAAGGTAAAGGTCCCCCCGCACATGCATGCTAGTCATTTCCAACTCTAGGGGCCGGTGCTCATCTCCGTTTCAAAGCCGAAGAGCCAGCATTTGTCCAAGGACGTCTCCGTGGTCATGTGGCCGGCATGACTAGACGCCAAAGGCGCACGGAACGCTGTTACCTTCCCACTGTAGTGGTCCCTATTTTTCTACTTGCATTTTTACATGCTTTCGAACTGCTAGGTTGGCAGAAGCTGGGACGAGTAACAGGTGCTCACTCTGTTACGCGGCACTCAGGATTCGACCCGCCAAACTGCCGACCTTCTGATCGACAAGCTCAGCGTCCTAACCCACTGAGCCACCCCATCCCTTGATACCTGGTAACATCTCTTATATAAATCCGCTTGAGAACCGTGATACTAATCCAAATTCTTTCCATTTGTACATTTCCTGACACTATTCAGGAAGAGATGTCTTTCGAGTGTAATATACCCATTCTCTGGAAAACCCTTCTTAAAATGCAATAGATGCTGAACTTGCTATGAAAGTTTGAGAACTTTTGTTTGTGTTGCAAAACATCATCATTGATTTATTCTGTTTTATTATTGTACGCTGAATTGCATGATAAATAAATGGCCAGATACTATCTTGGTAATTGTCAACTGAGTGAATTCTTATTTTGGATTACTATAAGAACAAGTCCCTGCAGTTTTCCTGGCAACATTTGTGGAAATAGCTAGCCAGCTGCTTCTTTCTTGGATTCAGATATGACTGAACTAAAGTCCTCCAGCTAGCTTTCATACCTAAGGCAAAACTAGAAGTCATTATCTTCTACTTACTAATCCATAACTTTAACTTCAGCAGCTAGACAAAAATCATATTTAAAGAGTAGTTACCAACTGTTTTTTTCAATCAGTATGCATCAAATGGGATCTCACAAACATCAGCTTTTGCTTTTGTATTGGAAATTTATGTTATGCTGTAAAATTTACATATAATACCCAATTTCATAGGATAATTAATAACCTAATATGATAAAAATGTAATTTAAAATACATTTATTTTCTAGTTTAGAAAACTAGAAATTAGTTTAAATTAACAGAATTAATTTTAATAAACACATGCAGAGTTTTTCTACTTAGGAACCAGAAATCAAGTGCACAAGTATAGAGTTGAAGATACCTCACTTGTTTTCATTTATAGTACTTGTAAATGATATAGGGACGCGGTGGCTCAGTGGGTTAGGACGCTGAGCTTGTCGATCAGAAGGTCGGCAGTTTGGCGGGTCGAATCCTGAGTGCCGCAGCACCGGCCCCTAGAGTCAGAAACGACTAGCACGCATGTGCGGGGGAACCTTTACCTTCACCTTTTTTAAATGATATAGAAATGTTATTTGATTGCAAACTGAAAGTGAGCCAACAATATTATGCCACTACAAAACAGGCAACTGCAAGTTCAGACTGTACCAACAGAAGTATTTCCAAATAATTGGGAATAATGCTTCTATTTCAATCAGATAGAAATAATTTGTATAGCTGTAAATGCTACATCTATAGAAAGATTAGGCAGAGAAAGGCACTGAGGATAATGAGGGGGTTCAAGCCTATCGAGTGAAATAGAATAACAAGTTATGCTTAGTCTTGAGAAGGCATGAAGGGATGAGACAAAATATGATAACTTTTCGAGTACATGAAAGATATTGCAAAGAAAGTCAGTATCTCTTCACTATTATCCCAACATAGAATAAGAAACTTAAATTATATAGAGGCAGATTTTGTATGAATGTTATCAAAAAATTTTAACAGTAACAGCAGTTTAGAGGGACGCGGTGGCTCAGTGCTCTACATGGTCACTCTTGCTTATAACATCAAAAGAGTCAAGTTGTGGGTAATGGTGCAATTAGATGAGACTTTTCAGGCGTGAGAGAAGTCAACTTATAAAAGAACTCCAAAAAACAATTCCAGAAGAAAGGAACTATTTCTGTATTCTTTTGAAAAAAAAAGCATATTGACAATTTGGAAACTTTTAGATGTTTAAATGCCAGCGATGAGATTCCCCAGGTTGAAAGGCACTCTTAAATAATTAAAGGCTTAAATATGATGTGTCCATAACAAAGTCAGAAAGAGAAGTTTGATGTTTTACAAGGACACCTAACTGAAATAAGGAAAGCATGAATTCAACATTTTAAAGATAGAAATGAAGCATACTAAATTGGATGTTTTAGGTACAGTTAGTCCTCAATTTACAACCACAGTTGGAACCAGAATTTCCACTGGTTGTTAAGTGAGCCATGCCCGATTTTTGACTTTTGTGCTAAAGTTAAAGAAATCACTGCAGTTATTAAGTGAATCACATGGTCATTAAATGAATCCGACTTCCCCCATTCACATTGCTTGTTAAAAGTCAGATGGGAAGTTTGCAGATGGGGATCACATGACTCAAAGAGGCTGAAACTGTTGTAAAAATATGCTAGTTACCAAATGCCTGAATTTTGTTCATGTTACTTGGGGATGCTAGAAAGTTGTAAGTGTGAGAATGGGTTGTAAATCACTTTTTTCAGTGCTGTTGTAACATTGAAAGGTCATTAAATGAAGAGCTGTAAGTCGAGGACTACCAATAGAAGTCAGCATTTGAAATCCTTAACAGATACTTTGAAATATAGTAGGACATAGGAACATGCAAATAAATAAACTGATAATGATACCCCAAAAGGACAAAGGTAACTATGTCGCTGACTATAGCCTAATAGCCAACAAGATCATATGCATTAGAATTAATGGATAATCAGTGAATTTCAATGCCATACAAGTGTATATATAGCTATTATAAATGCAATAAAGGAAGACACTAAGGAATTCTGTGGCAGATTAAATAAATGCTCAATGTAGTCTCTACAACATCATGATATTACTTATTAGGTGATTGGGAAGTATAGGTTGGAGGAATGGAAGAAGCTGAATTTATAGAAAAATCTGAATTAGTCAAATACAAAATGCAGGAGATAATATAATTTTATTAAGATTATTAATTTTTCATTGTAAGAACACCTACATCCAATGCTTTTTTAAAATTGTGTCAGGATATAAATGTACTAAATAAATAACTCCTAATACCATACCTGTCCAACACCAGATGGACAATATTGGAATCAAAATTATGTAATAGAAAGCAGGTGAGGGAAAGTGCAACAGTCCAGATGCAAACTATAGATATATCATCAAATATATGCTAAACTTCAAAAAATAAAGAAAGTAGATATGCACCAAAATTTCATTTACACTCACATTACAAGATCAATGTAAGGAACAGGTTTGGTACACTTGACCTATGTAGAAGGAATCTGAAGAGAGAGACTGCAAAATATTCCCAAAATTTCAAAAGAGAAAGATTTAAGTGGCTTTTAGGACAAGCTATCAAGATAGCCAAGGACAGATTAGGAATGCTCAGGAGAACAAGTAAGTAAACGTAACTTTATGGATTAGTTAATTGAACATAATAAAACAATAGGTTTAAGCCACAATAAGTTATAATAAAATTAGATACAATAAGATACAGTAAAATAAGATTAAATAAAGTAAGATAAAGATAAAATAGAATATAGACACAAAATGTGTACTAAAATACAAGTGTTTCATTGAATCTATTGTCTTTATCTGCAAGCTAGATATGTTCCTACAAAACAAATCTAGATTGCATCTAAAGACCATTCAGTTAAACACATACTGTTTTGTATTTTAGTACTCATTTTGTGTCTATATTCTATTTTATTTTTCATCTTACCTTACTTTATTTAATCTAATTTTACTGTATCTTATTGTATCTAATAATCAGTTGTCAATTGAACAACCCTAACTCTAACCATATGGGACGCGGTGGCTCAGCTGAGCTTGTCGATCAGAAGGTCAGCAGTTTGGCGGGTTGAATCCCGAGTGCCGCGTAGCAGAGTAAGCGCCTGTTACTCGTCCCAGCTTCTGCCAAACTAGCAGTTCGAAAGCACGTAAAAAATGCAAGTAGAAAAATAGGGACCACTACAGTGGGAAGGTAACAGCGTTCCGTGCGCCTTTGGCGTCTAGTCATGCCAGCCACATACCACGGAGACGTCCTTGGACAAGCACTCGCTCTTCGGCTTTGAAACGGAGATGAGCACCGGCCCCTAGAGTTGGAAACGACTAGCATTCATGTGCGGGGGAACCTTTACCTTTACCTTTTAACTCTAACCATAATAGTTCTAATGACTACATATGTTTTGTGCCTTAAAGGAAATAAGATTGTCTTTTGTTATGGGTCCAATAGTTCTGTCAAACAGGATCTATAAATACTGAGACCTTGTTGTGGCACATAATTGGCAATTGAATAGGACGTGTGCAGTATCTTCTATTTCTGATGCTCCAGGATGCTTAGAGCATATGAAAACCAAACAAAGAGACTTTCAGTGTCAAGCAATAAATGACAAATCAAGCATGCGAACTAATAGAAGAAAATGAAAGATGTTTTTAAAAAAAGATTGGAAAAAGCAAAAAGAAAAATTCAGCTAAGATAAGAAGATTCAACCAGCCTGTATTAACTAATAGAGGTAAAGGAGACAAAAGATGGAAAAAAATCTGTACGGACCCCTGTCCAAATATGGTTGGATTGTAAAACGTCATATTTTTGTAGAGTGAGATTATAATAGGTGGGATTTACTGAATGTACTGCGCTACAAGAATAAGTAAATGGGAATAGACCAGCTGTTAGAAGGAAAGTACCAGGATTGTCTATAGAGATGCAAGGAAATTAAAAGTTTGTGTGATGCTGTTGCTGTGTGAGAATCATAATTCTGCATCATCAAGCACCAAATGCAAATGATATAATTAAAATGTTTAAAGATGTAGAAGAAAATGCAGTGAAAGTGCTAATAAAATAAATAAAATAAAATAAAACAAATAAACATTATTTGTCAAAACTATTGAATTCTATATGGCTTAAAGATTAGGAGTGATATATATATATATGTTTTTTAAAAAGAGAAATGTGCTAAATAGCATTGCACAAATTCCTCATGTAAACTAAGTTTTATTTATCAACTGACAAAGAAGAATAGAGCCATACATAAGAAATACCAAATGAATAGTCAGATTTCAAAAAAATACTTAAGGACATGAGATCAGATAGCTAACAACAGATGAATAAGAGAGTGCAACAGAATACAAGGACTTTTACCTTTCTTTTATTGACTTCAGCAAGGCATTTGATTGTGTAAATCATTCCAGAATGTGGAATATATGTAAGCCTAATGCACATATCAGCGCATCTGATTCTCCTGTGGTGAAACCTTTAAGCAAACAAGCTAATTTAAGAACCGTGTGGTTCAGACTAGAGAAACAAATGAGTATCTGAATACTTTATAATAATCCAAGTTCCTTTCCTATTTTCACCTATAATTTCCCTGGGACAATTTAACATGAATATAAGCTTTATGAAACACCCCCCTTTTTTTGCTTATCCCATTCCTTCTCCAATCATGACCTTTCAAACACTGATTTTCCTCATATGCAGCCATATAGTTTTTTTTAGGAAAACCTCTATTAATTGAAACCTAACTTTTCTGCACAGGAGAAACAGTGTTGAGGATAAAGATCTACATGTTGGATGAAGAACACATTTGGCTCCTGAACAAGATGTTTCTCTCCCTTGATTTATGACCCTTTGGGGATGATGGATATAAGGTTCAAAATAGTTTAGACTTGTTAGGCTTAAAAGTTGGGAATTAGTGGAGGTATCTTTAAAAAAAAACATAAAAATGAGTGTCAAATTCTCATGGTCAGCTATTTCATTCTAGTATTTTAATTCATAACGTTTCTTTTCTATGTGCACCTTAACACCACATGCTATTATATATGTCTGTATAATTGATAATGAGACTTCACAGACTTTTTTTAAATGTAAGAACATATAAATGAATTGAAAAATTGCTCTCTCAGCCTTCTGCCAACTTCAGTCTCATCAAAATTGTTGTCATTTTCTTTCTACAAATGACACTAGTTTCCATAGAAACTAAAGATTCAGCCACAAGTATTCTCAAAACAGGCAAATATTAATGTTTATTTTTTATTTTACTGATCAAACATCGAATGTCACCTTATTAGAAAGCCTTAGAATAAAGGCAAGTTTTTTAAAAAGAGAGCTGGATAAGGATTCTCCCCCCTTCCACATCCTAGATACTAATTTGTGAAATGGTATAATACAGCAGATTTAACACATCAAAGCTTTATATGTACATTAGATACCCTTCATTGAGGAAGCTAATACTGATCTTATAACACCATCCTACCAAAAGGAACAGTTGGGAACATTCCAACCAAGGTGTATTGGGGGATGATCCAGGGTATCTTCCCCTAACATTCCAACAGGCTGCACTTGAACTTGGATTGGACTGGTTAGGATCGCTGGGCTCTTCCATGCTGGGCGGGGGTTAATGAGCTATGGGACACTGGGACACTCAAATTCCCTCATGCAGAGGCAAGGTATAATTCTGGTGCCAACTTTCAGGAACCCCGTGCTTCCCTCTGGGTGAATTCAGTATCCTGGAAGTGGGACAGCTTCTCACAGACAATGACCCCATCGATCAGCTTTCTGGGAATGCCAAAATTGCTCAGCAGCACTCGGTCGCCAGGTTGCATCTTATGAACCCTTATTTTCAGATCATAATTCTTATTTTTTTTGGCTTCTGCCCCCTGAAGCAGCTTGAGCCTTCTCATATGTGGTCTTCAGATTCTTCCTCAATTGGTCCACACAGTCCTGGTGGGAGATAAGTGATGTCCGGTCAAAGGAGACACCAAATGCTAAATCCACCAGCAATCAGGATCCCTCCCAAATATCAACCAGTATGGTATCCAGTACCATCATTTGCAACAAAGATGATCAAAGGCCTGGAGACTAAAACTTACGAAGAATGGCTGCGGAACTTCTGTTTAGCTAGTTTAAAGAAAAGAAGAAATGGGGGAGACACGATAGCAGTTTTCCAGTATCTGAGGGGCTGCCACAAGGCAGAGGGGGCCAGGTTGTTCACCAAAGCACTAGAGGGAAGGACAAGAAACAATGGTTGGAAACTGACCAAAGAGAGAAGCAACCTGGAATTAAGGAGAAACTTCCTGACAATGAGGACAATCAACCAGTGGAACAGCATAGATAGATAGATAGATAGATAGATAGATAGATAGATAGATAGATAGATAGATAGATAGATAGATAGATAGATAACCTTTATTGTCATTTTTTTACTGTGGGCACAATGGCACACATCAAAAATGAAATTTAGTTGCCTGCTCTCAAAGTGAAACATATACATGACACACACCTAACTATACTATATACAACATATGTATAGACACACACCCCTACATTGCATAACAAATATTAAATACTGTCCATCTTGAATATATAAAATGGGAGGAAGAAGCTTGAGAGTTCACAGGGTTAACGCTGTATGAAATGAAACTATGGCTGAATCTGGATGTTCTGCTACTGATACCACGAAGCCTCCTCCCAAGGAAAACAGGTTGTGAAGAGGATGTGTAGTGTCCCAGATAGTCTTACAGACCCTGCTCAAGCAACACTTCTGTGCTATGTCCTGGATGGAAGGGAGGGAACTGCCAATGATCTTTTCGGTCATCCTCACCACTTTCTGCACCGCCTTCCTGTCTGAAGCAGTGATGCTTACAAACCAGACTGTGATACTGTAGGACAGGATGCTCTTGATCATCCCCCTATAGAAAGTGGTCAGGACAGGGGAAGGAAAATGTGCTTTTCTCATGCGACACAGAAAATGCAGGCGCTGCTGTGCCCACTTCACCAGTTTCTCACTGTTGAGCGACCAAGCCAGCCTTCTCATTAGCTGCACACCCAGGAATTTGATCCTGCTAACCGTCTCCATAGGTGAATCATTAATGTACAGGGAAGTGTGGCTATCCTGCCTTTTCTGAAATCGACAATGATCTCTTTGGTTTTTCCAATATTTAAAACTAGGTTGTTTTCCTGACACCAGTTCACCAACCTCTCAACCTCCTTGCAGTAAGCTTCCACCTTGTCATCATGAATAAGGCCCACTACTGTTGTATCATCTGCGAACTTCACAATATGGTTGTTGGCAAACCTAGCACAACAGTCATGGGTCAACAGGGTGAACAGCAGCAGCCTTAGGACGCAGCTCTGAGGAAAACCTGTGCTCAAGAAAATGGTATTAGAGGTATTTGTTCCAACTCGCACATATTGGGGTCTGTTGGTAAGAATATCAAGAATCTAGTTGCACAAAGGAGTGTTTAAGCCTAAAAGGCCCAGTTTGTCTACTAGATGCTGGGGTTAAACACTGAACTGAAGTCTACAAACAAGAAACACACGTGATTATTTCTTTCCTCTAAGTGCTTCAAGCTCAGAAATAGCATCTTCCATAGAGCGATTTGGTCGGTAGGCAAACTGAAGCGGGTCAGGAGGCTGGATAAAATAATGTCCTTTATCACTTCTCAAAGCATTTCATAAAGATAATAGATTTTTTTTTCCTTAGGAAAGCACAAAAGAAGTTCTTTCATTCCTGAACTATGCAGGAGCAGAAGAATATAAAAGGAAGGAAGGAAGGAAGGAAGGAAGGAAGGAAGGAAGGAAGGAAGGAAGGAAGGAAGGAAGTAAGTCCTCTTTATTGTCTTCTACACCACAGACTAGACATTACTTTTCTTTGAAAAAAACCACCCACTAGTTCTAAGCTTCCCCGGGGCCTCTACATCTATTTTTTAATCTAAAATTAATCTTGGCAGCTATGCAATAAACTACCAATTTTAGGCATTCTTCCAAAGTTGAGAAAGAGTTACTCCTTGAGAAATTAATGTTAGAGGGTACATTAACTTCCCTTTCATTTCTGCAGGCTGGGAGATAAACAAAACAAATGATCCTCAAACCTTTGTAAACTCAGAACATGTCCAGGCAGTTTTACTTTGAGGAATCAGTTTCCATAAATCTAATTCTTACAGTACAACAGGAGTCAGCAATGCTTACTGTAGGCTCTAGTAATCCCTGCAAAACAGTCACCATAACACCTATGTTATATTATAATTAAAATACACTAAATAATTTACAAAGAATTAATTTTTAAAAAATTAAGAAATTATTCCATACCAGATCTCTAAATATGTACCTTGATACAGTGGCTAAGGCATCAGGCTAGAAACTAGAAGACCATGAGTTCTAGTCCCACTTTAGGCAGAAAGCCAGGTGGAGACCATGGCCAGGCACTTTCTCTCAGCTCTGGTAATCCATTTCTGCAAGGTCTTATGAAGAAAATTGCAGGAATTTATCTCCATGTGCTCTTTGAGAATCAAACACAATTACATTGAAGAAGGAAGGATAGAAAGATGGGGTTCTACATCTATAGGGACCCTTCCTGTTTTACATTGCTTATGATCCCATACCTACATTAGGTAACTGCAGTGATTCACTTAACTGCTATGGCAAGAAAAGTCATAAAATGTGGCAAAACTCAACTAATGTCTCACTTAGCAACATAAATTTTGTGGTCGATAAGTTGAGGACTACTTGTACAATAAAGAATAAAAGCAACTCTAGATTAAATTAAAATGCCTGAAATAAATCTGGGCAAAAATATCCACAAGAATAATACTATTGTCATCTGGACTTGGAATATAGATAGATAGATAGATAGATAGATAGATAGATAGATAGATAGATAGATAGATAGATAGATAGATAGATAGATAGATGATAGATTATAGATATAGATATAGATAGATAGATATAGATAGATATAGATATAGATATATAGATATATATAGATATATATAGATATACCTATATACCTATATATACCTATTCCTTAACTGAGAATTCCACAAAGAAATATTCAGATCTATAGCCCCTTTCAAAGCAGAATACTACAGCTTGTACTAGCAATATTATTATAGTGATACATGAATTTACCAGCTTCAGAATAGACACAATTAAGTGTAGATAAGTAATCTGCAGATAAATGCCATGAAATTCTGTAAAAGCACCTGATAAAAACAAAACCTTTGAACAATAATCTATGAAATAGTGTGTGGAGAAACTAACTTGGCATAGTATCATGAATGTTTAATGCTTGGCACACTCTAAATAGAAAGCTAGCTAAGTTTCAGCTAACAGGAATGCAAGGTTGGTCACCAGGGCAAAGTGTGTCAGACTGTAGTCTATATTTGTTTGTTGAGATTTAGCCTCTAATGGAATTTATTTCAGCCTTTGTACCCTGGAAATATAACTTTCAATGAACAGGGCTTTTTAAAATTAGATGTTAGGAAGATAAAATCAAATGCATAGGCAGATGCAAAATAATAATAAAAATGATGAAGATAACAACAACAATAATAATAAAGTTGGAAGGGACCTTGGAGGTCATCTAGTCCAACCCCCTGCTCAGGCCGGAAACCCTATACCATTTCAGACAAATGGCTGTCCAGTCTCTTTTTAAAAACTTCCAGTGTTGGAGCATTCACCGCTTCTGGAGGCAGGTTGTACCACTCGTTAATTGTTCTGTCAGCAAGTTTCTCCTTAGTTCTAGGTTGCTTCTCTCCTTGATTAGTTTCCATCTATTGTTTCTTGTCCTGCCTTTGGGCGCTTTGGAGAATAGCTTGAGTCCCTCCTCTTTGTCACAGCCCCTGAGATATTGGAACACTGCTATCATGTCCCCCCTTGTCCTTCTCTTCATTAAGCTAGATATACCCAAATCCAGCAGCCGTTCCTTATATGTTTTAGTCTCCAGTCCCCTAATCATCTTTGTTGCTCTTCTCTGTACCCTTTCTAGAGTCTCAACATCTTTTTTACATCATGGTGACCAAAACTGGATGCAGTATTCCAAGTGTGGCCTTACCAAGGCATTGTAAAGTGGTATTAATACTTCACGTGATCTTGATTCTATCCCGTTAATGCAGCCTAGCACTGTGTTGGCTTTTTTGGCAGCTGCAGCACACTGCTGGTTCATTAAATATTGTCCACTAGGAGTTCAAGACCCCTCTCAATAGTTACTACTATTGAGCAAGGTACCACCTATACAACACCTGTACATTTGGTTTTTCTTGCCTAAATGCAGAACCTTGCTTTTTTCACCATTGAATTTCATTTTGTTAGATAGCGCCCAGTGTTCAAATCTGTCCAGATCCTCCTGTATCTTAAGCCTATCTTCTGGAGTGTTGGCTATTCCTGCCAGCTTGGTGTCATCTGCAAATTTGATGAGTTCCCCATCTATCCCCTCATCCAAATCATTGATGAAGATGTTGAAGAGCACTGGGCCCAGAACAGAGCCCTGGGGCACCCCACTACACACTTCCTTCCATGTAGATGCAGTTCCATTGAGGACCACATGCTGAGTACGGCCTGTCAGCCAGCTATGAATCCATCTGGTGGTGATGCTGTCTAGTCCACATTTTTCATCAAGTAGTAGGTTGTGATCTACTTTATCAAATGCCTTAGTGAAGTCAAGTAAATTATATCCACAGCATTCCTCTGGTCCACTAATTTTGCCACTTGGTCAAAGAATGCAATAAGATTTGTCTGGCATGATCTGTTTTTGACAAACCCATGTTGGCTTTTAGTAATGACTTTGTTTGCCTCTAGGCGTTCGCTTATTCATTGTTTGATTATCTTTTCCAGAATCTTCCCAGGTATTGAGGTCAGGCTGATAGGTCTGTAGTTTCCTGGATCTATTTTTTTCCCTTTTTTGAAGATGGGAACTACATCAGCTCTCTTCCAGTCCTCTGGTAGTTCCCCAGTGCTCCAGGATCTTTGAAAAATATAGTTCAGTGGTTCTGAGATCACGTCTGCCAGTTCCTTGAGAACCTTGGGGTGTAATCCATCTGGTCCTGGTGATTTGAACTCATCTAGGCTGGACAGGTACTCACTTACCATTTTCTTGCCTATCTTAACTTGCGTTTCTATTCTGTTTATTATGGCACTGGTTTGGGTAGGTTGGACTGTTTTTTCTCTTTGTGTAAAGACAGATGCAAAAAACGAATTAAATAGTTCTGCTTTCTCCCTATTGCTTGTCACCTTCTTGCCACTTTCCCCCACTAATGGACCAATCATTTCCTTAACTTTTTTCTTGTTTTTTATATGTTGAAAGAAGCATTTTTTGTTATTTTTGACCTTGGTCGCAAGCCTTAGGCTTTCCTCACTTCATGTTTGCAGGCACGGGCTATTTGCTGATATTCTGACTTAGTTATGTGCCCCTCTTTCCAATTCTTATACTTGTCCTTTTTATCTTTCAATTTATCATAGAGTTCTTTATGCAGCCATGCTGGTTTCTTTTGAGAGCTGTTATTTTTCTTCTTTGTTGGTATTGTACTAGACTGGGCCTTTATTATCTCACTTTTCAAAATTTCCCAAGCTTCTTGAGTTGTTTTCCCCTTTAGGATTCTCATCCATGGAATTTATTTTATTATTTATTTTATTGCATTTATATACCGCCCTTTCCCTGAGGACTCAGGGCGGTTTACAGGGAGTTAAAAATCAACCATACAAAAGTTAAAACCCAATTTAAAAAATATTAAATCAACCCTGTACTATTAAAACCCCCAATTAAAATGAATGTCTCCTCAGCCTGGGCCCGAGAGCTCAAAGAGCCAGGTCTTCAGGCCCCGGCGGAATGATCGGAGGTCGGGAGCAGTCCTCAGCTCCACCGGCAGCTGGTTCCAGAGGGCAGGCGCCCCCACTGAGAAGGCCCTATCCCTGGGTGTCACCCGCCGGCAATCTCTTACCGGCGGGACCCTGAGCAGACCCTCCCTGTGGGAGCGCACTGGGCGAAGGGCGTTTGATGCCGGCAGCAGGTGTTCCCTCAAATACCCCGGACCCAGGCCATGTAGGGCTTTATAGGTGATAACCAGCACCTATAAATTCTTCCCATGGTCTCTCTAAGTTTATTGAAATTAGCTCTTTTAAAATCCAAGACTCTAGTTTGACTATGTTCTATTGCTTGTGGTTCCAGAATGTTGAATTCCAATATTCCACGATCACTTCCCCCCAAGGTTCCTGTGGCTTCAACACCTTCTATCATATTATCTCTGTTAGTGAGGATTAGAACCAATGTGGCTAATCCTCTAGTTCCCTTCTCTACTTTTTGGGAGACAAAGTTGTCTGCTAGGTTTGTCAGGAATCTGTTTGATCTTCCACTTGGTGCAAAGTTTGTCTCCCAGTTGATATCAGGGTAATTAAAGTCCCCCATTACTATTGTGATGTGCTTCCTACATACCTTAGTTAGCTGACTAGCAAAACGTTCATCTATTTCCTATGTTTGGTTGGGTGAACTATAGTATACACCTACGACAATGTCATTTCCCCCCCCCCTTTTATATTGACCCAAATGCATTCAAGAGTTTTCATCATTGTTGTGCTCTATTTCTGTAGAGATGTAGTTATTTCTTATATATAGAGCAATTCCACCTCCTTTTTTATTTGGTCTGTTTCTTTTAAATAATTTAAATCCCTCTAGCTGTGTGTTCTATTTGTGGGTTTCATCCCACCATGCTTCCGTAATGGCAACAATATCATATCCGCCCTCATTTACCTGAATTTCTAGTTCACCCTGCTTACTGTTCATACTCTGTGCATTGGTGTATAGACATTTGAGGTTTTTTATTCTAATTTATATTGTGGTGAAAAATAGTTCTTAGCCATCTTCCTCAGATTGTAGTACCCTTTTAGGCACCTGAAATCAACTTTCTCTGAAGTCAGATCTAACTTTGACCTTCCAAAAACAGAAGGAAGAGCACTAAATCACTGGCACTGATAAAGTTATTAGTAATCAAGAGGAAGATTCCTTTACAATTTGGGTAATTGTAAAAGCCTCTTGAAGATAGTGTTATAGGGAAACTATTAGCTGTTTTAAAGTAAGTTCTCACTGTAGCTTTTAAATTGCTGTATTCTGTGCTACTGTTACAGCTTACACTACACACTGAAGATTCTACTTATTGCATCTCTCTACAATAATGCCAGTAATTTCTCTCAGCTCAACCCACCTTAGGGGGTTGTTGTTGTGGGAAAAATAGGAGGAGGGAAGAGTATTATGTATATTTGTATACATTTGTATATTTGCATTCTGTCTTGAGTTATTTATAAAGTATTATATTTATATATAATATTTATGTACATTTATAATACATAAAGTATTATGTGTATTTGCTGCCTTGAGTAATTTATAAAGTAATAAAGGTTTCAAAAAAATCTAATAAATAATTTCTGTCAGTTTTTATGATGTGGTACACTTGTAAGTATAGCATATAGGTATGAGAATAGGCAACTGTGGCCTCCCAGCAAGCATACCTATAAGAAAAGCACGCTTTCAATATTACCCTTTGCTTTCATGTATTTATCTGCATAAAGAACTGGTTTTTCACAGTAGGGAAATTTAGCAGTGAAGGTGACTATTGCTCATAGCTATTGGTATAATAATAATGCTGCATAGCAGCATGAAAAGGGGATAAAAACATACCATACTCTATATTATTATAAAACATTCTTCCCAGTTATAATTTACTGTATCCTGACTTTCCTTTCATCATTCTCAAGTGCTATAAGGCTTCTTTCTTTTGAGCAGAGAAATCATAGCTGAACATCACAGCACAGAGAACTCCAGTATTCAGTCTCTTGCATTTTTACTACCTCTAAAATAGATCTCTGCAATTATGTAACAGTATAATCATCATCATAATAATGGTATGACTGCCCATCTCATCTAAGTGACTCTGCTCACAACAATAAAAACTATTTCAACAAAAAGAAGTTTAAAAACCTGACTGTACAAACATATAAAAACCATCAACAAACCATCAATTTTGAAAACAAAAAGAATCATACAAACAACAGAATCTACAAACTAAGGCCCTCCAAAACATCTTAAGTGAACCAAATGACGCAATATATAGTGTAATGACTGTAATGGCCACTATGTAGGACAGGTAGACAGAAGACTACCAGAGCCCATCCACGAACATCAACTAAAAATCAGAGCACACAATGAAAACTCATCAAGCACAACACATGGGCAGACATAACCATAATTTCAACGGGGAATCTGATAGTATCCAAAACTAAGCTTAATTTAAAAAAAACAGTGGGGAATTCCTGGAAGCTTGGCATGCAGCGAAATCAACCATCAATACACAGAGAGATAAAGCATATTTACATGCAATTCAAAGAAGACAATGAGAAAGTTAAGAATGGACAAAAAAAACAGTCCAGCAATCAATACCCAGTTAAACAGAGACTAACACCATACAATCAAGCAGAAAACCATAACCTAACCAGACCCTCATCAATATCAGCAGGACAACTACTGTGTGTAAGAAGGGAGGAAACCCCACATCACTGTTACCTAATCAGATAATAAAAAGCCTATAAGCAAACAAACAAACTCAGAGAGCATCAGGGACTCCACAGTTCAATCCCTAGTTACATAACCTTTTTTTAAAAAAATCTAATTTACCAAAAGGAGTACTGGGAGGTAAACACAAAGCTAAAAAATAAAAAAGTAATAAGAAGTACTGTGTTAAAAAAGAAACTTTTTCTTGGATTTTCAGTCTTAACAATAATTTGATGAACAGCAATAAACCTCAATCTTCATTTTATTTTTATATAATCTGAAATTTTTTCTGTTATTAAAGAAAACTTCTGTGAAAAAATGTTGTAAGATCCCCACTCACTCTTTGACAGTAGCTCACCAAATATGGGTTTGATTTTTCATTTTTGAAAAGTGTTGATTATGCAGAGTTTTATTGCTGTCATTCATGTGGGGCCAAACATTTTCTCATGCTGCTTCCAGCCCATCAAACTACTTTTTCTTAAATAAAGTCAGTATCTGAAACACTATTTTCAATTAAGCTTTTATATTTAGAATTCTGAATATGCAATGAACTCATAAATTAAAAATAAAACAGGCAAATCATGAGTTGCTTTCATAGATGATCTGTTTGAATGGAGAAAAAAGGAAGCTAGAATAAGATGATGGTTTATTTTATGTAGTGAGTTCCTCACAACACAATTATCCTATCTAAATTAATTCAAGCCACAAACTAACCATAAGGCTGTTCACACAATTTATTAGGCTAATAATAAATGTGGTTTGCTAATTTGTAGTATTTTGTGAATACAACATGTGAATAAAACAAGGGTGTTCACACAACATGAAAAAAATATGAGGAATAGATAATTTACTCCCTTTTAACCCAAGATAAATTGTTTAAACGTTTGCAAGAAATAAGTACCGGTACTATTATGTAGAATTATGCTTACAGTATTACTAGGACAAGAATGATAAAACTCATAGTTTGAATTCAGATTGCCATGTTAATTAAATCCATGTTTGGAGGTGAAGTTTGTTCTCCTTCGGCTGTGGCTTTGCAGATTACTCACAAGTGATGGGAAGACAGAAGGAACAGCAAAGCTGTTTCATTTCACCACAAGGAGGCCTAAGGAATAACTGCACTTTGAACCAGATCCTGTCCCTTACCCTTACCATAGTATGTTGTTGTTTTGCCACCTCTTCTTAATCTCTTCTGCCTCTGTTAGGTCCCTGCCATTTTTGTCCTTTATCATACCCATTTTTGCATTAAACGTTCCCTTCATCTCTCCAATTTTCTTGAAAAGATCTCTGGTCCTCCCTATTCTATTGTTTTCTTCTATTTCTTTGCACTGTTCATTTAAGAAGGCATTCTTATCTCTTCTAGCTATTCTCTGTAATTCTGCATTCAATTGGGCGTATCTTTCTTTTTCTCCCTTGCCTTTCGCTTCCCTCCTTTCCTCAGCTATTTGCAAAGCTTCCTCAGACAGCCATTTTGCTTTCTTGCATTTCTTTTTCTTTGGGATGGTTTTAGTTGCTACCTCTTGTACAATGTTGCGAACCTCTGTCCATAGTTCTTCAGGCACTCTGTCTATCAGATCTAATTCCTTAAATCTATTTGTCACCTCTACTGTATATTCATCAGAGATATGATTTAATTCATACCTCAGTGGTCTAGTGCTTTTCCCTACTTTCTTCAGTTTAAGCCTAAACTTTGCAACGAGAAGCTCCTGGTCTGAGCCACAGTCAGCTCCTGGTTTTGTTTTTACTGACTGTATAGAGCTTCTCCATCTTTGGCTGCAGAGCACATAGTCAATCTGATTTCTGTGTTGACCGTCTGGTGATGTCCATGTGTAGAGCTGTCTCTTGGGTTGTTGGAAAAGAGTGTTTGCTATGACCATTGTATTCTCTTGACAGAATTCTATCAGCCTGTGCCCTGCTTCATTTTGCACTCCAAGGCCAAACTTGCCTGTTATTCCGGTTATCTTTTGGCTTCCTATTTTAGCATTCCAATCCCCCATCATTTTTTGGTGTTAGTTCTATAAGGTGCTGTAGGGCTTCATAGAACCGGTCAATTTCATCCTCTTCAGCACCGGTGTTTGGGGCATAGACTTGGACTACTGTGATATTGAATAGTTTGCCTTGGATTCGAACTGAGATCATTCTGTCATTCTGAGGATTGTATCCCAGTATTGCTTTTCCTACTCTTTTATTGACTGTGAAGGCTACTCGATTTCTTCTGAGCGATTCTTGCCTGCAGTAGTATACCTGATGGTCATCTGAATTAAATTCACCCATTCTTGTCCATTTTAGTTCGCTGATACCTAAGATGTTGATGTTCAGTCTTGTCATCTCTTGTTTGACCACGTCCAACTTTCCTTGATTCATGGATCTTCTATTTCTTTCTATTCCAGGTTCCTATGGAGAAAAAATCTTTACAGCATCAGACTTTCCTTTCACCACGAGACACATCCACAGCTGAGCATCCTTTCAGCTTTGGCCCAGTCGCTTCATTCTTTCTGGCGCTACTAGTACTAGCCCTCTGCTCTTCCCTAGTAGCATATTGGACGCCTTCCGACCTGAGGGGCTCATCTTCCAGTGTCATATCATTTTGCCTTTTGGTACTGTCCATAGGGTTTTCATGGTAAAGATACTGGAGTGGTTTGCCATTTCCTTCTCCAGTGGATCACATTTTGACAGAACTCTCTGCTATGACCTTTCCGTCTTGGGTGGTCCTGCACGGCATAGCTCATAGCTTCATTGAATTACGCAAGCCCCTTCGCCACGACAAGGCAGTAATCCATGAAGGGGTACCATAGTATGCTTAGGGTTTAACTGAAAAAAAAATCAACTGGCTAGAAAATTGCAATGTATGTTGAAATATAATTACAATTAGCTTGTTACATTCGAATTTATTTTTTTAAAAAATATGTTGCAATTCATATATTTTATCAAATTTAAGAGTTTAATGTATTTCTATCATTTATTAATAGGACATTTTAATAGATGATCCGGATAAGCACAAGCCATATAAAGACAACAGTTTAAAAAAATCTAATAAAATCTAATTCAGAAACACTGTGTTAATATCTAGGAATTATATGCATACATTGCAGATGTAATATACTGGAAATATTGTATGCAATATGCGCATTCAGAAACACTACGTGCCAATACTGGGGCTTATATGTATATACTGTATGACATATGTATATTGGATGTATTATATGCAATATTAGCGTTCAAAAATATTACGTGCCCGTTAGCGATGGAAATACGTTTCCATAGTTCGGGACTGCAAGCAGAGGGAGCCTCCATCTTACGTTTGCAGATGGGTTTTCCTTAGGTGGCAGGTGACAATCCGCTGCGCGATAAAGACAGCGAGAAACTGGAGAAGCCCCCCACAGAAGCACTTCCAGGACCGGAGCCAAGAGTCTCTCGCTGTTTTCAATTCATTTCCAAGCATCTCCGGTCAAAGTAACTGCTCCGCAGTTAGGCTGGCTTGCAAGTGCGCGCAGATCTCCGCAGCAGCGTTCAGATTGAATGCACGTGCGTGGGACTGATTGATGGGGGCGGGGTGATTCGTAGCCAGAAGCTACTAAGAGGCCACGCCGTGGAGTCCGAGCCACTCGGCAATAGCCGCTGCATTTTTCGGTTCTCGCTCGCTTCGGCAGTCAGTTAGCAGCAGCAGCAGAAGAAGGAGAAGCGTGGTTTCTGTGCCTTCCCTCCTCTCCCGTGGAGCAGATCTTTGCAGCGCGTTTAGGAGGTTAAACACCTGTCAGGCGTTTGCTCAAGTGGAGGAGAGTAGCCCAGACTCTTCGGAGGTTTATTAGGGCGCCCTCGGGGCAGGAGCCGGGACTAGAGTCCGGTGCGGGAACTACCTCCCTGTAGTAGTGTTACGGAGTCGAGTTGGAGTAGCAGCCGGGTAAGTGGCAGCGGTTTTAACTGTGATACGGGGGAGGGAGGCCGGGGGGGGGAAGGATAAATTAAACGGAACGGCGAATGGAGCTGCTGCAACGCCGCTCGGATAAAAGCAAAAGCGGTTGATTTGCAACGCCCACACTCCGGGTAGGGCGGCGTGCGATGAACGGCCACGCTATGGTAATATTTTTACGCCCAAACTGAACGTAGGGGTCACTTTGTGTAAATCGCTTTTGTTTCACCACTCTGCCCTCCACCCCCAAAAGCAGACGGGCTGCGTGGTGGCTCTAGTGTCGTGCAGCCTGCTCTTTTCTCTTGCACGGTTCTCTGCATTGCTTATTCAGAGGTGCTGCTGCTCCGTTTCTCGTTCCAAGGTGCTGCTCCGTTCGGCGTTTTTCGCCACGAGAGTTCAGCCTTTTACCTACCTCACTTTCATCACGCGGAAGGGGTGGGGAGAGCGGGAGAGGCGAAGAAGAGAAAATGTGCATTTTTTTCATTGCCACTTGGTTTCTAGCGAGCTCCTAATTCTTCCCCGCCCCCGCCCCCGCCCCCCGCAAGACTTCCTCCTTAGCGGGTTTGTTTCTTGCGCAAGCGACGCCGAAACGCCCCGGTGATTTTCGCTACCTTGAGATCGAGCGGTTCTCTCCGCCTTCACCCAGTGGGTCTCTTCTTCCTTCTCTCTACCTGCCGCCCTCCTTTTAATAACGCCTTTCCCCGAACGGGAATAGAAGAAAGGCCGCGTTGGGAGCAGGGAAGATGCCGTGTTCTCAGAAGGGGGATTAGGGACACGAGCAAGCCACTTCCAAACCTTGCTGGTGGAGCGAAGGACCGAGTCGTCAGTTCTGGACGCAATATGGGCGCTAGTTGTTTCTCGGCAGCTCTGAAAGGCTTCCCCGCTTCCGAGGGAGAACCAGGCAAGAGAGGGTACATGTGCACTTTCTACCGTGGGGATCCGCAGACGTCGACGAAGTTGTAACCGCGGAGAAGGCGGAAACAGCACTAATGAGAGATTTTGCTCTTTATTATTTGGTCATGTGCTGCTGCTCTTATGCATTTCTTCAGGGCTGCTCACTAAAGCTGGAAGCAAACAACCATTTCTTCCTCTTGACCATCCACCATGCAAAAGGCCGCCAACTTGGCTCCCTGTTAACCAGGGATGATTCTCAATGTTTGTGAAATACAGTTGACCTCCTTAATATTGAGACCCAAGTTGGGAAATTGAGATTACCTGGCTCTCATTCTTAAAATTCTTCATGCCATTTGTATGCACCTTTCACTGTTCTTTGTCATGCTGACTAGACTACAAGGGGAACAGGCAAGTCTTTTCATACCAAATTATTTTTCTTTACTGATTCTGGGTTTCATTGCATATGATTCTCACTGTCATCCCCAGCTTTCTTGAAGCCTGTGTTTAATATGTGCATTTGCTGATGCATTGGTTGGCATTCTAAAAACTGGTATTACTGCCTTAGTGTTGGTATTTCAAAGGATCCTGCCACACTGATGGCTGCATTTCACCATTTCTGTAAGTGGAAAATGAAGATACTTAGATTATGTGTCATCACTTGCTGAAACTCTAGTACAGGAATATATAGAAGTAGCTGAATACATTGTATGTGGTGCTGTCTGAGCTTGGCTGTTTTCTTGCAGACATTTCATTATCAAGCTAGATAACATCATTAGGAGGAAGTGGGGCTTCCTCTTATTTTTATATAATAGTGGCTTGCCCTGCCAATATGGGTGGGAGTGTTCTTAGTGGTTTATTGTTTAGGCTGTTATTTGCTATTAGCATGTTTCTTAATTTAATTAGAAGAGAGCTGGAAGGGACCTTCAAAGTCATCTAATCCATTCCTCTGCTCAAGCAGGAGACCCTATATCATTTCAGGCAAACAGCTGTCCAGTCTTTTCTTAAACTCCAGTGATGAGACACTCACAACTTCTAAAGGCAGCTGTGGGTGCTTCATCACTGAAGGTTTTTAAGAAAAGTTTTACTTATTTACCATCAATAAGTAAATTATAATTCACTTACTAAAATAAGTAAATTTTATAATTTACTTATTAAAATTATTGTTTACTTATTTTAATAAGTAAATTAATAAATATTGTTTATTGTTGGTCTAGTGTTGATTGTTGTCTAATGGTAAACTTGGTATTAATCTCTAATTATATGGGTATTGATTGCTACTGAGCAGGGTTTTTCATCTTTTTTGCCTGTATCTATGTCCTCTTGATAGCCAGGAATTCTCTGGAGTTTTGGATTTGACTTGATCTTGAAGGTCCGCACTTTCCTAATTGAAAGCATGGTTGAGTCTAGATCAAGCCAAGTTTTGAAATTAAGGTTTTCATTTTTTTTTCTGAGCATTTGGTGTTCATGGATGTGCTCTGCTAATCTTCTGTTTATCTTTCACAGTGTCTGTTACAATCCTTACATTGTATGTTGTATGCTTTTTCTTCTGAGGCTGCTGGGTCCTTTATTTTACTTAAGATGGGTCTTCAAACTTGGTCCTTTTATGACTTGTGGACTTCAACTCCCAGAATTCCTCAGCCAGGCACACTGGCTGAAGAATTCTGGGACTTGAAGTCCACAAGTCATAAAAGGGTCAAGTTTGAAGACCCCTGACTTAAGATGTTCTGGAGGGCTTTAGTTGGTTTCTGTGCTGTGGTGATGCTGTGTGGTTGTTGACGGTTTCTGAAATGTTTTTGATGCATGGCAATGTTATCCTTTTAACAGCTTGTGTTGATTGAGCCTATGGTAGGTTAAGTGGTCAGGCACGTTCGGTGCATGGATATCCATTTTGTTGGAAGATGTTGTATATATGGTGTTTCCTTTTTCTGATGTTCAGGTTAGCTGCAGTACGTTTGTCTTGGCCAAGTAGTGTTTTTACACAGCTTCCCTTGTAAAAGGTTGGATTGTTACTTTGGTTGTGGAGCATGTGGTATGGGTAGGGTTTTTTGGGTTTATTTTGATAAACTTGTACTAATTTGCATTCACTGCCTAGGCCAGTGGTAGGCAACCTTGGCTCTTTTATGACTCATGGACTTCAACTCCCAGAATTGGCTCAGGAATTCTGGGAGTTGAAGTCCACGAGTCATAAAAGAGCCAAGGTTGCCTACCCTTGGCTCTAGGGTGATGAAAATATCTTGGAAGGGGAGACCATGGTTTTCTTTTTTGCCTGTGAATTTTTCCTTGAAGATGTTGATAGTCTTGTGTCTTTTCTCTAGTTGGGCCTTTTTTATTATGACTAAGATGTTTTCTGGACTTAACAACAGTTCATCTAGTGACTGTTCAAAAAAAAAAGTGACTTATGACTGTTTTTTTACACAACTGTTGCAGCATCCCCATGGTCATGTGATCAAAACTTAGGCGCATGGCAACTGACTCATATTTATGATAGTCGCAGTGTCTGGGCGGAGGTCACTTGCGATTTCCGATAAGCAAAGTCAATGCGGAAGCTAGATTCATTCTGCAGTGATTCACTTAACTGTAGCAAGAGCGGTCATAGAATGGAGCAAAATTCACTTAACAATTATCTTGCTTAGCAAGTGAAATTTTGGGCTCATTTGTCATAAATTGAACACATGTATGTGAGACAGTAGTCTGGTGAGTTTTGCCCCATTTTATGATCTTTCTTTTCAAAGTTGTTAAATGAATCACTGCAGTTGTTAAGTCAATAACTTAGTTGTTAAGTGAATCTGGCTTCCCAGTTGACTTTGCTTGTCAGAAGGTCGCAAAAGGGGATCACATGACTTTTGGTCATTAGTGTAAAAAACAGTCATAGCCCCCTTTGAAAGATCTAATCTGGGTCAGTTACTGAGACCAGAGATTTATACTTCCAAGCTTTCAGAGTCATGCTTGGAGCCCTTCATTCTTTAACAATGTTGTAGATTGCGGTTACAGGGAATTAGTGCAATATGGCCAAAGATGTATGTCTTTGGGGCATCCAAAAAAGCAGGGGAAGATGTGTATGCTCTTTTTCATCTTTTTCAACACTATTCTTCTTTAGTGATTTGACCTTTCTTGATAAGGTCACTGAGAATTAACTTGATCTGATTGTCTAGTTTCTGTATTGAATTGGTGTCCTGTATTGATTGTTTGTTCTTTAGGTTTTTGAAGGATGCTTATCCTCTGCTTTCAGTTGGTTGTTTTTTTTTCTTCTCATCTCCTTTTGATCTGTGGTATGATACTTTGACCTTTTATGAGCCTGCAAGAAGTTCTGTGGTTCTAAATGCTTCCTCTAGGGGTGGAAAGAATTCTATTAGTATCATCTGTGTTAAACTTGAGGCCTTTCTGTAGGATATGGCGTTCTGCAGTAGATAGTGGGCAGCTAGACATATTGACACCCCCCCCTTCAGATTCCATTGCCTCTTTGATTCTGGGATTTAGTTTCAATGGTTTGTTTTGTAGTTTCTGTGATCCTGAGCTGTATTATTTTTTTACCCAGTTTCCTGGGCTATTTTCCATCCTGCTGTGCATTTTATTAAAAGCTTATATCTGAAACTGGTGAGTTGGCCATGCTATCCTAGGCATTCACACAGAAAGAATAGTTATCCCTTAGTGGAAATGTGCCTACATGCAAATTTCTCCCATTTACATGCTGTCTGAAGTGTTATGCCCATATGTAGTGATAGAAGAGTATATGTGTAGTTGAACTGTGTATGTATATTATATATGATGTGTAACACAAAATAATAAGATGCTGAATAAAATAGAGAAAAAATGTGACAGAATATGTGACACCAACACACATGAACATGTTGGATTTTTCTCATAGACTTATTCCATGGTGTGTTATACGTTATGGTAATGGATATCACAGGATATCAAATAAGGGGGGGGGAAGAAGGTGTTAAACTTAATCTTCCATAGAATCACTACTACTTTATCTGTAGTATGGGACATAGTAATTATTCATTTGTGACAGAAATACACCTAAATTGTTTTGTTCTTAAGTTGAATGTTTGAGCTCTATCAATGGAGTTCAAAAGAGACTGATCCCTTGTTTTAAAATAAACCCTGAATATATAATATTTATCACTGTCATTAAAGCTTAAAAAGTCTCTGTATTTTTTTTTTTTAATTTTACCTTTCTCCAAGAAGCTAATGTCAGTGGGATACTCATAATGAATACTTGCCAAGTTGAAATGGGCTTAGTTCATAAGGTGGAATTACATCAGGTGCAGTATGTGTATAACTGTTTCGCTTTATTGCCAAGATTGTTACAAAATAAATGTATAAATCACATAAATGGAAGCTAGAAACCCAAGTATTAGTCAAAATCCTATTTTTGTATTGCAGGTTTCACCAACTTTTTCTTTGGAACATCCTCCGATTTGTCAATTGGTTTTTTTTCTTCTGCTTCAGAAAACATATCTGTAAGATTATCTGCTGCCTATGAGTATGACTTGGACAGAATCTCTTTTATTTTAAGTGCATCCTCAGTTCTAATCAGACTTAGGTAGCCCATTATATAAGTTGGTGTAACACTCTGAAATTCATAAACATGAAGTCAGAGTGTTCAGGAGAAAAATCACCCCTCCGAAGTGCCTCTCCTCACAGGAATGCTTATAGGGCTCATTTCCAAGCCCTGAGAATGAATTTTGATGAAGAAACAGTAGGAGCAACTTCTGAGCAAACTAGGGGGAGAAAATATGGCTCTAATGTCAACAGGATTAAAAAGTTATTCATGCAAATGGGCACAGAGCCTAGTAAGAGTGCTGATGGAACGACAAAGACCAGAGGTAGAAGTAGCCTATTATCTCCTGAAAGAAGGAACAGGCCTATAGAGATTGTGGAGAAAGCCGATGGATCCGTGGTACAGTTAGAAGCTTCTGTTTCAGAAAGGATTAGTAGATTTGATGCTATGTGGGATGAGTCTTGCAAATTTACTGAAACCAGGAAAGTGTTTAGAAGAAATGAAACGCAGCCTTCCAAACACTGTTCCTCAAAGAAGGAGAAAGCAGTCTCTGCTAATGAATGTCAAGATGAACTATGCATCTCTCAGTCAAAGAAAGGAACTCCCCAAGAAGATTTAATGGACAGTTTTAGTTCAAAAGCAGAGGCTGTTTCTCCAACTGTCAGTCAACTTAGTGCAGTGTTTGAAAACATTGATGCACAAAAAGATGTAATTGTTTCAGAAAAAGAAAGCAGTGAAGAGTTTACTCTAACTGGCCACTACCCTCTAAATCTGTCTGCAGTCAACAAAGATTTGTCTTCCACAGTTGGAAATATTGATGGCTTTAGTCCATTAAAAGATACCAGTGCTTGGCCTTTATTAAAACAAAATACTAGTTCAGTTGAGAATTCTCTGCAAACCCCAACTACAATTAATGAAGAGTCAAAAAGTACTTTGCCTGTTTCAAAAACAAGTGAAACACAACTTAAAAGTGACTACTTCTCTTCTGGTCTCTCTGAAGTACTTGAACAAGATATAGTAGAGACATTTAACAAACAGGATTTGAGTGAGAATAAGGCAGAAACAGAATCTAAAGCACCCTCTTTACCAAAAAAGATATTTGATGGAGCCGAAAATACAGAAATGTCAGGAAACCTTGCCATTACTGGTGACACTGCTTTCCACGTAGCTTCATTTTCAGTTGAAGATAGAAATGAAAGCGAAATGCAAAAAGAACAAGATGATTTCCAGAGCTCTCATGGATCTAAACGTGATGATTGCAATGTTCATAAGATAGAATCAATATATAGTTCTGACTGGGGAGAGATTTGTACTGAAGAGGATGACCAAGAAGATAGTGATGATAACAGTTATGAACTTGCAAAAGAATATTTTGAAATTAGTGGATTATCAGAAGAAGATGAAATCCCACCAAGCAGAAAAATTAAGTTCAGTACTGCTCCAATTAAGGTAGGTTTCACTAGCATATCTCTTGTATATACATGCAACTTTTTATTGCAAGTTGGTTGTTTTTTCATGGTTATTTTGCTAATGAATATTGATAATGGGAGATTTTGTCCAATAACACAGAGTACTGAATATTATGGCTTTTAGTATTCCATTGAGTACTTTGTCTCAAAAACAAATGAAACACTTGTTAAATGTTATTTTATGGAACTTTGAAACCAATGTCACAAAAAGTTTACCTGTTCTGCAATTTATTCAGATTAACTTTGTCAAGCCAATTTCTCTATGTAATTTTTGTTGTTATTAGCCTTCTAGTGGGGAATGAGGAGGCTGAATTGCTAGAATAAATTATATATAAGGAGAACCAACATTCAAAAGTGTAGAGAACTCGATCTAATCTATTGCAGGTGCAGTAACACTTATCTATGAAGAAATAATTAAAGCACATTTGACAACATGGTAAACAGGTTAAATGAGACCTGATGGAAAAGATAAGCAGATGGAATCAAAACAACCCTCCCAAACAATTGGAGCTTTGTTCAATAGTGCAAATTTGTGTATTGTTGAAGCTGTTTTTTTCATCTTCCTGGATATGTTAAATTGTATGTATCCAGCACAACTGGAAAATTCAGTACAGGTGGTCCTTGACTTACAAAGATTCATTTAATGACTGTTCGAAATCACAATGGTACTAAAAGAAAGTGACATGATCAGTTTCATACTTTGGACCATTGCAATATCCCCATGGTCACATGATCAAAATTTGAGAGCTTGACAACTGGCACGTACTTATGACATTTGCACTATCCTAGCGTCATGTACTCACCCTTTATAACTTTTCCTAGCTGGCTTCCAACAAGCAAGCTCAATGGAGGAAGCCAAAATCGCTTAACTGCATGAGTCAATTAATTACAGTGATTCGCTTAAGTATGGCAAAAAGCTCATAAAATGGGGCATAATTCACTCAACTGCCTTGCTTAGCAACAGAAATTTTGCGTTTCACATTGTCGTAAGTTGATGACTACTTACAGCTGTTATTTAAAAAAAATACTAAAAGCATTTAGGGAGCAGCTAAAGTGTCTGGATATGCCAAAAAAAATTGCCAGTCAACAAATAACACTTATGTTAAACTTAACTTAATTATAGGTTTAGGTTTTTCATCTGTGAAATGATATGCTATATACTCTTCATTTTAAAAAGTTGTTATTAATTGTTTTTCCAGTGCTCAAGATGGGGTATATAGCTTTCCCTGCTACTTTCCTATTAGTATAACAACAACCCTGTGAGGTTCATTAATCTCATTGCTGAGTAAATTTTAATTTGGGATTTCATTTTCTTTGATCTTTCTTGTTATTTTTAGTGAAGATTGAAATGAGATGGTGCATCAAACTTAAATTTTTATTTTAGGCTTTCAACACACATACAGTCACTAACGGAGAATTCTGTGCTGTTAAACTACTTTCACTTAAAAAAAAGATGTTAAGTATTTTAGACTCATAACTATATTTAACAACTGATAAAAACTGTATTGTAAAAGTAGCTTGCAATTAGCTATTAGCTTGCTTAATTATGATTTTTTTAAAAAAAGATAAATACACAAGAGAAAGAAAAGAATCCATGTGGAGGAAAATACTGAATAACAATGTTTTCTTTTTATTTAGAATTGGTACTTATAGCATATTCTGTTATTTCCCTTTATAGTTTGGACTCAGCTTTGCCAATATACTCATGGAATTATCAGGATGACAATTATATGTTCATTTTTAATTGTAAAACACTGTAAATTCTGGCAGTCACACAAAACTGGTTTTCATATTATTAAAAAATAACCCATTTATTACTCAGGTATACATTACTATTTAGAGCAAGAGCTTCCACTTTAAGATATGTGGACTTCAGCTCCAGATATCTTCCCAGCCAGCATGCTATAGTATTACTAAAATCTTTGTTCTCCAGCATGAAGCATAACATAAATTGGTTGGAGCTCAGAGCCATACATATGGCCCTACGCCACTTCCGCAACAGGGTGGCGAGACAACATGTCCTGGTCCTCATGGACAATGTAGTGGCAAAAGCCCATGTGAACCGGCAAGGGGGTACCCATTCCAGGTCCCTTATGGCCGAGGCCCAACTGTTGGGCTCTTGGGCAGAGACCAACCTCTCATTACTCAGGGCTGAGCACATCTCAGGGGAGGCAAATCAGCAGGAGGACTTTCTCAGCAGGTCAGCAGTGGATCACTCCGAATGGTGCCTGCACCCCGGTCTCTTCAAGGAGATATCGGAGAGGTTAGGTCAGCCAGTACTGGATCTGTTCACTTCTCCAGCGAATTCCCAGCTCCCGAGGTTTTTCCTCCTGGTTCCCCTCTCCAGGGGCAGTGAGGACAGATGCCCTCCGCAGTCCTTGGCCCGGGGGCTTGCTGTATGCCTTTCCGCCTCTCCCTCTGATCCCAGCAGTCATCTACAAGTTACTGCAAGAGCGGGCAGAGGTGATACTTGTTGTACCACACTGGCCAAGATGGCCGTGGTTTGCTGACCTCGTGAGTCTGTCAATCTCTTCCCCATGGAGGATTCCTCCAGATCGCATTCCACTCAGCCAGGGAACTCTGCATCATCCAGAACCCCAGTGGCTCCAGTTGACCGCCTGGCACTTGAACGGTTGCTCCTGACACATGAGTCTTATTCACCAGAGGTAATTACAGTGATTCAGGCCTCCAGATGGCCTACAACAAACAGGATCTATGACTCCACTTGGAAGAGTTTCTGTAGTTGGTCTGATAAGAACCAGTTAGATCTTTCGGATATTACTATCCCGAGGATCTTGAATTATTTATTGGAGGGGCTTAACAAGGGCTTGGCGCCCAATACCATCCGCTGACGAGTAGCAGCTCTCTCCACCATGTTTACTTGGGGCAATTTAGAGGCATTGGCTCAACATCCCATGGTATGCTCATTTCTCAAAAGACCGACTAACACCAAACCTCCAGTGGTTCACTGGTATCCCTCTTGGGATTTGTCACGGGTCTTGCAGGCCCTTACCTCTCCTCCATTTGAACCCATCAGGACCGGTACTCTGTGGTTCTTGACAATTAAGGTGGCCTTCTTGATAGCCATCACATCAGCTAGACGCATTTCTGAATTGGTAGCTCTCTGTCAGACAGGGCTTATGTTGACAGGGTGGTCCTTCGATTGGATCCCTCCTTTATTCCTAAGGTCAATACCTTGTTTCATAGAATGCAGGAAGTCATTTTGCTGGATTTTTGTCCTCATCCATCTGTTGCCTTGGAATGGTAATGGCACAATCTGGACGTGCGTAGGGCTTTGTGCCACTATATTAAGCGGACAGCATCTTTTCGCAAGTCGGAAGCCCTCTTTGTTTCCTTTCAACCTTCTACTATGGGGCGGAAGGTTTCTGCCTCCGCTGTAGGCAGGTGGATCAGAGCAGGGGCATGCCAATCTCATTCCCTGTCAGTTCCCAGGCGTATCACTGCTCACTCCACTTCTGCGGCTTGGGCGACCCAGGTGTCAATTTTCAGTGTGATAATTTAGAAATCTTAAAGTTTAGAACCATTAATCAGGTGATTTTATGTTGGCTGAAATGTTGACATCGTCAGAAATTATTTTGCTTATACCACTTGTCCATAAATGTATAATAAATGATTTGCAGTTTTTCTCAGCAACCACCTATCTAAAACGGTCAGTCATCAGTCTACCCTCTGCACAAAGAACTCTGCATGTGTTTACTGTGCACATACCCTTTGTTTTGGGGTTTATCTGGAGACAAATAGTCCTAAGGATATATTTATTTATTTATTTATTTATTTATTTATTTATTTATTTATTTATTTATTTATTTAATTAAACTTATATACCGCCCTTCTCCCATAGGACTCAGGGCGGTTCACAAGGTTATTTAAAACAGTCCAACAAATTACATAAATTAAAACAATTAAAATGATTAAACTAACCTTGAAACTAAAAACCCCAATAACAATTAAAATATAATTAAAAATCCCAGTTAATATTCTCAGTCCAGGCCAGAAAGCTCGAAAGATGTTGAACAAGAGGGGAGAGAGGACCAACCCCTGAGGAACTCCACAAACGAGAGGCCTCGGGGCTGACCTCTGCCCTCCTGCCAACACCAACTCCGAGCGGCCCAGGAGGTAGGAGGAGAACCATTGTAGAACTGCCCCCCACTCCCAACCCCCTGAGACGCTGCAGCAAGATACCATGGTCGATGGTATCGAAAGCCGCTGAGAGGTCTAATAGGACTAGGACAGAGGAACAACCCCTGTCCCGAGCCTGCCAGAGATTATTCACCAGCGTGACCAATGCCATCTCCGTGCTGTACCCTGGCCTGAAGCCCGATTGGTATGGGTCCAGGTAATCAGATTCCTCCAGGAACAGAGGGAGCTGACGTGCCACCACGCTCTCAACAACCGTTGCCATGAAGCGAAGGTTGGAGACAGGATGATAGTTGTTCAAAACAGTTGGATCCAGGACAGGCTTCTTGAGGAGGGGCCTCACCACCGCCTCCTTCAAGGCGGCAGGGAAGCTACCTTCCCTCAAAGAAGCAGTTATTACTCAAAAAAGCAGTTATTACAGTTATTAGGTTAAAATTGCATTTTGGGAATGCGAGTCATGAGAAAAGTAAAATTTGTAGGTAGATATAATAGAAATATGTGAATACATGTCCTCATTTTGCTTTTTTCCAGGAACAGCAGTTCAATTTATGCCTTCTCCCTAATATTGTAAACTGTATATTTTACTGTGGAATTAATAGCTCCAAAAGAAGATTCTTCCATGATACAAACTACTCCACTATTGCTTTTATTATAATAAAGAGACTTATAGATATGGCAGGAGAAATAAGTGGATGCATCTAGTTTAGGAAATTGGAATAAATTAGGAAATTTATTCAAAATACGTTATAATTTGTTCACCATTTAATTTAAACCAAATTAATTACACAGCTTGATACGTTTGAAAATAATGATGGTAAACAAAATATGACAGAAATATGCATTTTAAAACAGTAACTGTGTTGATAAGAAATATTTCTTTGATTTGGTTATGTGAAAAGAATATATTTCCCTATGTCACTTGCTCTATTTTTTTTAAAAAAAGTCTAATGTTAGTTTGACTCTTTCCCCATTAATATCATTTTTTAAAAAATTATGTATTAGCCTCTTAAATATTACAAAACAAAAATGCTTTTAATTATGGCAGGAACCAATTTAATTCTCTTTAAGCGTTTAATATTTACTTGAAATCATTAATAGGTTATAAGTATTTGACTTGCACTCAGTTAAAAGGATTAAGATAGAAAAGGGATGTAAAAGATGAAAAAAGATGTTCTTTGGCAGTGGAAAGTTTGCAGTACACAATGTTAAAAATAGCTCTGTTGTGACTGTGCTTGTAACCAGACTAAATCATTTCCTATTCAATTCCCTGTTACTAAGTACTTCATTTGAGAGCTGACTTACCATATGAATTTTCTCTCTCTATATATATATATATATACATATACATATACATACATACATACATACATACATATATATATATATGGGATATATATATATATATATATATATATATATATATATATATATATATATATATATATATATATATATATATATATATATATATATATATATATATATCCCATTTATGTCCTGCCCTTCTCCGAAGACTCAGGGCAGCTTACAATCTAAGAAGCACAAATCAATGTGCTTAGCAATAGCCTTCATTCTATGTATATGCCTGCTTATTAGGGCATATTATTAAATATTCTTAGCTGCAGGGTTCTTCATCATGCTTAATTACTGCATTTAATGCATACACATTCATATTTCTACCCAACAACAACATTCTGTACATACAGTAACAAAAATGCCAGTTACTCAGTTGGATTTCAGTTCTTGTCCATGTATATAACATAAAACAATAAGCCAGTATCTTGGAGAATACTAGTATATTGTTCAAGAGCATTCCCTTGGTGTATGGTGTCCAATTCTTCACAGTTTTCTCTCAGCAGTGTGAGCAAATGCATTAATTAGGAATTTACCAAGAGAAAAAGCTTAACACTATGCTTAGATTAAGGTTTTTATTATTATTATTAGTCACACACTTAAAAGTCAGATTACGCAGCTTGTATTTGCATTTTTGGTGAGAGGAGCCTTCTGGTTGTGAGGTGTTTTTTCCCCCCAAAATGCTAATTTCAGTGAATATAAAGAGGCTAGGCAAGAAATAATCAATAAACTTAAATGGTTTTGGAAACCAGGTTTTGCTTCCAACTTAACTCATTCACAGAAGAAAACATGCGCCTGTCAAATTATTCTCTCCAGTTTCTCTTTGTCATCCTTATATTAGATACATTGCATTTGGTTGTGCTAAGCCTTAAAGTGGCTAATATATGTTATTAAAGATGGGATTCTGTCTTAGAATTTTCATTCCAATTTATTATGGTTTATTCAATGAATATAGTTAAGCAAATAACTTAGCTTGCTATCAACCATCAATGGACATCCTGTATATTTATGATTACTTTCCATTTCGGGTACTAGCACTTTCATTATCTTCCTCTCTTCTTCCCAGCAAGAAGACTGATAAAGGAAAAGGCTGGCTGCTTCTAATAATCCATCTGCAACTAAGTTGGAAGTGATCTTGGAGGTCATCTAGTCCAACCCCCTGCTTAGGCAGGAAACCCTATACCATTTCAGACAAATATCTGTCCAGTCTCTTCTTAAAAACTTCCAGTGTTGGAGCATTCACAGCTTCTGGAGGCAGGTTGTCCCACTGATTAATTGTTCTGTCAGGAAATTACTCCTTAGTTCTAGGTTGCTTCTCTCTTTGGTTAGTTTCCATCCATTGCTTCTTGTTCTGCCTTGAGGTGCTTTGGAGAATAGCTTGACTCCCTCTTCTTTGTGGCAGCCCCTGCTGTCATGTCACCCTCACCCTTCTCTTCATTAAACTAGACATACCCAATTCCAGTAACGTTCTTTATATGTTTTAGCCTCCAGTCCCCTAATCATCTTTGTTGCTCTTCTCTGTATTCTTTCTAGAGTTTCAACATCTTTTTTACATCGTGACCAAAACTGGATGCAGTAGTCCAAGTGTGGCCTTACCAAGGCATTGTAAAGTGGTATTAACACTTCACGTGATTTTGATTCTATCCCTCTGTTAATGCAGCCTAGCACTGTGTTGGCAGTTTTTGGCAGCTGCAGCACACTGTTGGCTCATATTTAAGTGATTGTCCGCTAGGACTCCGAGATCCCCCTCACAGTTACTACTATTGAGCAAGGTACCACCTATACTATACCTGTGTGTTTGGTTTTTCTTGCCTAAGTGTAGAACATTACATTGAATTTCATTTTGTTAGCGCCCAACATTCAAGTCTGTCAAGATCCTTCTGTATCTTAAGCCTATCTTCTGGAGTGTTGGCTGTTCCTGCCAGCTTGGTGTCATCTGAAAACTGTATTAAAAATATTCACAGCATTGTTTTGAAACAGAGAGAGAAGACATTTACTTTCTTTGCTAATGATCTGAGAATTTGCAGAAATGCTATCTTAGGGAGGTGATCATCCAAATTTTGCTGAGCAACAAATTCCAGTATCTCCTTCCATGGATTGTCCTAGCCAGCAGTTGTTGGGAATTGAACTTGTCATCATGTGGAGGCAATCGCTGTTGCAATTCTGTGTATCCATAGTAACAAATCTTGTTGAGAAAAGTGAAACTGACTTCTGAGTAAATGGGCACATTCCTCTATATGTTTCTGACATGTTCTAATATGAGGTTCTATCCTAATTAAACAGCATGGTTCTATGAAAATTCAATTTGTTTTAGATGAACCACTCTTTTGAATGAAATCTTGAAAACAAATCATCTAATTGAGTCAATGTTTCAAATTGATTTGGGTGCCCCTTAATGAGTTTATTTTTACATGTGTAAAAATAAGTCAGCTTAAATAAGTCATTTTCCTGAATGACTTATTTAAACTGATTCCCATTATTCTGATTGAATTCACATTTTCATCAGATCTTAAGTGACTGGCACTTCTCCTGTAATTCAGCATAGAGATTTAGTCTGAGGTACCTTTTGTTAGATTTAGCTTTCAGTGTACATTGTGTTCTGGTTTTGAAGGGACTATGCCAGCTTCTGAAATATTCAGCACCTGCTGATTTCTGAGACAGAAGGCCGAGACATACTTGAAAATACTGTTTATTATTGGAGACATGTTCTGCATACATACGCATGAATTCAAGAATGCATGAATTATCAGAGATGCACCATTGGAAATATTTAAATTTTGTGTTGGAACTTTTTCTCACATTCTTTTTGGTGAATATTTAAAAGAATTATTTGTTTATAAAATACCTTCAAATTACTAGATATATTTTAATTGTTAAAATATTTAAGTGCATTCTGTTTCCAGTCATTTATCTGTCAAAAAATGTCAGTCATTTCAACTATATCAGCAAAGAAATATAGATAGTCCTGGATTAATAGCTCTAACGTGATCATTTTTTTCTATCTAGATAAGATATATCTCAGAAATAATGACTTAGGTGGGCACAGGTTATCTAGTCATATATAGAAACTGAGTTCCGTGACTTTTTTTTAACTATTTATCCATCAAGCTAAAATGAAAATTTCTGGTTTCAGTTACAAATCTTTAAAATTCTTTAAATTAGGGCATTTGAATCCCAATTCATCTAGCTTTTCTGCATATCCAACAGGCATAATAAAAGAACTTCATATTGTCCACATTTCCAACATAAATTTGAATATCTATATAGTTTAGATAAATTTTCTGGAGCCACATACCCACAATACATCATTTAATAATGATTTATTTAATAATTTTAATTTATAACTTGTAAAATTCCCACTGTTCTTCAATATGTCTTAGCTCATTTTATCATACAGTCCTTGTTCAGTTTCAAATTTTAATAAAAAGTTTATATATTTTAGCAATCACAAGTTCATCATTTGTGTAGATAGTCCTCAACTTGCAACAGTTCATTTACTGACCATTCAAAGTTACAACGGCACTGAAAAAAGTGACTTAGAACCATTTTCCACTTATGACCATTGCAACATTTCCCCCCCCCCCATGGTCACGTAATGCTTGGCAGATGACTCATATTTATGAAGGCTGCAGTGTCCCGGCTGTCATGTGATCCCCTTTTGTGATCTTCTGACAAGCAAAGCTAGTTTCATTTAACAACTGTTACTAACTTAATAATTGCAGTGATTCACTTAGCAATTGTGGCAAGTAAAGTCATAAAATGAGGCAAAATGCACTTAACTGTCTTGCTTGGCAATAGAAATTTTGGGATCAGTTGTTAGCTGTAAGTCGGACTACTTGTACATAATTCAACTTCAACTTCTGTCTTCTGGCTGCTCAATTCCAAATGTCAGTAGACAAATGTTATATTATTTATCTTAAATCTTCCTTTTAAATGTGCATAAGAAAACTATTAAATACTAAATCCTTTGCAGCCAAATCCCTCTGCGGTATGCCAAAAGAATTTTTCCCCCTAAGACTTTCCATAGCAAATAACCTGTACTGTAACATGAATGCAAGACTACTACTAATCATAAAAGCTCATTAGGTAACCTAATTTCACCTTACTTCCAATAAGAGTGTAACCTTAACTTCACCTTACTGCCAATGGAAAGGTTATTAAAGAAAATTCAATTTAACAACTGGGTGGAAGAATTTGATTACTAAATTTATTAATAAATTCTTCAAACTTCTCTCTCCATTTTGCAAAAAAATCATATTCGGAAATACATGACAGCTGCTTTCTTTTAAATACTTGTAGTTTTCCTAAAGTGATTGCATTATTTATTCTGTACCTCACTAAAACTGACATGACATAAATTACATTACTTTAAGGATGATGTTATAAATATTACAAATTGCTTTAAAATTATTTTAGAAAGTACTCCAGTAAATTGTATTGTTCTGTTTAGAAATTTGTGTTTGTGGGTATATAGATGCTAAATAATAGATGGGTACAAGTATTCTTGAATGTAGATTTTTCTGACTTTAAGAATACAAGCTAAGAAATTGAATCCTTTGTTTCATATTTCTTGTTAGTTGCGAAGTCGTGTCCGACCCATCGCGACCCTATGGACAACGTTCCTCCAGGCTTTCCTGTCCTCTACCATCTTCTGGAGTCCATTTAAGCTCACGCCTACTGCTTCAGTAATTCCATCCAGCCACCTCATTCTCTGTTGTCCCCTTCTTCTATTGCCCTCAATCTTTCCCAGCATTAGGCTCTTCTCCAGTGAGTCCTTCCTTCTCATTAGGTGGCCAAAGTATTTGAGTTTTAGCTTCAGGATCTGGCCTTCTAAAGGCTACTCCATTTCTTCTGAGGGATTCTTGCCCACAGTAGTATACCTGATGGTCATCTGAATTAAATTCACCCATTCCTGTCCATTTTAGTTCGCTGATACCTAAGATGTCAATGTTCAGTCTTGTCATCTCTTGTTTGACCACGTCCAGCTTTCCTTGATTCATGGATCTTACATTCCAGGTTCCTATGGAGAAAAAATCTACCACCAGACATATCCACAGCTGAGCGTCCTTTCATCTTTGGCCCAGTCACTTCATTCTTTCTGGCGCTACTAGTACTAGCCCTCTGCTCTTCCTCAGTAGCATATTGGACGCCTTCCGACCTGAGGGGCTCATCTTCCAGCGTCATATTGTTTTGCCTTTTGGTACTGTCCATAGGGTTTTCATGGCAAAGATACTGGAGTGGGTTGCCATTTCCTTCTCCAGTGGATCACGTTTTGTCAGAACTCTCTGCTATGACCTGTCCGTCTTGGGTGTCCCTGCACGGCATAGCTCATAGCTTCATTGAATTACGCAAGCCCCTTCGCCACGACAAGGCAGTAATCCATGAAGGGGACATATTTCTTAGAGAATTACAATTAAATATTTTAACTAATTCAGGGAAGTCCCCTCTTACTTGATAACAGCATTCAGTGTAGGGAATTTTTTTCTAATAGTTTTCCTGTCAGGATGGAAGAATGGCTTTTGAGAACTTACTTTTTTTTTTAGATAAAGTAGTTGTGGTCACAAGGTATTCCAATTAGTAACCACTTAACTCTTGATTGATGGTTCCAGTTGTGATCACTAAAACAGGACTCCCTGTACATTATTGAGATAGGTTACAATAACATTTTTTTCAAGTACTATCCTCTCTCCTTATATACCCCAGGGAGTCAGGCAGGTGTTTGCTTGAGTTGCTTCCAGATATGTGGCTTCCCAGAACTTAAAAAATATTTCAGCCCTCTTTGCCTAATTAGTGCTTATCACACATTTTTTTTGTTAAGATCGTATTGTCTATACTATTCCCTGTGTTATTTTTAGTTTCCCCTCCCTTTTGCACAGAAAACTCCAGGTAAAAGCCATAGGAACAAACTGCTGATTCATGGCTTTCTTCCTCTGCCTAAGTAAGTCCTGTAACACAACTATACAGGGAGTGGGCATTTCTCCCCTTCCCTGTTCTGCTGCTCTGTGTATCCTACTCTGCCCAGTAAAAGATGGAACCAGAAAATATCCCTCCCCATGTTGTGCCCCAGTCTGTTCTGTGAAATGTCCTATGCTAGGAAATGCAAGAGTCTTCTTTATCCTGGGTTGTACAAGCATTTTATAGAGGTGGCAGATTACATAGTTGGAGGTTTCCTGAGAATAGCAGAAGAAACTGTTCAACAGTTGCAGGGCATGCCTGTCTGTTGCTTTTTCTCTGATTCTGGGTAGCGTCCCAATATATCAGGTACTCCAAATATTTCCCTTTTGTGTAGAGTCCAGAATAGCTTCCACTTCATATACTCCTTACGCATCCACCAGCATAAAAGCAAAATAGAGCTGTGTTAATCTGTAGGTTGGAGTCAGATGCATTGCAACAATAGCCCAGCTTTTAGCCTCTGTCATACTTTATCATTGAAATTTTATTTGAGTCTTGGTGAATAAATTTTTGTGCCATGGTGTTGTCTATGAAATTAGTAGATCCTGAGTCTACAATAGCAGAGAGTTGTGCTTTCCTACTTGAGTAAAAGAGTAACAGTAACAATAATGTGTGCCTGTTTACTGTTGGTCACAGGTAGTCCTTGCTTAACTATTCATTTAGAGACTGTTGAAATTACAACTGCGCTGAGCATAGGGAGATTTATGACACATGCCTTAAGTCATGGCTATTGCAGCGTCCCTGCAATTGTGTGATTGTGATCTGAGCATTTGGCAACTCCTTCTCATTTACAGGAGGAATTTGCTCCACCTCTGTGCACAGAAGGGAACTCCAGTGCTAGAATGAAGAAAAAAGCTTTAGTTCTTCATGATCTGAGTTTCTTTTTTTCAGACCTCTGCTGGACTTTACAGAGCACAAAGGCGGTAGTAGTAGGGGTGAATGAACTCTGTAACTGGACTGGAGGAAAAAAACTTGGATCACAAAAATCTGGGCTTTCTTTCTTCCTCCAGTGCTGAAGTTTGAAAATCACATGGAATGAAAGAAATTCTGGTGCTGGGCTGGAGGAAAAAAAGCTCATTTCACAAAGGTGGATGAAGAGAGGCTGTAAAATGTTTACCTTTTATTTGTTTATTATCTCTTCCATCTGCTGTCTATTTATCACACTATATTAAGAGAATTTTTCCAAATTTTCTGAAGTGCCTTGTCTTAGCCTGTTAGCAAATTCTTGTCTAAGTTGGTCAATCATAGCAAAATATTTCCCACATCTCTGGCTAATAATTCTTTTGCATCTTTTTCTCAAGGTCACATCTATTACTCCATGCATTTGACCTCTACTTTTACACTTTTCCAATTTTTTTCATGTCTTTCTTTATACCTGCCTTCAATACTTCATCAATTGATCAATACTATGATCTAAATTGAAAATATTTGTTCCCGTCAAACTATTACTCGCTTCCAGGAATATTTTAAACAGCTAATACTACAATTTTATTAGGGAATTGTGCACCTGCTCTGCATCTTTCCTGGTATCTCAAAATAGAAGAAATAGGTGAGACGTCCTTGTACTCTGAGCTTGGCAGTTTTCTTGCAGATGTTTCATTACCAAACTAGGTAACATCATCAGTGCTGTTGATGTTAACTAGTTTGGTAATGAAACATTCTGCACGAAAACTGCTAAGCTGAGAGAGCACAAAGAATCCTTCAATTCAACCCTAAACAACAAATATTCTGTTTTATTGAGAAGAAATAAGTGAGATTGGGGGATCTACATTGGATGATACGATCACCAATCGCAGCACATATTGGCTTGATTTTAAAAAAGCTTGGTGCGAAGCAGCATCTGATAGACCTAAGTCTTGGTCTATTATTTATTTTCCAATCTTTCCCTCTTTTCTTATACTTCCGGAGTGCTTTCATAATTTACTCTTCTTAGTAAATATAAAACAAGCATGGACAATTTACCTTTTTCTAAATATTGTTTAAATAAAATTCAAAACAATTGTAGTTAGTGAAGTTAATGTAGCAGGATCTTGGGAGACTGACTAGCTTCAATTGCCATTCCAAATGATTCTATAATATTTAATTAAAGTAAAGGTAAAGGTTCCCCCACATATGCGTGCTAGTCGTTTCCAACTCTAGGGGCCGGTGCTCATCTCCGTTTCAAAGCCGAAGAGCTAACGCTTGTCTGAGGACGTCTCCGTGGTCATGTGGCCGGCATGACTAGACGCCAAAGGCGCACGGAACGCTGTTACCTTCCCACCGGAGTGGTCCCTATTTTTCTACTTGCATTTTTACATGCTTTCGAACTGCTAGGTTGGCAGAAGCTGGGACGAGTAACAGACACTCACTCTGTTACGTGGCACTCGGGATTCGACCCGCCAAACTGCCGACCTTCAGATCGACAAGCTCAGCGTCCTACCATTTGGGAGGTTTTGTTTTGAAAGAGAAGCTCAAGAACAGCAACCACAAAAGAAAGTGGATTCTTGCTAAATGAGACCGACAACCTAGATGTGAACTTTTAACTTTCTTTTCCTAGATTCTTTGATTTAGATGTCAGATCACGTCACATCAGATGAGCAACTCCAAAGATACTGACTCAGAACATTAGTCAGGAAATCTTATGTAAGTGTATATATGGAAACATGAGTCATCACTTCACTACATTAATGCAACTGAGTAGAAACAGTTTCAATATATCACATATTGGAAAAACAAATTAGATGTAATTTATAAATTAGAAATAAACCAAACATGGAGAAAACACACACATACACACAAATAATTAGATATCCTAGGTGTTGTTTCCCTTTTTCAGATTTTATTTTTTTAAAAGTACAGATTGAATACTGCAAAGTTGTAGCAGACTATATAGGACAGTTTGGAGCAAGGTAGTAAAACCTTTTAGAAAATAGAGTGAGTAGCTTTCAGATAAACAGTGTGAAGCTATAAACCAACATCATCTTCTCATATTATAGTTTAGTTTACAGCATTTTCCTTTCTGCCAGCTTTTCTTGAGAGACCAAACCAGGAAACAGATACTGAAAGATTACAGGAATGCTGTTTTATTGTTGTGGAGTATACTAATAGAGTCAGGAAAGTCTGCCAAGAGTTTCTCTTTCCCCTCCCTTAATACCAAACGGAATGGAGGACAAGGAGCAGTTATTTTGATTTTCCTTCTCATCCTTTTCAAGGACTGACTTGTGGGTGTTCCTTTCTTAATGGATCTTCAAAATAATTGCCACTTTCCTCTACAACTTTAGAGTTAAGAGAGCCAAAAAAAGAGAGGTACATATGGCTTAAGCTATAAAATTGATTTTATACATTCAGAAGGATTAGGGGAATAGGATATCTGGCTACATCTGGTGGATTAGGAGAAAAATGGTTCCTATGAAGTGTCTGTGTTCGTGGAAAATCAGAATGCAACCATAGCTAATGGTGGAACCAGGATGGGGCACAGTTTCGGAACATTCTGTTTTTCACCCTGGCGTTTTCATATCCAAAAGCATTCTCTCTGTCTCCCTCTTCCCCTCTCCATTCATGAAATGCTTTGAAGTAGTTTTGTTTTCTAATTGAATAGTGTGTCCATTCGGCTGAAAAGGTATCAAATTGAAGCGGAATTGTATATAACAGTAATTGTTAATATATGGTCACCAATAATGTCAGTATGGTCTCTCATACCGATTAGCAATGAGCTGCTATGGTAATCTTTTGGTATATAATGTGGGACCAATATGACTTGTGGTAAGAGTCTAACTATCCTTGTTTTGTTAAACTTCAGCAGCTTTTTGATATGCTATTAATCATAGAATTTTTCTGAAATTCTTACAAGGATTGAGGATTGGAAACTCCACTTTAATGGTCATTCCAATCTTCCTGGGTTGGGTTTTCCAGTCAGTTGTCAGGCTCTGAAGTCCCATTCAGGACTTCGTCTTAACCTGTTATCATGTTTAACATTATATAAAAATTTTAGAAGACTCAAATCAAGCAAAACAGAGTAGCCATTCATTCATTATCACCTCTCATATTCTATGGAGTAGTGCTCTCCTGTGGAGAGCAGGCTTACCACCTAGGAGTTATCTTGTACTCAAAGCTGCAACAGTAAAAGCTGGTAAAGAGTGTGGCCAGGAGTCTTTGCCAGAATCAGAATGGAGCTGGAAGGGTCTTTGAAGGTCTTATAGTCCAACCCCCTGTTCAAGCAGGAGACCCTATACCATTTCAGACAAGTGATTGTCCAGTCTTTTCTTAAAAACCTCCAGTGAATAAGCATCTACAACTTCTGAAAGCAAGCTCTTCCACTGATTAATTGTCCTTACTGTTAGGAAGTTTCCTTGTAGTTCCAGGTTGCTTCTCTCCTTGATTAGTTTCCATCCATTGTTTCTTGTCCTGCCTACTTTGGTGCTTTGGTAAATCAGCTTACGGTAAGTTGATGTAGAAGTTGTGGCCTTACATAAAACAAGAAACCCTGTAGATGTTCTTAATGGCCTAGGTCATGTGCTCTATGGAGTACTGCAATTCATCCTTGAAGACCACCCAAAAAATTTAAACTGATGCAAAAGGCAATTGCCTGTTTGCTTATTAGACAATCTCATTATTTCCATATGACACAATTGCTCTGGGAGCTGCACTGGGCTGGTGATATATTTCCTATTACAATTCAGAGCACTGGTCATCACTTATAAATCTGTGTAAGACCACCTGTCCCATTAGCTTCTTCCTGTCCAATCTAAGGGTAAGAACATGCCTGGTGAATGTCTGCACCTATTTAGAGCCATGGTGACAAAGTTGTTACGCAGTATTGTAGGCTAATTCTGCCAACTGCTTGTCATTCTATTCTCACCGGCTGAAGGTTGACTCAGCCTTCCGATGTCAGTAAAATGAAGATCCAGATGTTGGGATTAGATTAGCAAACAGTAACCATATGTATTTCTCTCCTATTTGAAGGACAGAATTTGGTAATTGCTTCTTATGATAATACAAGGGAGTTTATGAAGTGCAGAGATGCAAAAGATACCATCATTTAGTTACACTTTAGAGAAATGAATTGTTTTTTATTGTAAAATATATTGTTCCATTCTAGAATGCTGATAAAAAGAGATCCTGTTACACGTGCTATGTGTCTTATGACCTTTTTATACCTATTTTATTTACTCAGTGTTGATTGTTACGTGCCTATAAATTGCAGGTGCTTCTGACAGGAATAAAGAAAAAACAAAGTAAACGGAGATTATGGATAGTGGAAAAGTTGTAATTAGAGTAGAAAACCAGCACCTGCCAATTACAGGCCTCAATTTATATTTGTAAAACAGTCTCAAGGTCCAAATCTTATTTCCTTTTTTACCATTTGTTTGCCCTAATGGACTAAGAGCCAGTTATGCCTTAGTAAGAGGAGTATCCATTCTGTCTTTCACACCTTGTTTCACTTGGTTTTTTTCTCTTCTTTCCTCCTATTATACCCATGGATAGGAGATTCAGCCCTTCCCTTCACCTTTGAGGGAATGAAAAAGTCCCAGGAATCTCCCTTTCCTTCCATCATTGTTTTCATCCCTTTTGAAAAGCAAATAAGATGGATTGGGTCTGTAATAGAGACATTCCTGTTCTCAGTGAAGAGATTTATAGCTTCTGTTTGAAGAAAGTAGAGGAATCAGCTGTAATTAGGAGGGCTTTTGTACATTTATACTTATGTGCCAGTGTTTTGCCAAGTGTCAGGGCAGTGATCAGATGGGCAAGCAATTTTTGAACCACAATAAACATACCAGTAAATCAAGGGAATTTTAAGTTTTAATTATTATCTCAAAATTTGAAAGCATACAAATTATATGGATCAAGCAAGATGATACTTGTGGCCAGTTTCCACAGTACCAAGTCCTAGGTTCTGTGCAGAAGCTCCCAACAAATGATAGCGCTCAACTTTTTTTTTATCAAAACCTGGCATCATAAATTTATGGCTCTGCTATGTTCAATGCACAACCAACTTTGACTATGACTCTGCGATGGGAATCAAAAGAGAGACTTTCACAGCAGGAAAAGCTTTGAAACTACTCTTCTCCTTTATTCAGTAATTAAGAATAAAACTCAAGCAGGTTAGCTCAGAATGAGCTCTAAGCTTCAAAACGTTTTTTAATATAAAGGAAAAATCAAAATTATGTGACTAAACCCCGTCCAGAACAGTTGTTTTCCATATTGCCACCACAGGTAGTTGTAACATTTTGTGGACTACAAAGCCCTACTCACAGTCATTTACCACTTGGATTACTATAATATGCTGTACATAAGACTGCGCCTGAAGAACATCCAGAAGTTGTATTTATACAGAATGCAGCAGCCTTGTGTAATCGAATATATTTAGCTGACCCTGTTGCTTCAGAACTGCATTGATTATCATTTGAAGTGCTAGTTGTTGCTTTTAAGATCCTATATGGCTCTAGACCAGGGGTGTCAAACTGCTGGCCAGCGGGCTGGATGCATCACAAGGAAACAGCACCCATCCCATTGCCGGTAATGCGGAAAAGCTCCGATATGTCGTGCAACGTCGCGAGTTTGACATGTCTGCTCTAGACCCTATATCAGGGGTTTCCAAACATGGCCACTTTAAAACTTGTGGAGTTCAACTCCCAGAATTCTGAGGAATTCAATTCTGGGAGTTGAAGTCCACAAGTCTTAAAACAGGCCAAGTTTGAAGACCCCTGGTCTACATGGCTCTAGACCTGGTTATTTGAGGAACCACCTTTTCCTGTATCCATCTGCCATTATACATATGTACGTACATATATACATACAAACATGTAAAAATCAAGTTCTTTTTGTACCCAACTGGTGATTACATCTAAATATTTAAAAACATTAAAATTGTTTATGTTTACTAACTTTACACCATATATTTTCCCTTAAAACCATAAGTTTGCTTTATTGTGTGACATGTAATATATAGGGAAATCATTCTTCCAAAAAGCCTTAACCTTTTTACAAGTCCACCATATGTGAAAATATGTTGCATCTTCATCACCGCACCTCCAACATTTAGGCTGATAATTCGGATACATACTTGCAAGGTTTTTAGGATCTAAATGCCATCTATAAAACATTTTGTAAAAATTCTCTCTTAAATTTTGGGCTTGTGTAAATTTTACGTTCCTCACCCAAATCTTTTCCCATGTGTCCATTGTGATGACTTCCTGGATATTTTGGGCCCATTTTATCATACAATCCTTAACAAGCTCTGTTTCTGAGTCAATCTCTATCAATGCAAGATATATCCGTTTGATATGTGCTGGTCCCTGATTTCTAATTTGCTTTATCAAATTTTCATCAGTCATTGTAAATCCATTTTTCTGGTCTTCTTTCCACCTGGCCCGTAACTGAGTATATTGAAACCAATTTTGAACAACCTTCTCTTCTCGCAAGAGGCTATATGATTTCAAACACCAAACGTTTCTTTCCAAACTGAGAATCTCCTTATACGTAGTCAGATCATGTTTGAAGCCAGCATGTATATTTTCTATTGCGTGTTTTGGAATTGCCCACAATGGTATCTTGCAACTTAACTTATATCTGTACTTCTTCCAAACTCTCAGCAATGCCTGTCTTAAAATATGCACCCTAAACACGTTGTCTACCTTCTTGTCATACAACAAATATGCATGCCAGCCAAACAACAAATCATGGCCCTCAAGATTTAATAACCTCCCTTGCGTCAAATTAATCCAGTCACTTATTCCTACTAATGCAGCAGCTTCATAATATAATTTAAAATTAGGCAATTTAAGGCCACCTCTCTCCCGAGTATCCTGCATAATCTTAAATTTAACTCGTGGTTTAAGATGACATGTAATATATAGGGAAATCATTCTTCTTTGAATTTCAGTTTTATATAAATTGCATTCACGTGTTGAAGTTTTTTATAAACTGTTCCTCTTAAGGCTGTCAAAATAACGTTTTGCATTTTATTTCTTCATGTGTAAATAGCATCAGGATGAAACATTCCATTTTATTTATTTTGCAGAACTACTGAAATAAAATAAATGTGTTAAGTTCTAGGCAAGAAAGTTCAAGAACAATAACTAATTTGTCCCGAAAATAAGAAGCTTTGTCACAGCCAGTATTTTGAAAAGGAGCTTGTTCTCAACAGATCAGATTACCATGTGACAATTACATTAGACTTTTGTAGAAAGAGAACACTTGTTTAGAAGCTTGCAAATATTTTAATAAGCACCCAGAAAAATAATTTATCATTATTGGGATACTAAATTGAAACATTACTTCTTATGCAAGTACAGATGCAGCATTATTATTATTATCATCATCATCATCTCCTCTTCCTCCATTATCGCTGCGCACACTGTACAGGTAGTCCTCAACTTATAACCATTCATTTATTGATCAGTTCAGAGGTAGATAACAGATAGCTGTTTTTCACACTTATGACCATTGCTGCTTCCCCATGGTCATATGATCAAAACCAGGCACTTGGCAACTGGCATGTATTTATGACAGTTGTACTTTCCTGGTGTCATATGATCATCACCACTATTGAAATATATTTTCATAGTTTTTTGTTAAATGCTCCCAAACTTAATTTATTCTTACCTTGTTACTAATACTGTAGTTGGAAAATCTGACAGTCTGCCTGCAAGTGCTAGTACAAATGATACAATGTCTGAAAACTGAATGCTCTTTTATGCACAAAACTAATGCCTCTGCTCTTATAGTATCTATTTTGTAATTCTACTGATTAATGTACTGCAGTAAACCAATTCCTTTTTTCTACTGCTGAAAATTATTGTGGGTATAAGCAATAAAACTTTTCCAAACAATACCCACCTTGGCTAAAAAAAATGGAAGTGAACTAGGAAAATTCTGTATGGATTTAGACTTAATTGGGTAATGAACACTAATTTGTACTAAGAACAATACCATTTTGGCCACTCTAAATAATTAGATTGCAATTAAGAATAGATGCTCTTAATTAGAAGCAGCACTGTATAAAAATATTGCTATGTAGAATATAAACCATTGAATTAATCCTTACTAGTAGCAGTAAGCTTAATGGCACATAGAACAAATGGCTAAACATTTACTGTAACATATTGTTATAGTAAAATTAAAATTGTATCAAGATTGTGGAAGAAGAAGTAATAAATAAAATCCTATCCTGCGCAAAATGGATAGGTTAACAGAGCTTAAGAACAAAACTGAAACTATTACGAAATTTGGAATGAAATGTATAAATAGCTAGAGTTGAGGAGGAAGGCTGGGACAAATGTTGATAAGTCGATAGTTTAGAAATCTTTACACCAGTATTCTCTATAACAGGGGTGTCAAACTCAATTTCATTGAGGGCCGCATCAGCATTGCGGTTGCCCTCAGGGAGCCGGGTGGGTATGGCCAGGGTGGGCGTGGCCTACTGGGTGGGTGTGGCTAGAGTGCGTATGGCCTACTGGGTGGGCGTGGCCAGCTCTACATCGTTCGCATCAAGGGTGCCTATGGGGTCTGGGCAGGAGTGGGACAGATCTGAGGGTCTCTGGCAGAAGGAGGGTCTCTGGGCCAGGGCCAAGGCAGTGGGGGCCGTTCCCTCACTGTTTCCAGGATGGCTTCGTGGGCCGCATGAAACCACTTCGCGGGCCAGATCCGGCCCCCGGGCCTTGTGTTTGACATGTCTGCTCTATAAGATAGAATTAAAAGTTATTTAACTATTATGTACATGATTGAAATAATATTTACTAGAGAGTTCACAGATTCTATACGTATATTTTGTTATATTCTAAAGAGGCCTTTTTCTTTTTCTTTTCACAAGGTAATACTAATAGTATTGTTTAAGCCAGGGAAGTTGTATCATGTCCACTGTGTTTTCTGTGTTTTTAACTGTATATTAAATAAAATTCTGTAAAACAAAAAAGATTGTGGGTGTTAATACAAGGTTTGAAGTAATGGCAAATCTGGATTTTTGAAACTGTTCCAACACTGTTTCATTATCTGCTATCTCTTACATAGCTCTAAAGCCAGATCTCCCAAGTTCAACAACTTAATTATCTGGGCAATTTAAGTCTCAGTATAGAAAACTAATTGCCTGAATCCCCAAAAAAATTAAAGTGTTAATGCAGTTGCAAGGACACAGATAGCAGTACTATGGAAATACATCATTCTATGAAGTCTGGTCTTTTACTCTTTAAATCAACACTTAACCCCTCAGCTCTGATAACCAGCTGTGAACAAAAGGAAATGCTTTATTTCATGAAAGAAAAACATTGTCTGCAGGCTCAGCCATTTAAATGTCAGAATGGTTGGAGACAGCATCATTTCTTTGGATTTATCAGGCTTTCTAGGGAAAATAGCACGTGCAGAAGTTTATGAAGTCTTCACACATTATTCCTCTCTTAGTTGTGTTCCTATCAGGGAGTGTATTTAATATTTTAATTTGTTTAGAAGTTGTAATTGTTTATTAGATAGAGAGATAGAGATGATAGATGAGAGAGAGAGAGAGAGAGAGAGAGAGAGAGAGAGAGAGAGAGAGAGAGAGAGAGAGATCAGCACCAATCACTTAAGGAAATATATTTGTCAGTTTAGTTTTCTGATTTCTGACTTTTTCAGTCATCTGTATATAACAGCAAAGACTAGTATACTGATTATTTTTAATCTATGTCTTTACTTAGAAATAAATTCTGATGTTCAGTGAATCTCTTGTTTAGGGTCCATGTAAGACTGAATTGAAATTGTTGGTCTTGTATGTCTTTTACAGGTAGCTCTTGGTTAATGACAATGATGGGAATTGGCAACTCCATCACTTAGCAATATAGTAAAGCATAATGTTAGAGGTTGCTGACTTATTATGGTGGTTGCACTTAGTGCACCACTTATTATGGTGGCTCTGGTTGCTGTCATTAAGTTAATCCTGCACAGTCATTAGGGGTGATGTTAGGTGTTCACCCTTTGCAACCTCCTGCTGGCTTTCCCATTGATTTTGTTTGTTGGAAGTTGGCAGTGAAATTGCAAATAATAATCATGTGATCATAGGACACTACAGGCATCATAACTGCAATTGAATAGGGAAAGTCAATTCTGACATTAAATAAATACCATAATTCAATAAAAACATAACATCAGCTCCTTATATTTTATCCTGCCTTTGTTCTGAGTTATTTTTATTGCATTTAACTGGAAAGAATATTCAAATTTAGCAGAAAAGAAACAACAGCAAACCTCCTTTTGAAAGCCAGAATACAAAACACATTTTAACAGCACTTTTAAAGAAATAATCAAGCATGCAAATTAAAAATTAAGCTGTTATACTGCAATGCATAAACTGTAGGATTTTGTAACTCTTATAAAGTCTGATAAGGTAGAATAACGCTTCTGGCTTGAGAAGCCTTTTCTCTTTTTGTGTAAGAGAAACAATAAAATGAAATATTTGATCTAGTTGACATTTCAAAATGATAATTATGACTTACAATTAGTTAATTACTATGGCTTATAAAGAGTAAATCACTGGTTTATAATTGATGAAAGATGAAACATTCTTAATGTGTTCTAGTGATGTTTCACCTTGTCTTTGTTTTTTTTTATGCTTGTTTTGCAAGTCTTTTGAAAATATCATGGAAGGTATCCCCTGTGATGTTTGAATAAAACAGTGTTTTCATAAATTAGAGGCATGAAATCATAGCCAACCTAATGACTATTTCTATAGGTCATCCATAATTATATGTGGAGGCCTTCTTCCTTTGTTCTGCATTTTTACATTTTGCCCTTAATGAATCGCACTTTCTGAGAAGGTGTTTTCTTAATTACATTGGTCTAACAAGCTCTGTATATACATTTGCTGTCTTATCTCCAGCAATACATACATGCACGTGCTCTGGGTCACCCATCCAGATTTTTTTTACTTTAGGAATTACAGAGAGAATGTTGACTTACTGGGGAAGAAATGTGAGTGAATGAACCACATAGTTAATGTGATGGAAATAGTGCCACAGTGAAAAAACTAGTCTGAATCTTGTACAGGAATGCTTTTGTAGAGGACTGTTAATAACTGCACACTTCTTATAAACCAAATAGCACATTGTTTAACAGAATATTAAGCATATATCTGAGATTTAACTTGTCTCACAATTTTCAATGTAATTAAACAGCAATCTGCAAATTCTGGCCATCATATCCCAAACCTGTTGGTCTGGGAATTATGATAACTTTGATGTGTCTGAAAGAAAATAAGTTTGGGGAAATAGTTTAAAGACTTCTGCACTATGTTGTGTGCAGGTAGTCCTTGACTTGTAATCACAGTTGAGCCCCACATTTTCACCATGAAGCAAAGTAGTAGTTCAGTGGGTTGTGCCTGACTTTTCAATCTTTTTTGCCACAGTTGTTAAGTGAATCACTGCAGTTGTTAAGTGAATTGTGTGGTCATTCAGTGAATCTGGCTTCCATCATTGACTTTGCTTGTCAGAAGCTTGCTGGGAAGGTTACAAATGGTAATTACATGATCCTGGGATAGTACAACTATAATAGCAATAGCACTTGGACTTACCGGTATATACTGCTTCACAGTGCTTTACAGCCCTCTCTAAGCGGTTTAAAGAGTCAGCCTATTGCCCCCCAACTATCTGGGTCCTCATTTTACCAACCTCGGAAGGATGAAAGGCTGAGTCAACCTTGAGCCGGCAGGAATCGAACTGCCAAAGTGCAGGCAGCCAGCAGTCAACAAATGTAGTATTGCATTCTAACCACTGCACCACCAACTGTTGCCAAATATGTCATTTTCAAAGTGCCCGGGTTTTAATCATAGGGATGCTCCAATAGTCATAAGTATGAAAAACAGTCATAAGTCACTTTTTCAGGGCTGTTGTAACTTCAAACAGTCATTAAAGAAATGGTTGTAAGTTGAGGACTACTTGTATGTCCTTTGAATGTATTTAAGAATTGGTATTTTTGTTCATTCTCACCTATGTCTTGTTCACAAAAGAATTCTAATGTTTATGGTTCTTTTCTCAATAGAGAGGAGACTGGAGAAGTAACTAGTACCAAATGTATAGCAAAGATTTGTCATATAACCCTTTATTTTCATTTTCTATGTGTTTGTATAAGTATTTTACCTCTTTCATATTTCTACATTTTAGCTTTCTACTAAACATGTGATCATACTAATTAATACCTAGAAATTTTCAATATGAAGTATAGAACTGCAGGTTTTTGCTAGAGTATTATTTTGAAGTTAGTGTGCTTTTTAATGTAATTGCTTGCTGAAATTAGGGACTTAAAACGTATCCAGCTATTCTAGACTGGATTCTTAATTTTGCATTTTCAGTATTTTTTTAATTTTCAGAATAATAAAATAAGATGAAACATTTATTAATGTCAGCATGAACTGAGCAGTTATTCGACATTTTACTTTGTTGATTGACCTGTCCTTATCTTTCCTGAAATTAATAAAAAGAAGAAAAGTAGGGAAATTCTCTATGTAACTATTTAAAAAAACATTTAAACCTTGTGCTTTGTTTAGACAGCTTACATCCTTATGCACTTCTGTGACCTTCTATTTGCTGTCTAATCTTTTTTCTGCATTATGCTGCATTTGCAGCTGATGGAGCTGTACCAGCTAGGCATCTCTCCTAGATAAACTCCTACTTTGGGCTTGTATCACTTCCTTTTTTTGCCCCACGTTGCCTTTGGAACCATTATGAAGCTAGACTGTGCTTAAAATAGAAAGCTTTCTTATTTTTGATTCACTGGTTTCTACTGACGTTTACAAATAAAAAATATAAAGTTTTGCATCTTGTTAGCTTATTACTCATTGTGTTAACAGCAAAAAGAGCGAGAATAAGAAATTGTAATTAGGAGGAAGAAAATGCTTCTAAGTCAGGTAGAATTAGCTCCTTTGGCAGGTGCAATTGGACTAAATCTACTTTATAAAAATGAGCAATTGCTTCCCCAACAATTATTAAAGAAGAAACTTACTCTGCCATTTTGACTACAAAAATCTTTAATCTCATTTATTTATTGGCCTTTATGTTTGAAAATATGAGTGTGTATGTAAAAATAGCATAATATAGAAGTTTATAAAAGCTCATAGAAGTTCATGGTCTTTTTTTTTTTAACTGAGTTTGAGAGTTTGTTAGGAAAACATAGTCTTTGCTGGATGCCAAATGGTTTGCCCTTTATGTAGGTAGAGAAAAAATGCTTTTGTTTCAAGTCAGTAAGAAAATGTTTATCAGCTTAAAGCAGATATGTCAAACTCGCAACGTCATGTGATGTAGCGCGACTTATTGTAGCTTTTTCCCCATTGCCGGCAATGAGGTAGGCACAATTTCCTGGTGACACATCTGGCCTGCGAGCTGGCAGTTTGACACCCCGGCTTCAAGAGAATTAATCAAATCATGCTGCTGAAGGTCAGCATTAGGCCTACATATTGTCACACATAAGTCTTTGCTTAAATTGATTTTTAAATTGTTATTTGCAACTACCACATCAACAGTAAACATTAAATTATGTGTAATATAAGGGAAGAGGATGTTATATTCATAGTTATAGATAGAATTAGAAATAATTCAGTGCCTTTCACTCCTCCCCAAGGGAGATGGGGGTCAGCCATATTCTCATCTAGCTTACTAACATTTATGCATTTGAATGGGGTAGACTTGCTGTATTACAAATTGCAGCTCAGGTACATAAATATATTTTAAGTCACATTTCATATAGGTGGTTACCAGAGCCAAAAACGACTTGATAATGATGAGCCATCAAGTCGTTTTTTTACTCTGGTGACCACCTATAATATATAGGTCCTATATGAATCATTGATTTTCCATCAGTAATTTTCTCTACTGTCATTGAGGAAAACTCAAGCTAGAGTCTTGACCAGTAGATATGAGAGATGAAGTTAATTATCTATTGTCAAGGCATGGAAAAGGTTAACAAACAGGCAAAAGAATTAGCCAGATGTGATTTCAGGGGAGGTGGAGAAGAGGGAAGAGATAAACTGGATGATTGCTAATTTGGCTAGTATGGCCTCTTCTAGCTTCCTGTCCACAATCTCCTGGAACTAAAGTAAGAAACATTTAGTAGAAAAGACACTATTCCCCACGTGTTTTGGGAGTAATTATTCATTGTAGGAGATACTATTTGTACTTCCTCTATATGATTATTACGGTTGAGCTCAGAAAACTCTTGAGAGCTGGCAAGAGATCAGAGAAAATTAATAGGGTTGTAGTTCCTCACTCTTTCTCTTCTTGGTAAAAGATCTTTCATGTTAAAGATAGGTCCTGATTGGATTGAAACAGATTTCTAAACATACAGGAATGTATGGAGTAATCGGTAACCACTTGCTTTTAGCACCTTACCTAGAAAAAAAGGATATAGTGATCCTGAGGACCTTAATCTTTGTATACAGTTCTATAGGACTGCACTATAAATATGGTATCTTTGGGGATAAATCCAGCAAACACTCTTTTTGTGCAATCTTTTTTATAAATTCCAAATAAATGAACTCATGTACCTGAAAGACCAAACCCAAATTCAATTCAAGCCAAAATCCCCTACCTTTATAACAAGATTGTCCTACTAGTCTTCCTCCTTTTCAGGATCATATTGATGCTATTTTGGAGATAACTATAAAATAGTACAGCATAAATCTGTTTCCTTGACAACAAGACTTGCCAAAGGCAGTGCAGGGTTTTCTGCCTCCTATCCTCTTAAACTGTACAAACTGGCTGATGATTTCTAATACTTGTTTTAAATGACTAAGACGTATGTCAAGTTAACTATATAATTAAAAACTAAAGTAGTTTATTTCAGTGTATTGATCTATTATTGAAAAGTATTAATATTTAAACCATTTTTTGTTATCCTGAAATACATATCTTAATCCCACTTAGCATGTAGATAAAACAAACATGATAAACTCTTTTCAGCAAACTGAAATGATTTTGCAGAAAGAAAAAAATTTTTTTTTTCTTGGATACATGCAATAAAATTAGCATTTTAATCAATTATGTTGATTTCATTAAGAATTTTAAAGCATCAATTTATTGGTTATTTTAAGCAAAATACAGGAATTTTATTTCTTCCAAGACAAGTACGGTCTTTCTAGAATATGATCTTATTATCAATTCAACAGGATAAAATGATGAAATGAAGAATAAAATATTCTTCATTCTGTTATGCAGCCAAAACATTTAATTTATACGCAAAACAACTGCCAAATGAATTCATTCAAATAAAAGAGGAAATTGTAATTCTTTTAGCAGTTACGCTGTTAAAAGAAGTATATTTTCTACTTTATTGCTATTGTAATTGTTGGATGCTTAATCGAAGTACACTTTCTATTTCTCAGAAGACCATCTTGAGTGAGGAGTGCATTTTCTTTCTCTGATAGCATTATAAGGTTTTCTTGACATACTTGTTATTTAATCGTAGATGATTGCAAAGATACAGGTAGTCCGTAACGTAAGCCCACAACTGAGCCCAAAATTTCTGTTACTAAGTGAGATAATCTTTAACTGAGTTTTTCACATTTTATGACCTTTTTTGACACAGTTGTTAAGTGAATCACTGCCGTTGTTAGGTTAGTAACATGATTGTTAAGTGAATTTGGCTTCCCCATTCACTTTGCTTGTCAGAAGGTCGCAAAAGGTGATCACATGACCTAGGGACACTCAGCTGTCCTAAATATGAACTAGTTGCCAAGCATCTGGATTTTGGTCATGTGACCCTGGGGATGCTGCAAAGGTCGTACGTGTGAAAAATGGTTACATGTCACTTTTTCAGTGCCATTGTAACTTCGAATGGTCACTAAACAAGCTGTTGTACATCAAAAACTACCTTTAGTTGGTAAAGGAATGCAAGAATCATTGCCAATACTATTAAATTAAAACTGAAGGAAAAAGTAAACAACATTCAAGCCCTGAGAAGGGATGAAGCATCACAAAGAGATTCTAAATATTTCCACCTTAATTCTTTATGATGCAAGAAGGGGCAGAGGAAAACTTGAAGGCTTTCAAGATCCTGGTATTATACTCAACAACAATAGAATTCCAGCACTCATCTGGTGTCTGACTTGGCCTACTTAGAAAGGGTAGCAATAATGAAAGTACCGGTAGTCATGCTAAGAAACTGTGACTGGTTTCTAGTTATCACTTGGAACCTCTACGCCTTTCTACCTCAAATCTACTTATTTTGTAGTTTGTCATTTCCAGAATTTGAACTCCATATGGATGAATGATAAAGATTTGCTCCATTAACCAAGCATCTTAATGTATAAATAAATTAAGATGCTTCAGTTTTGCTTATCATTATTTTCATTAGAGGGGGTTTAACAAAAGAATCATTTGGCCTACCCTGGTGTTTTCAATAGTAGAAATTCTGAAGCTTTGATGGGTTCCCTTGCACTTCATGGAAATAGTCATTTTTGCCTGGTTTAATGGGAGACCTGAGGTGTAGTGGGCCTTCGAATTTGACTGACTTTGATTACAATCTCTTTTTAGGTTTTCAAGACATACTCGGATGAAGAATATGACCGGACAAATGAATCAGTTGATCCAATATCGTCATCTGCAGTGTATGAATTAGAAAAACGTGTGGAAAAGTTGGATCTTTTCCCAATAGACATTGAAAAAGGTATATTTTCTGAAATTGTCATAGCAAGAAGTTAAATGTTTAATATGTGAAGTGCTGCTCAAATATGCACTTAAAAAAATTTGGCATTTGGATACAAAAAATAACGGTATATTTTTCCTTGAATCTGTAATGAGCAATCTATACTATAATTTACAGACAGATTTTCATGAGTTTTTCATTTTTGCAAGATAGTTAATTCATATGAGTTTTAATCCTGTGCACACAGCACAGGCTTCAGTGTAATTTTTAAGAAGCTTAACTGAATGCAGTATTATGAAAACCTTGGGATACAAATTAAGAAAATGTGTACATACTGTTAACAAAATTAAATATGCTTAAATAAAGAAAAGGGGTATTATTGTTAGCATGCATCCCAAAAGTTATAAATTATTAAGTGATGAAAAGATAACCACTGACACACTAGTGAATCTTAGTCTTTAGAAATGTCAGGCTTAAGCCCCATGCTTGAATTCCTATTTCCAGGAAGGAAATCAGAAGAACTAAGACAAGTGCTAGTAGTGATAGATTTTCTAGAAGATAAACAATTTAAGAGTAATTGTACATTAGAATTAGAGACTTTTCCCTGAATTTATCTGCTTTTTTCCACTAGGTTGTATAGAACACTTTCAATAAATGTATAGGACACTTTCAATAAATGTTATCCTATAGTAAGATTTAGAAAGCAAGTCTTCTCCAGAGTTGCCCTTGTCCTGTAAAAGAGTTGCCACTTGAGATCAAGGAGGCTTCCCACCTTCTGGAAAGCCTTAGTGTATATGTGTTCATCAAAGTATTGGGCTAAAATGAGGTTGTAACTGTCAGGGCAAGGAATCAAAAGGAATCAAAAACGGCACTAGGATTTATTCCAGAACAGTTTCTTAATTGTTTATCTTCTGTAGATGGGAATCTTGCCAGATTAAAGCATAATTTGCATAACTATTAGATATGTCCCGTGAAAGATTAGGATGTGTGTGTTTCTGCTCTGGCTCTTTTTCTTCATACCAAAGATTCCCTGCTGAGCTGTCTCTTTGATTCTTGGAAAGGCCTCCTCCCTCCTGTGACTTTGTACTACATTTCATCACAGATAGAGGCAAATCTTGTTTTGCATCACTAGAAATTATTTTGGTGTTGGTACAGTAGTTATATGTCATGCTTTATTGTGTCACTATGTAAGAGGGGTGGCCACGTAAGTCTACTACTTTGCCTACCTGAATGGATTGACCAACACTAAAGTTCAAAGTTGATGTGGAAAGGGACAGTTAAAGTTTTAAAAATGAGGCAAGGAAAGTGTCAACTCACTCTGTTCAGTTCAAAATCTTAGGTGAGGTTTCATCTCCAACAAGCGAGAATTTTGTCATCAGCAAAGGGGCAGATTGTCTTCAGAGCAATTACAGTCCCACAGTTTAAAAGTGTTTGCTTCAATAAATTAAAAAATGGAGTGATGGATTGTCTTGACAGACAGACCAGACGAGAGATATACTTTCTGGGACTTCTGGAGGAAAGGCACAGTATAAATCTAATAAAATATATAAAAAATCAGATACCCTGCCATCAGAACACTGTCTGCCATCCTAATAACAGTCATTTCACTACTGTGCTCCAGTTTTTCCATTCCTTTTTGTTCTTCGTTTATTTTATATATTTCAATCTTTTATTTTTATCTATTTTAAGGGAATAATTTTATTCTATCTCATTTATTCTGCTGCAGACCAATTTTATAAGTTATCTGTAGCTAATGTAGTTAAGTATATCTTCTGTAAAGAATGCTCTTAATCCCAATTTTGCCCTACTGCTAAATATCTGTATATTGAAAATGTAAGACTATATATTGCCAGAGGTTTTTTTTTTATAAGTTTATAATCTTGGGAAAAGTAGAAGAAACACAAAAGTGAACAACCAGTATCAAGATGGGTGGATTCAATTACAGCAGCAGTGGGTGTGCCATTGGAAGATCTGAAGAACCATATTGGCACTGTTCATTTTAGAGGAAATCTTATCAGCATAGTGATTAAGTGTTGATGCTAACTTGATGGCACATAGAGAAATCAGTGATGTAGTGAGGAAGACTCTCTACTGCTTGCAAATGATTACTGGGCCCTCTGACATTGCAGCAGAAGAGGTGTAAATATATAGTTGCTATTGTTGTCTAAAAAATAACTCTGCCAACTTTTTTGAAATGAATTTATACTTTTTAATGAGCTAACTTTCCTGAAACAATTTTCACAATGTACAGATAAAAATTGGAGTACTTGGCTGCAGAGTCCTGTATTAGAATCAATATTTTGTAAATTGTTTATAGGGTTAAAGTAAAAAGTAAGCAGTGAAGCAAGTTTGAAAAATTCACAGGTGGAAGACTATATCCATAGAATGAATCACCATTGTATGTGTATAAGTATAAACTAGCACTGATGATGTTACCTAGTTTTTTAATGAAACATATGCAGGAAAACCACCAAGCTCAGAGCACCAAGGATCCCACAATTCAATTCTGAGCTATAAATATTTATATGTATTTGTATGTATTTTTGTGGATAAAATTTAAAATCAATTAAAATACAGTTCGTGATTATTCCTATAGTTGATTAACTTTATTCAATTTGTTTTTCAGATGAACAAGGATTTGGTATCACTATTATTGGAATGGGAATTGGAATAGATACAAGCTTTGAGACGTTGGGTATATTTGTCAAAACTATAACTGAAGATGGGCCTGCAGAAAAAGATGGAAGGTAAATATAAATTATCATTGTTTCAAGTATCACTGAAAATTAAAGTGTATTGTGGGATAAACTTCTAAAAATTATAAACCTGATGGAACTTATAAATAGTAATAAGTGTGTGTCATTCATTGAATGTGAGTACTTATAAATCAATGAAATAATTTATCACTTAACTGATTTAATCAAATGAGCTAACATTTGGTTTTATTTTGATCATGCTGAAAAGTAAATCATGGTGAAGTATAAACATTTAAAAATTAAACACACATTTGAGCTGTTTAACTTTCATCACATAATTTATTTGAAACATTATTAGGAGATGACATCAGTCAGGATAACATTAATGAGAAGGCACATTGTTGCTATTTTAATTTCACAGTAAATCTATCAGTATACTATAAAATGAAATAAGTGATGACAACTATTGAGGAAAAGGTTTCTCTATCAGGCATTTAGTTCTTCATATCCTAAAGTTACTCTAGATCAGGGGTGTCAAACTCAATTTTATTGAGGGCCGCATCAGCATTATGGTTGCCCTCAGGGGGACAGATGAGTGTGGCCAGGGTGGGCGCAGCCTACTGAGTGGGCATGGCTGGAGTGAGTGTGGCCTACTGGGTGGGCATGGCCAGCTCTACATCATTTGTGTCAAGGGTACCTATGCGGACCTGGGCAGGAGTGGGACAGATCTAAGGGTCTCTGACAGAAGGAGATGGGACCGGGGCAAGTGCCAAGGCATGGTCCACTGGAGGAGCCTCACTGTTCCTCTCAGGCCATGCGGGGGAGGGGGGGCTGGATGGTGACATGGAGGTCAAATGCCCAGCCCAGCCCTCAAGCACTTGCGGCACTAAGCCAGGCCCAATTCCCCAAGGGGGCACCCCAGCTGCACTAACCTCCTTAGCCTGCTTATGATGGGTATGAGGGCAAAGTCAAGAGGGAGGCCCACTCCATATAAGGAGACTTGGCTTTGTAGCCAAAGCTTCCTTAGCAATAGGATGGGAGACCTCCCAGAATAGGCCAGGAGGAGGGGGCAAGAGGATGGTGAAAGGGCAGCAGGGAATGACTAAGGTTCCTTCCTTCTTCCTTCCTAGAGTGGTGGGAAAATATTTGAGATGAGGGAAGGAGAAAACAGGCAAGAAACACAGCTGGGGAAGTGTCATCCTTCGTGAGGAAAGAAGAAATGCACCATTGCCTGGAAGTGGCCAGCACATGGCCCTCGCCTACTTCACATATCTGGCTTGGTGGGCTCTGGGGGAGGGGATGCCAGGAGCAGCATCAGAGTCGATGTTACCTGTGCAATGCTGCCCAGCCCCCAGCCTGCCCGGTTTTGGGAGGCAGCGGGGTGCTCTCCTCTCAGTGCTGAGAGGCTGAGCCAGGTGGCATGAACCTGAAGAGAAGCACAATGCTGCCCAGCTCCTAGCCTGCCTGAAGTAGGGAGGGCCATGTGCTGGCCACTTCCAGGCAGTGGTGCATTTCTTCATTCCTCACAAAGGGTGACACCTCCCCAGTGCGTGCCCAGTGGGCGGGACCAAGGCGGCAGGGGCTGGTCCCTCACTGTCTCCAGTCAGCCTTGTGGAGCTAAGACTGAATGCGCTTCAGCATAGATGGCCACCACAAAATTGTACATTGGCTCCCAGCCAGCCTGGGCCAACAAGGCAGTGGGGGCCGTTCCCTCACTGTTTCCAGGATGGGTTCACGGGCCACATGAAACCACTTCGCAGGCCGCATCCAGCCCCTGGGCCTTTTGTTTGACATGTCTGCTCTAGATCTATTGGGAAACTGGAAATATGATTAGTTACTTCTAATTGAATTCATGGGATAAAATTTGGAGATCAATAATGAAGCATATAAACAGGGCAACATTCAAGATAAAATAATGAACATTGATAAAACACAAGTTATAAAAAGTACACGGAAAACTTATAAAAATATTGTATTGTCACGATGTTCGGAGTATTAAAAGGTTTGGATATAAACAAATCACAAAGAACTAATTTAAAAGTCTAAAAAACTAGAAAGGAAGATAACATGCCAAGACTAAGAATGTCACTTGGTAGAATATTCAGACAGTTGATATCAACTGCCAACAAATTTTCCCATTGAGGAAGAAGTAACACAAATCTCTTGGTATTACACATAGAATTATACAACTATTCAATTTGGAAATTCGCTGTAAAGCCAAGTTGATCAAATATTTGAATTGAATTGGTTTCCAAAGCAGATCAGTGATTTGGATTAAGTTTGAAAAAAATAGAATCAATATATATTAATATTAATTTCATTCAGTACTTTGAATTGAAAAATACATCTATTTTACATATAGACAAATACAAAACTACCTGCAGAGGGAAAGAAACAATTAACATCATACAAGCACTTTTGGGGGATCTGTTCATTATTAGACTATCACAGGTATCATTTTAACACAAATTGAAGATAGAGACAGAAAAATGATTTTGTATCCTAGTTGAATTTTAAATCTATATCTGGAATGTTTTATAACTTTTATTCAGGGGTCCAGGGATCATAGAGTTTATTAAAACCAAATCATGGATAACAGGTTAATATCTTTGGGTCTGTCTGGTGAGAACCATGAGATATGGAAGGCCTGTGACTTTGAATATAAAAAGAGTAAATGTTAAGGAATAGATGTAATAAGTTAGAAAGAAAAATAAAACATGTTGTTTATGAAGCTAAGAGAGAATAATTTACCAGCTCTTGAAGGATAAGGAAATTGTTATGCTATTTTTTTCCAACTTAGCAAGTAAATATGTGGCAAATGATGATGATACCTCATCAGTGTCTTACTAAGAGACCAACTGATAATATATTTAGCAACCATTAGGTGAATGAAGTGCGTATAGTCAAGGCTATGGTCTTCCCAGTTGCAATGTATGGCAGTGAAAGTTGGACCATAAGAAAGGCTGAGCGCAAAAGAATTGAGGCCTTTGAACTCTGGTGCTGGAGAAGACTCCTGCGAGTCCCTTGGACTGCAAGGCGATCAAACCGGTCAGTCCTAGAGGAGATCAACCCTGACTGCTCTTTAGAAGGCCAGATCCTGAAGCTAAAACTCAAATACTTTGGCCACCTAATGAGGAGGAAGGACTCACTGGAGAAGAGCCTAATGCTGGGAAAGATTGAGGGCAATAGAAGAAGGGGATGACAGAGAATGAGGTGGCTGGATGGAGTCACTGAAGCAGTAGGCGTGAGCTTAAATGGACTCCAGAAGATGGTAGAGGACAGGAAAGCCTGGAGGAACATTGTCCATAGGGTCGCGATGGGTCGGACACGACTTCGCAACTAACAACAACAAAGGTGAATGAAAATTCAGGTGTTGACTGTCCACCTTCTCAGAAGAATTAGACACCTCCAGTAGACTTGAATCATGGGAGCAAGAAACCCAGAATATAACAGCTTTGAAGTGCTTTTATATATCTTGTATATATCTGGTATGTTTCCCCAATGAAATATTATATTTAGTAAATGCAGTTACAAGGAATAAAAGTAGTGCCCAGTCTACCAGCTCTGCAACACTCCTGTGTGTAGAATTTGGAAAGGGTAAGTAGATTTGCAGTTTTTCTTCCAACTGTGAATTATTACTGTACGTGCAAACAGCATGAAGTGCCATTAGGGGATTTGGAGGAGTCCTCAGGTCCCCCATATCCAAGTATAGTTCAGTGAAGTTATAAGCTTTCCATTTCTATTAATGGCTCAAAATGCTATCTGTGCATGTAGTTATATATGCATCTTTGAAGGGAAAGGGGATCTTCACTGGATTGACACAGTGAAATGGATTGTGAGGTGGGTGAATATTTTATATTGAACACTGCTATGCCTATTAGGATGACTATCTTTTGGGAGTTGCTTCCATTGTGGAATGACAGTGATGCTCCCCAAAGTGAGGAGAGCTGCTGCAGCATTTGGAAACCAGCTGGAAAGTGATTTCTGCTTGCCTTTTATCTCTCTGGATCAAAGGGAGATCTAGAGATCAACATGGGTTCTGGGCAGGAGTTCCTTCTAACTAAACTGCAGAAATGGAAAATTTTCTGCAGCCAGATTGCAAGATGAGCTACTAGGAGCTTGGACTTCACGTTCTTACTCTCCCCATCTCTTAATCACTTAAGAAAATAAATCAGTTACAGTTGAAGAGAGATTTTCTTTTGCAGCAAAGACTCCTAGATACAAAAGGTTGCAGTTGATAAAGGAGACATTATTTACTCTAGTTTTATTTTTACTTTTGAAGAAAATGCTTTGATACAATTTGTAAGTAGTTTAAATAGAAAAGCCAGGCATCAGAATTTTTGTTAATTATCTCTCTAACAACTGCAGCAATACTATTAGATGTGCAAAAAGTGGTATGGCTCAACATTGCTGATTAAATGAAAGTAGAGAGATGGCTAAATTAACCTCTTTGATTAGGGAAAAACACTACCTGTATTTTGATTGAATGAAAACTCCTTATAGACTTTTTCTGTGAAATAGAAGAAAAAAACCACCTGTAATTTATGGTTTTGGTGATAAGGCAAAATGGATTAGAGAAAGGATTTTTGGAATCATTGAGTAAGAAATAATTCTGTAAATATACTTCTGTTTGATGGAAAGGAAACAGGAACTATTTTTTTTTCTTTCAGTGCTTTTCCTTTTCCTTTTTACTGCTGTATTTATTAGTTTGTTAGTTTTTAGGTGCTTTGTAAAACTTTAATTAATAATGTATAGAAAAAAATACTTCCTCTAAAATTGTAGTTCAAACCGCAGAGTAATGACTTAACTCAAAAATTATTTTTTAATGTTGAAGACCTGATTTTATAATTGTTATGTTAACTATATAGTATCAAAGAACATGTCCATTCTTTACATGCTCTTTTCTATTTCCAAAAGTTAGAAAATTGTGGAAAATTTAAACTATTCAATTGAAAAAACTCTGATTCTCTAAATATATTCTCTCTTCTGATGAGGGAAAAATAGTTTCTTATATATAGATCTTTATGAAAATATATTCTGTTATACAAAGGAGGCTATGTCAATCCTTCCTACGTATTTCAAAAAATGAGTCATAAATGAGAGGGAGTCAGTGGCAAGTAAAAAATAGCAGGATTGAAAAGTCTCTGAAATTTAATTTTTAAATAAAGACTAAAAGTAGGCAACCTTTTCAATCAGTGGCATATTTGGCATTTTTTGGAGCATATCGTGGATGTTGTCACACAATGGTTACCATGAAGGAGTTGCCTGCTCTTAGAATAGTTGTTATGGAGAGAGGGGAAAAAAGATACTCTTTCTTATTAGTTCTCCAGAAGATACACCCTGTCAGGACCCACCTCAATCCACATCTTAGGAAATAAGAACTCTTGGATGCAAGTTTAGTCCAAAAGGAAAATGTTTAATAGGATGGAATCGATTGTGGCAATGCAAGACGGAATCTAACAAAGTTACATTTCAATCCTATATAAAGCATTCCCATTTCAGCCCCTCCCCTCATCCATTTGGTCAGGCTCTCATCATTTGCTTAGGTGTCAGGTCCTTCCATGGGAAAGGGAACTCTCCTTGGTTTTATGGTTATTGCTTTCCTTTTCAGTTGTAAATGAAGATGCAATCCAGACCTGTCTGTCCCCCTCCCTCCCCCAGTTAAAACATTCCCTGTTGTTTGAAGATCGCTTTAGTAACCATCCTCTCCCCCCCCCTCGGAGAGATGGCAGAATCCCCAGAATAAGCACATTGTTCTACCTATACAATTATGAAATGTGATATAAATGGATTCTGACACACCCCAAAGCTCCACCTGTTGTTTATGTTCTTGATAGAGAAACAATTCTCAAGTAAAGAGGACCAAAAGGAGGTACTTGGGATACAAATACTTCTGGCCAAAGCAGGTCTTGAGAGGTAACATTAGACCCCAATACTTGTGACTCTTACAATGGTAATTCAAACTTTGAATCAGATTCTTATCTACCCAGACAAAAAGAATAATGACAACTCCTGTAGAGTTAAGAGATTGGGAAGGGTGGATTGCTTATTTGCAAAGAGAAGGACTTGGTTCAAGCAATTATACTTGGGAGTAGCCTAATGCTGTAAATCAGAAGAATAGCCTTCAGTTTTCAAGAATAGGTGAAGAGCTGTAGGTTTCATCTTTGTGTCATCCCAAGTTTGAACTTAATCTTATGTCCCTTGTATATATTGTAGGCTTTTCTGAAGTTTTTCTGGGGACATCAATCTCTGTTTGAGTCTAACAATTAAGAACATGAGTGTACATAAAATGGGAGAAAAGTGGGAGTCTAGAGGTTCAGCTGAACTGCTCAACCAGCCCCAGTTTAGACTCACCAAAATCAGAAATATTTTATTTAATCTGAATTTCAGATAAAGCAAAGTCTAGATTGATAGACAAAGCAGCACATCATTTATTTGCCTTCTCTACAGCTTCTAGAAGGTTGCTTGCTTTTCCCCCCTAAAAAGATTCATATCATGTCACAATCACAAAAATTCTTGGTGGCTCATAAACCCAAGAAGACATATGTCACGGGAGTATCAGCCTCTTCACCTTCTCAGCCTTTCTCTTCTCCCCCCCCCCACTATTATCAATGTCCCAACACAGCATATCCCACTATCCTTTCCAGAGACTTTATAGGAAAAGCAAAATAGCAATGAATCAACTTGTTCAAATATCTCCACCTGCCATATCATTTGTTTGTGTGTGTGTGTGTGTGTGTGTGTGTGTGTGTGTGTGTGTGTATGTTGAGTTGCATTTAGCAGAAAACTACTGGGTATGATCAAAATGTCATTTGTTTCAAAAGTCAAGTTCCATTACTGGTTGAATTACTAATTTGGTTTTACTTAAATGCAAACTTAAGAAATCAGAAGGTAATAGAATGGTAAAAAAGAGTTGAGCCTCAATACTGCGCAACATTATGCTTCTCTCTTTCCTCTTGTGCTGTCTTTTATTTCAGTGAGTATACATTTTTCTTTGATAATGAGTTTGTTTATTGTTATTGGTTCAAAACGTACACAGCTGTATTCATAACTTGCCACAGTACCTGATATTGAATAGTTTTTCTTCGGTAAAAGTGAAGAACATTCAAAAGCATTTGATTTAAATTTCAAAAGAGGCTTCAGCAGTGGACTAGGGCCAACCTGCTATACTTTCATTAAGCAGAGTATAAGATGTCATGCATTGATTTACATATCTGTTATTTTTATTTTTTTCTTAAAGGATCCGGTTAAATGACCAAATTATAGAAGTAGATGGAATCAACATGGTTGGTGTCTCACAAGATTTTGCCTCTACTGTTCTCAGACATACTAAAGGAAGAGTGAGGTAACATTTTCTAGGAAAACCTAGAAAAGAAATGAAAATAAATTTAATGCAACTATGCTATGAAATGAAATTTAATGAAATGAAAATAAATTTAATGCTACCGTGCAGTAACACCAATAGTGTAACCCAAATAAATGAAAACAATTACATTTTCAAAAAGTGCTTTGCATCGATACATGTATACTTAATATAAGTATATTAGATATTAGATATTGTTCTGCTGGTTGTTACTTCACATTTGACAAATGGTACAGATGGCCCTTGCTTAATGACTTCTCATACAGCACTGTTTAAACTTATAACAGCAAGACTGTCTATCTTTCTGGCTATCAGAGCATCCTGCAATAACGTCATGACCATCTAGATATTCAGCAGCTGACTTGAAATTATGATTTGCACTCTCTCATATTAGGAAGGTGGATAATGTGTGTTGTCTTTCCCATTTAGTCATCTGTGTGAAAATTGTCCTGCAGCAATCGTTTCTGAACATTTCACTTTCCTTAGTTAGAAGAATAAGGATTTCTGTTACTTTTAAAAAATGTCCTTTAAAAAATTAGACATACAGGTAGTCCTCAACGTATGACCACAATTAAGCCCAAAATTTCCCTTGCTAAGTGAGACAGTTGTTGTGAGTTTTGCCCCATTTTATGACCTTACTTATCACAGTTATTTGACAATATTTTAGGGGCTTTGCAACCAGCCAAGATTTATGGCCATTTGCAGCATCCTTCAGTCATATGACCACAATTTATGATGGTTTTGCTGGAAACTGGCGTTTACTTCTGCTTCCTGGCAAAAGAACATCCCATAGTGAACAATGGCTTTCCTTTACGATCTCTGTGTTTGTTTAATGATTGCCACAAAAAAGATGATAAAATTGTGCCTGGTCACATGGTGACCTGCTTACAACAATCATAAGTTGCAGTTGTTATTACCAGGGTCAAGTATGGTCATAATTCTAGGATTATCTGTGCTATATAAAATTAGTTTTCTAATTTTGATGGATATGCATACAACCTCAGGATTATAAAGGTAAGTGAAAGCCACATGCTCTTTTGCTACTGTATGCATATGTGCAGCTTCTTACATGATCCCTTAGTCTGGTGCTATTTTGAATGTTGTTATTCAAAATGTTGTTTAAACTGTTTCTCCTTTATTGTACAGAACAGTCAGATACAACTATCCAGTATAAAGGGCTTGGCTCCTTAATACAGTCACTATTTTTTTCAATAAAGTCAATAAAACAAAAAATACACAAATTGATAGACATAAGTTCAAGTGCTTATTTAGTAGAGGCACCTAAATTTGCAGATAGTAGAAACACTTCTGCTGCTTCGGAGAATCTAATTTGTAAATTTATTCTGCATCAAAAATGTTAATGATTTGTAATTCCTCATTTAAAACAAATTTAGTATAACTCAATTGCAAACAATGCACTATAAAATATCTGCTTTAAACGAAAGGTTTGGGCTTTGATTATGCCATTCCCTTTATTTGATAAAGTGAATATAAGTCCACAAATGTTTAAAGCCATATTAGTTGTAAGATGTTCCACTACTGTTTTCTATATTTGGATATTTAGTAATGAAGAGAAGAGTGGGGAATTATCCTTGTTCATTTATGTTCTCCTCAGGTTTATAATAGGCAGAGAAAAAACAGGCCAAGTAAGTGAAGTGGGTAAATTGATTAAACAGACCATAGAGTATGACCAGCGCCACAGAGGCCGCCATTATGCCCATTATGAAGCTGATGATGATGATGAGGTATCCAGTTCATTCCTTCCTTATTTATTTATATTTATTTATTTCTACTTTTAATATTTTTGGTAGTTGCAGCTGGAAATAAACTTCTTCCAAAGTTAACTCACTATTTTCTGATTCTTTTTTGAAGTCAAAAACTGATAATCCAGGTTTGATTATTTTTAAAAGCTTCTAGCTTTTACTTTAGTTGCCATTGCAAAAAAGATGAGGTAGGGATCCCTAATCTTCAAGCATACAAATGGTAATTCACACTTAGGTAGTAAAGTTATTATGAAATAAGTAATATAAAAACTGCTTTTCTTCTCATCTAGAACAGTTCTAGAACATTCCACCTTCCTGGTTCCATTATTTACAGGTTTCCTGACTTATTTGCTGTTAAAATAGATTAGATTTACTTGTCTAGGGACTTTTTTGCAGTAAAACCAATTGATTCTTTTGTTTAGTGACAGTATGTTAAAAATTGTTTAAACTAATTGTTTAAAAAATAAATTGGCTTCCAAGACAGAGGAATATGCTACAGATGAAGATGAAGAAGATATTGGGGCCTTTTCAATAGGCAGAAACACCATTCACTTCTTTGAATGTCCTGAAAATGATGGCATGCTTTCTCCTAAAGAATTGGAAAGATTGGCTCAGAAATTTAAAGAGGTAAACCAGAGAATTAGAAATTAGAAATTGTAAAACAAAAGCTTGTATTCAGGGTTCAGAAAATATTAAAAATATTTTCACTGGTACAGTCTCCTCTCAGTGCAGAGTGTGATATTGCCCATTTGCATTCACAGTTACATGGCTTGAGCACAATTAGAGAATTAAAAATTCTAATTCTAATTTTTCTTTAATTTTTAATTCTCTAATTCTGATTTTTCCTATAGCAGCCACCAAATTGTCTGTAAGACTATAATCAAGTAATGAGGTCAACAGTTCTCTTCCATGATTCATTTCAAACTGGGTTTTTAAACTGTGGCAACACAAACCTGTTTTCATTTCCTTCTTTAATATCAGAAAAAATCTGTAAAGGGGCATAAGAGCTTCCCTTTGTTTTAGAAGACTGAAGCAGTTGGTTTAAAACAAGTGTTGTATGATAGCAATAAAAGGAATTGTCTAGAGGATGAATTTCATTAATCAGTGTTATATCCCTCTTTATGTCTAGGACCTTGAGGCAGCATTTATAGCATTAATTTCTCCAGTTTTTCCCCAACATAATAATTGAGAAGTCAATTGAGCCAAGAGATAAATTATACGGCTAAATTTAACTAGTGAGTTTCTATGGCTGAGATAGGTTTCAGTCTAGATCAGGGGTCTCCAAACGACAATTTTATGATTTGGGGACTTCAACCCAGAATTCCCCAGCTGATCACAAGTCTTCAACTTGCCTGATGTAGATCATCCCTAGCTTAATCCAGCCCCTTCTTATAATAGAACACTGCCTTCATATCAAAGAAAAGGTTAGCTGTGTTTATACTGAAACAGTTAATTCTGTTCATAGAGGTTCATTCCCAAGTAATTATTGGATTGTTTCTATTTGTAGGCACTACATTTTGAATTTAGTTAGGAGTAAACAATTTTACAAAATAAATTTCTATTGCTGAGATACTTTTTTGTGCTTCATTTATTGTGTGTCGTATCATGTTCTATTCAATTATCTAAATACAACTAATTGTTAATCATTGTTTATACTGATAATAGAAGAACCTGTTTTAATAGCAGAGAAAACATTGAGTAAACCATCTGTATGTGGACAGATTGTAGTTTTCAAAGCTATTTGAAAACCTGCTTGTTTAGAAACCTAAATATAGTTCACTGGCTTATAGTATTGTTTTAGAAGGACAGAATCGACCATAAGCTTTAAGGATAAGAGTGATTTATGGCTTTATAATTTTTTTAAAAATCCAGTTCTGGAATTCATATTTTCAGATCCCTCCCCTTTCCCAGCCACCAAACCCATTAAAATGGGCACAAACTAAGCAGTTATTCTGCAGTGAGTTGGACAAACATTTATTGTAACTCTGGAATGGAAGACATTTACAGCCAGTTTTAGTGCTGTCATATCTGGACTACAAAATTGCAGATGTGGAATATGGTCTTGCTGCCAACTACTGATCAAGTCAGTTTTGCAACCTACTTCTGCTTATAAACCATACATTTTATTCCTGTCCTTCACTTCTGACTTTTCTCACAGTTTTATCAAATATTTCATTGAAGAGAATTGCAAGTTTACATTTTTTTTTTACATTTTTGCTGTGAATATCTGTCCATAAAGCACCCTTTCATTAGCAGGTAAATATTTTCTTGGCTGTTACCCAAGCGGATTTTGATGTGGTGTTGACCACTGTTTAATTTATCTGACCACTGCTTGTTTGTTTGTATCACAATCTTTTACTTTCTATTTATCATCACAATTTTTATTTTAGAGTTGAGATAATTTGTCTTCCCAAAAACTTCCAAATCTGGAATTTATGTTTCAGAGATTCTAAGAAATAAAGTTAGAAGGAAGGGAGCTTAAAAAATTATTCAATTATTTTTAACAGTTTGAGGATTGCAAGCGTTTTCTTTTGGTAACCGTTAGAGTATATATGTATATTTCTATTGTTTCCTCCATAATACTGATTCACTTCATAGGCTATTTCAGGTTTTGCTGCTATCTTAGGACATGTCTGCTTAAACAGTTGCACTAATATTTTTTAGAGTGTTTATATGCACTAAAACATTTACATCCAGGCTGGCTAAGAAACTGAATATAACAATACATCTTTAAGGAGAAATGACTTTACTAGGCAATTTGAATATCCTAATCTTATATTTGGAGAGGCTAGCCAGCAACGCTTTTTCTTTAATTAACTTGCATAGACTGAGTCATTTTTCAGGTTAGATATTTTAGTTTATATTTGAATGCATGACAGCCTCCCACTGCATGTACAGCAAACCTGACATAGATAGTCAGATCTCTCAAGATGTATGCAGGCACAAATATATGTATATAAGAGCAATGGTGTTTGCAACTCACTCATTTTGTTTTGCATTTTTAGTTGCAAGTCAAGCATACAATAACAGAAACTGAGATTAAACAGCTGAAAAGAAAGGTAAGGATGATTACCACTACCAAATGACAATATTCCTAGTTTCAGCTGTATTAAAAGAGAAGCAAAGAAAAGTTATTGTTAGAAAGGTATAAGAAAAAAAGTAATAGCCTTAGTTGATTTAGGAGAACTTGTGTTATAGAAATGGTTAACAGGTAGGCCTTGACTTACAAACAAAATTGAGGCCAAAATTTCTGTTGCTTAAGTGAGACACTTATTTAGTGAATTTCGTTCTGTTTTACTATATTTCTGACCATAGTTGTTAAATAAATCACTGCAGTTGTTAAGTAGGTAACATAGTTGTTAAGTGAACCTGGCTTCCTCATTGACTTTGCTTGGCAAAAGGTGATCACATGACTCTGGGCCACTGTACTTGTTATAAATATGAGTCATCTGAATTTTGATCACATGACTATAGGGATACTGTATTGTCATAAGTGTGAAAAACAGTTATGTCACTTTTTTCAGTGCCTGTGTAACTTCAAAAGTTCACTAAATAAACTGTTGTAAGTTGAGGACCTCCTGTATTCAAACCTTTGTGAGAAACATTTAACACATTCATATAATATTACTGCATTTACATAGTATTTTTTTTCTTTCCCCATCACATGACCATTAACAGTCTTGAAAGAAAATGATAAAGTATTTGTTGTATGTATGTATGTGTGTGTGTGTGTGTGTATGTATGTATATTCTTTCCTTGGAAAGCACAATTTTCCTTGTGTTAAAAAAACAAAAAGTTGTAATTTTTGAAAATGTTATTTTGTTATTTAATAAAAGACTTTTTAATCACTTTAATAACCCATGTTACTACTAACTTGCTTTGGGAGACTTTAATTTTCTCTGCTTTGATCAAATATTATATTTTAGAATCAAACTCTTGTGAATTTATCTATCTTGCTGAATGTCCAGAGATCATTATATTGTTATCTTTGAATTCATATTTAAATTCAAAATGAAATCACAATGTTCCTGACTACATAATTTTTGTAGTTCCAATTTTTAATGTATGCACACAACCCTTATAATTCTGTAACTTTTTTAGAAGCAAAAGCTAGACATGAAATTAAAAATAAAGAATGGTTCCTTAGTATGAAAGCACATAGAATTCAAATAACATTATACATAACATACCAAATACGTTGAACCTAGTATTTATTAATGTACTCAAATACATCAAATTTAATTTCATTTATCACTGTTCATTTGTCATTTATCACTGTTAACAATAATTTTTCATAAGCACTTAAATGCTATTTTTTAACTATAGGCATCTACATAATGCATGGTACTGTTAAACATGATATCAGCAAACTACACCAAACAATTATTTCTAAACGTTTTTGAACTATAATTCTTTAAAATTCTCAGTTGCATTGGTCAGTCAGAATCTGAGAGTCTTAATATCAATAAACTGGAGGGCACTACATTGATGAAAAATATGATTTATTTATTTATGAGGGTTAATAAACCTGGTTAATTCAAAATATTTTGGAATTGTAATTTTCAATTAAAGTCTGCAGAACTAGAAAACATGAAATTGGGGAAAGCTGTACTGAATTATTGTTATTCTAAATAATAGTAGCTCTATTCCCAACCTTTTTTCAAGACAATTAATCTGAATGCATAAACCTGTAACTTAATTTTCTCCAGCTGCAGATTGCCGAAAATGAGAAAGTAAGGTGGCAACTGGAAAGCAACATACTTCACCAGAGCATTAGAGAAAACAAGGAAAGAATGGCGAAAATAGAGGGTTATTGGGTTGAAGCACAAAGTCTGTGTCATAATGTAAATGAGCATCTGAAGGACGCACAGGATCAATATCAGGCCTTGGAGAAGAAATACAACAAAGCTAAGAAATTAATCAAGGACTTTCAAGAAAAGTAAGCAACATCATTGTGCATAGTCAAGAACCAATTCCCAGACTGTGAGGACAAGCAGAAAACCAATGTAAAGTAGTCATCCAACTAATTGAGGAAATAATTAATTCAGATCTCTGCTCAGCCATGAATTACCTGGTTGACTTTAAGCTTCTAGAAAAAAAGACTGGATATAAATTGTTCAGTGAGACATTTCACCAGATAAAATATGTAAGATTGCAGCTAAGAGATTTTAAAATGAAGAATAGATTGGGTTATAAGCCTATAAACATGATTTACCAAAATGCCTATTTGCTTAAAGCCTTCCAAAATGTATATGTCCATTTAAGCTAAAATTACAAATTTATACAGTAGACCAAACTGATTGACATATAGTTTTTGAAATATTTTAAATATCTTCGAAACAAGCAACACTAACTGAAAAATTAATGCCTATATATCACAGCTTTCCTGTCTGTGGAGCAAACTCTATGACATACTTTTAATAACACAGATTTTCCTTCTTTTTTTTCTAATAGTATTAATAAACCATTTTTCATAAAGGATAAGTTGAAATGTTATTTCAGTGTATTCAGTAAACAAACAAATACCTTTCCACCTTTTATTATTCCATAATTTTAAGATTAGAATTAAACCTCTTATCAACAGACATTCTCTTGAGAAATTACATAAGTACGTTGCCTCAGCAAATTGATTCAATATTTATCACAATTCAGAGATTTCTGTAACCAGCATATATGTTTTTCCCCCAAAGAGAACTTGAGTTTATCAAGTACCATGATGTTGACAAGAAAAAAATTGAAGATATGGAAAAAGCTCACTTTGTAGAAGTTCAGCATTTACAAGCTCGGGTAAGAAACTTTGTGACTTTTATTTATTTTGTAAGCATTATTAATTTATGTTACAATAGATCATAAATATTGGTAGTATAAGACATGGAGATTGTTTATCCCTGATTAAGACAGGGACTTGAAGCAAACCTCGTGTTCTGAAGTATTGATAGATATTTTATGAATTTGTCTCAAGAAAATGAAATATCACAAATCATTTTGTAATGGTTGCCTACATTACTTTCAGATTAGAGAACTGGAAGCAGAAGTGCTTGAGCTACTGAAGCAAAATGAAAGCCAAATGAATAATAACAACAACATCTTTGAACAACAGACCTCTTTTGGAGAATCTTCAAAAGAAGATACAGCAGAAAAGCTTGATGAAAAGATAATACCTGGCCTGGATGCCTTAGATCAAGGTTTGTCTGAACATGAATCAGATGATGATCTTGTTACTAATGTATGATGCACTTATGGAGTGGTTCTTATTTTCAGAATGTAATAAATGATGTGCTGAACATCTCAAATAATGTTATATAAAAATTCATGTTATATAAAAATACCTGTAAGATGTATAATTGTTTTTTTGTTTGATTTATATCTGATTTGTTTTCTGTATTATGTGAATTAAAAAAACAGAGTTTGGACACTTGTATATATTGTACAATTGTTTTATATTGACTTTTATTCCAAAGTGGAAAATTTAGTGACTTATGTATCTGTAAAAATAAACCAAAGACTTATGCAACAATATAAACACCTGTGTGTTTATGTATTCAGAACAGGGGTGGACATTTGTATTTGGGCAAGGAGCCATACATATCTTGGCAATGAATTTCTCTATCCATGATGTTGAAAATTCTGGGTTGTGAACTGCCCATAGTTTGGTTCAAGATAGGCAACTATATAAATGTTTTAAATAAATAAAAAAACATTTCTCATATAATGGCCAGCTACAGAGGACCAGAAGGATTATATTAGCATACTTTGTGTAGTACGATGTAGAAACAGATGGAAGTGAAGCATGGCTACATACAATGTTGGGAAGCACTTGTTTGTTAATTTATTTACAAATCCATGTATAGGTGTATTTGATTTAAAAATTGGCAGAATCAGACTCAGGAAGGGAAAAAAATAGATACAGCTGATTTTCTGCATAGTTCTAGCAAATGTAGAATTAAATATACAATCTAAAGATTTGTCTCTACTCCCATACACACATGAATTTTAGGTTGTATAAGTTTGAATATAATAGAGCTGGAAGGGACCTTGGAAGTATTCTCCAGTCTCCGGCTCAAGCAGGAGAACCTATACCAGTGACTATCTAGTCTCTTCTTAAAAACCTCCAGTGATGGAGCACCCACGATTTCTGAAGTTCTGTCCCATTTATATGGTTGATACTTGTATAACTCTTTGTCGGATTGGTAATAATTTTAGAGAAAGCACCTTTTCATTTACATAAAACAAAGGATTCTGCAATAAAGCAGCTTCTTGCTAATGTGTTTCAGATAAGAAATAGGTTTTTTTTTTTTAAAAAAATCCATTTATATCCCGCCCTTCTCCGAAGACTCAGGGCGGCTTACACGCTTAGCAGTAGCCTTCATTCAATGTATATGCCTGCTTATTAGGGCTTTCGCCCCCCCCCCCAAGCGGCATTATTACAAAGTCAGCTTATTGCCCCCAACAATCTGGATCCTCATTTTACCTACCTCGGAAGGATGGAAGGCTGAGTCAACCTTGAGCCTGGTGGGATGCGAACCTGCAATAATTGCAGGCAGCTGGTGTTACTTAAGGAGGCATCAGCCCACTGCTCCACCAAGGCTCTTCAAGGTTTTCAAGGTTTTCTGATTGTCATTGTCTATACTAGCTTTTAAAAAAATCTCCTTTTAGAAGATATTTGTAATATTGTTAAGACGGTATAATACACCATTGACTAAGAGGCCTCCTGTGCATGTTTGCAGAAGGAGCTATAAAGGGGGTTGATCCTGATGATGTGTTTGGTAAGTTTTTTTCTGGAGCTCATGATCTAATGTTCAGTGTAGAAGTATGTCCATTGTGACAGCTGATGTAATAACTCTCCTGTCTGTTATAACTTACCTTGCTTTCCACTAGTGTTATAAATGTGTAAATGGATATTTAATTATGGGATCATATCTTTATCCCATAATACACATAAAGTAGTGCTGCAAAAAATAATAATGTGAAAAAATACATAGTTGTAGATCCATTCCATTTGGTTGTTGCAAATTTGTATATGTACTTCATAGCCTGTACAACTTCTGAAGTCATGTTTTGTTATACCCACTCACATGCTGGTTAAATATATGTGTGTGCAGACATGACTTCTGACTTTTTGCTATTTTCTGATCAGAAAGTTGGTTTCCATTTCAGGAATCAATATTGTAGAAAGTTGACACTGTTACGCTAAAATATTTTGAAGTCAAACATCCTGATCGTTAGGTGATGAAATATTGTGAAGAGTCATTATCAAATGCATAGGATCAGACTCTTAATATATTAACCCTATTGCCAGTATACAGAATGCTGAAATTTAGCTACAACTACACATCACCAAAAGTATGAAATGCTTTTTAGGAAAGAATTGCATACAAGCAAGAGCCTTTTTTCAACCATGCCTAATTTTGTGGGCTTCCTGAGTCATACCATGATATAGCTAAGGTAAAAGGCAGTTATTGCAAGAACAACTTCTTTCAATGTATAAATAAATTGAAAGTATATGATTCCTCTTTTGTACAGAAGAAACAGGTTTGATAAAGATTTCTATTGGAATGGCCAGTTGGCACTTTTTTCCATATAGATAAAAATATTGTCCTCTAATCTGTCTAAGGTTAGAAACAAAAGAAGATGTTCATTAAAATAAGTTTTGATTTTTACTTTAGGGAAAAAGGAATTATCTGATGCTAAATAGCATTCTACATCTTGGAAAATATAGGATTGGTCATTTGTTACATAAGAGGATTCTTTTAAATTTGATTCTATAAACACGCTCATATAGGTTGGCTGTGTCAGACTTAAGTAAATAGTTAAGTAAGCAATTGAGTACTTAACTAATTAAGGTACAGAAGAATTAAATCATTTACATTTTAGTTGCATTGATACCATTTTCTGATGCTTCTACATACTTGCCTCGATCAGTAAATCAGAGTAAATTTATATTTAATTTCATCCTCCATTAAACTTGTCAGTTTATAATATAGTATTTGAATTAGAAAATTTACACTCATATTTCATTGGTTAAATGATAACACATGCATCTTTTCTTCGCTTTTCAATTTTATAAGCAAACACAGTGAAAATGCTCCTTGGCAAGATATTCCTTCAAAAATATAATAGTGATAGGACACTGGGAAAGTGTCTTATTCTCTGTAGCTAAAAATAAAGATACAGTTGATTCATGCTTGAGTCTTGATAACACTATCCAAATAATTTTCTTATACAAGGAGTTTTCATTGCCTTTTTATCAGTGGGCCTTGACTTTCCAAGTGGTTCCCCATCAAGGTATTGAGTAGGACATAACCTACCTAACTTCTGAGGGCAGTTAAGTTCATATAGCACTGATTCCAGCTTATGCCTTAACTTAAATGTAAAATGTTAGCCTGAATTACAGTATAGCAACATACCCATACCGATAAAGGCTAAAGATGGACTATTTAGTTATGTTCCTATTATTGCTTTGATTCATAAATATAATTTTTTAATCTTTTGAATTGGAAAATAAAGAATGGACAGCATAAATTATCTTTAAAGGCATATTGTAAAAGAATTTTCAAATTATCTTATTGATGTCAAGTCTCTCCTAAGTGCTACTATATTTTCCAGTATAGCGTTATAACAGATATTTCAATTATGATTTTGGGTATTTCACACTTTTTATAGCAGCTATTGGGGAAGACTGTTATACTCATATTCTGGATATAATAATTCTGGTCCACGTATTAAAATGAATCTTTAAAAAATCTGTCTACAAAGTAACATGGTTTTTGATTTCATATAATTTAATGAATTATAAGAACAATAGGGAAGAGAGGCCCTAGCATCTAGAGTGGTTTACATTTCTTAAAATATAAATAATCAAAAATAACTCTCTTAACTACATTTCTACCACCGAGAACTTAGCCTATATTAATTTTTAAATAAAAACTTATTCTTTAGCTTTTAACAAACCATCAGGATGTCCCAACATTTTCTGATACAGTTTTAATTACCATGTGACAAATGATCAATTCACCTTGATGACAGTGTGCAAAGACAAATTCTTTACGTTTGATCACTGAAATATAGTTCATTCTATACATCCTAACATGTAGGATATCCCTGAGCATTGAGACAGTTGAGTGTTGTTGTTTTTTCCCCAAAAGATTTCAGTGAAGCAGTCCCTGAAACAGAAAGATTGGATTCTAAAGCTCTGAAAACTCGTTTGCAGCTTTCAGTGAAAAACAAAAGGTCACGGCCAACCAGAAGAAGACTTTGTGACAGCATCAGTTCCACAGATGGAGAAGACAGTCTTGAAAGAAAGGTGAGTACATTACTATAACAAACATCACTTGTTCTTTTGCTCGACTTTTGCTGTCCGGGCAATACGGTGGACCTCATCTTACAACAGTTCACTTAGTAACCATTTCAAGTAACAGCCCTGAAACAAGTGACTTATGACCATTTTTCACCCTTTTGACCGTTGCAGCATCCCCCATTCATGTGATCAAAATTCAGTTGCTTGGCAATTGATTCATATTTATGATGGTTGCAGGGTTTCAAGGTCAACCTTTTTCAGCCTTCTGACAAGCAAAGTCAATGAAAAAGCCGGAATCACTTAATAACCATGTTACTAAGTTAAAAACTGCAGCGATTCACTTAACATCTGTGTTAAGAGGTTGTAAAATGGAACAAAACTCACTTAACAACTGTCTCACTTAGCAACAGAAATGTTGAGCTCAATAGTGACTGAGTTTTGATTAAACTTTATATAGAAAAGTACTCAGTATTTTCTGTTTGAAGATGAAACATGTTTCTTTGCAGTCTTGCCAAGTTGTCTGAATGAAATTTATATGCGTTGTGATGAGCTTTTTCCTCCTCTTTGTAGTGCTATTAATTCTTGTTAAATACTGCAAAATCATACTTAACAGGTAATTTAAGTGCAAAATAGAAATGCAAATGTTGGGGGGGGAGTTAAAATAGAAGCAGACATGGGGTCCAAAATATGCTTTCAAAATAGTGGTTTAAATATTCAAAATACCTTGACTAGTTCCCAAATGCCTGAATCTGCTTCATAATCTTTTATACCAACATCCTACATACAGGTATGGTGGGCCCATATACATTACGATATAATATATATTACATCAGGGTCCTCCAACCCTATGGTAGGCAGCCCACTGCAGGCCGTGGCCTACTGGCTATCGGACCACGGGACAGTCTGGCCAATGCATGCACTCACCTCCACTCTCATTAGAGCCTGCAGACCTATTTGCGCATGCATGCAATGCTAGCTGAGGCGGTGGCTAGTGCATGCATATGCAAATGGGGCCACTAGCGCTGTGGCACTAGCAGAGGTGGCAGTTAGCTCCTGGGCAAATGTGGCCACTAGCGCTATGTGGATTGTGTGGCCTATTCATGCATATATGCACTGCTAGCAGTGGGGGCTAGTGCCTGTGCACATCCACAAATGGGCTGCTAGTGTTTTACAGGTGTGCATGGCCCCGTTCGTGCATGGCCCCGCAAATTTTAAAGCTGCTCCCTCTCCCTCTGAGCCGCCAGCATGAAAAAGTTGGTGACCTCTGCATTACATTACAGAATCATTTATGCCCATATGTATGAGAACATCCTCATCAGCATGAAATTCTAGTGCTTGTTCCCATTCCCCTGTGGCTAGCAGTGCTACATTTGCATTTCACAATGTACCTGAAAACTAGGATGAAGATCAGCAATATATGACTGTTGTGTTTCCCCATGGAACACACAACAATCATAGAGGACAAGAGTGTTTCTTCCGCTCTCCTTTCCTTCAACATTCTGTCAAAGTTATGAAATATTCCAACAATCAGAAATATCTGCCATTTTGAAGGTCTAACTAAAAGAGTGGCTTGGTTGTCTAGTGGTGAATGCCCTTGCCTTCCATTTGGAAGGTTGGGAGTTCAATCTTAGGTAGCAGCAGATGTTTCTCTCCTAGGGTGCAAAGAAAAAATAGCCTTCAAATTCTGCATTGTATCAGAAAGGGCACGCAGCCAGTAAACGCTCAGCTCCATCCAGTCACCCCAATTCTATTCTTAATTAAGAGATCACACAGTCGTAAAAAGGGAGTTATGAAAGTATAACTAAATGTGTCTGTGATTGCATTCATTTTCTCTCCTTGTGTCACTTTCTATGGCCCACTTGCACTTTAATCAAGAGTCCAAACTGAACTGTTATGTACTTTCAAAATCAGTCTGGATTTAGTTAATTTATTATTTTGAGATTCTGAATTTTAAAGTAAATATTTTTAAAATAATCTATTCCATTTGTCCAAGTTAAAAGAAATATGGATGATACAATTAGTGTAGCTCCAGGGGTTTTTGTCCAATAAACATGTTAATCTATTCCACTTCTGGCATCAAATATTCACAGATTTGTGATGGCAAATATTTTTGCGGTCCTTTGAAGTAACTTGAATCCCCCAGAACTTACGGAACAAAAATGTTCTTAAATTTTAAAAGTCTGCATGGCTCTCTCTAAATAACTTTTAGACGTAAACATTTTCAAGTTCCAGAAATATAACTTTTGGTTTAAATCAAGACCGTAAGATTTAATCTAGGCAGGATTAAATCTTAAGGTTTGTTCTTATATATAGAATACTCTCAGAAAAGTTTGATGGGTTATTAATATTTTCTGACCTTGTCTCTTTTCCTGAAGACGTTTGATTGCAGGGTAGTCAACTTCATCAATGCATTCATGTTTTATCTAGCGTAGGGCTTTTCAATCTTTTCACCCATTGTACCACTTTTAGGATAAGGCAAGATCCGAGTACCACCAGTCGCCCAGCAAGGTGTCAAAAACTTGATTAAAAAAAAAATCGAAAAAACAATAAAGTACAGGTAGTCCTGATTTACAGCAATTCGCTTAGTGACTGTTCGAAGTTACAATGGCACTGAAAAAAGTGACTTATGACCATTTTTCACACTTATGACTGCTGCAGCATTCCCAGGATCATGTGATTTACATTCGGATGCTTGGCAACTGATTCATACTTATGATGTTCAGTGTCCCAGTGTCATGTGATCAACTTTTACAACTTTTTGACAAGCGAAGTCAATGGCTGGGTGGGGAAGCTCATCATTCAGGTTGTGGGGTCCCTGTGTGTGTGTGAAATCCGTGGGTCTCTGGTGGAGGGGGGTGGGACTGGGGTGGGTGCCTTCCTTCCCTTCCTCTCTCCCATTGTCCCTTCCTTTCTTCTTTCCTTCCTTTCTTTTTTCCTTACTTCCCTCCCTCTTTGTCCCTTCCTCCTTTCCATTGTCCCTCCTCCCTCTCATTGTCCCTCCCTCCCTCCCTTCCCTCTTTGTCCCTTCCTTCCTTCCCTCCCTCCCATTATCCTGCACTACACCACCCAGACCCCAGCCTGGTTTTGGCAGGCAGCAGAGGATACTCACCACACAGAGCAGTTGGGGGCAAAGTGAACTGGCGACATCATGGCCCTGGAGAGCGCATGCTTGAAGGTGGCTGCACATGCACCACTCCTTTGCCCAGGGTTGCTGCTTGACCCACCGTGGCTGGGTGTGCATGGCTGGTAGCTTTGGACAGGGCGGCGGACAGGCAAGGGGGGCTTCTCCCTCCACCAGAGAGGGAGATTGCTGGCATCCTCCACCGGAGAAGTCCCTGTCTTTGCATGAGAGGCAGAAGTGATTGTCGTTTTACATGAAGGAAATCTTGCATGGGGATTTCACACATGCGCGCGCACACACACACACACACACACACACACACACACACTTTCCTTGGCTTGCCCTGCTTCTGGGATTTCCTTCCTTGTGAGGAGACCTGCAAGATTTCCTACTTGCAAAAGTGCAATCATATCTGCCCCTCTTGCAAAGACAGGGATTTCTCCAGCAGAACAAAGCAGAGAGGCGAAGAATGTGGAAGTATGGTAGGAAGGCAGTTCCTTAGCTTCGGTAACCATGCCTGAAGTCAAAACACTTCTCACTTCCATTCCCAGCAGGGAAAAGCAGCCAGCTGCCTCTCCGCCTTCTCGTGAGGGGTGGGACTCTGGCCACTGTCAGTGCAGCCTGCGGGAGGCTGCGAGTATCCCCGGTGGCGCCTCTGCAGGCTGGCACCAACCTCCTTGTTCTGGGTGGCCCTCTTACCGCAGTTGGAGGGAGAAGATGCTCGTGCCTGGCTCTGTGTGAGGCCTGTAAGCACAACTGTTTCTCTGTTTGCTTCTCAGCCTTCGCCACGTGTTTGTGGGACTATTGGTAAAAAAGAAAAAAAAGTTCCATGAGACTTTCTAACTTCTCGTGAGATCTCGCGAGAAGTCAGAAAGTCTCATGGAACTTTTTTTTGTCCCACAAATGCGTGGCAAAGGCTGAGAAGTGAATGGAGAAATGGAATGCAGCTGAAAGCAGGTTAGTAAAAAAAACCAAACCTTTTTTTACATTTTTTTCCAGTGGTGTTCAACCTGTCCTAAGTGTACCACCAGCCAGGTGCTTGCATACCACTGTTTGAAAAACCCCGATCTAGTGTGTTTGTTATTTTGTTTATTGTGACCAGATCCTATGTTCTTTGGGGTTGTGTAGATTTTTATGTTAACATTTGTGAATTGCCCAGAGTCAGTTGGAGTCATGTGATGTCTACATTAAAGTTAATTAGTTGATTAAAATCCTATGAAAAGACTGAAACAGTTGGACTTAGTGTTTAATGTTGAGAAAAGGAATTAGAAAGGATATAATGTTTGTCATAGTGTCTCTCTTTATACACAGTGCAGACACACCCACACAAACACACAACAGGGCATGTGTCTCTCTCTTACACACAACACACACATACAGTATGCTTACAATAGGGCATTTCAGTTTCATTGAGCCAAACACTGATATATCTGTTAACACTTTTGTGTATGATTTTTATCTCTTCACACCTTTATGTGTTTTATAAAGAATTCTTCCATTAGAAGTAGTAATGAAAATGGAATTGAATTCTGTTTTCATTTTTGTACTGATTTAAGGAAAAATGTATCTTCTTAGATAAATGCCTTAATTAAAGGTTCAGAATAAATCAAATGCATGATTTTTGCTAATATTCAGTATTTTATTGGGCTGCTGCAGAGAAAAATAAATTAGGACATGCATTCTTTGTGTAATGAACATTAAGGTCTTTTTCACTTAAAACTTGCATCAGTTCTGTAAAGTTGAGAGACTGAAAAATGAAGTTCCCAACCAAAAAAGTTGCACAATTTTGATTATGGTATTCATGTTGAGTTTCACTATTACTGTTTCAATAGAATCAAATTTTTCTGGATCCAAATTTTTGCCCTTGGATCTGTAAGATTTGACTTCTCTTGAGTTGTTCTTGCTGCAATTATCCATTTTCAAAAAAGAGAACCATTTCAGGGTGTCTAGGTAATGATCTTGCACTAATCTATCTAGTCATCTTTATAGTCCCAGTTTCTAGGTACCTGTCCATTTTCTAAGCTAACTTTTTCAGTTCTTTGCCTCTGTGTATGTTGAACTGTAATCCCTAACAGAGACAGTGGAACTGTAATTCAATGCAGCCTCAAGGTACTATTAAATTAGAGAAGGTTGCTCGGAGGGCATGTCAAGATACAATCAAAATTTATTTTAAAGTATGTTTACTCATCAGGACTAGATGAGTAAATAATAACATTTGTTCAATTAACAGGAAGAGAATCTACAATAGAATGGTAGTGGTTTTCCTAATTAATTATAGAACTTAGCTGCTTTTTTAAGTTTAAGAAATCACACTGAAAGCCCTTTTAGATTGACTGCAAACTGATTTTAAAGGTTCATATCTATACAGAACAATGGAAGATTAAATCTTTAGCCAGGCTTTATTCACAAGCAATTTTTAAAAGCCTAATTTACTGTGTTCCCATGACCACAGCAGAAAGCACAATTCAATCATGGATCAAAGTGATCCTTTTTCTTGGAAACAGAATCTGCTTTCTCAGCATAGTGGAAACTAAAAACCCAATTGTTAGCTCTGCTGGAAGTATATTACTGACTTTTATTCAAATAAAATGAATATGTAGTTTAAAGTAACAAAATTGTGTAACAAAGTTCTATCTTGACATAGTTCATAGGATATTATAACAAATCAAGAACCTACAGTCCTTTCTCTCAATTCTTTTTCTATTTTTCCACATTTATACAGACAAACTGAGAGACTGATAGTCTGCACATATGCAATACAAATAACAAGCAATCCAAATCAATTAAGATAACCAAACCAGGTCCATAATATAACATCAAAAACAGTAGCAAAACAATAAAACAAAGGAATTTTCCTTCACAAATCTGTGTAATTGAAATAAGCAAACTAAAAATAAGTGAAAGCAGGACCTGATTCATTTCTTTTAGAGGCTATCTGTGCCTTATTTTATTTATTAAACTTATTATATCATTGAGACTTTTTAATGGTTTATAGTAAATTTAGTGGTTAATATGGTTGAACCTGTCAACCGTATAACAAATAGGAAAAGACCAAGAGCAGAATGTGTACAAAGATAGCCCATCCGCTAAGATGGTTACAAATCTTATAAGTGTTGTAAACATTATAATTTTAAATGAGTATTTATCCAGTTGGCATAAACTGCATAATACTCCTTGATTAATCAGCATTTTGGTCACTGCATTTTGCAATCAATTTCCAATCAAACTTAATACAGTACCAGTACAACAGAGAAAATAATAAAAGGTAAAGGTAAAGGTAAAGGTTCCCCCGCACGCACATGCGTGCTAGTCGTTCCGACTCTAGGGGCCGGTGCTCATCTCCGTTTCAAAGCCGAAGAGCCAGCGCTTGTCCGAGGACGTCTCCGTGGTCATGTGGCCGGCATGACTAGATGCCAAAGGCGCACGGAACGCTGTTACCTTCCCACCGTAGTGGTCCCTATTTTTCTACTTGCATTTTTACATGCTTTTGAACTGCTAGGTTGGCAGAAACTGGGACGAGTAACAGGCGCTCACTCCGTTACACGGCACTCGGGATTCGACCCGCCAAACTGCCGACCTTCCGATCGACAAGCTCATCATCCTAACCCACTGAGCCACCGCATCCCTAGAGAAAATAATGCAATAGTGTAATTCAGTATTAAATATTAAACAAAAATTAAGATGACCTCAATTCATGATAACAACATGGAGTTATTTTTATTTCAGTCTAACCTCAGTATTTCTTGCAGTCCCAAGTCCAGGCAACAATAGCCAAGCACTGTTAACTGCTATGATAGATTTAAGGTGCCATGCATAACTGAGATCAAATCTGTTTTCAGAAGTTACAGATTGCAGTTTGTGGACCCACTGGACCTGTTTAAAAAACAATCGAGCCCTTCTCTTAATAGCCCTGTACTGCATTGAAATATTTAATTTACACAGGACTGCCAAAATAACAAAAACTAAAAACCCGAACATAGTTTCTGCATAAATAGTATGGGATGTCCATTGCCATATAATGTGTATATTTCAATGGAAGAGAATATCTGTAGCTCAGGGCTAAACTGTGGTATTCTTCATGTTCTCTGAGCTTGGTGGTTTGCTTGCAGGCATTCCAGTATCCAACTAGGTAACATCAATGTTGTGAACGTGGGACCTTCCCTTCTTTGTGTAACTTATATAGCTTGTCCTTCCAGTTTTGATAGAAGTTCAATCTGCTGTGTTTTGATTCATTGTTTAGAGCAGGGTTCCCCAACCCTTTGTCCGTGGGCCAGTACCCGGCTGTCCCATGCCAGCAACCTGTCCGCACAAACAAGGAAGGCCTCATCCACAGAATGCAGGCAACACCTAAAACCACACACACCCCTTCTCCATGTAACCAGTCCCTGGTGCCCAAAAGGTTGGGGGCCTCTGGTTTAGTTTTCTGCTTATTTTTTGGTGTTGATTTCTGAATGTTAGCTGCTAGAAGGAAAGCATTCTGATCTTTTTGTACTAGGTTTTTTGAGTGGCTTTTAAATGTGGCTTATCTATATGTTTTTATTGATGACTGATCTGTCTAAACGCTAAGCTTCCTGGAATTCCCTAACATTTTTGGTTTTAGGTTGGTCTCAGGTGCTAATTAAGAGTTGCTGTTGGGGGGAAAAATGGGAGAAGGGAATGTTACTTGGAAGAATGGAAACTAGCTCACACCAAGAAGTATCAGATTATCACTTCTTCTACCGTAGAAAAACAGTACTTTTCATCCATCAGATGGGCAGATGAGAGGCAGACTCTTCCCCGGCATGGAAGCCAAATGAAATGGTGGAAAAGGAATGCAGAGTGCCAGTTCTCCATCCTCCATTTATTTGCTCACATTGGCTTCTGAATAGAAACTTGTACATCTTAGTCATCAGAGGCTTTCAGACAAGTTCTTAAAAATACAACCTGCTCTTACTTCCTCTGGAGTAGGAGGAAGCACCATTGCACTCTTATAAACATAAACCATAAGTGTAAAGAGGCTTGGTTTAGAATAAGCCCCTAAATTTCAACCTCTATTACCTTAAAAAAAAGAAGAAACACATTTCATTTAAATTTTGTAATTTCCAGCTTTTATGGACCAAAGTCTTGTACTAAGTTGTGAGAGTTCATTTGAGTCATCAACAAATTTTTTTAAAGCTTAACGTGCAAATAGTAAACTGTTGGGGTTGTATTTGTTGTTTATCATAATTCCTTGTACAATGTTCCTGTCATTTATCTTGAGTGTGAAGTTAGATAACTTTTGAAGTTATTTGAACTAAGAAAAAGAAAAAAGTAGTGTTAAAATGTGTGTTTATTACACGCTTCATTTATTATTGCATTCATTACTTGAGAATCTCATAACTCATATGAGACTGGAAGCAAAAAGTTTACAGATACAATTGTCCTGCTTTGATATTTACACATCTCTGGTGGCAATCAGATACATGGGAATGGGGGGGGGGGAGCTGGCATTACTTCAACCTTGGTTAAAACAAAATTCTATTATAATTTTTTTCCATTTTACATTAATGAAATTCAGTCTAAAAAGATTTTCACTACATTTCAAGGGCCAATTTCAAGAGCAGCTTTTGACTTGGCTGCAATTGGGAATATATAAACTAGACATTTGATGAAACACGTTGTACTTTTCCAAGATAGTTAAATGAAATGTCATAATTGTTCCAAGGATTCAAAACTAGAACAATGCTATTCTATTTTTTATTGTGTGTCAGGCAGTGATAAAAAAACTCATTTGAAAAAAGCAATATTTAGGAAGGGAGGGAGGGAAGGAGGAAAGCAAAGGAAAAGAAAGGATGAATCCTAATTGTGAAATAGAAGAAAATATTTCTCCAATTTTCTCATTTTGTATGTGCATGATTAAATCTTGATTTCAGTGTTGCAGCTGTTTCTTGGATACATCAGTATGTTATATACTATTGTCCTCAGAAACATAGGAATTGGGTATGCCTAGTTTAATAAAAAAAGGACATGTAGCAGTGTTCCAATATTTGAGGGGCTGCCACAAAGAAGAGAGGGTCAACTTATTCTTAAATGCACCTAAAGGTAGGACATAAGCAATTGATGGAAATTAATCAAAGAGACAACCAAACCAGAACTAAGGAGAAATTTCCTGACTGTGGGAACAGATAATCAGTAGAACGAGTGCTCCATTTTGGAGGTTTTTTAAAGAAGTAATTGGACAACAATTTGTCTGAAATGATATACAATTTCCTGTGAATCCCATCACTGGCTGTAAAGCACCGTGAAGGCATACTGTATATAAATACTATTGCTATTGTGTATATTGGGAGAAGGGGAAAGATTTTTTTATACTAGTTTAGCGGATGCTGCATAATTTCAAATTTTTGAATTTTATTTCTTCAAGTCCATAAAACAGCAATATAGAGAAAAAAAATTCTCTCTTGAGTTGCCATAAAAAAAGAAAATTAAATTTAGATCAGAACAAGAAAAAAACATAGAAAATACCATAACTCTCTTAAAGATTTTTTTTTTACTAAATAAATCTTATAGCACATTTTACTTTCATTGAAATAAACTAATTTGCTTGGAGAATCATATTTAGATTTAACCCATACTGTTTTCCCTTCCCAAATTTCTTTTAGAAATTTTTGTGGGCTCAGAAATTTATTTTGTATCCAGAAAGGTACAAAAGGAATGCAGATTCAACCATCAAATTTTTCTTTAGTTGAATTTTTTAATTAAGTCAGATTAATGTTCCCAAATGCAGATGCCACTCTAGAAGAAATTGCTTCTTTCTGATCATCTATAAAATGTAATTCTTGCATTGATAGGAAGAAAATAAGTCTAGTGCTCCAGCTTTATGTTTATGGTGATGATTGTTGTTTACTTGAGCAATCCAATTGTAACATAGAGATAATGGAATCCATATTAGCATTTTTAATAACCCACAAGAGAGTTTTGCGTAGTTGCAGGAATTTATTAGCAGAAAAAAGGGAAATTTACCAAGCTAAGAAAGGCTGGTATATAAGAATTTTATCAGAAGTTTTTTAAAAAAAAGGAGGGATTCTGAATCTTGAGATCAACTCATCAACATCTCCATCAATTTATGTTAGACTTAAATTTACATGCTCCCTCTCAATGATTCTTTAACATGTCTTAAACCAGGTTAATATCTGACCTGGAAGTGATAAAATCCCCCCTCCTGCCCCCTAAATCAGACTGGTTCTACATTTTATGCTGATCCTATAATTCTGTTGCTGCAGACTATTATTTGAAACCAATTTTATGCTCAATTTCATTTGATTTACTTTCCACTGAGTTGTTGGAGAAGAGAAAGAGAAAAGAAACTTCACAGAGATTGGAAGTTCAAACTGGAGAAGGGTTTGAGAACATGGATATGTCCCTTCATATCCTATAAGTAGGAATAACTGAATAAAAACCAGAATACTACAGGTATTGGATTCCTTAGGAAGCAGGTAAAGTTACATAATTTTATTGCTATGAAATGGCGAGAACAATTCTCAACAGTTTTACTGTGGGAAAACACAAACTCATTTTGTTATCTGCTCACTAAGCATAGCACTGGATTTGTGTTTTATTAACTCTTTTCCTAAGGAAAACATTTCTGTTCTCAACTCAATGCATCATTACTATGGGATGGAAATTGCTCTTTACCTTGGCTTCCCAACTTTTACACATGCAGAGATGTGGGAAGGGGTGAAGAATTGACTGAGGTTATAAGGATTCGGTGGAATTGGGCCCATTTTAAGTAATGGGATATGTGGTTTCTAGTGAAGTCACCTGCCCTTCAGACTGTATTTGGTTCATAGTTGTGAGATTGCATAAATAAAAATCAGAGCCTACAATAAAAGCTACCATTTGTTTCTTTCCCTTTTTACAGCAACAGATGACCATGTTTGAAGCACTCTGTGAAAGAAAGAAAATAATCCTGTACTCTTTCATCCTTTTGAGACCAGATTAAAAATGACAACATACAAAGAAAAGAGAATATATTTTTTATATTTTAAAAGTAAAAAGAGGCTAAATTTCAGATACTCCTGAAGCTTGAGTCCAGATCAAATGAACTCCTTATTCTTCCCATTTTTAATGTGTGAATTTCCATCAAATGAACTTGGTAATTTTCCAATGTTCTTTGAAATCTTATTTTTTGATTGGCTGTTTTTATTTTACCTGATGCTGAATTCCACAAGCAAGGAACTGTTCTGACTATATTGGCCATTAAAACTCTAATACAGACCGTCTTTCTTGCTCTCACCAATCAGGTGCGGAAAATACGCTGAAAAGTCTTTGACGTTTTTATAGGTCACAATATGGTAATGTATATCACAGCTAACTAATTTGCACAATCACTTTGGACAAATTAACTTGATAGCAAACATTAAAGAGGGCAAGACCAAAAGGCCACTGCTAGGACTAAATTGATAGGAATTTTAAACATTTTCCACCAGTCTCCATTTTTTTTTAAAAAAAATTACTATTAATATAAGATCTACCAAAAAATTTAAAAGCTACAGAGGCATAGAAGAAATAGAAAAACATAAACATAAAAGAAAAAAGCAAGGAAAAAAGATATTTACAATAATTTCCAATCTTTGCAGCTGTTGCAAACATAATTACTAACTTTGCCTTTCCATATTACACATTATAGTTCTTCTTTTCCTGTAAACAAGTCTCTTTAATCAATAAATCCTGAAATCATCAGTTCATTTTTATCCATTTTCAGCAAAAGTTCTATAAAGAGTTTACAGTCTTTGAAAATAACTTTAAAGGTGCATAACCCCATGTTGAAACCAAACATTTATTGAGGTCTTTCAATTCAGCATATCTACAGTAATAAACATGGAGGAAAACACAAGGTTTCACCTTCATTGTTAGCATATAACATTGCATTACATTTTAAAAAAATATTTAAAGTAAGGTCACTTTTATATTTCCAATCTAGATGAACAAATCAACACAGTGAATGAAATCTTAGCAGGTTCAAATTTAATCTTTCAGGCCTAGTCTTTATTGTTGGACTTGATTGTTCTTGTTTTGTTCTCATTCCTATACAGAATATCACGTTCAATGATGACTTCAGCCCAAGTAGCACCAGTTCAGCTGATTTGAGTGGCTTAGGGACAAGTGGCTTAGGATCAAAAAACCCAGGATTTTCACACTGTGTAGTCATGTCTTCTGATGAGGTATCTTCTCTACATGTACTTAAAGAGCAGGAAATGAGTTTGGTGCCCCATCTGAACTAGTTAATATGTAAATATTATTATTGCTTATGTACTGTAGTTCTTTAGATCTTCTGTTTATAATCATTAGCTTAATAGATATGTTAAGCTACTGATCATGAAATAAAATTTAAAATGTGTGCGGGAAAGAAAACAGCTGTTACTACCAAATGAGTTTTAAATCAAGGAACAAGGAGAACACAGACAAAAAACAATCTTTAAAATTGTAACCTAGTACATAAATTCAATGGAACATAATATAAAATTGAAAATGCATATTCACATGCACACATTTTACAGTTTAACATGCCTTCCAATCAAAATTTACAACAAATACATATTGAATCTTGAAAACTGATTTTAAAGAAGTCATTTATATTACTAAATTGCAATATAAATATAAAATTCTATATTGCATTTTAGTTAATTCTCTATTATTCTTAAAAAATGTTTGTACATGTGTACAAAAATGAGAAAGAAGATTCAATTGGCTCTGTACCAAAAATTCTATAACATTTTGCTTTTTAAAATAAATTGCTAATAGTATTTTCAGTTATGAAATCTGTTGCAGCATCAGGTCTTGGACTTTCAGATCTAGAGGGCAGAAACCTAGAAGACCACTAGATGGCAGCAAAATCTTAAACAGCTTCTGTGTCTCTTTGTTGACATCTAATGATCATCTGCTCATCTGCAGCCCATATCTGCAAGCTTTATATGTAGGCATTTTTAAATTCCTTGAATATCTTTCTCTCTGTAATGTTTTATTTTCTGTTGTTTTTAATGCTAAACTTCTCAGAGCTTGGATATGATTGATGATGAGGTGAGACAATAATAAACTATTTATTTGTTATCATTATATTGCATGATATATTGAGTTCATTTAATTAGTAGTATATACTGTAATGTATTGGGCTTTGTTTTACTAAGTGTACCACATGGGGTTTTAATGCTGGAAGGTTGCTTAAGCAGGGAGCTGGCTAACGGCTCCCAGCTCCTCAGACAACCCATCTCCAGCACTGCCATTGGTTGCCTCTAGGGCGGCAATAGGTTGTTTTTTTATATACAAGTTTTATTGATTTTTTAATATTTACATATACATGTGTTTGTGAAACAATATGGTGGTTGGGTAGTTAAAATAAGAAATGACCAGTTGTAAATAGTTCAGGTTACATCAACAGAGATGCCCTCATTAATTCCCTTAGTTATTACATAGTCAAAATAAGCAAGTTAGTACACTTCTAGTCATAACGTAGTCAATTAATAAAATTCAAAATATATTTTCACTAATATATATCAATATCCTGTTTTTAAATTGTATCTAATTGCAATAGGATATTCTAGAATAGCCTATACTATATAGGAAAAAGCTTAATTTTTGGGTAACCCACAATTCCCTATTTCAATAAAGTATAATTCTTTTGTCTACAAAACTTAATTGTTCATTACAAAACATTCTTATGTTTTACCATTAAAGTCTAGTTTTCATCTTAACAAATCACCAGTTATTAGAAATATATTTTTGTGTTAACCATTCAACAATTATTTAAATACTATTTTTATATATAAAATTCTAGATTCTATACTATAGTTCAAAAGTAACCACTGAATATTCCATAACTCATCTTGACTGTACATCAATTATTAAAATGCTATCTTTTGATATGTGATTCCAAGTTCTATAATATAGTTCGGAGTTATATTCTAAAAACTTACTTTTGTTTTCCTTTACAGATCTAAAAGCTAAATGTAAAATCAGTTATATTTTTTAGAGATTCCCCTTAATCCATAGAAAGATATTTTTATAGTCTATCTTTTGTTGTTGTTGTTGTTAGCTGCGAAGTCGTGTCCGACCCATCGCGACCCTATGGACAACATTCCTCCAGGCCTTCCTGTCCTCTACCATCTTCTGGAGTCCATTTAAGCTCACGCCTACTGCTTCAGTGACTCCATCCAGCCACCTCATTCTCTGTCGTCCCCTTCTTCTATTGCCCTCGTTCTTTCCCAGCATTAGGCTTTTCTCCAGTGAGTCTTTCCTTCTCATTAGGTGGCCAAAGTATTTGAGTTTTAGCTTCAGGATCTGGCCTTCTAAAGAGCAGTTGGGATTGATCTCCTCTAGGACTGACCGGTTTGATCGCTTTGCAGTCCAAGGGACTCGCAGGAGTCTTCTCCAGCACCATAGTTCAAAGGCCTCAATTCTTTGGCGCTCAGCCTTTCTTATGGTCCAACTTTCACTGCCATACATTGCAACTGGGAAGACCATAGCCTTGACTATACGCACTTTTGTTGACAGGGTGATGTCTCTGCTTTTTAGTGTGCTGTCTAGATTTGCCATGGCTTTCCTCCCCAGGAGCAAGCGTCTTTTAATTTCTTGGCTACAGTCCCCATCTGCAGTGATCTTGGAGCCCAGGAAAATAAAATCTGTCACTACCTCCATTTCTTCCCCATCTATTTGCCAGGAATTGAGAGGGCCAGATGCCATGATCTTGGTTTTCTTAATGTTAAGTTTCAACCCAAGTTTTGCACTCTCCTTCTTCACCCGCAACAAGAGGCTCTTTAGTTCTTCTTCACTTTCTGCCATTAGAGTGGTATCATCTGCGTATCTTAGGTTGTTTATATTTCTTCCGGCAATCTTAATTCCAACTTTTGATTCATCTAGCCCTGCCTTTCTCATGATGTGCTCTGCATATAAGTTAAATAGGCAGGGCGACAGTATACAGCCTTGCCGGACTCCTTTCCCAATTTTGAACCAATCAGTGGTTCCATGTCCAGTTCTCACTGTTGCTTCTTGACCCGCATATAGGTTTCTCAAGAGACAAATAAGATGGTCTGGTACTCCCATCTCTTTAAGAACTTGCCACAGTTTGTTATGATCCACACAATCAAAGGCTTTAGCATAGTCAATGAAGCAGAAGTAGATGTTTTTCTGGAATTCCCTAGCTTTCTCCATGATCCAGCGTATGTTGGCAATTTGATCTCTAGTTCCTCTGCTTCTTCGAAATCCTGCCTGTACTTCTGGTAGTTCTCGATCCACATACTGCTGAAGTCTAGCTTGTAGGATTTTAAGCATGACTTTACTAGCATGAGAAATGAGTGCAATGGTGCGATAGTTTGAACATTCTTTGGCACTGCCTTTCTTTGGAATTGGAATGTAAACTGATCTTTTCCAATCCTGTGGCCACTGTTGAGTTTTCCAAATTTGCTGGCAAATTGAGTGTAGCACTTTTACTGCATTGTCTTTTAAGATTTTGAATAGCTCAGCTGGAATACTGTCACCTCCACTAGCTTTGTTGTTGCTCAGCTTTTCTAAGGCCCACTTCACTTCACATTCTAGGATGTCTGGCTCGAGGTCAGTGACCACCTCATTGTGATTATCTGGGACGTTAAGCTCATTCTTGTATAGTTCTTCTGTGTAATTTTGCCACCTCTTCTTAATCTCTTCTGCCTCTGTTAGGTCCCTGCCATTTTGGTCCCTTATCATGCCCATTTTTGCATTAAACGTTCCCTTCATCTCTCCAATTTTCTTGAAAAGATCTCTGGTCCTCCCTATTCTATTGTTTTCTTCTATTTCTTTGCACTGTTCATTTAAGAAGGCATTCTTATCTCTTCTAGCTATTCTCTGGAATTCTGCATTCAATTGGGCATATCTATGTTTTTCTCCCTTGCCTTTCGCTTCCCTCCTTTCCTCAGCTATTTGCAAAGCTTCCTCAGACAGCCATTTTGCTTTCTTGCATTTCTTTTTCTTTGGGATGGTTTTGGTTGCTACCTGTTGTACAATGTCGCGAACCTCTGTCCATAGTTCTTCAGGCACTCTGTCTATCAGATCTAATTCCTTAAATCTATTTGTCACCTCTACTGTATATTCAACAGGGATATGATTCAATTCATACCTGAGTGGCCTAGTGCTTTTCCCTACTTTCTTCAGTTTAAGCCTAAACTTTGCAAGGAGAAGCTCATGGTCTGAGCCACAGTCAGCTCCTGGTCTTGTTTTTACTGACTGTATAGAGCTTCTCCATCTTTGGCTGCAGAGCATATAGTCAATCTGATTTCTGTGTTGACCGTCTGGTGATGTCCATGTGTAGAGCCGTCTCTTGGGTTGTTGGAAAAGAGTGTTTGCTATGACCATCGTATTCTCTTGACAAAATTCTATCAGCCTGTGCCCTGCTTCATTTTGTACTCCAAGGCCAAACTTGCCTGTTATTCCATTTATCTTTTGGCTTCCTACTTTAGCATTCCAATCCCCCATGATGATAAGGACATCATTTTTGGGTGTTAGTTCTATAAGGTGCTGTAGGGCTTCATAGAACCGGTCAATTTCTTCCTCTTCAGCACTGGTGGTTGGGGCATAGACTTGGACTACTGTGATATTGAATGGTTTGCCTTGGATTCGAACTGAGATCATTCTGTCATTTTGAGGATTGTATCCCAGTATTGCTTTTCCTACTCTTTTATTGACTATGAAGGCTACTCCATTTCTTCTGAGGGATTCTTGCCCGCAGTAGTATACCTGATGGTCATCTGAATTAAATTCACCCATTCCTGTCCATTTTAGTTCGCTGATACCTAAGATGTCGATGTTCAGTCTTGTCATCTCTTGTTTGACCACGTCCAACTTTCCTTGATTCATGGATCTTACATTCCAGGTTCCTATGGAGAAAAAATCTTTACAGCATCGGACTTTCCTTTCACCACCAGACACATCCACAGCTGAGCGTCCTTTCGGCTTTGGCCCAGTCGCTTCATTCTTTCTGGCGCTACTAGTACTAGCCCTCTGCTCTTCCCCAGTAGCATATTGGACGCCTTCCGACCTGAGGGGCTCATCTTCCAGCGTCATATCGTTTTGCCTTTTGGTACTGTCCATAGGGTTTTCATGGCAAAGATACTGGAGTGGTTTGCCATTTCCTTCTCCAGTGGATCACGTTTTGTCAGAACTCTCTGCTATGACCTGTCCGTCTTGGGTGGCCCTGCACGGCATAGCTCATAGCTTCATTGAATTACACAAGCCCCTTCGCCACGACAAGGCAGTAATCCATGAAGGGGAGTCTATCTTTAGGAATCCCAAAAGAGAAACAAGTTCAGTTTTTTTAAATCTAACTCTTGCCTTCTTTTTGTGCCAATCATGCTTCCCTCTTGGCATCTTTAAATTCTCAAATGTATCTTCCTTTCTTCCTATACCCCTTATTTGAATCCAGGGAGCGTATCCAAATGTCAGTTTTGCAAGGAAGATGTCCCCTTTGTAACCATTGTATTTTTGCTTTGATAATTCAGTTTTTGATGATTGATATAATATAGTTGTCATTTAAATCAGTCAAATCTTTTTGTTCTTCCAATTCTATCTGGGTTAGGTAGAAAGTAGTAGCTGGTATTATGGTTGTCATTTGATTAATTGAATTCTCAATATAGTGTATTTGAAGGACTTTAGTGTCTTCTCTCTTGGTGTTGCTTTCTTCAGGTGCTGTTGCTTTTTGGCTTGTAAGTTTTGTAGTTGCCATTAAAGTTTGGACTTTAAGGTTTTATGTAGGTTGCTTTTGTTGTTCTTTGAGATCTCCTATTTTAGTGTTACTTTCCACTTCTTCTATTTGGTTTTGAATTATCTTTTCCTCATTTAAAGTCAAAATTTGATTTGGTGGCTTTACGTTGTCAGATTTTTCTTGCAGTTTGGCTTTAATTTGCTCTGTCATAGCCAAAATCATGTCCAGTATCAGTTTATAATCAAGTGGTGGGATGTATTCATCCATTTTGTTGTTGTTTGCATTTAAATCTTCCATGGAGGCTGTTTTAATAATAGTCAAAAAATTTCCACCTCCTGAAGAGTTGTATTCAGTGCAAGGTGTTCCCACACTTATCTTTAACCATAGCGTCAAGGACAGCTCTGTTATTCAGTCAGCTCTCACAACAGAAAAAGGAAATTTACTTGCTGTACCACGTTTTGCCACAAGATGTCATCAGTAACATATAAGATGCAATGTAAGAATTTTCTTCTTTTTTTTCCAAATTAATATAGAACTTTTGTAGGATTACTCCAATTTTTTTCCTTAATTCAATTTCCTTAATTTTTTCCTTAATTCACAAATTTTTCCTTAATTTCTTAGAGAGAAGATAGGATAGTGGATCCCCAGCAACAAATAGAAGCTTTTTAGTAAATACAGATGAAATTGTTTAATTTCTTTGCTCAATTAATTGAGTTTCTTTTGTAGCTTTGAGGCTTTAAGATTTGTTCCCAAAGTAGATATTCGCCGTTTTCTCAAAAAATGGGGAAGGAGATTTTCAGGAATGTCCCACAGGAAAATGGTTAAGGAAATAGAAAAGGTAAAAGCTCACCCAGGTCCTCCAGATTGCTTTTTAGTGCTAGGTAATGCTTTTGGCTTTCGGCAGGGAGTGGCTTAGTGATCAGCTATCTTCATGGCTGGTCTTTTCTTCTTCGGGCCAAAGGAGATGATCCCAGATTCCAGTGGAGGGCTGCTGCCCTTCCACGATCGCAGGGAAGTCCTCCTCTCGGTAATCGCGCCTCCAGGGCGATTTTTGACCCTTTTCAGGGTCCTCCAAAAAAGAAAGAAAAGGACAGCAGGAAGCAGACTGTTCCTGCATGTCCGGAAGCGCTGCACACATGAACTGGAAGCCGGCAATAGGTTGTTCAAACTTATTGGCTGCCACCTAGAGGCCAGGGTATAAATAGCTGCATTCGCAGACCTGTTTCCCAGTTCAGCTCCTACAAGCAAATAAAGAATGTTCCTGACTGAACTCACTTGCCTCGTCTCTTCTCTCAAGCAACAAACCCAGTATACAACATATACTATAGTATATCTTTCTCTAAGTAAAAGGTTGTATAAGGTATAGGTATTAGGATGTGGTTCTCTGTATGGTAAATATTGCACAAAATTTGATCAGATGGAACCTTTGTCATTCCAGACTCTACAAAATCAGCATGTAATAGTTTTTATAGATAAAAATAATATGAAAAGTAGGCTTTAGTTCTAATATTAAAAAGATTTTTCCAAATGTTTGCTCCCTGCAAAGAATTAAGCAATTGAATGTTAGGTTCGACCCAGCATCCAACTAGTAGTTTTCCTATAGGCACATTTTTATAAATGATATATCTTGTCAATTTTGATATGATTTCACAATTAATTGGGAATTTTATTAAAATTATGTTGAAGATATGCTACTATCACCATGATCTGATGATGTAGCTTTTCTGAACTTTGTACTTCAAAATGTTTTTGTTATAGATTCTTGATAATGGACAATCCCCCAAGCACAGCCAATTTCCAGATCATGCTGTTTCAGAATGGAGTGTGCAGCAGGTTTCCAATTGGTTAAAGAGCCTCAATTTAGAACATTGTATTTCTGAATTTACAGCCCATAATATAAATGGAGAATGTCTCCTTCAGCTGGATGGCAGTAAACTTAAGGTAATTGCTTCTTTGTGTTGGAAAAATAATTTAGAATTTTATTATGCAAATATGTAATGGAAAATGCAATTAAAATCTTGATATATAGAGGTGATAATATATAGCAATAAAGTATAGCAATACCAATTGCTGAAAAATTAAATTATACAATTGAAGTGTTAGCCACTGAAATTATGAAAATCTCATTACCTCTGAAAATCATACCTAGATGCACAGTGCTAGATATTAAAATTAATAAACAAATTAATATTCAATGTTTAATTTGTTATTTTTCAGAATTCTTTTATTTTGAAAATTAATGGCCAGAGATACTGCACCTCTGGACTTCAAGTGTTATTATCATAAATTAATCCTGACTCAAGTTACTGTAGGAGATGACCAAGCTGAGCCCGAGAGAGGGGTTAAACACGTCATAAGTCATAGTCCCTGTGCTCCCACAAAAGATTTAAGTCCAGCTCACCTTAAATTCCTTTCTATCCTTAACTCCTACAAATTTCTCTTGACTATTAGTAGATCAGATTTTTGTAGAGAGCATAAGCTTGCAATAAATCTTTATACTCCTTTAAACTTCTTGTATCCCCTGTTTTCCCCAATGCTTGATAGTTTTTGACTGCATCTCTTGGTACCATTAAATAAATGTTATTTATTACTAATTACTAAGTCCTATTAATATATAACTGGTTCTAGATTTACAACTGGTTGCTTAAAGTTATGATGGACCTCCCCCCCAAAATACAACCTGGATTCAAAGTTCTGATGGCTCCTTCCTTTCATGGTTGTGTGATCAAATGCTCAGCAACTTGCCCATGTTTATGGCTATTTTTGCGCTAATCCGTGGTGATATAATCACAATTTACAGCCTTTTTGCCAGAAACCAATGTTTACTTCTGCTTTCTGACAAAAAATGGCCATTGCAGGCAATGGGTTCAATTGATGACCAATTCACCTAACAACTTCTGCAAAACTGTCATAAAATTGAATTGCTCACATGCTAATCTGTTTAACAATCAGCATGACTTATTACTGTAATTCCAGGCTCAGTTGCAGCCATACCTTAAGGACCATCTATAGTTCATTTCCTTTGGCGGTTTTGGTTTTAGAAAACACAGTTATATATTCATCTATTTTGAAATGCTTTTACATCATCTCTTATAGCAAAAGCCTTACCAAAGTAGCTTCTTAGTACAGAAGGACTTTTTTCCTTGTAAACATGTATACCAAACAAATATGCATGCACATATAGATGTACCTATAGCTATTATGCCAAGGGACGCGGTGGCTCAGTGGGTTAGGATGCTGAGCTTGTCAATCAGAAGGTTGGCAGTTTGGCGGGTCGAATCCCGAGTGCCGCGTAACAGAGTGAGTGCCTGTTACTCGTCCCAGCTTCTGCCAACCTAGCAGTTCAAAAGCACATAAAAATGCAAGTAGAAAAATAGGGACAACAACAGTGGGAAGGTAACAGCGTTTCGTGCGCCTTTGGCATCTAGTCATGCCGGCCACATGACCACGGAGACGTCCTCGGACAAGCACTGGCTCTTTGGCTTTAAAACGGAGATGAGCACCGGCCCCTAGACTTGGAAACGACTAGCACGCATGTGCGGGGGAACCTTTACAGCTATTACAGATTGACCTACACATATTTTGCTCTCTTACTACATGGTCTTGTGCTATCACATAAATCACTATTTACTGCTACAACCAGCTTATCAGGTTACATCTTATCACATCAAGCATTGTATTTTTATTGCTCTGCAAAAACACTCTGGCATATTGGAATGTGTGTCACTCATATTGAAGCTCCGAATCGTTTCGGAACTAGAAGTGATCGTTCTTAGAATTATAGTTTTGCTTGCCAACATTTTGACATCTGGCACATTCTCTCACCATACAAGGCAGCCAACAGGTTCCACTGAAAATCAAGTATTTGAAATCAGCTTTAGTAGTATTTGTACATTAGGTGATGCCAGCCAAACTAGGCAGCATTACTCTAATTGCTGAATAACTGAGAGGTTCCTTTATAAGGGCTCATGTAAAAGGAAACTGATTAAAGTTAAATTTTAAAGAACCACTCCTCATACCATATTTATTGCTTTTATAAATAAATCAGCACTCCTAATGCTCCTTTCTCTCTCTATTTTCCCCACAACAACAACCTTATGAAGTGACTGGCCCACAGTCACCCAGCTGGCTTTCATGCCTAAGGCAGGACTACAATCAGAGGTGGGATTCAAATATGTAAGCAATCTCTGTGTGGATGCCGCTTCTGGAAGTCCATTCTGGGCCTGGGCAACAAAAAATTAGCTTCCAGTTCTGCCAAAGTGGTGCGAACTGGCTGAATCCCACCACTGACTAAAATTCCCCATCTCCTGGTTTGTAGCCTGGCACCTTAACTACTATACCAAACTGGCTCTCATAATAGATCCTTTGATGTGAAGAAACTCAATTATGAATCAAAATTGAATCAAGTGTTTATTCTTAATGCCCAGGCGTAAGCATATTTTCTCTGTTAAAGTATTAGTAATAGTAGTTTTGCCCACTGGATGAGTTGCTTTGATAGATCAAGAATATTAATGTTTACTGTTCTATTAAAGACCATGCTGCCTTGTACATATCCAAATTATATTTTAAAGGACCTGCAATTTTGCCATACATTAAAATGTTTATCTTTTTAAAAATATTAGTTCCTTGGTATGACATCTTCCTGGGAGAGAGCTGTGATTAAAAAGAAAATCAAAGAAATGAAAGCAAATCTAGAAAAAGCCCGCAAAGCTCAAGAGAAGATGGAAAAGCAAAGGAAAAAAACTTAGGAAGAAGGAAAATGATCAATTTCAAAGGGAGTGCAGAAAGCTGGAAAAGCAATCACCAGAACCAATTCAGGGGGCTAATGAGCAATGAGACACCAGAATTAACTGTGCTTTCTAAGAATATGAAGACAATTTCGGAAAAACAACAGTGAACACTGTTTTCTTCATTAAAGAGAAAGCTTTGCACCTGTATCTGAAGCTTTACTTAAGGGAAACAAATCATGAGTAGCTATAGTTTCCTGCCTCTGTAGAAATGTGGATACTTGGGATATATTCAGCAATTCATTATTTTTTAATGATTCAGCAACCCAGGATGGGATGTTACTAAAAAATCTTTCACTTATCTATGCTGCCTTGGCATATTTGTCCTCATTTGCATTGGGCTTCCTTCTTTGTCCTGTTACACTGCATATTAAAATGCCCTGGAATCAGGCCAGCGTTAAAAGAAAAGGTTCAATGGACCTGCAAAGATGAATAGCCAGAGGTAAAATGTATATTAGTGACTACACATGGATAACAACGTACATCAAAATTTCAATATTTTCCTCTGCAAATGAGCTTCATTTCACATTCATGCTCAAGAGAGGATTCTGCTTCATTCCCAGCACAGTGTAGTTTCAGGATCTGAAATGGTACTGAAATAGCAGGTGCAGCTGAGTTCAAGCATTCTCTTGCATTTCAATAGGGAAGGCAGTCCTTTTCCTATCAGCATCCCACATTTCTCCCCTCCCAGGAACTAAAGAACAATGGAAGCAAGGCCTTAACGTGCTGTTTGACACTAGAGAGTAACATTTATTCTCTGAATTTATATGTATAGTTGGATTTCTAAATTTAAGTTGGTTTGTAATAAAATACAATTTTTCAATGTTTTCCTTGAGGAACGTGTTTAATTACACTTTCCAGTAGCATGCTACCCTTTTCTTCCCCCCTCCCTAAAAGAATTAACATTTCTTTGATCAACAAGATGATCCACCTTTTGTCCTTCCTTAAACCAGAAGCAGAAGTTGATTATATTCCTTGGCAGAGCTAAGGTTTCACCTGCTGAAATTGACTTTCAAAGTCACTTTGAAATATGTTTTCTTTTTTTTTACAGAAAATAATTTTTGCCATTTAAAAAGCAATGTGCTTTTTAAACTGCCAAGTCATAAGATATTGCCAACTGTCCTATAATAAAATACAGGAATAAAAAAGCTATAGCTATAATAAATGCAGTTTGGATGTTTTCCCCATAAACAGAATAACCAGATAGGATTGAAAGCTCAGGCTTAAATAGGTGGGTCAAGGAACATTCTAGTTGACTTAAGAATTATCATGTTTAAGAATTGAGGCGATCATTCAGGTGAAAGTAAGCTTTTTAAAGATGTATTATTTCATTGGACAAATTTAAGCATGCACTCAACTTATCCCTTCTTTAAAATCAATGGGATCTCTTTTTTAAAAAATTCTTTCAGTTGCAGCCTTTAATATTTTGCCAAATTATGAACTATAATCTCAGTTTCCCTTTTAATTTATTCTAACTGAATTTAGCATAGGGTTTTCTTTCGGTGATACTATATTAGATAGAACTATGAACTGAAAACAGCTGGCTTTAAAATATGGCCACTTAAAATAAGTTTGTTGTCGAGGACAATTTGATAAATTAATGGCAGACCAAGTGGCAACCAATCTGCGGTTTGCTAGGCATAATACTTTTTGCAACGCTAATAAACCAGGCAGATGGTTAGCCTATAGACTGAGGAAGAAACAAAGGGCCTCTAACATAGACAAGATTGAATATAAAGGAAGGGTTGTGTTTCAACAGAATCTAATTAAGGATGCTTTTGTGGATTTTTATTCGAAATTATATACCAAAGAGGAAATTGAGGTAAAAGACATTGATAAATATTTGGAGAATGCTAATATTCCGGTCCTTACGCAAGCACAAAGAGAGGGGATTAACCAACTGATCACAGAAGAAGAAATCCTTACAGCAATTAAGGATTTGAAGGTTGATAAGGCGCCCGGTACGGATGGCTTGTCTGCGGCCTTTTATAAAAATTTACAATTTGAGATGATAAAACCGTTAAAGGAACTGTTCCAGACAATCCAGAGGGGGGGAAAGGTGCCACCGTCTTGGAGAACAGCTTTTATCTCATTGATTCCGAAGGAAGATCAGGATGCTACTCAAGTTAAAAATTACAGACCGATTTCGCTTTTAAATACAGATTATAAGATATTTGCTAAGGTTTTGGCTAATAGACTGATGAGGGTTCTGCAACAGGTGATTCATGGGGATCAAACGGGGTTTATTAGTGGTAGGCAAATGAAAAATAATGTTAGACATATAGTTGATGTGTTAGAGTTTTTGGAAAGACACAACCAGATCTCTGCAGCGCTAATCTTTTTAGATGCTGAAAAGGCTTTTGATCAATTGAATTGGCAATTTCTGTTGAGAATGTTAGATAAAATGGATTTTGGGGAAAATTTCTTGCAGCCGATTAGGGCATTATATCAAAAGCAAACTGCCCGAATCATAGTTAACAATAGCTTGACGGCAGTATGTAATATTGAGAAGGGTACAAGGCAAGGATGTCCGTTATCGCCCTTGCTATTTGTATTAACTTTAGAGATATTATTGAACAAGATTCGGAATTCGGAAAAAATTAAGGGGATACAAGTTGGAGATCAAGATTATAGATTGAGAGCATTTGCAGATGATCTGGTTGTTACAGTGACCCAGCCAGAGAATTCTGTTGTGGACCTGATAGAGATAATAACACAATATGGGAAGGTTTCTGGATTTAAAGTAAATGTACAGAAAACTAAAATTTTGGCTAGAAACATGACAGTTTCACAGAAGGCCTTCTTGGAAGGATTAACTGGATTTGAGATTGTTAAAAGGGTTAAATATTTGGGGGTAATTTTGTCGCCCTCGAATACAAAGTTATATAAAAATAATTACGAAAAATTGTGGGGGAAAATTCAAAAAGAATTGGAGAGTTGGCAAAAATTGCAATTGACTTTGTTGGGACGGATTGCAGCAGTGAAAATGAATGTCCTGCCCAAATTTTTATTTTTATTTCAAATGATACCGATTCTTAAGAAAGATTCTAACTTGGAGGAATGGCAGCGTGGTATCAATAAATTTGTGTGGGCAGGGAAAAAGCCACGAGTTAAACTTAAGATTATGCAGGATATTCGTGAGAGAGGTGGCCTTAAATTGCCTAATTTTAAATTATATTATGAAGCTGCTGCATTAGTAGGAATAAGTGATTGGATTAACTTGACGCAATCGAGGTTATTAAATCTTGAGGGCCATGATTTGTTGTTTGGCTGGCATGCATATTTGTTGTATGATAAGAAGGTAGGTACCGTGTTTAGGACGCATATTCTAAGACAGGCATTGCTGAGAGTTTGGAAGAAGTATAGACATAAGCTAAGTTGTAAGATACCATTGTGGGCAATTCCAAAACACGCAATAGAAAATATACATGCTGGTTTCAAACACGATGAGACTACCTACAAGGAAATTTTAAGTTTAGAAAGGAATGTTTGGTGTTTGAAATCATATAGCTTCTTGCGAGAAGAGAAGGTTGTACAAACATGGTTTCAATATACTCAGCTACGGGCCAGGTGGAAAGAAGACCAGAAAATTGGATTTGCAACGATTGATGAAAATTTGATAAAGCAAATTAGACATCAGGGACCTGCACACATTAAACGGATATATCTTGCACTGATTGAGATTGATTCAGAAACAGAGCTTGTTAAGGACTGTATGATAAAATGGGCCCAAAATATCCAGGAAGTTATTACTATGGATATGTGGGAGAAGATTTGGGTGAGGAATGTGAAATTTACTCAAGCTCAAAACTTAAGAGAGAATTTTTATAAGATGTTTTATAGATGGCATTTAGATCCTAAAAAACTTGCAAGTATGTACCCGAATTATCAGCCTAAGTGTTGGAGGTGCGGGGCTGAAGATGCAACATATTTTCACATATGGTGGACATGTAAAAAGGTTAAGGCCTTTTGGATTAAAATCTGGTGGAATATACAGAAGATTTTTAAAAGAAGGATAAAGTTTTGTCCGCAATTTTTTTTGTTGGGAATAATTGTTGATGCTACAGTGGTGGACTCTAAGTTGATGCTGAATTTAATTACGGCAGCAAGACTTTTGATAGGACAATATTGGAAGAAAGAGGAGCTGCCGACCATAGAAGAATGGACTTTAAAGGTTTCCGACCTGGCAGAGATGGCGAAGATATCGGCTTATTTGAAAGATCACTCGCAAGAACGTTATATTATGGAATGGAGAAAGTGGATTGAGTTTATCCAGAATAAGTATAGGGTTAAGAAGTTTTATCTAGCATTTGAATAAGTCTTCTTTCGTGTTTTTTCTTTTCTTTTCCAATTTTCTTTTTTATATATATTTAATAATGTTAAGTTTTGTTTGTTCTTATACAAGTTAGAGGGTGATGGATTTTAGAATTTATGGTTGTTAGTATATGGTTGCTTATGATTGTTTTTATATATATATACCTTGTATTTAGCTCTGGGAAGTCCGGGGGGGGAGGAGGGTGGGGGGGAGGCAAGGGAGGGAAGAGGGAGGGGGGAGCTGGGGAGGGGAGGGTCGGGGGGGATGGGGGTTTTTAATGGAAAATTGTATTGTAAAACTTTTCAATAAAAAAAAAAGTTTGTTGTTATCATTTAGCTGGCATTCAGGTTTTATTTAAGGCCTACCTTGACTTAATTCTGAAATTTTTACAAAAGAATTTCTTAACTACAGGAGCTCAATTTTCCCTTTCGTCTCAGCAGCTTTGTTATGCCTGTTCTACATGCAATGTTCTATATGCAACATGCTTTTTATAATTGCCAGGATTCTCATTGCTCTCGAATCCTATTCAGTCATTCTATGTTTGTATTGCAATATTCAGGTTGAAACCTGAAGCTAAAATAACAAAACCCTGCCAGCATATCTGATAACTTGAAGGTCCTAACGCTTGTTTTTTGTGCCAGAAAGGACCAAGACTACAAAAGAAAAGAAAAAAACACGAAATGGAAGACACTTGTCTTGGAGGACACAGATTGAACAAAAACCTCTGAGAACGGTCAAATTCCATTGTTCATTTATTGTAGAGGTTAAATGCTGTGTTTGAGCAAATGAAGGGTATCTGAAAAACAACTTTCTTTTACCTCTGAAGTTAGTAATTGAATTAAATGCAGTTCTGTTTTTGTAAGGTTTATAGGCTGGTAATTTAAGATGGATGTATATATCAGTAACATCTGAGGACATGTTCCTCTCCTTTATATAATTTATGTTCTTTATTTTGTGTCCCTAAAATTCCTGAGGGCTATATATTGCTCTGTAAAATGATTTTACATTCCTTCTGTGTAAATTGTATGATGTTGCAGATGACTAATTTGATGTATGTTCTGCACTTATCCCCTTATTTTGTTTTATGTTTTGAGATAATTTTAGACCTAAACATTGAATTTAAAGTTTTTAAAGTAAAAGTAATTATTTATACATAAGAAAAAAAATATATAAAATTAACATTTCTGTTGAGTAAATAAAAGATATAGAATGGATCAAACCAAACCTTGGTCTCCATCAGTAAGAGCCAAATTATAGTTTATTTGCTGTTGTTCCTTTTTCCTCTTCATTTCCCTCCCTTCAGGTGTTTGCAACAATGATTCTAATGTCTGCCCATTATTCTTTTTTATATATATAAGAATTGCCATAGTAAAGGTGAGCCTGGCTGATCATGTCTGCCAAACAACAACACTATTCTCTTTCACAAGTATACCTTTTGGAAGACCTGCACTTCTTTAACTAGTGCTTGATAGACAAACATTAAAGGAACCATTAGACAGTCATTAAATTATCCTAGATGTTGGCAGAATCTAGTGAAGAGATATTTGAACAGGAGAAGGACTGTTACTTGAGACTGTAAGCATTCAGTGACCACTAAATTGCAGGAAAAAGAGTTGTAATGTATCTTTGCTGACATGTACTGATGATCTGGATTGTTGCAGTATAACAGATAAATGAATAGATAGATTTATGATTATCTGGATTGTTGTAACTTTTAATTTCTTCCTTCTCTTGTTAAATCAGCAACTGAAAATCTTGAAACATTCCAAAACTGATCAAATATTTATTTGGTTAGCTGAATGACTGCCTTTTCCTGATCACATCTACTGATTCACCAGAGTGTGCAGGCAAGGTTTGTTGCATGCCTCCTGTCCTAAGAAGGTATATCTGGGGGGGGATCCAGAAGAAGAGCCATCTCCATGGTGGCTCGCTCCCTTTGGAACATCATTCCTGCAGAGATTAGATTGACCACACCTTTGATACTTTTTCACAAGGCCCTGAAGACCCTGGTTTTGCCAATGGGCCTGGGGAACCAAGAGTGGGGTGGAACCCATCAAGTCTGATTGATTCTTGTTGCCAGTGGGTGGGGGGAGTTATTGGTTTTTTATTGTTGGTATGTTAGGTGTTTCTTTTTGTAAGCTGCCCAAAGTCACTGACAGTGAGTCACTGACAGTGAGCTATGCAAATTTTCTTATAAAAATAAAATGAACCCACAACCAGGCTATATCCAAACTACCAGAAAAAAAGTAACTGGAGATTACTTGAAAGAATTAAAATCGAAAGAAGATCAGCAATCCCTGCCCTGAAAATTGAGGTCCTTCTCCATTCCTTTCTTATACAGGATTCACCTCTAATGTTAATTCAAGAGCTTCTTAACCATCACTTTTGTAGTGGGAACATTTTTGTATTTTGGTTGTTGATATCTGTATAGTAAAACATTTGATGATGCAGGTCTGACTCAATTTACCTACTGAGAAAGGGGCAAAGGAATCCTAAAAGACATGTAAGAATTCACCAAAGCCTATAGATAGTCCAGTTAAAATATCTGGAAGGATAATTACTTGCAAAACAATCCTATGTACTGGTACTCCTCAATGTGTGTCTTTCCCTTCTTGGTGTCTAAGCTTTGTTGCTTTTCACTTATATTGCATCTTTCCTGATCTAAGGCAGAAATGGTTGAGAAATAAAAAAAAATGACCTCTGATGCTGATCTTCATTAGGCTAGTCTCAACTGTTGGTTAAAACAGTTGTGAAACTTAAAATCCAAAAATACTCCTTGAATTACTATTTAACTTTTAAAGTTTAATTTTTTGTCCAAAGGCATTGTTTGACGTTTTGCAGTTATTCAACTTAAAGGGTAGAGGAAAACTCTTTAGCGAGGATATGTTATTTACAAAAATACAGAGTGGCCTCTGCCTTACTGTCTAGCATTTGCACTTTGGCTCACTCACAGGAATTGGTCCTTCGCATAAAAATAACTAGTCAGAGAGCTTACTGCATTATTAACCCGCTAAGACAGTAACAGAGAGCAGCAATTTCCAGGGTGCTGTCAAACAAGCATCTGAATGAAGAACGGTTTGCACTGCTAGCAGTTAAGATTTTGAAACTTCTCTGCCAATGGCCCATTCAGGAAACTATTTTCATTATAATGTTCTTAATCAAGGGAAGATACTTACTCATTTATATATCTTTATACAGGAGTCCACTTGGGTGTGAACAATTAATCATATATACAACTCACCAAACGCCAAAAGTTGCTTTTAGCCATGAGGTTGCCTGTTATAAATTTAATAACGTGGGATCTTAGTTTTTAAGAAAATTCTCTCCTGAAGTTACATTTGTTAATGTTTCTTTTGATATCTTTAATATCAGCCCGTATTTTATGTTACTAAATCGTATTTGGTTAATGGCTCTTTTTGATTTTATTGTATTTGTGTGACACTGGAACAATATCTATTTGGACATCTTTGAAGCAGCCCTGAAAAGGAGCTGTCCAATCGTCTCTTAGACATAAGAAGTGACGTTCTTGTACTGGAAGACACTTTTGTGGGTGTAAATTATGCAATACACATAGCTTATTAATCATTGAAATTTATTTTTTATTGTTAATGACTGCTTTTTTCAGAAACTACCAACACAATTATGCAATAATCAATTCTTCCAATAAACTTGCTATCCTTATCATTTATATGATTCTGTGAGGGTCACAGTGGAAAATGTAAGTAATTTGGAAGGCAATAGTAATACACGCTTTCTCATGGTAACCCTTCCCAAGCATGTTGTGGGGGGGGGGTGTCACCTTAGAAAGAAGTCAGAATATGTATTCATAACTTGTTCATATTAACCTGAAGTTGTCTTCATAATGCTGTGACAAGACAGAAAACATAATTTAACAGAATCCAGTGAAATTATGCTAATTCTGGGTGGAAGTGCTGCTGGGTTACCAATAATTTCAGAACGCTGAGACAACTCTCAGTGGTTACTTTGGGATGGAGTTTTGCTACTTAGGGCTAGGATTAACTTGAGACTATTGAAGCTGATCCCCATAAAGGACAAAAATAATTAAAACGAAAAGGAAGGAAGCTAAATCAATACACTGAAAAATTCTCAGAAATATTTTATCACTGTTTCACATTTTATTTCCTGTTTTTGTAAAGTTATATTCTAGAACAAACTATACTCCTAAAGTAAAGCAGTTTAAGTTCAAATCCTCTCTATTCCTGTGTCCTGCGGCTTTAAATTTTGGTTTGTTTGATCAAAAAGGAATGAAAGGCAGAGATATGTTTGGAGGTTTTAATGTATCAATTGCATGTAATCCTTATATTTAATTTTGTACTTCTAGGTGTCATATCTTTTGCATGGAAGATGCTGAAGCACTATGTTTGTACTTTCAATTTTTCCTTAAATAACTTCCCAAGAAAATATTCTCTCTACATTTGGAGGCATAAAACAAAAAAGGCAGTTGCCCTTTGTATTACAGATTTTTAAAGTTTGTGATTTATTTGTTAGTGTATATAACTTTATTGCCAACAAGTATTGTTAAGACAATGAATGCAATAAAAAGAACTTTAAAACTCATCAGCTTAAATGATCATTTTGAAGTGTGTAGTTACCATCTTGGCTACGTTATGGGAAAAATCCAAATCAGACTGAAATGTAATTCTGTCCACAGTGGAAAAAGAAATAACTAAAAGTGTGCTGCTGCTCCAAGAATTTTTGGCTTTTTCTTCAGAAAATGTCTAAAATATCTTTTAGGACTTGTGGGTAAAAACATGTCCTATTCCCATGCAATTTTTGGAGGTTCCAGTTTGCAACCCCCATCTCCAAGAATTGGACAACTGGGTAGACTTTTGAGAATAGTTGTTGGAGCTTGTTGAATGCTGGCATGTTACCCAAATTGTGGCATAATTCTTTTGACATGCATGTCATATGTTTGCCATCACTGCCAGTTTTCCTATGAAGTGGCGCTGTCAGGGATCTTGTAGTCCTCTTTAAAAAAACCAACCATCAGGCCAATTATATACTCATATAACCAGCTACCATATCAACTTACCTTGGTTTTTGCTTTTCTACTTAGTAAGCACCAATCATTTATGATTGAACACATTTTAACCTATCTGATAGGAGGGGGTTGGTGGAGTAAAACAGAAATATTCAGGATTGAAATTATAAGCAATTCAGTTTAAACGTTCTTGTAAAAGGCAATGGACAGTAATGATCATAATAGTAAAGTTGGAAGGGACCTTGGAGGTCATCTAGTCCAATCCCCTGCTCAGGCAGGAAACCCTATACCAGTGATGGCAAACCTTTTAGAGACCGAGTGCCCAAGCTGCAACCCAAAACCCACTTATGTATCATCGGGTGCCAGGTGGGCATGGCCAATTGGGTGGGCCTGGCTGTGGTGGTAACTGCAGACTGGGTGGGACTAAAATCAATCAATTCCAACTTTGCGAGATCTTTTTTTTTCCCCCCGAGAGAAGTTGAAATTGATTGAACCTTTTTTTTTTTTGCACATGTCGGCGGAGGCCTAAAGTGAAAAGGTTTTATAAAACCCAGCTGAAGGCCTAGGACTGGACCGACGGCATGCGTGCCCACAGAGAGGGCTCTGCGTGCCACCTGTGGCACCCCTGCCATAGGTTCGCCACCACGGCCCTATACCATTTCAGACTAATGGCTGTCCAGTCTCTTCTTAAAAACTTCCAGTGTTGGAGCATTCATAGCTTCTGGAGGCAGGTTGTTCCACTGATTAATTGTTCTGTCAGGAAATTACTCCTTAGTTCTAGGTTGCTTCTCTCTTTGGTTAATTTCCATCCATTGCTTCTTGTCCTGCCTTCAGGTGCTTTGGAGAATAGCTTGACTCCCTCTTCTTTGTGGCAGCCCCTGCTGTCATGTCACCCTCATTCTTCTCTTCATTAAACTAGACATACCCAATTCCAGTAACCCTTCTTTATATGTTTTAGCCTCCAGTCCCCCAATCATCTTTGTTGCTCTTCTCTGTACTCTTTCTACAGTTTCAACATTTTTTTACATCGTGGTGACCAAAACTGGATGCAGTATTCCAAGTGTGGCCTTACCAAGGCATTGTAAAGTGGTATTAACACTTCATGTGATTTTGATTCTATCCCTCTGTTAATGCAGCCTAGCACAGTGTTGGCTTTTTTTTGGCAGCTGCAGCACACTGCTGGCTCATATTTAAGTGATTGTCCACTAGGACTCCAAGATCTCTCTCACAGTTACTACTATTGAGCAAGGTACCACCTATACTATACCTATACATTTGGTTTTTCCTGCCTAAATGCAGAACCTTGCTTTTTTCACCATTGAATTTCATTTTGTTAGATAGTGCCCAGTGTCCAGATCCTCCTGTATCTTAAGCCTATCTTCTGGAGTGTTGGCTATTCCTGCCAGCTTGGTGTCGTCTGCAGATTTGATGAGTTACCCATCTATCCCCTCGTCCAAATCACTGATGAAGATGTTGAAGAGCACTGGGCCCAGAACAGAGCCCTGGGGCACCCCACTACACACTTCCCTCCATGTCAGTCAATAAAGGTATTATAGAAAGGGTGGCCAATTTTACAAACAAATAAATCAACAAATAGAATTCATTCTCTCCCTCCCCCAGCCATTTCTCTTACCAAAGAGTTCAATTGTTATCCATGCATCATGGAATCAGCAGAAAGCTTGAACAATGTCAGGCAAGGGACAAAATATCTACAAAGTGATACAGCTAAAGAAAATTTAAATTTATCATACTTATAGGCTGGGGATAAGAGGAAGACATGTTAAGAGCAAAACTGAGTTTATGCTGTTAGGGACAAGCAGAGATATGCCCTTAACCACCCCAAGTAAGGTCATGGTGATATCACTTGCAAACGAAAATGTTAGAAAAACATTTTGCACTCGTACACTTACTTTTGTGTAGAAGTACATTTCTCAGGAGTCTACAAAAAGAGATTGCAACTGCTCAATTTTCAAAACATAAGAGTTGTTACCTATCTTTGTTACATTCCTGCAAAGAAACCTCTGCTTATCTGTGTCCAGTAGAGGGCACCATTCCCCACCAGAATTAGAATTGGAAGAGAACTTAGTGATCGTATTGTTCTATTAAATTCACCACTATATTACACACTGCATGAAATCTTCAGGAAAAGCATAGTTTCCCCTTTTTTCAGTCATTTTAACATAAAATGTTTACATGCTAAACATGTATTCAGTAAAAGCGGTCATTCAGCATAATGTGAAATTTTGGGGTGAGGAGAATCATTTTTTCAGCACAAATGTCTAATAATATTGTTTACTCCAATACATTGCAAAAGAAAAAAAACTGACAATTGTTTTCCAGAGAAATGAAAATAGTATAAAGTCCTGTTTTTGTTAAACAAGCTATTGGCATCCACTTGATGGCCAAATGAGCTTTGATTAGGATTTAGTTATGGTCTTGGAAATACATTTATATTTATTGGAAATATTGGAGATACACACACACACACAAACACACACACACACACACACACTACCAGATAAGGCTAAGTGAACCCACCAGGATTAACCAAACCTAATAGAGAACAATGGGCATTTATGGGGGAGGGGAAATCAAAATATGAATTTTGATTCATATGAATCGGCACATAAAAAATGTTTGCAGAAATTGGGATGTCTAATGAAAAGAACGATTAGGGGTGACATGATAGCAGTGTAACAATATTTGAATGGCTGCCACAAAGAAGGAGTCAAGCTATTCTCCAAAGCACCTGAAGGTAGGCAAGAAGCAATGGAAGGAAACTGATCATGGAGAGAAGGCAAGTAAAATGCAATAGGAATGGGGAGTGTATGTGCTTCAACATAAGTGAGTCAAGTCTGAATAGAGACTGAATTCAAAGTCAGTATGAAAAAGTACAGTAGTTAGAGTCAGAAAGAATGAATGAGAATGATTGCAAAATTAATATACAAAGGAAAAGTGAATGAGTCAAAAGGATAGGGAGGAAACCATACTTGAATGGAGCAAGTTCCTCAAAAAAAAAAAGATCTAATCTAAAGAAGGGTAAAATACTATATGAAATGACATATGGACAAAGAGTAACTAAAAAAAATACAGTGAATGGTGTCTCATTTCTTAACTCCTCTTTTCATCAAGATCTTTGCACTTAGCTTTTAAAACAGCAAGATTTTGCTTCTGGCTTTACTTATAAAAAAAGTCTAGAAGTCAGAAGTGACCGTGCCTGAATTGCAGTGGTTGATTTTGCCAGTTGATTTCCTTCAGTTGGGCAGCACAGAGCTAAAGCATATATCAATGAATTGGATTTAATCCTGAAGTAATCCACATCTATTTCAGAAAGTGGGTGAAAATGAACTTTTCATCAGCATTAAGAGCTGTATATACACCTGGAAGACATAAATTATTGTATTTGGCTATTAACAAAGGGTCACAAGCCAACCCTTTTATTATTTTAAAATAATTTTGAAGTTAGCAATTTATTTGTTCCCACATCAGAATTACATTTGGCAGCACAAAAATGTAAGATAGGACTAGAATCCTTGGTCAACGTAGATATAACACAAATTTGAAACTCAAATATATGTTAGTAACTGATTCCTTTTCAATTTAGTTGGAAACTGTAGTGGGTTTGCAACATGTGAAAATATGGCTAATCAAGTTCCCTTATGCTGTCAAATTATACATTAAGGTGTCGTTGGAATATGGATGTACTTCCAGATTGATTACCAAAATACTTTGAAAATGTAATCGCCATTTACATTATGTTCAGCATTTTTGTGATTTGTTTTACATAACTTTTCATGACACTGAAAGTGCAAGGATGCCATCCCAAAATAGGGAATTGGTCCGCTGCTTGGTTAACCAAAGTGCACCTTCCTCTTTTTTCAGAGTAATTTATTTGTTAGTCTCAAATGTCCAGTCTGTGCCACAAACGCATGAAAGCAGCTCTTAACTTTATTCGACCAAAATCATGTGAGATAAATTGGATTAAGAACGTAACAATCTTAAAATTAGTTACATAATCTGCAGTGAAGGTTCTTTCTTTAAAAAAATGTACGACCTAACTGACTAGGCTCATACTATCAGGAAGATTTTCAGAATTAAAAGAATGGTACTGAAACATCAGTAGAAAATAAAGTGGGAGATTATATCGCAGGAAGATATTTTCACTTTCCCTCTGCCTTCTGCCCACATTACATTTACTGAGAGATTATCTTGACCCCATCAACATTCAATGCTAAGAATAATTAAGTAGAGCTGCATATGTCTTAACACATGGACATGAAAAAATGGAAGCTTTTCAGTGGATGGATGAAATGATTCTGGGTTGGTACATTAAACTCTGGGGGGGGGCAGAGGGGAAAGCAGCATTTTATTATTTCTGGGCATCAGTTACTAATGGCAGGTAATTTGCAACATGTCAGCAACTTCACAGAGGTACGATCAAATGGGAAAGCAATCTCTTCCTACATTTCCATAGAAAAAGAAAAGGAAAAGAGGTAGCAAATGTCAGCAGCACAAAATATTCACACTTAAAATTGGCAGCACTTTAGGAAAATGGAGGTAGTTTAGACACATAAAGGCTTAACTATAGGAGACTGGTTATAAAACTGGTTATATACGGCCCATCAAGAGCCCTTTTAATAACTGTGGCTGCAGACAACACGGAGTAGATAAGCATTTAAAAATAAAAATTACTTGAATTGACCAGCAACATAATTGAACAATATATGTAAGAGATATAGACCACCACAGCAATGTCAATCAGAGCTATGAGTGGAGCATCCTTCCAGGTAATTTGTGAATACATTTCCCAATAGATGATTGGTGCTTAGCTCTTTACCAGGAAATTCCACTTCAACCGAGCAGAATATACAAATCAGCCAAGAAAGAGTAAGGCAAAATTCATGAGAAACAGAAACCATTCAAGATTAACCATCAATCACCGCTACCTGATGAAAATTGAAATATGGCGCAAACTACCATTACTCTCTTTCTGGGTGGAAATGAGTTTGAACCTGCCTTGAATGAGGAATACTGGAGAAACATAATCCATTTGATCCCGTCTGTTCCAGCAAGCAAGATAAGAGGTATCGTGACCATGAAACTACTGAAATTATATTTGCTATAGTCTGGAAACAGTGAGAAATAAATTAAAGGCAAGTGGAATATTTATTTTTATTTATTTATTAAATGCTTATGTTGCCCATCTCACCGATACAGTGATTATGGGAGGTTTACAAAAAATAAAAAGATAAATATAAAAACAATTACAATTTTTAAAAGCTATATAAAAAACTAGATGGATGGCATGGGGGTAATATCTTCTTGACCATTCAACCATATCCAGTACCCTCCTTTGGGGCCCCAAGACAACCAGCAAAATCAGGTTTAAATACCTCTGAAAGGCCAAATGGCAGAGGCAAATTGGAGCAAGACGGTTCCTCAAATATGACAGGAATGTGTGCCGTATCTCTGATATTTTGGGGAACTACTAGATCGATGTGATTATACTTACAACTTTTAGATAAATGGACTGGCTAACATGAATTTGAAACCTGAGTTAATCAGGTTTATTTCCATCAAATTAGTAATCCAGTACAGAATTATCAGTAACAGCAGGGAAATTTTGAGGTTATAACATTCTATAGACGTATTTGAGTACTACACATTTTTTTTTAGTTTTTATTGTAATGCAGGTCAAAGTTTATTATGATGGACCTATATGTGTCAGAAAGCTTGGGTCACATTTCAGTGATAATGACTTTTTCAACTGAGACAAAGCTCATGATGTGCCAACTACAGATGGCAATAAAGGGCTTTTTGAAACACAGTGCCAATGATGAGATGCCTGCCATACAAGACAGCAACTGAACTTCCTTGAAGTATTGACCCATCATCCATATATACTTGAGTGATTTTAGGTTTGTCAGAAAGGATATTTTTGACAAGAAGAACCTGGAAGAAATCAAACAGAAATCAATTAGCTAGTCTCTTGCATAAAACTTTGGCTAATGAGAATCCTGCTAGAACTTCCCATTCTTCTATGCGTCCTGTTTAAAAAATAATTAAGGAACACCAGAAGACTAAATAAATAAAATAAAAATAAAAATGTTTTATATACATGCTTTACTAGAATGACTTACAGAAATAATAACTTAGTTTCAAAACATCTCAGTTGTGATCTCTTACTTCACTGTAAAAAGAGGTTTTCATGTTTCCCATCTATGTTTCATGATGTTAATCCTCGACTTATGACTGAAATTGAGCCTGCAATTTTGTAAGTCATAATGGTCATACAGTGGGTCACTACATGACTGCTTTATAATCTTTATAATCTTTTTTCGTGGCACTTGTTAAACATATGTGGCCGTCATGAAGCAAACCCATTGTTTGCTATGGGACATTTTTTGCTAGAAACTCAATGTAAATGCTGGTTTGTGGCAAAAATGTTCTTAACACTATTTGAGTTCCTGATTTCTGGTAATGTCTGATATATATATATCATCCATAGTATTTCAATAAAGGAAACTTGCAACTCTTATGAAATGTTTCTTGTTCTATTTAAAGGAGTATTTTTTTCTTTTTAAAATAACCTACAGATTATTTGAATCAATGTAGTTTTTAAGTTAGTAACATGGTTATTAAATGAATCTTCCCCATTGACTTTGCTTGTTTGAAGATCACAAAAGTGGATTAAATGATCCTGGGACATTGCAACCATCATAAATATGCTAACTGTCTGAATTTTGATCACGTGATATAGAGATACTGCAAAGTTTGAAAAATGGTTATAAACCACTCTTTTCAGTGATGTAACTTTGAATAGTCACTAAGATGAACTGTTGTAAGTTGAGGACTACCTATATTCACCCTGGTTGAAAGATTATTATATAGTTATAAAGTGCTTTGTCAAAATAATCCTTACTAACTTACCTCTGAGCCAGGAGGATTCTTTGGATCATAAGAAAGGAGTTTTGCAGCATTGGGATGACATCCTAACCAAAGGTCTCCAGTAGTACGGTCAACTGATATGTTGTCAAGGACAGTGTCCAATTTCAGGACCTACAATGAACAAAAATAAAATTATGTCCCTTCGGCTTCAAAGAAAATACAAGACATTTGCTGCAATTAAGCAGAACCACATTTCATTAGGAGCCCATAACAAAAGTCTGCTTACATATCTGTATTAGCCTTAGGCAGCTGTTTCTGTTCCTAAGCCAGACTTCTGAGCCATGAAGCTCATGGAAAAGACACCAGCAGCTCATGGTATCAACTCTAATCTCAGTTTCCTTCAACACAGGCCAAGGCTCTTAGTATTATCTAGAGAATCAAATGATCCCTATCTCTGATATAGCTCTATAATTTCGGCTTTGATTGCTAAAACTTTTCATAAATACTTTCAGTCCCAGTATGAAGAGTAATGGAAAATCATCGAAAACAATATATTATCTTTAGTCAAAGCAACCAAGACAATATATTACATATGAGTCTTGTGTATTATTACATAATCCCGAACTATTGTTCTAATTGCTACACTTACTTGTTGGGAAATTAATATTTCAAGCGAAAGGGACACGCCTATTTCTTTGACACATTTGTTTACTACCTACATTACATTTCTAAGTGATTTATAAGAAAACCTAACGATATATGAGACCATTTGGACACAATACAAACCAAATAAATTACAACAATTTGAGTGGCTAAAGAATCAAAGATATTTTCAGGACCTGCTTAAAGACCATCAAAGGAATTGGTGTTTCTAACACATACAAAGTGTTCAGATGTGATAATAGCAAAACCATAACCCCCGAGCTTCTGTCAAGTGGATATTTCCAGATTTATTTAAATGTTTTTTCACCCTGCCCATGAGAAATAGTGATATGCAAAAGGAGCTTTCTCAAGTAGCTCATGACCAAGCCACTAACAGCTTAATCAATCTCATTTAGCACTAAGCCTAGAAATAAACTGAAATTGAATTGTACTTTAGTATGAGTTTCCATAGCTACTTTAAAAACAGTGCAATGCATTTTGAACCAAATGAAGTTACTGGATTGCACATCAAGCTAATCCTACATAAGGTGTAATGCGATAGTCAAGACTAGGAGGTCAGCTTTCTGAAAGATAATTCTCAAAGATAATATAACTGATTTGTCAGCCAAAGTAGATAAAAGTTTTAGTACCGATTCCATTTGAAGTAACTTCTTCCCTCTGAAGTAACTCTAACTTGGTTATATATGAGAACAGAATAGTGTCTGCTGGCCAGGTTTTTTTCTTTTAAGCAGTCTTTTCCTATGCAGAATATTAATATGAGCCAAACTTTGGGTATTTAAGACAATGCATTTTTCTCTACTCCAACTAATATTGGTGTTCAGAATTTTATCCATTTTTTTCCTTATTCTAATACCATCTTCCTGTAGTTCTAGATAACAACATAGGCTTTCAGGAAATATCTATCCTTCCTAACTGGCCCTGACTGATAACTCCTTCTAGTCCTAAAGGCCCAATTCTATTAGTGAAACTAAGTTACCAGTATTAACATCCCATTGACATATGTCATAAACCTACCAAACACCAACAGTAATAATTCATTAGAATTAACAGAAGATACATATTCACAGAAATATATAAGATAGCAGAGCGCTTAAGTTAAAAATATATATTCAAGATCTAACTTTTGTTTCAAATATAAGAATAACTGAATAAGTCTTTGATTTATACCAAAGAGAACTAAACTTACCTTCACAGGAGATAAATTCATATTAGCCATCCTTTGAAAGACATGGATGCTATGATCCAAAATATCAGCAACATAGACAAACCTTGAAATGACATATTGTTAATTTTATTTATGTTATTTGTAAACTATTTGTCCTTATTTCTATCTCCCCTTTCCCAGAGTATATGGGAAAAATAATCAATTAAAAAGAATCTGATAAAACAATCAGCTATAAAACCATTTGGTATAAAGGGGCTGGAAGGGCTGATGGGGTTGAGAAGAGCCTTTTCCAATTTGGCCCCTGCTCAGTGGAATGTTGTATTATTGGATTACGGTAGGAAAATTGTACTTCTATTTTTAGTGAATTCTTATCACAAGATCTTTTAAAGTGGTTCTTAAAACAAATTTTATTTCATTAATGCCACTCTTTTCCTTTGAGGAAGTCTTTCCTAACTTGATCATGTTGACTCAAGATTGTTGTTGTTGTTGTTAGTTGCGAAGTCGTGTCCGACCCATCGCGACCCTATGGACAACGTTCCTCCAGGCTTTCCTGTCCTCTACCATCTTCTGGAGTCCATTTAAGCTCACGCCTACTGCTTCAGTGACTCCATCCAGTCACCTCATTCTCTGTCATCCCCTTCTTCTATTGCCCTCAATCTTTCCCAGCATTAGGCTCTTCTCCATTGAGTCCTTCCTTCTCATTAGGTAGCCAAAGTATTTGAGTTTTAGCTTCAGGATCTGGCCTTCTAAAGAGCAGTCAGGGTTGATCTCCTCTAGGACTGACCGGTTTGATCGCCTTGCAGTCCAAGGGACTCACAGGAGTCTTCTCCAGCACCAGAGTTCAAAGGCCTCAATTCTTTGACTCAAGATTAAAGAGGTTGTAATTCAATATATTTAGATGGCTACAAGTTGCACTACATTAGGAAAACCATCCAACTATATTTCTGGTCTTTTCCTCAAAACAGCAATTTTTTATAAGAGATTAGTTTTGAGGAACAAAATATATTATTGCCTTAGTTTAACTAACCTAAACCACAACAGATAGCATTATATATACCTCATCAACTTTTACTCATCTTAATAAAGTTAAGCAGGATCCCAGACTAAAGCCTTGGAGTGATTAAAAACTAGAAAGATGAGGGGAAAAACCACAGAATGTGTAAAGGGTGTGTCATTTACTTATTGCTGACAATAAAACAGTGATGTGCCAATATAATTGTTAGAAGGCAACACAGATTACAATTTTTTTAAGCTTACCCCACCTCAATTACATTATGTATTTTCAAACCCAATGTTGAAAGCCTAATGTCATAAAGAACTAAATTAAGTTAAAAAAGAAACTTACTTCCCATCTGGTGAAATATTAATGCCATTGGCACTGTAAAATCCTGATGCTACTTCTTTAACTTTCTTTGGGCTATAGTATATAACATTTGTCCAGCTCAAACCACAAAACATCTCCAAATATATATAGACAGTCTGCGATCGGAAATAATGGTCATTGGTGGCATAGAAATTTTCAGGGCCCACAGCAAGAACATCGTTGACACTATGACAAAAATGAAAAATATAAAACATAACATTATACCACTGATGTTGCATTAGTTTTAGGTTTTTTGCATTAGTTTTAAATTTTAAGTTTTAAGTTTTTTTAATTGGGGTTTTATATTTTTTAGGGATTAAATTTAATTCTTTTTAATTGTTTTTAATTTTTGTATCAATGTTTTAATTACCCTGTAAACCACCCTGAGTCCCTCAGGAAAGGGTGGTATATAAATCCAATAAAATAAATAAATAAATAAATTAGTTGCTTTCTAAAAAATTTTATGAAATTTGTAAAATTGCACCCAAACTATTTTGTACTCTAAAAACAGACCTTAAGAACACAGATCTGTTTGATAGGCTCTGTCTGACTTTGTGGTCTGCAGAAAAATTATTTAAGAGTAAATAATGTTACGAAAGATAAGCCCCAAACTATTTTGTGCTCTAAACATCCATTGAGTGTCCAAATGAATATATTCCCCAAAATCCTAAAGGTGAAATTGACTATGAAGAAAACATTGTCCTCTGTTATAATTTCTGTCTCTTTGAGGATGGTGGTAGAATGTAACATAAAGGATATGAAACTTGACAACATTCAGTAGGGCAGGCATGTTGTGAATATTTCCACAATGGCCTCGAATCTTAGCTTCTCACTTTTTATTGGGCAATTAGTTTTCTGCCCTGGCCTATTCAGCATCATTTGGAAGTTTTACGTATGCTTATCTTCTGTAACACTACATATTCCTAAGCAATTGATTTCAACAATATGTAATTTGCTTTAGATTCACATTGCATCAAATAAGGAATCAATTTGATTTTTACTTTATCTTACAATATTTATCAGTTCTACAAACTTTTTATTTTTTGACTTTCTATAAACCTTATTGAAATGTACTAGCATTAAAATCACACTGTATTGAATACCTTTTATTTTCATAGCCTTGAAAACCTGACTCTTCACCCAGTCTGTTGGTGAGAGATTGAAATCTCACTTTATCAATATTTCCATCTTTTATCTTTTTTATGTTTTAGCAATTTTATTGAAATTTGTTTGATTGCTATGAGCCGTCATGAGTCATCGAGAATTGGGATATGTACAAGCTTAATTATTAATTATGATAATAATGCTAAGTATAGAATCAAGAATTTCTTGGATATATACTATACAATCATATTGCCAAAGACAGGTACAGCCTAAGATTGGGCTAGCTTAGCAGATCCTTATATCCTGAGCTCTCCCCTTCCAAAATTCTTCTCTTGTATTTCTGGCTCCAAGCACAGAGACACATGAAGCTAGAAAGCTAATAGGCTTAGTTAGTTCCATTCTCCGCATAAAGGCAGTAATCTTCAGCATCTCCAGTTGCATTTCAGCAGCTCAAATGGAGAGTCCTTACGGTTCCATCTGACCTGTGGGCTAGAGATTCCATTGTGGAAAGTTGTCTAGACTCATTCTAGTTCTGATAATGCCATCTTTTTCCATTTCTGCCTCCTAATTTTTAATTAAAAAGTGTGCAGACATAGTTAAGACAGGAATGATTTCACAAAGTTAGGCATATACTGTATGAAGAAGTAAGATAAGCAATATTTGTTAAGCTAGATTTAGCTAAGCTTCTTTTTCTTTTGTTTATATCGTTTAATTTCCTTGACTTAGTTTTTTTAACTAGTATTTACCTTGAAACAGAAAAGCATGATGCATTTATCTATTTCACGTCACCTCATCATTTCATATTCCTTTCAATCCTCTTTTCCATTTACCCTCTCCCTTTCCAATCACAAACACAAACCTAATATATATATATTTTTATAATATACCTTGTTAGGAGCTCGTGTGTGACAGTTCTTAAGTACAGCAAATATTTTTCATCCTGAAAAAATTTAAATATCTCCACAGCTGACCTGCCTTCTGGATGATTTACCACATAGAGATATATGCTTTCATCTAGAGAAAATGAATATTTGAGCAACATTAATGCAAGTTACAATAACATAAATGCATAGTTTTCTAAGTATTCATGTAACAAGCTAAAGTAACTGTCAGCGTTTCATTAGATATAATTTCTTTTTTCTTATGCTGCTCTAAATCTCTTCTACCCTTTATATTACTGACCGTAGACCACCAAAAATGTTAAAAATACCCTTATTTTTTTCCTGAAATATGCACAACATATCACCAGGCATATCATAATTCTTTTCTAAGTTTCTGGTTGTAAGCCATTACAGTCATAAGTTTAGGCATCTATCTGGCTGGACCTGACGTTATAATACTTTGGTGGCAATTTTTAAGTGAATCACTGCAGTAATTAAGCAAATCTGTGGTGGTTAAGCAAATGCTGCAGTTGTAAATGCAAACTTATGCTTCTGAACGACTTTTTTTTTTTTTGGCTAGGAACCGGAAAAAAACTTGCGAATCACAGTCACATGACCATAGGGCATATTATAAAGACAAATCGATTGCCAAGTATTCAAAATGCAGTCATATGACATGAGAGTGGGGTGGCAGGACATTTAACCATGGCCAGAAGTGCATTATGGGCCATAAAGCACTTGTTCCAGTTCCATCTTAATTTCAAACAGTTGTTAAGCAAATGTTCGCAAGCTGAGGACTATCTGTAGCAGATATATGCAATGAGAAATATTTTGCCCATACTTTTGGCAAACCCAAAATCATGATTATCAACCAAGGCTATCTCTAATCAACTTAATCAACTCAAGCTGGAAAGTTAATATGAAGAAAATTAGAGCCATGCAATATCTTTGCTTACTCTTGTCCATATAAAAACTGATCCCATGAGGATTAAAAGAATCCAGATCAAATCCACCTTCAATCCTCAATTCAACTGGATGAGGAGTTTCTGCGTTTAGATCCATCAGTAAGATCTGTCCTCCTTTATGAGGTTCAAAGGTTTTCAAACCAGGATATTTCAGACCCTTAAAATTGAAGTGAAAGAATTTTTATCCAATGACAATCAATATTCTATCAAAATTGCTGAGACTAATGATTTCCCATGTTTTGACAGCTTTTATCTGAAGCACAGCAAAAATGAATGCAAAGTCCAGAGGCATTTTGCAATAGCTCAGTTGATATTGCTCTTTCCCAGGTAGTCTAATTACAAATATAGGACATGTTCTGGTAACCTTATCTTTAGGTTACTGTAATGTAATCAAACCTAGCAAAATAATTGTTTTCCCTGGATTTTCTTAATTCAGAACAGTGCTCAATTTTCCCCAAATCCATCTTCATTGCTATGATTTCCTGGAGTATAACATACAATATGACACCAATTCATATTTTCTGACTTATTTATCATTATTAATACTCATACAATCTCTTCCACTAGACCACACCTTTTTCATTCAGGAATATGTTTCTCCTTAATTTCTTAGGCATACAAATATTTTAATGCATTTATTTCATTCACTTGTTCATGTCCATTACCTATTATCCTCTTATGTTACAGTTTTCTATATGACAACCGTTGTTATCAAAACTGCCAATTACCAAAGCCTTAATCAACTGAGACTTTCACATAATCTAAAAGAAAGTGATCCCTAAATTATTAGCCACAAGTATATATTTATATCACATGCAGCAAACTTTGAAAAATGTTAGTAATGAGACAGTTCTGACACATTCTGGCTAGTGCAAAGTACAATCAAAGCCAATTTTGCTCCAAGTTGCTCCCATTATTTATACAAGCTAGGATATCTACAGACTATTGTACTTTATTTTTCTATTCTCTAGCTCTTCATTATTCTTACAAATTTATAATTTATTTTTTATTATTATTTTACCTTTTTTCATCATATTGGGAGTGTATAGAAAGAAAAAACCAGGCTCAAGGTTGACTCAGCCTTCCATCCTTCCGAGGTAGGTAAAATGAGGACCCAGATTGTTGGGGGCAATAAGCTGACTTTGTAAAAATGCCGCTTGGGGGCCCCGAAAGCCCTAATAAGCAGGCATATACATAGAATGAAGGCTATTGCTAAGCACATTGATTTGTGCTTTAGATTGTAAGCCGCCCTGAGTCTTCGGAGAAGGGCGGGATATAAATGGGATTAAAAAAAAAAGATCCACACAGAATGATCATAGTTGCTGAAAATGTGGGTAAATGAAATTCCAGTATTCCTACAGAATTCCTTTAGTGTCTAATAATCTACTTCCATATAGTGCACCAAATAAATGCTGCATTTATTTGCCCCAATAGACTATTTTGCCACTGCAGCTGGTGCTAAGAGTGAAACACTCCATGAATGATTTGCAGGGCTGACTAATTTGAAGCTTCCAAAACTCTGGGAATTCCTTCCACCAAAGGAATTTGATGCTATCATTTTTAACAGAATAACAGTGTTGGAAGGAACCTTGGAGGTCTTCTAGTCTAACTTCCTGTTCAAGCAGGAAACTCTATACCATCTCAGAAAAAAACATATAGAGAAATAAACATAATAAAATAATAAAATAAAATTCAGCTGTGGCCTCCTCCTATATATTTATCTTGGCTCCACCTATTGCTTAGAATTCAGCCCCCTGTGTCATCCAAGTTAAGCGCAGAGAGGCAACCCAAGGAACCTGATGATTATCAGAAAATTGAATGATTTAACCCATTCTGATAAGTTAATCCATAATGGGTACAACATTTTACATAGGAGGAATAGGGGGAAATCAAGAACAACAATGACAGCTTACAGAGCTGATGAAAGCCAACCCATTAGGAAGTACATCAATATCCTCTGCACCATTGTCTGCAAATAAAAAAGAGTGTTTATTAGTGACATTCAAATGAAGTCCTAACACAGAGGAGAATATAGTTCCAGGTAGTCCACAAAGGAGCCCAAATTTTATGTTGCTAAGTGAGACAGTTGTTAAGTGAGTTTACCCCATTTTATGACCACTGTTGCCACAGTTAAGTGAATCACTGCAGTTGTTAAGTTACTAACATGACTGTTAAGTGAATTTCTCTTCCCCATTGACTTTGCTTATCAGAAAGGCGCAAAAGGTGGATCACATGATCCCATGACACTGCAATTGTCATAAATATGAAACAATTGCCAAGCATCTGAATTTTGATCACATGACCATGAGGATGCTGCAAGGTTCGTAAGTGTGAAAAATTGTCATAAGTCATTTTTTTCTGTGCCGTTGTAACTTTGAATGGTCACTAAATGAATTGTTGTAAGTTGAGAACTAGCTTTACTGAAACCAGAGCAGTCAATGACTGCCACTGTCTGACAATAGACTAGATGCCACTTCTACTTCTATTTCACACAATTTTTCCTTTACTGTCTCCCTCACAAAGTTGTCGCTGCAAGACATCCTCTGTGTAAGACATTATAGGAGAGATGGATCATTAGGTTGCGCAATAAGCAGCCTTACAGCCAAATCGTTACAATAGTCCATTTAAAGATATCTTAGAGCCGGACCTTGGACTGACATCCATTTGAGAATGATAAACCAGGTGTTGCCTCACTTCTAGGAATCATTAAAATCTGAGTGGATGGAGAACAGATTCAAAGATGCTTGTACACAATATTCCCTCCAATTCCTCCATTTTGAAGGTAGCTATTCACTCCTGCCAACCCCAGAAGACTGAGATTATGCATAAAGCTGTCAATAGACAGCCAATGGATTGAAGTAAAAACACAACTCAGTGTCCTGCCTTCTGAACTATTCCGACTCCTGGAATAACAAGTATCTCATCATATCTGCTCTATGCAGGAAGTAGGGAAAAAATTGTAGGTCCTATTCCATTCCACGCTATATGCATGTGTTTATCTTTGCTCAGTAAAATATTTATTAACTATATAGATACTGATAGTGCTTTGAATTATTAATGATCCCTGAGGAACTAAATTATCATTTTAATGTAGTTTGGTGTCCTTCACTTGTAACTGTGGCCAAGGCTGGATGGGCTTGCTGACCCATTTTTTGTTTTTTCATGGCATCTCTTTGTTGTTGCTAAAGCCATATGCCAGCAATTAAGCATTTTAATAACAAGTAGTTAAATATACAGAAGTGGAAAACTCTTCCAGAAGAATACTTACATCTTCCAATCAGCCAATTAAAGCAGCTGATTTTGTCGTCTTTTCAGGAATATCTCAGCCTCCTTTCCCACCCCACTCATTCCTCTGCTGCAAGAAAAACTTCACTCTTTTGAAAAGTGTGATTGTTATCTGCAGTTAGAGAACAAACTACCCAGGTAAGTTCCCTTATCTGCAATCAAAGGATGCAAAAATTCTGTTGCTATGGAGATCCTGCAGAATAAGCAAAGGCCACAAGAAACGTTGACTCTGTTTAATCTTTGTCTGGGAAGGATACATCTTCTGAAGCCCTGCTTCATCTTTCTAGGGTGGTGCTTGTTTTGCATTGTTATCTGAAGGCCACAGAAGTCATTTATTCTGTACAGGCATTTTTTCCCTTTTTGGTTTTGTGTTCTGCAATGCCCAATTAAAGAAGCCATACAAGGTATACAGTATGATCATGCATGCGTAGTAAGCTTTCAATTTCTACTAAAAGCATGGCAAGTCAAATGTTTAACAATAGCTCAGTTTTACTATTAGTAAGAACAACTGCAGGTAATTCTTGACTTATGACCATTTGTTTAATAATTGTTCTAATTTATCACAATGCCAAAGAAAGTGACTTACCACGAGTCCTTGCACTTATGACCAGCATCCACAGTCACATGACACCAGTACATTGTAATTGTTTTAAATACCTGCCAGTTGCCAAGCACCTTGATTTTTTGATTTGGTGTATTACAGTGTACTGGGGACATGTGACCACCATTTAGGACCTTTCCATGAAGCTTCCAGGCAGCAAAGTCAATGGGAAGCTGAATTCACTTAAGAAATGTGTAATTCACTTAATGACCACAGCAAAAAGTTGTAAAATCAGGTGTGACTCACTTAACAAGTGCATCAGTTAAATGACAGAAGTTCCAGTCCCAGTTATGGTCCTAAGACAAGGAGTACCTATACTTTATATAAGACACAGGCTGCTGTTTACCAGAGTAGCAGTGGCTGACACAGTCCATTTCCATATTTCCAACCCCTGAAGTGCCATACAAGCACTGATTTAAACAATATTAACCCAGAGAGTGGTTTGCTGAATGTTAGTTTAGTGTTATAAACATAGTTGAACATTTAGTTGGCCTGATTTGTGTATAACTCCTTGCTTAGCATCATGTTCAAACTGAAAATTGATTTCAGAGAACTGGCTTCAAATCTACAGTCAGCCAGAAAGCTCATAGAGGGACTCTATGCTTTGATTGATTTTTCACATGAGGAAATATTAGTGGGGTGGGTGTGTTTCCGCTGCATTTTACTCTTTTCTCTGTACAGAAATCTTTGATTAAAAATATAGTAAACATCTAACTGTATAGAAAGCAGAGCGACTATGTGCTTTCCTCAGCAAATATATGACCAGCAGATATGATATATGATCCTGCAGATATGCACAATTATTCTGCATAAGTAATAACGAAGATGCCACAGATTTACCAATTCCTGGTATAAGTTCACAGTTAGGAAGGCGCTTTGGAACCAGTTCTCGGGTGGCAAACAGCCTCTGCCTGCAAGGAAAAGTGGTAAACATGCCAATATGCTCAATAAAATGGACAAATAAAATTGCACAATGCACCACACAGCAAATGCAAAACTACTTTTACTTGAGATTGGCTATATTAATGACAGAATCTTGCAAGTTTTGTGCTGTACCTTCTTTTCCTTATAGTTCAGTGGTTTAGGGAAGTGTTTGCTTGAATCACTTCAAGCAGAGGGTTATAACTAGATTCCTCCCAATTTGGAATAAGCCTCAGCTCTGCTTCCTCCTTCTTATATGAGAAAAAAACAAAGTAATCTTATGCATGTAATTCTATTTGTTAAATTGAAATCAAACAAATTACAACATTCAGAATTAAAGAAAAAAATCAGACAGAAAGTTCAGTAATGCTCCACCTTGTATATGACTAACCAAATAATATGAAAGGGGGGAAAAGCATGAAAGCTTTTAGTATTAGTATTAACATTACAAAATTAAAACCATTGGAATTCTCAATACAAGTGAACAGTTCATTTTGTTCATCTTGTGCTGGGGCTCCCTCCTGTGGCAAAAACAAAAAAAAAATTAAAAGAGTTTAAAAAAAAGATCCGATGCTTTTTAAAATGAAATTGAAAGTTAATTTCAGCCAAATCAAAACAGTTAAACAATATGTTGTCTGATTGGAAACAAATTATTTTTTTCCTAATGATTCCTTTTATCACTCAGCAACACAACAACATTACATTTTTTTGGTTTTTTAAAAATAGACTATACTTTGCTAATTTTTTAAAAATGATATTCTTCTGTTTGTTTCCTATAAATACACATTGGTGGTTACCTCTCATCATGAGCACAATTAATGCTCTTTGACTAATAATATTAACTCGATAAGAACAACCTTTGCCATTTTCTGTATAATCTGCAAAAAAAGATAGGTTACATTTGCTTTTTGAGTGACATGGCTTTTGACTGTGACAATTGTGCATTTATCTCTTTTGCTCCCTCCTACCCTTAAATATGCAATATTTGTAGTACAGTGGTGTATTAAACAGAAAACTACATTTGGAGATGGGAGAAAAGTAAATATTTTTTTTATTTTTTTTATTTTAATTCCATTTATATCCCGCCCTTCCCCGAAGACTCAGGGCGGCTTACAAACTTAGCAATAATATACTTATCAAGCACTTCAAGTTCGATATTTTTCAGGGCATTCAGCTGGGGAAGTATCAAGATTGCATTTAGCTTCGGAAATATTTGGCTCCTTTCCTTTATATATTTGTCACCAATCAACAGAGTGGAATGTTTTATTTGTTTTCATACAACACAAGCTGGAAGGAAAACTTTTTTACTGTCAATTCCAAGTTTGGCTTTTGGGAGGGAAGTGCACAAATAGAATCTCACAATTATATGATGCTGTATCTGGGGGACATAAAATTGCAAGCAACTGACATCTCAATCCTGAGTTGCCACTGAATCTGTAATTGAAGAAATGCTCCATCAGAAATGGCAGCCTTGTGCCTGAAGACGCACTCCTGTTCCCAGGGGAAGGAATGCCTGACTTGGCGTCTCTTCCAGATCCTGGGATCTTGCTGTAGCTGCAAACCAGCATCATTAGAAAAAGGAATCCAAATTCTGGGAAATAGTTGAGGTTTTCAAAAATGATTAGCAAAGAAATATTGGAAAATTTTAAGCATTATTTTCTTTGTGTGTGTGTGTGTGTGTGTGTTTGTAAAAAGCACACATGGAGGCAGGAGTCTGAAGAGGTAGGATAGGTAAAGGTAAAGTTTCCCCCGCACATGCGTGCTAGTCGTTTCCGACTCTAGGGGCCGGTGCTCACCTCCATTTCAAAGCCGAAGAGCCAGCGTTTGTCCGAGGACGTCTCCGTGGTCATGTGGCCGGCATGACTAGACACCAAAGGTGCGCGGAATGCTGTTACCTTCCCACCATAGTGGTCCCTATTTTTCTACTTGCATTTTTACATGCTTTCAAACAGCTAGGTGGGCAGAAGCTGGGACGAGTAACAGGCGCTCACTCTGTTACACGGCACTTGGGATTCGACCTGCCAAACTGCCTGATCGACAAGCTCAGCATCCTAACCCACTGAGCCACCGCGTCCCTTAGAGGTAGGATAGGGCAGTCCATTTCTGGCTAGCAAGTGAGCACTACTAGGCTAACAGTTTTTCTATGATCAGCTACTAGTCAGAAAACCATTAGCTGGCAGCTCTTTGTGAGTCCAAGACCTCAGCAACTTTATAATGTTTTGACTTCAATTTCCAGAATTCCCTAGCCGGCATTAGCTGGGGAAATCTGGGAGCTAAAATCTATTTGTCTTAAGGTGGCTAAGGCATTGGGGAAAATTGCTAAACAATCATATTATCAGTTCTTTACTCATAGCATTCTGATATCTGAATATATCTGTCAGAACATCCCAGATCAATCTCAGAAGCGTTTCAAATTGGATTCAAGGCTTTAGGAGACAGAAAGACTGGTTCTCCAAAAAAAGGTCTTACTGTTTTAAGCTATCTTTTTGTAAACAGTATTTACAAAACTTTAAACAGCAAAATAAAATCCTTTAAATACATAAAAGTTAGGATGCTGTTTGTTGTTCAAGCATTAATATTAAATTACCACAGAGTGTTCTCTATAGATAAGAAACATTTTAAATGAAAGCTATAGCAGTCCTCTGTCTAATTAGCTGCTAATTAGCAGACTGATCTGCCCCTTAGAGTAGGGTAAAACAGCTTTTCCCCACTGGCTATCTTCTCTTATTTGTTAGACTAAATCTCCCATTATCCTCAGCCAAAATAACTATCTGGCCAGAAAAATTACCTGCTCTTCAGGTATAGTTGTACAATTAAAAACTGCACACCATTCCTTATTGTAAGCAAATAACAATTTGGGCCATAGGGCTTATGACAGCTGAAGCCCAACCCATGTAAAAAGTAAAGATAGGTAATGCCAGCTATTCCACTCTGATAAATGAAATGGTGCAAGGAGAACCACATATCAATAAACCACATCTGTAGCAGTCTCACATACTCAGGGTTGTGCTTGCATGTGAGTGGCTGCATGCTTCTTTTTCCTCATTTGATAGAAAATCTTGCTGATTTTGTAGCAAGGGATCAGACAGGATGGAAACAGAAATTACATTAGCAATTGCACTTTTCAATAATCAGGAATTTGGATGAACATGCATGCATTCAGCCTTCCTGACAAGATAGCAAGAATTTTAATAATTATTCCTTTATAAACTTGTACAAAACCTGTATAATATTTTTATTTATTTATTATTTATTTATTTTAATCCCATTTATATCCCGCCCTTCTCTGAAGACTCAGGGCGGCTTACAGTTTAAGCACAAACCAATGTGCTTAGCAATATTGTATTAGTCATAAACAAAAACTTGTTAATTTCAGCTCATTTTTGCAAAGGCACAATATTCCTGCTTATTGGGAACAAAATTTTGAAACAGTCAACATAATCTGGTTAAAGTAGCAAACAGAGAAGTGCAGACAAGGAGCTCACCAAGAAATTGAAATAGACTGGTCCTTTCGATCAAATCCAGGGAAGAAACTGGGGGAAAAGAATACTTCAATTCTCAAAGGAAAAGCAAGATATAAATATAATTCTGAATTATGCAACTGAAAGCCACACCCTTGAGCTGGTTGCAGCAGGGATGAGATACTTTGAAATCACCTCTCAGAATTACCCAAGGAAGAAAAATTACAAAATTCACCCAGCATGAAGTCACTGTTGCTAAATAAAAAGTGCTCCCGTGCTGCTACTGTTTCCCCATCCCAATTCTTCAAAAGCAAACTGAAGACAGTCCTTGATCTTCACTTCTGCCAAATTCAAAATGTGAAAAGCAATTACATAGGCATTCCCCACCCGAAGTGCTATAGAACAAAACTGTAGTGGTAAAAAAAAAATCATTCAGCTTCATACCCTATAAACATAAAATGATTTTTGTGCTTAGGCCCATCAACAGGAGCAGCTTATACAACGGGATGCTGCAAGGGTGATGCAAGATTCCCTATAAATGGAAAAATGGACTCCAGACAGCCACAGCATTTCAAAGCAACACAGCTTTGTTATAGTTTCAAATAGAATATTGTAATGTATAAATTAATGTTGAGAAACTTTGATGATGGTTCCAGGTATAGGAAAGCCACTGCAATTAGAAGGCTGGATTAAATGATGGATTGCCCATAACCAAATCCAAACTCACTGGACACCTTAGATTTTGTTTTTCAATGATAAACTAACTACCCCACAAAATTGTGAGAATAAATAATAGAACTCAGTGAAGGAAAGTACACCTGTCTTGCCATCCTGGAAGAAATACATGAGTAACCAGGGGGGGGGGAAGTGCTTGTTTATTCCAAGCCATTTGATGTATTAATAATTTCACAGGAAGCATTTCACCGCATTATTGTACAGACTTATCTTAACTTCTAAGTAAATAAGCACAGAAAACTCATAACCAAGACACAGGCATAGTATCGAACTCAATTGAATTTACCAGAGTATTCACCAGGCTGCAGCGCTAAAGACGAAAGACAAAACAAATTACACCCAATCGTATACCTACTCAAATCAAACGGGTGAAAATCGCCGAAATTTGCACGGAGGAGCACGCGGAGTCTAGATAAGTTCATATCGAAGCAAACCGGCTAAAACCGATGCTATACTTACCGAAACACTATGAGCCTCTCCACGAACAAGGCTCCAAAAACGACTAAGACTGTCATCAATAGCATCAGCCTCCTCATGGTTTAGCCTGACTTCGCTACCTACGAGACGACGACGACGACCCGCCAGTAATCTCCAGGGAGAAATGTGATCCCGCGGCTCTCGTTTGGCTTGATGTTGAAGAACCAACTCCGGAGCGCCTCCCACAGCCAGGAGATCGCCTCGAAGGGGAAACACCCAAGCTCGTCTGTCTGCACTAATCACCACCCAAGTTGGCAGGGCGGAGGCGGGAACTAAAAAGTTTCCTAGATGCGCTGCGTTCTCCAAGGTAAGGTAAATATGAAGACCTTCTCGAATCACGATTGTCAGACTCTTGGCGACGATTTGAGACGCATTGACGCAGTTTTCTGAGAAACAACAGCTTCCCTCTATCTTCTACTGGGAGATATATTTTTTTCCGATTTCCCAGTCTAGTGTGTGGCTCTAGGATTCACTTTTCACACACCAAATAATAAATCCAGAAGAAAATATATTTTATCATATGGTATGCAAGCTTTCCTAGAATGTGCTGTAACCTCGATGAGACAACTATTTTATCGATTGAGGTCAAGACAAGATGATCTCTGGGCCAGGACCAAGGCAGTGGGGGCCGTTCCTTCACTGTTTCCAGGATGGTTTCGCGGGCCGCATGAAACCACTTCGCGGGCCGGATCTGGCCCCCGGGCCTTGTGTTTGACATGTCTGCTCCAGATCATAAAAAGGCCTTGGAATTTCAATGCTTAAGAATAGTGTTTGTGGAGTAACAACTTCCCATCTTGTTATTTTTAATTTAAGCAATCTTAAAAATTAATTTGGGAGTCAGGTATCATGCTGAGTGCTGAGGGAGGGGTTTGGCTGCTTTATTGGCTCTTTATTGTGGACTACATTTTAGGAGGTGCAAAAGAGTTCATTGCAGAGACCTAGCCTGAAACGGTCTTGCCCCGTTTGCATCTAACCCCGGCATAAACTTTTTCCAACTGTCCCCCCATCACCTCATCCAGAAAATCTTGAATTGTGCTTAATTGTAGTTCCCCTATACAGGTAGTTGTCTACTTACAACCACAATTAAGCCCAAAATTTCTGTTACTAAGTATGATAATTGTTTTGTTCCATTTTACAACCTCTCTCCTCACAGTTGTTTAGTGAATCACTGCAATTAAGTTAGTAACCTGGTTGTTAAGTGACTCTGGCTTCTCCATTGACTTTGCGTGTCAGGAGGTGTTCTCATGATACCGGCACACTGCAACAGTCTTAAATATGAATCAGTTGCCAAACACTGAATTTTGATCACATATCCATAGAGATGCTGCAACAGTTGTGTTATGTTGCGGGTTCTTCGCGCAAGAAAGGAGATGGGGCAAGTGAGTTCAACAAAGCTCATGGTTTATTGCTTGCAGGATCTGAACTGGGAATTGGGCTGCAACTAGCAGCAATTTATAGCCTAGCCCAGGGTTAGGCAACCTCGGTTCTTTTATGACTCATGGACTTCAACTCTCAGAATTCCTTAGTCAGCTATGCTGACTCAGGAATTTTGGGAGTTGAAGTCCATGAGTCATAAAAGAGCCAAGGTTGCCTACCCCTGGCCTAGCCCCTAGGCGGCAGCCAATAGGTTTAAAGCAACCATTGCTGCCTAGGGACAGCCAATAGCTGCAATGGAGACTGGATTCTGGGTTGCTGGAGAGCCGTTAGTTGCTCCAGCTAACCACATGGTATTACAATTGAGCCCAATACATAACACCCCTCCCCTCTTAGATCAGACAACATCAAAGCAATAGTTGGCCTTAATACAATTAACAAGACTTAACATCATAGCAACCTTAAATAAAAAAACAATACAAGTTACAAGTGTTAACATTGTAGCATCTGAATGAATAAGCTTTCATTGACAGCACACTAGACAGTTATCATAGCATCTGAATGAATAGGCTTTCATTGACAGTACGCTAGACAATTAACATCATAACTCCAGTTTTCAGTACAACAATGACTTACAGTACAGACAACATTATAGTTCTTTATTTTACAATCTAATCAGCAAGATAAGAAGGAGGCTTCAGTGCCCTTGTGTAACGCCACAGAGTTCCAGTCACTTTGTGGTCTACCAGCTTACCCATTTTGCCAGGTAGACCCCAGAGTGAGACTGATCAGCAGAGTAGGCACAACGGTTGTTGAAGTCTGGTTGGCTTGCTCCTTCAGGGGATCCATGTTGCATTTCTGGACTCCCCTCTTCTACGCCCAGTTCCTCATTGGTTATGAAGGAAGAGTCTTGAGGGTCCATGTATGGGCTGGCTTGACCGCAGGTTTGTGGACTTTGGGAGGAACTCATGACACAGTCCTCGCTTAGTGGCCATTCTGGAAACCGTTTTCTGAATTGATCAGTGTGGTGTCTGACAACTCGCCCTCCCTCCAGCCCCACTTTGTAAGACGGGCCCAGATAATTTGGTAATTTTACCAGGAACCCACAGATTCCCATGACCATAGTTTCTGGCCCATACCCAATCGCCCATTTGCAGCCCCCTAGGGGGTTTGGTCGAGAGGCTTCTGCTGCCACTCTGTCTGGATGCAACCTGTCCAGTTTAGTGATCAGATGCCTCCCCCAACGCAGTTCTGCAGAACTTTTGCCTGTAGCAGTGCAGGGCGTAGAATGCTGGCAGAGTAGAAAATCTGCCAATCTGTGATGCCAGTCACCTGTTACAATGCACTTGAGTGATTCCTTCATTGTCCTCACCATACGTTCAGCTTGACCATTACTGGGTGGGTGAAAGGGGGCAGACGTTGCATGTCTGATAAGATTTGCTCTGAGGAAAGCCTGAAATTCAGCAGCAGTGAATTGGGCCCCATTGTCTGAAACTAAGACATCTGGCAACCCATGTGTGGCAAAGAGTTTTCTCAGCACCTGGATGGTCCTAGCAGTAGTCATGTTTGCAACTGGAATTACTTCCAGCCATTTGGAGTGGCTGTCCACCACTATGAGAAAGAGCTGTCCCTGAAAGGGCCCAGTGTAGTCTATCTGAATTCTAGACCAGGGAGATGGTCTAGAATGTGTTTCCTCCCACCTGTGAACTGGGGTGTGTGGCATCCCAGGCCTAGATTGCTGACATGTATAACAGCCGTGTACCTGTGCCTCAAAGTCCTTGTCAAGGCCAGGCCACCAAAGGTAGCTTCTTGCTAAAGCTTTCATTCTGACAAAGCCTGGATGGCCCTCATGTAATGACTGTAAAACTCTCAGTGAAGAGGGAATTATGACTCTGTTTCCCCATAATATGCACCCCTTGTGGGCTGATAGCTCATGCCTTCTGACAAAGTAATTCTGAGACTCAGAACCTGGGCTTTTATCCAACCACCCCGTGTGTACCCAAGAAAGCACTCTACTAAGTGTTCTATCTGTACGTGTTTCTGCAGCAATGTCCCTAGCATGGAGGGGAAATACATTAAGGGCTTTATTAATTGTACATTTATAGTCTGCACATATCTGAATTTCCCCGTTAGCTTTAAGTGGGGTGACTATAGGAGTTTCCCATTCCCCACCATCAACTGGTTGTAAAACACCCTGTTCTACAAGCTTGTCTATTTCTGAGCCAATTTTATGTTTGAGAGCAAAAGGGACTCTTCGTGGCTTAACCCTAATGGGAACTATGTTGGGGTCTAGCTTGAATGAGATAGGCGGGCTTGTGTATGTTCCTAGGGCTGAATCAAAAATGTCTGCAAAGTCCTCACAAACTGACGAGAGGTTTACAGCTTGTGTCTGGTTGATACCAGTAATCTGAATGCCTAAGGCATCAAACCAATTGAGTCCAATGAGACTTGTTCTCTGCCCCCCTACTACTATGACATCCAGGTGCCCATAAAACCCCTTAAATTTTACAGTCATGATGGCTTCTCCCTTAACTTTAACTTGAGCATTTTGAAAGTCAGTTAAAATTATGTCTGAGGGCCTCAGCTTGGCCCATTTGTTACTGCACCTGCACAGGTGTCCTGGGAAATAATGGAGACAGCAGAGTCCAATTCCATTTTACATGGGACTCCTTGTAGCTCTACCAGCAGTTTGAGTTTAGATTTGAGGGGGCATCGGGCCCCAGTGTGGCACACACTTCTACGGCTTCTGCAAAACCCCACACTAACTGGACTCCTGGTCGGATCTTCTGACTGGTGGCTGGGTGGCCGGTCCCTCTGGCGAGCTCTGCAGACTGCTGTGATGTGGCCTGTCTTGCCGCAGGCCCTGTACATGGCTGACCAGAATCTGCAATTGGCGCGAAAATGGTTGCCGCCTCACCCTTTACATCTAGGTAAGAGAACTGCCTTGTAAGTGTTCTCTTGCTGTTTTCTGCTGTGTTGCTGCGCATCGGTTTGCTTGTGAAGCTTGTTGACTTCAGGATCTTCTTCCTCCAGAGATTCCTCTAAGTGCTTGGCATCCTCATGGTGGACTGTTTTTTCATGTTTCGTCATTTGGGCGGGCTGGACTGTTTGGACTGCGCCCATGGCAGCCTCATCTGCCATAACTTCATCTTGAGCTTCTGAAAATGTTAATTTCGGTCTGGCAAAAAGTCTTTGTTGGAGTGTTTGGTTCCGCAGGCTGCAGATGAGCTGTTCTTGCAGTCGCTCCTCAAGGTTCGAAAATTTAGAGGTGTGTGGTCTGCCTCAAGGCCGCGATAAATTCTGATGCTGTTTCGCCAGGTTGATGTACTCGCTGATCAAACATTAAGCACCATGCAATTGCTGCTTTTGTGGCCTGGTCAAAAGATTTCAAAACAGGGAATGATGAGGTTAATTGCAATGCAACTCTTAGGAAAGAAAATGAATAGCGATTTTTAGTTAAACGAACTTAGCTACTTCAGACATGATTTTATATGATACAGGCAACATTTATGGCTGGTATTAAAGGTCTAAGTCCATTTCTGTTCAGTTAGCTCATTTATTTATTTACTAAGAAACAGGTGATATGTTATTTCTGTATTTAAACCAGCCTTTTGCAAGCTGATAACCATCTGAAGAGTTTATGATATACATGCTCTAGTCTAAGAGTTACCCTTAAAGTTTTTGCAATGCTTTTCTTGCAGGCTGAATCATTAATTAACTAGGCACACCTTAATTTAAGGCACTAATCTTCTTCCTCCTATTTTCCCCACAACAACCCTGTGAGGTGGGTTAGGCTGAGAGAGAGTGATTGCTGCAAAGTCATCCCGCCAGCTTTCATGCCTATGGTGAAGCTAGAACTCACAATCTCCTAATTTCTAGGCTGGTATCTTAATCATTAGACAACACAGGCTTTCATCCTGAAACTGAAGTCCCAATAATTCTTTATTCATTTTTTTTATTTCTGTCAGTGCTTCATTTTTTTTGAGATAAAGTTTTAAATACAATGCATTACACAGGGGTCCCCAACCTCCGGTCCATGGACAAGTACTGGCCCCAGCATGCCAGCAACTAGTCCGCACAAACAAGGAAATTCCCATCTGCGGGATGCAGGCAGCACACAAAACCATGCCCCCTCCAGTCCATTGAAAAACCTCTCTCCACGTAACTAGCCCCTGGTGCCCAAAAGGTTGGGGACCTCTGCATTACACGTAGTCCTTGACTTACAACGTTCTTCGGGAGAAGGGCGGTATAAAAATTAAATAAATAAATAAATAAATAAATAAATTTATTTAGTGATTGTTTGAAATTACAACAGCACTGACTAAAATGACTTATGACTGTTTTTCACACTTAGAATGACTGCAACAGCCTCTTGGTCAGGTGATCAAAATTCAGACACTTGGCAACTGGCATGTATTTATGACAGTTACAGTGCCCTGGAGTCATTTGATCACCTTTTGCAACTTTCTAACAAGTAAAGTCAATGGGGAAGCCAAATTCACTTAACAATCATGTTACTAATTTAACAACTGCACTAATTCACTTAACAATTGTGGCAAGAAAGGTAATAAAATGGGGCAAAACTCACTTAACAACCATCTGGCTTAGCAATGGAAATGTTGGGCTCAGTTGTGGTCATAAGTAGAGGGTTTACCTATACCACAGGTCTGCAACCCGCGGCTCTGGAGCCGCATGCAGCTCTTTCATCCGTCTCCTGCGGCTCCCAGTCCTCTGCCATGTGCAGTCAAAAAAAAAAGTGGGACTAAATAAGTTCAACCAATCAATTCAAATATGCAGGGTAGGTGCATATCTCGCCTTGGCTCCACTCTTCAGTCAAACCCTGTTCTGCGTATGCTTGCATGTATGCGCATGCACACATATTTTTTGCGGCTCCCAGTTTTTCATTTTGTGAGCGAACCGGTTCCGAGTGGCTCTTTCACTGTTTCAGGTTGCTGACCCCTGAGCTATACAAAAGAACACATGCAGAAATGTATTGCAATCCATTCTGAAGAGAAGGTCATGTCATATTTCATAAAGAATCCATGAAGGGCAGGTATGAGTGGGTTGGAGTACAACCCAAAAAAATTATTTTCACAGCTGATCCAAACACACAACTGGGTGGATTATATTTGTCCACTCATTCTTTCTCAGTTGCCGACTTCACTCATTGTACTAAATCATTGTTTTCTGAACTTGTTTGTATTTGCCTTTAAGTCAGCATTGCTGTTGATGACTGAACAAAACCTTGCAGGATTTTTTTTGGCAAGATTTGATAAGTGGTTTGCCATTGGCTGATGCTTTCTAGGGCTTAGAGGTATAGTTTACATACCATAGGTGTTGGTTTTGCCTACTGTACTACACTAAGCCAAGACAAACCAGACCACATTATGATTCAGTGTAGTGAACAAGCTCAGACAACTAAGCTTTGTCACAAGACTGTTGTGAAGATGAAACAAGATAGGAAGAGAAGAACTTTGTAATAAAGAATCTATTCATTGAAGGAAAAAAGTATAATGAAAATCAAAATACATTATCTGGGCACCAGATTGTGTTTTGAGGCTGTCTGTTTTTATTGATAGATGTGGGACCATTCAATGGAAGTGTTTCAAATTCAAAACATCCTATTTTGGGTTTGAAATGCCCTGTTTTGAGCCACGGAGCTTGAATGCAAAACAGACCATTCCCAGAAGTTTGGTAGTGTTTCATTCAGGTTCTTTCTAAAGGGAGATTTAAAACTCGAAGTGGGGACATTTGTGTGAAGGCTATTTCGGTCCTTCGCTCTATTTGCCACTAGTGAAGGACACACTCAGATACAGTACTATCAGTATGGGAGAATGTGTGGTTACCTGTTTATGTTTCACATTAAATGCACCAGGACATAATTTACACAAAGAATTGATAACAAAATATCATGTATTTTTTCAGCCTTGGGAAAAATCAGCTTTTTGTTTTTGATTCCAGATCCAAACTTCCTGTGAGTTGTACATGCCACGTCTCAAATCCTTTTTCTTTTTTCCTTTTTTACTGCTCCTAGCATTGGGATGGCAAATGATGAGGCCTCGGTGAGGCCTAAAATTAGCTACTTAATATCTATATAAAACATTCCATTCATTTATGATTTTGGGTGAAAGGTCACAAAGATAATAATCTCCCTACCTGCCTTATATCATGGCATGTTTTCAAATGAAATTTCTTTTGTACAAACATCTACATGCAGTATAACAAGTAAAGCAGAGGCAAAGTAGCAGGGACAAAAATATTTCTGAATTAAAACTTTCAGTTGCATACATAAAATGCTAATATTATCTGTAGTAGCTGTGTCCATGCAGTAGAGGAATAATTGAAATTATACTTTTAAAATGTGTTTTGATTTTTCCCCATCCTGCAAATGCTTGCCAGAAATTATTGCTTCCATTCTGTACTAATCACCTTGGACAATCTGATTTGTTTTATCTGAAGCTATTATTTTCAGATCAATCTGATTACACTTGTTTGACTACAGCTAGGTACTGTTTTTTATTTGTACATAGCTTCTTTTCTAATTCTCTTAGGTATTTTAGAAGGTCTTTATTCTTTTTATCCCAATTAACTGCAATTTTCTTGCTTTATTTGCTGATCTATAACCACATAAAAACCAATTGATTGATTGATTGATTACCTTTAAATAACTTTAAATAACTTTCGTCCGGTCTCCAACCTTCGCTTTCTTGCGAAGGTTGTTGAGAGTGTGGTGGCGCATCAGCTCCCTCTGGTCCTGGATGAAGCGGATTATCTAGACCCGTGCCAATTGGGTTTCAGGCCCGGGTACAGCAGGGAGACGGCATTGGTCGCTCTGGTGAATGATCTCTGGAGGGCCTGGGACAGGGGATATTCCTCTGTCCTAGTCCTATTAGACCTCTCAGAGGCTTTCGATACCATCGACCATGGTATCCTGCTGTGGCGTCTCAGGGGATTGGGAGTGGGAGGCACAGTTCTTCAGTGGTTCTCCTCCTATCTCCTGGGACGTTCACAGTCGGTGTTGGCAGGGGGGCAGAGGTCGACCCCGAGGTCTCTCGTTTGTGGAGTTCCTCAGGGGTCGGTCCTCTCGCCTCTCCTGTTCAACATCTATATGAAACCGCTGGGTGAGATCATTCGTGGTTTTGGAGTTGGGTATCATCAGTACGCTGATGATACCCAGCTTTTTATTTCGACCCCAAACCACCCCAGTGATGCCCTCGACGTGATGTCCCATTGCCTGGAGGGGGTTCGGGTCTGGATGGGGAGGAACAGACTTCAACTCAACCCCGACAAGACTGAGTGGCTGTGCATACCGGCATCCCGGGATATTCAGAATATTCCACCTCTTTCCATGGGGGGTGAGCTTTTACCCCCCGTAGATAGGGCTCGCAACTTGGGAGTCCTCCTAGATTCGCGGCTTACTTTGGAAGATCATATAGTGGCTGTGACTAGGGGGGCTTTCGCCCAGATTCGCCTGGTGCGCCAGTTGCGGCCCTATCTAATTTAATTTAATTTAATTTATTAATATTTCTATACCGCCCTTCTCCCGAAGGACTCAGGGCGGTGTACAGGGCAAGAATAAAACACAGAGTTACAAAAGTTAAAAGGTAATTAAATACATGCCCATAAAAACAGTTGGTACATTAATAAAAACCCCAATAAAATGATAGTAAAAACCCCACCAATCCCCCCTCAGGCCAGGCCGGCTTGTTCGAACAGGTATGTTTTCAGATCGCGGCGAAAGGAGCGAAGATCGGGCGCCGTCTGGAGCTCAACCGGTAACTGGTTCCATAGCTCCGGGGCACCCACAGAGAAAGATCTCCCCCTGGGGGCCACCAATCTACATTCTCTGACCGGTGGCACCCTGAGGAGTCCCTCTCTGTGGGAACGCACAGGGCGGAGGGAAGTTGACGCCGGCAGCAGGTGTTCCCTAAGGTACTCCGGACCCCTGCCATGTAGGGCTTTAAACACCATTACTAGTACCTTGAATCTCACCCGGAAGACAACTGGCAACCAATGCAGCTCACGGAGCAGAGGTGTGACATGGGAGTATCGGGAAACTCCCAACACAACTCTCGCGGCTGCATTCTGTGCCAGTTGGAGCTTCCGGGTGGTCCTCAAGGGCAGCCCCATGTAGAGAGCGTTGCAGTAGTCTAGTCGAGAGGTCACGAGCGCGTGAGTGACCGTGCATAGATCATCCCGGCTTAGATAGGGCCGCAACTGGCGCACCAGGCGAACCTGGGCGAAAGCCCCCCTAGTCACAGCTCCTATGTGGTCTTCTAGGGTGAGCCGTGAATCTAGGAGGACTCCCAAGTTGCGAGCCCTATCTACGGGGGGTAATAATTCGCCCCCCATAGCGAGAGGTGGAATGTCCGAATAAACCTGGGATGAAGGTATGCAAAGCCACTCGGTCTTGTCGGGGTTGAGTTGAAGTCTGTTCCTCCCCATCCAGACCTGAACTGCCTCCAGGCAACGGGACATCACGGTGAGGGCATCACTGGGGTGGTTTGGGGTCGAAAAGAAAAGCTGGGTATCATCAGCATACTGATGATACCCAACTCCAAAACCACGAATGATCTCACCCAGCGGTTTCATATAGATGTTGAACAGGAGAGGCGAGAGGACCGACCCCTGAGGAACTCCACAAATGAGAGACCTCGCGGTCGACCTCTGCCCTCCTGCCAACACCGACTGCGAGCATCCCTGGAGATAGGAGGAGAACCACTGTAAAACCGTGCCTCCCACTCCAAATCCCCTGAGACGCCGCAGCAAGATACCATGGTCGATGGTATCGAAAGCCGCTGAGAGGTCTAATAGGACCAGAACAGAGGAATGCCCCCTGTCCCGAGCCCTCCAGAGATCATTCACCAGCGCAACCAATGCCGTCTAGACCGGGATGCCCTGTGTATGGTCACTCATGCGCTTGTGACCTCTCGTCTGGACTACTGCAATGCTCTCTACATGGGGCTTCCCTTGAAGACCACTCGGAGGCTCCAGCTGGTACAGAATGCAGCCGCGAGAGTTGTCTTGGGAGTTTCCCGGTACTACCATGTTACACCTTTGCTCCGCGAGCTGCATTGGCTACCAGTTGTCTTCCGGGTGAGGTTCAAGGTTTTGGTAATGGTTTTCAAGGCCCTACATGGCATGGGTCCGGAGTACCTCGGGGATCACCTGCTGCCGGCATCAACTTCCCTCCGCCCTGTGCGTTCCCACAGAGAGGGCCTCCTCAGGGTGCCACCGGTCAGAGAATGTTGGCTGGTGGCCCCTAGGGGGAGGGCCTTCTCTGTGGGCGCCCCGGCTTTATGGAATCAGCTGCCAGTTGAGCTCCGGATGGCACCTGACCTTCGCTCCTTCCGACGCGATCTGAAGACCTACCTATTTGAACAAGCCGGCCTGGCCTGATGGGGGATGTGCTGGGGTTTTTATTGGGGATTTTTATATTATTCTACTGTTTTTAGCTTGGGCTCTTATTTAATTCTTTTTTAATTTTTGTATTCTGTATTTTTGTATGTGCCCTGTTCACCGCCTTGAGTCCTTCGGGAGAAGGGCGGTATACAAATATAATAAATGAACTACCTGTAGTAAAGTAATGCTTTATCAGGGGCTGCATGTTTTTCCCCTTCCATCAACATGAGTATGACTGCTACTACCTATCTGGAGAATTGTGCTGACAAAAAATACAAGAGATGTCAACTACACTTCTATAGCATAATCATGGAATCATAGGTTTGGAAGATGGCAACAGCAATAGCACTTAGACTTATATACTACTTCACAGTGCTTTATAGCCCTCTCTAAGTGGTTCACAGAGTGAGCCTATTGCCCCACAACAATCTGGGGCAATCCTTATTTTACTGACCTCAGAAGGATGGAAGGCTGAGTCAACCTTGAGCTCAATCAGGGTCAAACTCCTGATAGCAGGCAGAGTTACCCTGCAATACTGCATTCTAACTACTGTGTCACCAAACTCCTAGTTCTTTAGAGATTAATCTGGCTCAAGGCAGGAGTCCAACCCAGTTAAATGGTGTCTAGTCTATTCTTCAAAACTTCCAGTGATGAACACCAACAACCCCAAGTTGATTAATTCCATTGATTAATTGCTCCCACTGTCAGAAAATCTCACCTTACTTCTAGTTTGGATCTCTGTTTAACAAGCTTCCACCCATCATTTCTTGTCCTGCCGTCTGCTGCTTTGAAGAATAAGTCAACCCCTATTTCTTTGTGACAGCCTTTGAAGTACAGGTAGTTCTTGACTTACAACAGTTCATTTAGTGACTGTTTGAAATTACAATGGCATTGAAAAAAGTGACTTATGACTATTTTTCATGTTTATGACCATTGCAGCCAGGGCTTTTTTTCTCATAGAACGCTCAGAACGGCGTTCCGGAACCTTTTTTTTGCAAAAAAACAAACAAAAAAACCACCAACCCAGCTCCCTTATTGGTTTTCCTAAGCCTATTGCAGGGCTAGCAATCTTGGTTCTTTTTTATGACTCATGGACTTCAACTCCCAGAAATCCTGAGCCAGCCATGCTGAGGGGAAAGGGAGAGATTTCCAAGCTGAGCCATGCAGGCTCAGGAATTCTGGGAGTTGAAGTCCTTGAGTCATAAAAGAGCCTGCACTAGAGGAGGACATTAAAATTATTTACAGGATTACTTCTTTAGGAACTAAACTTTTAGAATCTAAAACAGCTAATTCAGAAAAGCCAACAGGAAAGAACCTCACATTTTTCATCTGCTTTAGTCTTTTGGAAGGTAAAATTAGATAACAAAATAATCTATTTCTTATGTTAACATCTCTGCAATGAAATCAAAGGTAACAGGAAAGAAATGAGAAACATTTTTTTCAATGTAATATGTCTAATTTAGCTGATTCTAGAAAAAATAGTATCTTTTGTACACTCTTGAAAACTATTTTAAATCTAAACAATTCTTAAGAATGAACAACATTTATTAAAAAGGCTAAAATAATTTCTGGGGGTATTATCTGTATAGCAAAATTTTGGACAAGCAATGATCATGTTACATATGTGCATAAGTGTAGTCAGTAGCATATGCCTTTTTAAAAATATCAAACATGCAAAGAAACAAAAATAAGTCCAAAATATCTGTATTACATCCAGAAATGCCAACTTTGCAACCAATATTTCTCATCCATAACTATGGCACCCTAAGGATACCTGCATACATGCAAATGTTTCTCTGGGATCAGTAATGCAACAGGGATTGCTTTTTCCTTCCAGTAACATATACCTAAAACCAGTTTATTGCATTTGGCAATTGTACTAAAAAAATCTCATTCATTTAATTTGAAATCAAGTGAAAAATTGATTTAAATTATTTTATTAAAACAAATTAATGGCAATTCTTTTATAAAAAGTTGCCTCAAACAAAATGAGTTTGACATGCCTGCTCTAGATAGTTGAATGCTCCAAAATAAATTCTAGACCAGGCCTGTACATGCAGCCTACCAAGCACCCTTGGAAAGAGCACAGACTTTTTTTTTAAAGTAATAAAATCACCACCAGTGCCCTGAACATCATGTTGCCTAGTGCCTCCATGGCTTACCATGACCACAAGCTCCAACACTGTAGATGCTCCTCTAGTCACCAAATCATTGATTAGCCCACCAGCATTCCTTTGCAGACCACAAAGATTTTTAATTTATCAGTGTGGGCCTTTCCTTTCTAAAAGATAATAATAATAATAATAATAATAATAATAATAATAATAATAATAATAATAATAATAATAATAATAATAATAATAATAATAATTTGGAAGGGACCTTGGAGGTCATCTAGTCCAACCCCCTGCTCAGGCAGGAAACCCTATACCATTTCAGATAAATGGCTGGCCAGTCTCTTCTTAAAAACTTCCAGTGTTGGAGCATTCACCACTTCTGGAGGCAGGTTGTTCCACTGGTTAATTGTTCTAACTGTCAGGAAGTTTCTCCTTAGTTCCAGGTTGCTTCTCTGCTTGACTAGTTTCCATCCGTTGCTTCTTGTCTTGCTTTCAGGTGCTTTGGAGAATAGCTTGACTCCCTTTTCTTTGTGGCAGCCCCTGAGATATTGGAACACTGCTATCATGTCACCCCTCACCCTTCTCTTCATTAAACTACACATACCCAATTCCAGCAACCGTTCCCTATATGTTTTAGCCTCCAGTCCCTCAATCATCTTTGTTGCTCTTCTCTGTACTCTTTCTAGAGTCTCGACATCTTTTCTACATCGTGGTGACCAAAACTGCATGCAGTATTCCAGGTGTGGCCTTACCAAGGCATTGTAATGTGGTATTAGTACTTCACGCAATCTTGATTCTATTCCTCTGTTAATGCAGCCTAGCACTGTGTTGGCTTTTTTGGCAGCTGCAGCACACTGCTGGCTCATACTTAAGTGATTGTCCACTAGGACTCCGAGATCTCTCTCACAGTTGCTAGTATTGAGCAAGGTACCACCTATACTATACTTGTGCATTTGATTTTTCCTGCCTAAATGTAGAACCTTACTTTTTTCACAATTGAATTTCATTTTGTTAGATAGTGCCCAGTGTTCGAGTCTGTCCAGATCCTCCTGTATCTTAAGCCTATCTTCAGGAGTATTGGCTATTCCTGCCAGCTTGGTGTCGTCTGCAAATTTGATGAGTTCCCCATCTATCCCCTCATCCAAATCATTGATGAAGATGTTAAAGAGCACTGGGACCAGAACAGAGCCCTGGGGCACCCCACTACACACTTCCTTCCATGTAGATGCAGTTCCATTGAGGACCACACGCTGAGTACGGCCTGTCAGCCAGCTACGAATCCATCTGGTGGTGATGCTATCTAACCCACATTTTTCTATCTTATCTAGAAGGTTGTGATGTTTATCAAATGCCTTACTGAAGTCCAAGCACTGTTCATGATCATTTGATCGAAATCTGGACACTTGGCAACCGGGCATGTACTTATGATGGCTGCATTGTCCCAGGGACATGTGATTGATTGCCATTTTTCACCTTCCCAGCTGGCTTCTGATAAGCAAAGTCAATGGGGAACCTGGAATTTGCATAACAATCTCATGATTCACTTAATTGCAATTATTGACTTAGCAATTGTGGCAAAAAAAGATCATAAAATTGGGCACAATTACTGACTGTATAGTAAGGAGCATCAGCGTTTGGAACCTAATCAAGAAAGTTAAGTGCCAGGGCATCTATGGTGTTTGACTGTGTAAAGATGGTAGCCATGGCTGCATTGTATAGGTTGACATCCCTAGTTAGGAGAATAGTGTTTATTTTTTTCTATCCCAGCTTTTCCTCTTCCTCCTCTTTCACTACTTCTGATATAAGCAATAAAGCAGGGGTGTCAAACTGGCGGCCTGAGGGCTGGATGTGTCATGTGCAGGCCATGCCCACCCTGGCTCCATAAAGGTAAAAAATGTCGCGATATGTCATAATATGTCACGTGACGCGATTGAGTTTGACACCCATACAATAAAGCCTATAGAATATAGTTGGGTTTATTGACTGCTGGGTTCCTTCTAGACTTTATATCCCCATTCATTGATACTGATCTTAGAAGAAAATGCATAATTCATATTCTAGTTTTAGAGGGGGGGGAAATCTTTGGAAAGAGTGTTTCATCAATGGCAGTAATTTCAATATTAAAAAAGTATTTCCTAGCTAGAATTTCATCATCTAGAGAATTTGGTCTCCATTAGCTAATTGACAGAAGTAAATAATATAGACTAGTAAAGGTATTTCAACATATATTTATACTAGCTCTCACAGCTATTTTTTCTCTTTTATAATGTATGGATATGAAGGATGATTCATATTGGCAATAGGATAAAGATAAGGTTAGCATTAGGCTTCCTTGAAATCTGTGATTCAGTTTAGTGTGAGAGATGGCTTTAAGTCAAATGTTTTTGTAGTTTTATACTTTGGTAGGAATTGTTTACTTTTTTTGTCTTTAGGTTGAAACTAGGGTTAGGCTTCTTTGAAAACTGAGATAATATTTAGTGAGAAGTCAGCTTTAACACCAGCTGCCTGCAATTAGTGCAGGTTCGCATCCCACCAGGCTCAAGGTTGACTCAGCCTTCCATCCTTCCGAGGTAGGTAAAATGAGGACCCAGATTGTTGGGGGCAATTAAGCTGACTTTGTAATAATGCCGCTTGGGGTGTGTGTGAAAGCCCTAATAAGCAGGCATATACATAGAATGAAGGCTACTGCTAAGCTTGTAAGCCGCCCTGAGTCTTCGGAGAAGGGCGGGATATAAATGGAATTAAAATAAAAATAAAAATAAAATAAATATTGATAAATTTAAAAATTAATAATAGGGATTTCAGCATAAAAATGTTATTGACAAACTAATGAAATCAAGGAAAGGATTAAGTTTGTTTAAGGGCTATGACTTAACAGGAACATTAAGTGTGGAGTTAGTTTTTAAGATTAATAGTGGTTTTACCTTTATGGAACAGTAGTGGTTGCTGTTAGAGAAGCTTTAAGGATGAAAATTTGTATTGACACAAGTCCTTAACATGTTTCTTTAGGAGAGGTTATATCTCCTTTTCCTTTAGGTACAGATTTATATTAAAATATTAGCTAGTATTAGGAATTATTTATATTGATTATTATATTGTATTGTATAAGAAAAACTCTTATCCTCATATTGTTTTATTGTGATGATGGCTTTATATGATTTTGGTTCAGCTGTACTGGTCACATTAATGAAACTACTACTACTGCTGCTGCTGCAACTACTACTACTACCAGGGCTTTTTTTGTCATAGAACGCTCAGAACGGAGTTCCGGCACCTTTTTTGGATGGAACCTTGTAGGGTAGGCAAGGCAGGTTGTATGACATGTGTGAGTTCCGGCACCTTTTTCTTTTACAAAAAAAAGCACTGACTACTACTACTACTACTACTACTACTAATAATAATAATAATAATAATAATAATAATAATAATACTTGGATGTAATATATGTACAAAAACACTAATCTAACCTACAAATATTGCTTAGTTAGGAGAAAAATATGAAATAATTCTTGGATTCTCCATTTTGGAAATCTAAAATTCAGTTATAAAAGTCAAATCTATTTCCATCTTTAGATGTTTAGATATATACACAGACATAGAAAAGGAAATGTAAATAATGGGATCAAATGGCAGTAAATCAGCACTACTACAAAATAGGTATTCAGCAGTTCACTTTTCTCTGACCAACCCAGAGCCACAAAACAGTGTGCAAATACTTAGGATCTCTTCATGAAGCAAGGTATGTTTACCAGGCAATAAGATATAAGGAGAATGATAGAGAAGGCAAAACTGCCATTGTTCCAGGCATGAATCAGCATTTACTTGAATGAACCTTTATTTTCAAAGTACAACCATGTACACATTGAGATTGGCTGAGCCTCCCTTCGTGCCCCCACCCCCAACTTACAGTGACACAAACCCTCCATCTTATTACAGCATGTGAGCTAATTGCACAACACACCAGCCTCGCAAGTCAATCATGCATAAAGTTTATAAAATTATTTCCCGTTCAAAAGTCCATGGATAAAAGCTGTTCTTCAGCCTGCTGGTGCGGCTGGCTATACTCCTATATCTCCTACCCAATGGTAGGAGAGTAAAGAGATACTGTCCAGCAGTGCTTTTTTTGTAAAAGAAAAAGGTGCCGGAACTCACACATGTCATACAACCCGCCTTGCCTACCCTACAAGGTTCCATCCAAAAAAGGTGCCGGAACTCCGTTCTGAGCATTCTATGAGAAAAAAAGCCCTGGCGTCCAGGGTGTGAGTCATCCCTGAGAATTTTCCTCACTCTTTCAAGGCAGCGAGCCCTGGCGATGTCATCCAGTGGTGTCAGGAGACAGCCTACAATGTCGTGTGCTGTGCTCACCACCCTCTGTAATGCTTTCCTATCTGCGGCTGTCAGACCAGCACACCAAACCACAATACAATACGAGAGGATGCTCTCTATAGTAGACCGGTAAAAAAGGGTCATTAGCCGTTGTTCTACCCTGTTCTTCCACAAGACCCTAAGAAAGTGAAGCCTCTGTTGGGCCTTTCTTATAGTCTTATACTTATAGTCTGGTAGCAGAAATATAGATTTTTTGGTGTGTGTGTGTGTGTGTGTGTGTGTGTCCAAGAGCTAACAGTGGTTCCTGATACACTCCCATGAAGCAAAACATGTCCTCTTTTTTTAAACAGGCCGGCTATCAATTTGTTAATTAATAAAAACTGAAAAGGCCACATGTTGTTTGTTCTGGAGATGGGCAGAGAGGAGCTCTGGAGAAAATGTGGCTGACTAGCCCCTCCCCCCATCTCTCCATGGGACAGTGAAATTCCCATCATGCAAAGGATGCTACTGCCTCCTCTTTGTTGCATCTTGTGGGCAGTGTACCAAGAGTTGTGTTAAATAATCAAACTGGGACAAACTTGAAAATCTCCCACAATGACTTAAATATAAACACATTAATGGCATGTTTCAATGTGTAATGTCAGACAGTATCGTTCTTAGCCAATCAATCATTACTATGATTAGTAGTTAAGCTACTATGTTGGCATTAAATCTGAATTGTAGCTGGCACTGATGCAGGCCAGGAATATTTCAGTCTTCTGGCTAGAATAAATTAAATAAATAGGAACACCAAGCATCCTTGACAACATACTGAGAAGTCTTTAGATTTCAACCACATGTTGTCCTTGCCATTTCCTTATCAGAAATAGCTCTCTGCTTTAACTGTGGTATCAGGAGCTGCTTGAGAAGCTATGTTGTTATGGTTTACTGAGCTTAAAAATAAAAGGATAACCTAGCTTAGCATTTTGTTTGCATTTCAGTGTTCTGTCACTTCACTTGCAGACATGATCTTGAAATTAAGTTATACACCATGGATAATTGATTTGTCTTAGAATTTTAGTAATATAAAAATTATTATTAATTAAATCAGAAGACCTGAATAGCTAATAGTGAGTGTTCACTGTCTATAAAATTGGTAATTATAGCTAGATTATGTTATTTCTTTCAGGAGAAAGCATTGTCTTAATAAAGATTTGAAAGACATTAAAACTGTATTGGTGTCACATTTCAAAATATTCTACTAATTTTAAGTTTCAACAGTGTAAACACCTATCTTACATAACAGCAGGAGATTGTAAATAATTTCCTTCTAGTTCATAAAGTCATCAAGCAACATTAAAACACTACCTGAAAACCAAATTCAGATTGGTTAGAATATAAAATAAATAATAGCAATACTTTGATTAGTCACAGTTTTGGTCATCACAATACAAAAAAGTTGTTGAGACCCTGGAAGGTGTGCAGCGAAAACCAACAAAGATGATAAAGGATCTGGAGGCTAAATCATATGACACAGGAAGTTGAGTATGCCTAGTCTATCAAAGAGATTAGGAGGGACATGATAGTTGTTTTCCAGTACAGGTAGTCCTTGACTTATAATTAAATTTGTGTTGCTAAGTGAGAAATTTGTTAAGTGAGTTTTTCCCCATTTTATGACTTTTCTTACCACATTTATTAAGTGAATCACTGTAGTTGTTAAATTAGTAACCTGGCTATTAAGTGAATCTATTTTTCCCACGGACTTTGCTTGTCAGAACATTAGAAAAGATGGTCACATAACCCCAGTACACTACAATTGTTATAAATATGAACCAGTTGTCAAGCATCCAAATGTAAATCACATGACCATGGGCAATGCTACAATCAGTGCTTTTTTTCTAAAAAAAAAAAAAAGGTGCCGGAACTCTCATCTTGGTGGGTGCAGGAGGCAGGTGTGTGTGTGTGGGGGGGGGGTGCTGCTGCAGTCACAGGTGTGAAGGGTGTTGGCAGCGGCTGGTGCTGTGGGAGCAGCAGAGCCCACTCTATATGGCGGGGCTACGCAATGCAGGCAGCGGAGGCGGTGCGGGCCAGGCGATGTTTTAATCTTATGATTTTAAAAATATATTTTTTCTATTGTAAGTTTCCCCAAATCTCGCCATGTGGATTGCATACAAATATTATATAATTGGTAAATAAAGGTAGAACATATGTCAAATCTACATCAAATGATAATATGCTTCCCTACAAAGTGAATTCTTGCTTAATGACAGACCAAGGAGTTAACTCGGAAAGGCAAGAGGAAAATCCAGAAGAGGTCTGTGCAGCTCTTCAACATCTTCATCAACGATTTGGATAAGGGGATAGATGGGGAACTCATCAAATTTGCAGACAACACCAAGCTGGCAAGAATAGCCAATACTCCAGAAGATAGGCTTAAGATACAGGAGGATCTGGACAGACTCGAACACTGGGCACTATCTAACAAAATGAAATTCAATTGTGAAAAAAGTAAGGTTCTACATTTAGGCAGGAAAAATCAAATGCACAAGTATAGTATAGGTGGTACCTTGCTCAATACTAGCAACTGTGTGAGAGATCTCGGAGTCCTAGTGGACAATCACTTAAATATGAGCCAGCAGTGTGCTGCAGCTGCCAAAAAAGTCAACACAGTGCTAGGCTGCATTAACAGAGGGATAGAATCAAGATTGCGTGAAGTACTAATACCACATTACAATGCCTTGGTAAGGCCACACCTGGAATACTGCATGCAGTTTTGGTCACCACGATGTAAAAAAGATGTCGAGACTCGAGAAAGAGTACAGAGAAGAGCAACAAAGATGATTGAGGGACTGGAGGCTTAAACATATAGGGAACGGTTGCTGGAATTGGGTATGTGTAGTTTAATGAAGAGAAGGGTGAGGGGTGACATGATAGCAGTGTTCCAATATCTCAGGGGCTGCCACAAAGAAAAGGGAGTCAAGCTATTCTCCAAAGCACCTGAAAGCAGGACAAGAAGCAACGGATGGAAACTAGTCAAGGAGAGAAGCAACCTAGAACTAAGGAGAAACTTCCTGACAGTTAGAACAATTAACCAGTGGAACAACCTGCCTCCAGAAGTGGTGAATGCTCCAACACTGGAAGTTTTTAAGAAGAGACTGGCCAACCAACCACTTGTCTGAAATGGTATAGGGTTTCCTGCCTGAGCAGCGGGTTGGACAAGATGACCTCCAAGGTCCCTTCCAACAACAGCTTCTTCTTCTTCTTCTTCTTCTTCTTCTTCTTCTTCTTCTTCTTCTTCTTCTTCTTCTTCTTCTTCTTCTTCTTCTTCTTCTTGTTATTGTGCTGTTGTAACTTCAAACAGTCACTAAATTAATGGTTTTAATTTGAGAACTAACTTTATATGAGAGGAAGGATAGTGCACCTTTTTTCTTCCAAAGAAATTAAAATAGCAAGGCTATATTGGACACTTATGTCTTCTGCCATTTCCATTACATTATTCCAATTCCATCAACAGCAGTTAGAAGATGATCAATGATTGTCTTCAAAGCTGTTGATTTTGCAGCACAAAAAACAAGGAGCAAGAATCACTGACCCACAAAAACTTTCCCCATGGTCACTGGACTCCAAGTGGAAATAAACTGTTTGAATTCTCAGGTCCTTTTTTCAGATGATGTTCAGTACCATGAAAACAAACAAACAAGTAGCAGTCCCATCAGTTCTCACAAAGGGGAACAGCGTGTTGGCTGAAGAATTCTGGAGTTGAAATCCAGATATTTTAAAGTTCCCAAGGTTGGACTAGATGGCTGAAGGATGGTCAGAAACAGGAAAAGATCCTCAGAATAAAGCAAGAATTCCACAAATGGGATACAACTCAAATTTATCCACAAGATTCACAAAATTGCACTATAACACTTCAAATAAAATACAAGTTTAATTGGGATTTCAGATATGCTATTGTTAAACCAGAAATTAGTTCAACTCTTAAATATAATGTCACAGATTCATAGAGGTTCAGAGTTGCTTTCAAAGTACTGAAGAGTTTTCATATACCATTCATGTTATACAAATGTTAATATGTCCTACATTTTTGTATCTCCTCTTCCTTTGGGGGGGGAAATCTTTATAAATTCACACATGCTTTCAATTAAATATCAATTTGTGAATTTTGAAGTATGTGTTTCTTTTCGTAGAGTCCTAGATCAATAAAAGATAGCTAATTTTAAAAGTACATGGTAAACAAATATTTAATCAGTAATTTAAAAGGAGTACAGTATCAATAACTTCTGAATGCATAGTTATTGCTGAGAGAATAGCAATTGTTGTAATAGTTGCCCATATTTGGTGTACAGGAAAAACTAAAATTTCTAACAATCAGGTTTGTAAAGACATATGTCATGGGTGATAATAATCATGAGTTACTATCTCAACCTCTATGTCTAAATATACATAAATACAAGTATTATATGGAGGAAGATATACTGTACCTGCGCTTTTCAAGCTAAAGTAAAAAATGTCCTGTGATGAGCATTGAAGTGCCCCACTCCACAATTCAGTGTGTTATAGTAATTGGTAGCTTTAATGCTAAAGCAGTTCTTCTCCAGCACTATAAAATATAAACTTTCTTTTTAACTGGTTACTCTCAGAACTTGAAGGCCAAGTTTTCTAGAGAAAATATAACAACTCTGATGTCACCACATGAAAAAAAGTCTCATATCTCCTTCAACCAAGCTTCTTCCGGAAGTAGACCATAAAGCCATTTCTCAGATTATGTATCTTGTTGCAAACCCTTTTGAGGCTCAAACAGTCTGATCTTCCATCTCTGGACATTTGGCCAATGATGATAAAAAACCTTGAAGCTCTACTGAAGCACTTGATTTTCTTCTACTTGCAACAAACCTTGAAACATTGGGGTGGGGGTGGGGAGTGTAGCCATGTCTCATGATTTTGTGTTCATTTTGTCTATGGAGATTCTCAAATCATCCAGATCATTGTTGTCCCACAGGTGCTTTTTCCTGGACTTTTTTTTCCTTTGAAAACTGAAGAAGCTTCTTGGATGAGAAGCAAAAGGCTTTCAATGGAAAAAAAACCACATGAAAGTCTAGTTGCCTTTTGCAAAAAGCACTTTTGGGTTGTCTTCTACTTGTTCTCAACCCATGACTGACACAAGCTTAAATTGCCTGTAGCTATTCCAGCATTACAGTACTATTTACCCCTTATTGCAATACATTCAAAGGTAACAGTAATGTGTAAAGTGTCAAGGGGGCAGAGGGAAAAGCAAACTTTAGAGAGGGTAATTTGAGTTAAAGACTTTTTAAAAAAAGAAGTGAGACAGGAAAAACAACATATGACCTATGCCATTTGCAATTTGAGCTCCAATTGTGCAACAGCTTCATTTGGACTATCAGATTAGTTTCACAAACCTGAGTCTGAGCAAAATCAGAAAGTACTGTAAACATTCCAAAATTTCATAGCCAAATACTTGGAGAGAAGGAAGATAATTCAGATGCTTTATCCTCCATTTACATATTGTATTTATAAACTAGCAGGTGCAATACAACAAAACCATTCAGTTGTTGTGATGTTCTATATTTGCCCACAAGAGAGAAATGTCCTTGACAGGTGCTTGAAAAGGCTCCATCTTACCTGCCTACAGTAATAATCTAACCAGAATTCCACAGAAAGTTGCTTAGTTGCTTCCATTGTAGTAAATGGCACACCAAATATTCCAATTCATTTGGGGATAATCAACAACTGATTATTATTTCATATTTCAAAGCAGAGTTTACATATTTCTATATATCTTTGATGCTGTTTCTACTGTTGCTATTATCATTATTATGGTTTGTCACACAGTCAGCCAAATGTTTAGACTCGGGTTAGCTTTTTTGTCAACCTGTCGGATAAGATGTTGTTTCATGGCATAAAAGGAATTTTCACAGAAAGATTATAGTGATGATCAGCAAGGTCAGCAAGATGTTTAAACTGTATGTGGCATTTTGATCTACCTTTTGAGTCCTTCCCAAGACCTGAAATAGGGAGAAGTTCTTTTTTAAAGTTATCATCGCTTGATATACGCTCTTACAAATAAAGTGATCATCATCATCATCTACAGAAATATGGGTCTATGTTTTGCTGTTATTGGACTCTAGTATTGAGTAGATTTCCACTTACACATCAGTTTACTTCCACACAATACACTCAAAGCCATTCTGAAAGTGAAAATTTTATATAGGGAGGAGCACCTTTATTATGATCATAATGTTTCCACTTACAGAAATATTATGCCTGCTATATTCAGTCAGTTTAACTTTCCACATATTATGTCCATTTATATAGCATTTCTTCACATTTATAATTTTGCATTGAATATATTACCTCAGTTACTTTTCCACTCAGGGACAGCATTATTCTAATACAGTGTAAATAGATACAGTATGTCATGCAGGAGGTATCAAAGGACAGTCATTTTGGAAACAAATACAACTTGTTTAAAAGATGGCTACACAATTACTGACTTGGATTGACTCAAAATGTTTGAAGGTCCTTCCCTGATTGGTCCCAAAAACTGAAGTGAGGTAGGGGATGGAAGAAGAGAGAGCCTTTTCAGTAACTGATCCTTCTTACCAGAAGGCCTTCTCCAATGGAAGACGTTATTATCTTTCTGGATTAAATTAAGGTTTTTTTTCTGTTCTCTTACTATCTTGCTACTACAGTTGAACTAAGATAAAAGAAGAGAGCACCATTTTGTTCTGCACTTTAGAATGGCAGAAATCTTGAGTCACCTTGATTTTCATCCACCTTAATGGACTAATGGACAATGAGGGTAATTGTGGACAGAGAAAATAAACATACATAACCAATGAAATCTCTACCTAATGGAGAAAATGATAATGGTCTATGTCAAAACCAAGCTAAGAAATTAGGTTTCCAGAAATTAATATGATTAGTTGCTGGTTTTGTTGAGAAATTATATCTGCTTTAAGAGCTTTCTTAGTTAATTTTAACAAATTTATGATGGGTAAAGTTTTGATGGTTACCTAATTCCTTGAGTGTATTTCTTCATACTGGCAGCATAGGTCTGCTTTGGTTTCACTTGACAAAATTAAGCATGTCAGAGAGTGGCTGATGTTTGCTTTACATAAATAGAACAGGCAGATCAGCATTGCTTAGTGTTAAAATTATCTTTGGGCTTGCAGGCTAGCATGCTTTGGGTAACTTAAAACACTCGTTCATGCATTTTATAAAACAAGCATGATACAATCCCCTGAGGAAAACATGGGAGAAACCATTACACGTACGGCAACAGGCAAGCTAATGAAGAAAGCTTTTTTGGAGGCTCTACAATCAAATGACTATAGAACTCTGGAAGAGCTTTTGGCTCAAAAACAAATAGATGTGGACACGGTGTTTGAAGTGGAAGATGAGAATTTGCTCCTGGCCTCTTACAAACAAGGTAAAAAGCCATGGCAATGTTTCAGTTGTAAAATATTGAAAGAAGTTAACTATTGTGTGTTATGAGGATTTGCCCTTTGTGGGTCTTACTGTATTCAATAAATTTTCAGATCAAATCTGATTAAGCTGTATTCTTGAAGCAAAATTACTTCTATGGACTGTATATACACAGCATAGATGAAATTGGCTGGACCCAGAAATTTTAGGACACCCTCAATATACAACTTCCATAAAATGCAAACCATTAAAATTGAAGCTGAACAAACAAAGGAACTTTTAATAGTGATAACACTAAGACAGAAGAGAATTTGAGTGCCCAAGGATTTTTTTTCCTGGTGCTATTCCTGAAGAATATTTAGAAAAATCAGAAGTATGATATGTAAAGATTAGAAAGTATATCAATGACCAACAAATGCTTTGGTTTGGCTGTTGCTCCCCATCTTTGGTCAAATAGTTTTGCTTCAGGTCATATTTAAAATAGTTTAGGTAGAAATGCAAGAACCAGTTTGGTGTAGTGGTTAAGGTATCAGGCTAGAAACAGAGATATTGTAAATTCTAGTCCCACTGTGGGCACAAAACAAATGGATGATTTGGACCAGTCATTCAGCCCTAGGAAGAAGGCAATAGCAAGCCACTTCTGAAATCTTGCCAAAAAAAACCTGTGGGAATTTGTTCAGGCAGTCATCAGGAGTCAAAGGCATGCACATGCACACACGCTCATGCACGCACACACACACACACACACACACACACACACACACACAGAGAGAGAGAGAGAGAGAGAGAGAGAGAGAGAGAACACAAGGAAAATTGGCAAGAATAGAGGGTAGCAATTTCACTATAATTACACAATGTGCTCTAACATGCTGCAAATACCCTCTAGAAGTAAAAAGAATAGATGTAATGGAAGGTACTCTTACAATATATTACGGGGCATTACCTTTATTCATATGGAGACACACATACTACATACAGGATTCCTAAAATACTGTAGGATATGAACTTTGGAAAACACAGCAGATTGCATATGTCACTTAAGTGATGTAATCATAAGGGAGGGAGGCTCACCCACCTTCTGAGGTGCTACTCAACTACCTTGGCTTGATTCAGTTGGATCTGGCCCATTTTTAGCTCAAACTCCCCCCCCCACTGGCCTCTCTTACCAGATCAAATATATATTGTTCTGTTTTCAGAAATGTATCTTGTTGATTGATAGTCAGACAGAATTCTGACCCTCTTACATTATTTTTTCTAGTATCCCATTGGGTTGGAGAAAATTAGCCTCTCTTTATGAGGAAGGATTTTTTAATCATAATAATAGTTCTTCTATTATACTGTACTGCCACCACGTGGCTGTTCTTGGGAAATTAAAGGTAAAGGTAAAGGTTCCCCCGCACATGTGTGCTAGTCGTTTCCGACTCTAGGGGCTGGTGCTCATCTCCGTTTCAAAGCCGAAGAGCCAGCGCTTGTCCGAGGACGTCTCCGTGGTCATGTGGCCGGCATGACTAGCACGGAACGCTGTTACCTTCCCACCGTAGTGGTCCCTATTTTTCTACTTGCATTTTTACGTGCTTTCGAACTGCTAGGTGGGCAGAAGCTGGGACGAGTAACAGGCGTCCACAAGCCATGTGGACAGTAATCCTGTTACTGTCTTTTGACCGTTCTGGATCAAACATGTTGTGATCGTGATTTTAATTCCTTGTTAAGACACTTACTGGTCTGTTTAAGCGAATTTAGTCACATTTAACGGCCCTTTCCAGACAGTGAACTCAAAAAGCACCTGGTTCATCTGAAATACCTTTATTTTGCATGTAGAAGGTGGTTAAAGCAGAGAAGGTGTGGTCAGGTGAATCTGGCCAGAGCTTTAAGGTCAAAAGACAATAACAGGATTACTGCCTGCATGGCTTGTGTTCAGATGTTACAATGGAGGATGGAACACAAGGGAGCAAGGAGAAGGAGGAAGTCCAACCCAGAAGGGGTGGATCCTAGTACAGCATCATGAGCAGGATAGGAAATACATCACAAAGGGGGAAGGTACTGGCAGACCCAATTAGCATATTGGTAATTTCCCAAGAACAGCCACGTGGTGGCAGCACACATACTATTTACTTCAGTTAAAGTATTATTTAAAAGTTAAGAAGAAAACCATGTGACACAAGTCTGTTTACAGTTATCTAACCTTAAAGCCTGTGCTGTGCAGGTAATCTTCGACTTACAACAGTTCATTTAGTGACCATTCAAAATTACAAAGGGACTGAGAAAAATGACTTATGGCTGTTTTTTACACTTACAACTGTTGCAGCATCTCATGGTCAGGTGATCAAAATTCAGATGCTTGGCAAATGACTCATATTTATGACGGCTGCAGGGTCCTGGGGGTCATGTGATCACTTTTTGTGACCTTCTTTTTTTTTAATTGAAAAGTTTTAACATACATTTTATCTTTAACAGTCCCTCCCTCCCTATCCCTCTCCCCCTCCCCCCCGACTTCCCAGAGCTAAGTACAAGGTATAAAAACAAAAAAAAACAATCATAAACATCCATATGCTAACAACCATAAACTCTAAAATCTATCACTCTCTGGCTCATATAGGATAATACAAACACTATTAATATTAAATATATATAGAGAAAAAAAGGAAAAAGAAAAGAAAAAGAAAAGGAAGACTTATTCAAATGCTACATGAAACTTTTTAGTCCTATATTTGTTCTGGATATACTCAATCCATTTTCTCCATTCCATAATATAACGTTCTTGCGAGTGATCTTTCAAATAAGCCGAAATCTTTGCCATCTCTGCCAGGTCAGAAACCTTTAAAGTCCATTCTTCTATGGTCGGCAGTTCCTCTTTCTTCCAATACTGACCTATTAAGACTCTTGCTGCCGTAATTAAATTCAACATCAACTTAGTGTCCACAACCGTAGCATCTGTAATTATTCCCAACAAAAAAAGTTGCGGACAAAACTTTATCCTTTGCTTGAAAATCTTCTGCATATTCCACCAAATGTTTATCCAGAAGGCCTTAACCTTTTTGCAAGTCCACCATATGTGAAAATATGTTGCATCTTCATCACCACACCTCCAGCATTTTGGCTGATAATTCGGATACATACTTGCAAGCTTTTTAGGATCTAGATGCCATCTATAAAACATTTTATAAAAGTTCTCTCTTAAATTTTGAGCTTGTGTAAATTTTACGTTCCTCACCCAAATCTTTTCCCACGTGTCCATTGTAATAACTTCTTGGATATTTTGGGCCCATTTTATCATACAGTCCTTAACAAGTTCTGTTTCTGAGTCAATCTCTATCAATGCAAGATATATCCGTTTAATATGTGCTGGTCCCTGATTTCTAATTTGCTTTATCAGGTTTTCATCAGTCATTGTAAAACCAATTTTCTGGTCTTCTTTCCACCTGGCCCATAGCTGAATATATTGAAACCAAGTTTGAACAATCTTCTCATCTCGCAAGAGGCTATATGGTTTCAAACACCAGACATTTCTTTCCAAGCTTAAAATCTCTTTGTACGTAGTCACATCATGTTTAAAACCAACATTTATATTTTCTATTGCGTGTTTTGGAATTGCCCACAATGGTATCTTACAGTCTAACTTATGTCTATACTTCTTCCAAACTCTCAGCAATGCCTGTCTTAAAATATGCACTCTAAACACATTATCTACCTTCTTATCATACAACAAATATGCATGCCAGCCAAACAGCAAATCATGGCCCTCAAGATTTAATAATCTCTCTTGTGTCAAATTAATCCAATCACTTATACCTGCCAACGCAGCAGCTTCATAATATAATTTAAGATTAGGCATTTTAAGACCACCTCTTTCACGAGTATCCTGCTTAATCTTAAGTTTAACTCGTGGCCTTTTCCCTGCCCAGACAAATTTATTGATACCTCTCTGCCATTCCTCCAGATTAGAAATCCATGAATTTACACGAAAAACTTTATCCATGCATCCCTTTATTTCAGATGCTGGCTGACCCAATACTGCTTCCAGAGCTTCAGAAATCAGCTGCTTTAGGTCTTCTTTAATATTTTCTTTTAAGCCTCTGATTCTAACAGCATACTGCATCTGATGAAACTGAACAAGACTCAATTCTCTGTCCATTTTATCTCTTAAATCTTCATTCTCCAATACCTTTACTTCTAATATAGCATTCTTTTGAGTCAAATCTTCCACTTTTGCATCCAAACCTTGCACACATTCAGCCACACTTTCCACTGTAGACAAAATGTCTACCCTCATTGCACTGAATTTCTCTTCCATCCTCTCTTCTATCCTCTCCTCCAGTTTCTCCAGTTTCTCCTCCACCTTTGCCAATTTATCACCCAGTGTTTCTAAAATTACCTGGGCATGTTTTTCAAGAGCATCTTGTAGATCCTTCGATGTCAATGCAGCAGGAGGAAGCAAGGCTTGCAACGATGTCTGTTGCACCGGGGAAGTTTCAGCACTCCGAAGAGTTTTTGAGGGAGGTTTAGCCGCCATCTTTTTACTTTTACTTGTTGCGCACTTTCACTTTAAGTTTAAAAAGTCCATTAAGCTAGAGAGTAAAAATAAAAGTCCTCTTCACCTTATCCTCCTGTACCGCTCTGCCTGCTCCTTTTATTCCAGGGTCTTTCCTTCTGGCAGGGGTGGTCGCAAACGCCTGGCTCTGCTCCGGAGCAGAGACGCTGAACAGCTGGGAGCAACCCAGGCTACGGGGGAGTTCAATCCTTCAGCCGCCCAAGCTATAAGCTCAGGCGGCCCCGGAGAACTCAACCCCTACCTGGGGCCTCTCCCCCTCCTCTTCTCCCGGGGAGGGGGCTTCAAATTCACCCGAACAGCTGATCGGCGCTGTTTCGGGTGAAAACAACACAGCTGAGCAGCGGGCAGCCCGAAACGGCTGTCTCCGGCGCCGCGCCGCCACCGGAAGTCCCACTTTTTGTGACCTTCTGACAAGCAAAGTCAATGGGGAAGCCATATTCACTTAACAACCGTGTTACTAATTTAACAACTGTAGTGATTCAATTAACAACTATGGCAAGAGAGGTAGTAAAATGGGACAAAACTCACTTAACAAATGTGTCATTTAGCAACAGTAATTTTGGGCTCAATTACAGTCATACGTCAAGGACCACCTTTATCTTATAATTCAACCTTTAAGATACTGGATTGGAAATCAGCTATTGATCAGTCTAGTTTTGCTTGTATTGACTGGCAATTGAAAGCATAGTGTTATCCCAAAGGGTAGTAAATTATATAGCCTACCTCTTCATCATGATGGTACAACACTATATCTTACACCACTGCCTCACTGCCTAATAATCAATTTTGGTTTCTTGGTTTTTCTCCCAGATGTTTGAATAATTTCACTGTTGTAATGTTTTCTATTTTTAAAAAAGTACCAACATTTATACATAGTTTAATATAAATTTTCTCCAAAGTTGCTTGTAAAACCTGTATTCTTTGTGGATTATTCAAATATTCTGCTTGCAATAATCTCCAATGCACACAGGTTTTTCAAACAATTTTCCCCAAAATAATGCATTTTTGAATATTAATAATATGAGTACAGTGTAAACATTTCTCATGTAATGGAACCCATAAGCTTTGGTTAGGTGCCCTACAAAATTTGGCAAAATGGACAACTTGAAAGATAATTGATGTTGATCAATTGTTGTTGATCTTGGTTCAACAATGCAAAATTAGATAAGATCACATTCCAGTGCAAGTTAAACAAAATCCTATTTCTACTATCAACCCACCTGAAATATTTTCTCAGATTTCAAGGAATGAATGCACATAGCTTTTATCTATAACTCTGCAGAACTACTAGGCTGCACAATATTTATGCAGTCTTTTCTGGGATGAGGAATAAATATTGCTTCTCTTCTAGTAAACCACTGTGTTTCTCTGGGATGGGTGCAGAGACTAATGGAGCCCTTCTACTCCTATTCTGCTGACTTCCTGTTTCACTTGCATACTATTCCTCCTCACTGAGAAAGAATAGTTGAATATGAAGATATCTTCATTTATGTTTCCAGTTTTAGGAAATGAGATTTTTCTATGCACATAAGAGTTCTGTGTGCGCAGCAAAATAACACGGAACATGGTTAAGGGAAAACATGTAGAAACACATAAAATATATTCAGTTGCATAGTGAGTATTATTATATTCAATATTGCAAGGGAGGCTCGTCCCTTCTGTACTAATCAGTAATCTGAAGATTTTGGAAAGCTATCATTCAATCACTTTTGTTTGTTTCTCAACTGAAACAGGATATTGGCTGCCTAGTTATAAATTGCAGCATTCCTGGGCAACAGGACTGCATCTGTCTGTTCTGTACGGACATCTGGAGAGTCTGAGAGTCCTGCTGAAGCACAAAGCAACCATCAACTGCAGACCCAATGGGAAAGCAGCAATCCACATAGCATGTGAAGTTGCCAGTCTGGATTGTGTCAATATACTCTGTAGCCATGGAGCAAAAACCAACTGCTATTCATTGAGTGGGTTTGCACCCCTGCATTATTGTACTACAAAGATCTCCTTGTCTTGTGCACAACAGTTAATTTGGAAAGGTAAGTTATATAAAAACAGTCATAGTTTCAAGCTGCTGGAACAGACCTGCTTGGATGATGATGGAGATACAAGCAAATGTTGCATAGGAACATTGAATAAGTTCTGGTATCTTCTTAAATTTGTTTTCAAAATATGACTGTGGATTTGGGTTTCAGGTAGCATAACATTAGGCTCCTTACCTCTGTTCCTCAAAAACACAATCCTTCCAAATTAGTTTATCAATGATCAAATTGCATGTTTTGTTCATCATAGTCATAGTCACAATCACAATCAAAACCATAGTCATAATCATAGAGTTGGAAAGGACCTTGGAGGTCTTCTAGTCCAACCCGCAGCACAGGCAGGAAATATATACCATTTTAGAAAAATGGCTGTCTAGTCTCTTCTTAAAATCTTCCAGTGTTGGAGCATTCACAGCTTCTGGGGGCAGGTTGTTCCACTGGTTAATTGTTCTAACTGTCAGGACGTTTCTCCTTAGTTCCAGGTTGCTTCTCTCCTTTGCTTCTTCTCCTACCTTCAGGTGCTTTGGAGAATAGCTTGACTCCCTCTTCTTTGTGGCAACCCCTGAGATATTGGAACACTGGTATCATGTCACCGCACGCCCTTCTCTTCATTAAACTAGACATATAGCCAATTCCAGCAACTGTTCTTTATATGTTTTAGCCTCCAGCCCCCTAATCATCTTTGTTGCTCTTCCCTGTACTGTCTAGAGTGTCAACACCTTTTTTATATTGTGACGACTAAAACTGGATGCAGTATTCCAAGCGTGGCCTCACGAAGTCATTATAAAGTGGTATTGACACTTCACATGATCTTGATTCTATCCCTCTATTAATGCAGCCTAGCACTGTGTTGGCTTTTTTAGCAGCTGCAACACACTGCTGGATCATATTTAAGTGATTGTCCATTAGGACTCCGAGTTCCTTCTCACAGTTACCACTATTGAGCAAGATACCACCTATACTGTACTATGCATTTGGTTTTTCTTGCCTAAATGTAGAACCTTACTTTTTTCACCATTGAATTTCATTTTGTTAGATAGTGCCCAATATTCAAGTCTGTCAAGATCCTCCTGTATCTTAAGCCTATCTTCTGGAGCAGGGGTTTCAAACTGCTGGCCCATGGACCAGATGCGTCATGCCGAAACTGTGCCCACCTCAGTTCCGGCAATGGGGGGGAAAGTTGTGATTTGTCACAACACATCACATGCCCTGGCAAGTCTGTTTTGGAGTGTTGTCTATTCCTGCCAGCCTGGTGTCTGCAAATTTGATGAATTAATGATGTGGTAGAGTTTGCTCCACTAGAAGGCAAATGAAGCTGCTGCCTCAGTTGGCATATAAAGTGAATCAGGACAGCTGTAATAACTCCTCTTCCAGTTGGCAAAACTGGGTGTGCTGTGTCATTTGTCTTCAGACAATTTAACTGAATAAGTGGCCTACTGCTAACAGTCAAACAAACTTGACTGCTAGGCAGTTGCTAATATATCTTTTAATGAAAGGAGGGCACCATTTTTTTCCTGTCACTAGCAGCTCAATATTATTGGTTAACGTACATGACTTTAATGCTGCTAGCCTTTCTCAAAGTGTGATTTCCACATTGCTTGAACTTTGCATTCCATCAATTCTAGCTTGTGTGGCTGCAAGGTTGTACAAGGTTGTTGTGTTGAGTTCTGATAATGTTAATATTTAACTGTAGAAGATAGCAGTAACCAGAGATGAATCAAGTGCTCCAAAATATTTTGCTCAAAAATAAAATAAAAAGTCTACATTTTCCTATATTCTCTGCAGGTACGTGAAATGCTAAGCAAAAGTAAAACTAAGAAAACAAGCATCATCAATAGAATGATACTGAAAATGGAGAAAATAATCTTTACTTCTTCAGATTGTAGAATTAACTTTTTTTTATTACATTTATATCCCACCCTTCTCCGAAGACTCAGGGCGGCTTACAAGCTTAGCAGTAGCCTTCATTCTATGTATATGCCTGCTTGTTAGGGCTTTCACACACATGCCAAGCAGCATTATTACAAAGTCAGCTTAATTGCCCCCAACAATCTGGGTCCTCATTTTACCTACCTCGGAAGGATGGAAGGCTGAGTCAACCTTGAGCCTGGTGGGATGCGAACCTGCACTAATTGCAGGCAGCTGATGTTACTTAAGGAGGCATCAGCCCATTGCTCCACCAAGGCTCTTGTCAATTTTCAGTTACTTTGAGAGCTTCCTGAGACTTAAAAATAAAGATTTCCCCTGTCCAGTAATTTCATTTCATTTCATTTCATTTATTAAATTTGTATACCGCCCTTCCCCCGAAGGACTCAGGGCGGTGAACAGGGCACATATAAATAGGAAATACAAAAATTAAAAGAGAATTAAATAATCACCCAGATAAAACAGTAACAATATAAAAACCCATTAAAAACCCTAACATCCCCCATCAGGCCAGGCCAGCTTGTTCAAATAAATGGGTCTTCAGACCACGCCGGAAGGAGCGAAGGTCCGGTGCCGTCCGGAGCTCAACCGGCAGCTGGTTCCATAAAGCCGGAGTGCCCACAGAGAAGGCCCTCCCCCTGGGGGCCACCAGCCAACATTCTCTGACCGGAGGCACCCTGAGGAGGCCCTCTCTGTGGGAACGCACAGGGCGGAGGGAAGTTGATGCAGGCAGCAGGTAATGTCCAACTATAGGGAGTGGTGTTCATATCTGTTTCCTAGCTGAGGTAGTGTCAGTGTTGTCTGAAGATGCTGCTGTAGTCAAGTGGCCTGCATGACTATGTCCCAAAATGCATGAAACACTGTTACCTTCCCACCAAAGTGATACCTATGTATCTACTTACGTTTGCATGCTTTCCAACTGCTAGGATGGCAGGAGCTGGGGCAAGAACAGGAGCTGACTCCATCGTGTGATGCTTGGGTCTCGAACTGCCAACCTTTGGGTCATTAAGCTCAGCGTCTCAACTGCTAGGCCACCATGCTCCCTTCCTGGGATTTAGGGACTGAAATGTTTTCCCATTTTTCCATCAAGGTTGCTCATAGATCAGTTTCCCAGGAATAAACTTCTAAAAAGTAATTCTAAAAAAAAAATAAAAGAAAATTAATGAATAAAATGGATTGAAGCTTGTTGCAGAAAATAGAAAAACCATTAGGTGAATAAAAAGAATAGAATACAAAATGGACTATCTTCCACAAACCTGTGATAAATAATAGATTAGAAGAAGAAAAAATACCTATCATGCTCTCAGGAGAATGTATGATCTTGAATCCAAGTTTCTTTAGTGGATGGATTACTAGATAAAGAGGAAACTGAATATATTTAAAAGTATTAATGTACATATTAATACAGATTTTCCTGCTGATAAATAGTATTTACTGAGTTTGACAGAGGACAAATTAATGATATTGTTTTTACTTTTCATAAAGTTAGTAAAGTTCTTCCCTTGTCCTGTTATTATTAATAATCGGGGAAAAAATCCAAGTGATCTGTGTGCATTTGCCAAATGTATTTATCCTATTATTATTAAATCAGACTGTATCTGTGAAGTATCCTGTAAATGTAGAATGTAGACAACCTTTTAGTTAGGCCCTCTGATCATATAAAAGAAATCTTAGCTGGTTACTCCTGTCATATTAGTTGGATTGATTTATCAATTTATATGTGCAGTTTAGCACACAATTTTGGAATCACCCTAATCTGGGATCTTTTACTTTGTTTGGATGCAGCCAAACTGCTTTCTCTTTCATTCTAAGTTATTCTGCTCACTAGAGCAGCGGTAGGCAACCTCGGCTCTTTTATGACTCATGGACTTCAACTCCCAGAATTCCTGAGTCAGCTATGCTAGGTTGCTCTAGTGCAGGGGTAGTTGCCTACCCCTGCACTAGAGCAACCTAGATTTGGAACCTGGATTTTGAGTGGGCATTTTTCCCTTTGTGTAATTAATTGCTCATTCATGCAACCTGCTTTGTTGATGGGCACCTGGTGGTGAAATGAACTACAGTTTATTCCCTGTAGTTTCAGGTCTGTCAGGCCTGGAGTTGCCCCAGATCATGTTCTACATTGGCTTAGAAAAAAATTAAAGTGGTATAACAAGTTCTGATCTCAGGGCTGCCGTAGGCTTTTTTCACCATGGGTGCTGTTTTCCCATGCAAGTACATTCCGTTAAGAAATAAAAGAAAATTAAAAAGTTAACAACATTACAACGTATGCCATTTTCCCATTTTTAGGAAGATATGAACTCATAGGAATCTTCCAGTCTTTTCTTTCTTTCTTTCATTATAGACAACCACCCAAAATCCCTTTGATCACCTATTTGCACAACCAGCATATCAACTTAAAGTTGCAAAATACTGGAAAGCAGCAAAGAGTTTGGATTTTCTGTATCTCTTTGTTTTTGTTCTTTTCTTTGTCTCCATATCAGTATTCACTCTTGGCAACTTGCTAAACAAATTCCTGCAGTTTTCTTGGCAAGGTTTTTCTTAGAAGTAGTTTGGTATTGTCTTCTTCCTAAGGCTGACAAAGAGTGAATGGTTTTACTCAAGGTCACTCAGCGGGCTCTGTACCTATGTCAGAACTACAACTTATTGTCTCCCAACTTTTACCATTTCACTAAACCAGTTACGGTGCTCATTTGGATTTTTGCAGATCCCAGTGCTTTTTTTGTATAAGAAAAAGGTGCCGGAACTCACACATGTCATACAACCTGGCTTGCCTATCCTACAAGTTTCCATCCAAAAAAGGTGCCGGAACTCCGTTCTGAGCATTCTATGAGAAAAAAAGCCCTGGCAGATCCAATCCAATGGTAATCCTAAACTAAGGTGATAACAATGTAGCTTTCACAAAGCTGACAGGTGAGAAATAATTCTGCTGCATAGGCTTGGATTGTCCACTTGATGAGACTGTTACTTCAGTGGAAAAAGCCACTAAAAGAAAGTTCTTGTAGGAGACTCCATATGACTTATAGTGCATTTATTTATTTAAGAAAATGTATATGTCTGCTCTCTTACTCTCAGTAATTCTGTGTGGCTTACAAAAGTAAAAACCCAACAGCCAGACAATAAAAAGCAATAACCCTACCCCTGTGGCAACAACAGCCAATCAAATAAGTCACTCGATGGGTTCCCCAGGCCTATTAGCAAAACCAGGTCTTCAGAGCTTTGCATAATTGTGGAAATCAATCTAATCTCTGCGGGTATGATGTTCTAAAGAGGGGGACCCACTGTAGAGAACGTCTATCTTCTGGGTCTTGCCAGATGTATCTCCTTAGATGAGATGACCAGCAACATTCTTTGCCTCCATACTCTGATGGGTTGGGTAGATGTGACCAGGAAAACACAGTTCTTCAAATAAACTGACGCCAAGCCATGTAGGATTTTAAAGGTGACAACCAGCACTTTGAATTGTACCTGGACGCAAATCAACGGCCAATGCATCTTTTGAGCAGAGATTATCTATGCACATCTAAGCCTGCTCAAAAACCTGTTGGCCGCAGCATTTTAAACTTATTGGAGCTTCCGGATACTTTTCAAGACCAGCCCTATGTAGAGTGCATTGCAGTAGTCAACTCAGAGGGCAACTAGGGTATGAATGATTGTGAGCAGGAAAGAGCATAACTAGTGCACAATTTGTAATTGAGCAAAACCCTTCAGGTCATGACTGCCACCTGCTCCTTGAACAGGAGCTGTGAAACCAGGGGAACCCCCAGATTTTTGGGGGGGTCTTTAGTGCTCTATGAGCTAGATTGTTTTCTTGTAGACATTTCATCAACCAAATTCAATATCGTGAGAGCACTTACCTAGTTTGGGTAATGAAACATCTGGGTCTTTCTGGGGAAGTACCATCCCAGCCAAGACTAGAGGTGGCAATTCTCCCTGCACCAAATAACCCCAAAGCCAGAGATATTCAATCTTGCCAGGGTACAGTTTCAGTCTGTTTTTCCTGATCCAGCCCTTCCTCCAGTCACTGTGAGAAGGAGGTCAGGGCATTACTTAACATTATCCAGTTCTTTCAGTTTACTTTTGTTTGCATACAAACAAACCACCCACTTTTCAAAATATTCAGAAATGTTAGCAGGCTCAAATATTAGCTAGTATCTAGAAGACAAAAACATATCATGCCAGTGGTTTTGCATCTGCATTGTCAGTCTGTAGATTTCTAAATCCAAACCAAAGTTTGGATTAAGTTTGAAAGTTCTGAATGTCCATATTCCCTAAGATAATTCATCTTCCCATACTCATATCTAATTAGATTTTAATGCTATATTCAGAAGCGTTTCCTTGAATCTCCTTATTAAAAGAAGTAACTTTTTGAATGAAAAAATATTTGATTTTTTTTTAAAAAAATCACATAATTTTATTCTTGAGAGTTTTCAGCATTTCTGAAGTTTTGCTGAGGTTTTTATATATTCATGATGATTTATTTTTGTTGCTATAGTAGTATCAACACTGTGCCATCCCATCTCATTCCCCCCTTTTCTTTGTGATCTATATACAAACAGGTGCAGATGTAAATATAAGATCAAACAATCAAGATGAAGAAACGCCCCTTCATACCGTTGCTCGTTATGGTATCCCTGAAATGGTTGCCCTCTATGTGGAACAAGGAGCTGTAGTTGATGGTGTAAATGCCCACCGAGAAACACCATTGTCCTGTGCAGTTTACTGGGCCCTTAATGGCAAGGAACAAACCTACAGCACAGATCACCACCTCATCTGCCGGATGCTCCTTGACTACAAAGCTGATGTTAATTCACGGGATGAAGATTTCAGGACCCCCCTCCACAAGGCAGCCTGGAATTGTGACCATGTACTACTGAACATGTTGCTTGAGGCAGGTGCTGAAGCCAACCTGATGGATGATAATGGGTGTGCCCCCCTGCAATATGTCCTGAAAGTGACAGACGTGCGTCCTAGTGCTCAGGCTGACATCTGTTATCAGCTGCTTCTGAATCATGGAGCTGCCAGGATATATCCACCACAATTCCATAAGGTAAAAAAGGGAAGATGGTGCATAGCGTATTATGTAGAGCAGGGCTCGGGACAATGGCCCTTTTATGACTTATGAACTTCAACTCCCAGAATTCCTGAGCCAGCCAAGGGAGTTGCTTCTGGGAGCTGAAGTCTACAAGTCAAAGGGGTCTTTGTTCCCCACCTCTAATGTAGAGGAATACATGTACAGGATGGGATGGAGGTTTATCTTTTAAAACATGTCCAATTCAGTTTAAATAACTGATTGCAGAGAACAGAATCCTAAAGATGTTTCCTTAGTTTGGAATATGATATTGCAAGTTCTCATGTGAATCCTGTAAAGTCAGATAAGAGGTCAATAGTTATTGTTTCTAAATCAGAATGCAGGCCAGGCACTGTAGCAGAAAAAAAACACCTTATAATGGCTAAGGTGTCAGAAATGTCTTTTTTTTCTCTTAAACATGCATCCCTGGAAACAAACATACATAGGTTAAATAAGAGACTTTAAGAAACTTTCACCTATTTAATTATAGAACAAGAATTCCATAATATAACCATAATGGTTTCATTACACTTAAAAATATACACAGAAAGACAGCAATGACACATCTTTCATTACTTACTCCATTACTATCTTTCTAAAGTTTCCTGCTAACTATATATGATTTATATACAGCTGTATTTTCTGTATGCAAGAAATGCATGGCACTTATAAGAGAAAACTGGCTGAGGGGCTAGGAGTTAAAGGAAGCTTAGCAGCAACATGAATCTCCTAAGCCCATTTCAACATCTTAATTGAAATATGAGTCAGAATGGCACTCTGTGAAAGAATCCAAGTAGTCCATCCTTTTCTGACAATTTCCCATAATTTGAACATTACTCATGGCTACTCTGTACACATATGTGTATCCGAATCTACATTTTGCAAACAGAAGTATGAAGAAAGGTGTAGATGTGCCAGATTCCTGGTTTTGGGACTATTTGCCACAACAAGCATTTCTTCTTAATAATCAGGAACAGAAACTGCAATATAAAATTAAAGAACAGAGGAAAAATTCCCTTGGGTATGCTAAATTCTGTACCAGATGTAGAATCTGTGGTTCTCAGGATACAGATAATCCTTGACTTCATTTAGTGACCATTCAAAGTTACAACAGTCCTGAAAAAAGTGACTTATGATGATTTTTCACACTTATGACTGTTGCACCATCCCCAAAGCCACATGATCAAAATTCATGATGGCTGGGCAACTGACTCATATTTATGATGTTTGCAGTCCCTTGTTGGTCACATGATCAGCTTCTGCAACCTCCTGACAAACAAAGTCAATGGGGAAACCAGATTCACTGAAAAACCGTGTTACTAACTTAACAACTGCAGAGATTCATTTAACAACTGTGGCAAGAAAGGTCATAAAATGGGGTAAAATTCACTAAACAGATGTTTCACTTAGCAACAGAAAGTTTGGGCTCAATTGCAATGGTAACTCGAGGACTACATGTACACAGAGACATAACATCAATGGAGAAATCATTCGGCTAGTTTGCTATATAGGAACCTGAACATACTAGTATCTTTCCCCGGTAAAACAGCTAACATGAATATAGCTATTGTTTAAGGTTGGAATAATCCTACCAGTTGGTATTTTTAAAAGATTAGATTTGGGGCCAGATGGCAGACAAAAGGCTGTGATGACGGCCTTGACCATGTAATCAAGACTCACTACTTATCAATGCAGAATTAAAGCTTCAGTTACAAGATCATGGTGACCATCTTAGCTTTTTTTGACCTCACATTTACAGATGCTCCTATAGGCCACAAAATGGCTTTCAGGAGAACAGTGACATCTATTGGGTAGTGATATGTTTCTGCTTATAGGTGTTGCAAGCTTGTTGTTCCTATCCCAGAGCAGTTGAGGTTATTGTGAATACATATGAGCATATCAGGTGCACAACAAAATGGAGAACAGCTATACCTGATGATATCTTTGAGGTAAGTAGCTTAAAAATACACAACTATATTAGGGTAGTGAATTCATTCATTGCATTAGGCCATAATGGTTTTTTTAAATTATTATTTTAGCTTAGGATGATGTATAAAGCTAGCCAGAGTGGTTCAGTTTCCATGCTTTTAGCTTTGAACCCGAGATAAGTAAAACTGATCATTAAAGAAAATACAATGTATGAATCTTGTTAGTATCTTTGTTAAAAGGAATATTTAGCAGGAGATAAATATTGGCAACCTGAAATAAAAGTAGAGTTCTATGCAATTTATTTTATTTATTTTTACTTCTTAAACTCTAGGAACTCAAAGCAATATACATAATACTCTCTCCTATAATTTGATCCTTGCCAAGTGAAATGTCAGCTAGACAACCAAACAAAATATGGTTGACCTAAAACCACTCAGTTGTTTTTCTAGGGTCCAGCAGAACTTAGATATGTGAAACTTATTCAGCCCATCTTCTTCCATCATCCTTGTCTCCCTATGTGAGTAGCCATTTTGAAAATCCTTCCTCCTCTCATCCAGTCAATGTTAAAAAAATAAAGGGGCCAAACAAAAGTTTAATGAAAACTGCCAGGCACTTGAAATAAACGATGTATTAAAATCAAAAGTTTAGCCAAAATAGAACGATGGAGGAGAGTAGTGGTGCTATCTGTATTAAATTCACAGGTGTGTTCAGTTGTATCTAAAGCTATATTTGTTCTTGGGCAGATGTATTTTGCTGAATTGGGAGGCTTCACATTCAATGAAAATAAAATGATATATTTAAATAGATAGAGTCTAGAAATTAAAAATATTTGGCTCCAGCAATATTGCTTATAGTTACTAAATGGTAGCTGCAATAGATAATGGCAAAGCCTGGCACATTTTCTTCCAATGCTTTTGTGCATGGAGGACAGATATTAACTCCAAACATATTTTGTTTTGTCTTTGCAGACATACAGAACTTTCTACGAATCCCTTTTTGAGGCATGTGCAAATACACCACGATCACTAAAACATTTAGCCAGATGTGCTATTCGAAGAACATTGCTACATAAATGTCACAAAGGAATCCCTTTGCTTTTAATTCCAGCAATACTAAAAAGGTATTTGCTTTTAGAGCCAGAAGGAGTAATATATTAAGAAGTGTAAAATACATTTTCAGATAATTTAATTTAAAAGTGTTAGGATTCTATTCCCATGGGAGAAGTTAAAATCAAGATTTCTGTGACAGCATCAGCAAGAAGCAGAGCTAATATTTCCTACAAAGGATATGAATTCAAATAGATGTACATCATTACTGAACTTTGAGCACAGATAATAGAATATTTCATTCCTAGCAGTTTACAGAAGCACAACAAGTGAAAAGAACTAAGGAAAATATTTCTAAGGAAAGAGAGAAAAAGAAAAAAAGTCAAAAGTATTGAAAATATTCAAAAGAGAATTATTAGTTTTCTCCACCTGGTAGCTGTTTATGTTCCATATTACCACTACTGCATTGAATTAGGGTTATAGGACTTGTAGTCGAAGATGCTGAGGGGACAAGAGGTCATGCAAGACTATTGTGAATGTTAATCTTTTCATTTTGAGGCATGTTCTTCTCACTTCATAATAGAGGGAAGAAGTGCTGAGAAAGTGAAATTACTAAATAGTACATATACTTTTCTGCCCTTTTTATTATATTGTGTGAGGTTTAATATATCATTTTGATACAATGGTATTTATACAATATTAATTAAAATTATTGACAGTTGTTTGAATAACTTACAATATTGGAAACAAAAACAACCTTCTATCAATATTAGTTATAATTTGGGATTTCAATATTACAAGCAAAAAATTATTTGACTTTTTCATCCAAAATGAAGTGTAATATCAAGAAAGAAAGACTACTGCAGAATGGATTGAATTATATGTTACATAATAAAGGTTTCATTCTTGAGCTGATTGCTTAATAGAAATCAGGATATTAATATCTAAGAGTAGCCCCACAGTGAGATAGGCAACAAATAAATTTAGCAAGCAAATAAATAAAAGATGGATCCCTAACTTTATTTGATATTGGACATATTTGGAATTGGGGTACAGGTCAAAATGGCTGCTGTGGTGAATACAGTCAATCACAAAATACCTTTTTAATCACACTGGTGAAGCCACACTGGTGAAGTTGCCAAACCATCTTCCATTCCAGCATGTTCTCTAGCAACTCAGTTGATGCCTTTTTTGTGGCCAGAAAATATTATGCCTTACAAAGTAATTGGCTAGGTTTGCACATCTTACCAAGACATAGTGAGGTTAATTTGATTTTGATTTAAATGGATAGGTATGCAAATCAGAACATTATGGTCTACCAGGTATTTTCAGGGCTTTATTTTTTATGAAACAGGCAGCCATACAAATATGATGCATACAGGTGAAACTCGAAAAATTAGAATATCGTGCAAAAGTTCATTTATTTCAGTAATGCAACTTAAAAGGGGAAACTAATATATGAGATAGACTCATTTCATGCAAAGCAAGATAGTTCAAGACGTGATTTGTCATAATTGTGATGATTATGGCGTACACCTCATGAAAACCCCAAATCCACAATCTCAGAAAATTAGAATATTGTGAAAAGGTGCAATATTCTAGGCTGAAAGTGTCCCACTCTGATCAGCTAATTAAGCCATAACACCTGCAAAGGGTTCCTGAGCCTTTAAATGGTCTCTCAGTCTGGTTCAGTAGGAATCACAATCATGGGGAAGACTGCTGACCTGACAGTTGTGAAGAAAACCATCATTGACACCCTCCATAAGGAGGGAAAGCCTCAAAAGGTAATTGCAAAAGAATTTGGATGTTCCCAAAGTGCTGTATCAAAGCACATTAATAGAAAGTTATGTGGGAGGGAAAAGTGTGGAAGAAAAAGGTGCACAAGCAGCAGGGATGACCGCAGCCTGGAGAGGATTGTCAGGAAAAGGCCATTCAAAAGTGTTGGGGACTTTCACAAGGAGTGGACTGAGGCTGCAGTCAGTGCATCAAGAGCCACCACACACAGACGGATCCTGGACATGGGCTTCAAATGTCATATTCCTCTTCTCAGAGCCACTCCTGAACAACAAACAATGTCAGAAGCGTCTTACCTGGGCTAAAGAAAAACAGACCTGGTCTGTTGCTCAGTGGTCCAAAGTCCTCAACTTTTGCATCTCATTTGGAAACCAAGGACCCAGAGTCTGGAGGAAGAATGGACAGGCACACACTGCAAGATGCTTGAAGTCCAGTGTGAAGTTTCCACAGTCTGTGTTGATTTGGGGAGCCATGTCATCTGCTGATGTTGGTCCACTGTGCTTCATTAAGTCCAGGGTCAACACAGCTGTCTACCAGGAGATTTTGGAGTACTTCATGCTTCCTTCCGCAGACAAGCTTTATGGGGATTCTGACTTCATTTTCCAGCAGGACTTGGCACCTGCCCACACTGCCAAAAGCACCAAAACCTGGTTCAATGACCGTGGGATTACTGTGCTTGATTGGCCAGCAAACTCACCTGACCTGAACCCCATAGAGAATCTATGGGGCATTGCCAAGAGAAAGATGAGAGACATGAGACCGAACAATGCAGAAGAGCTGAAGGCCGCTATTGAAGCATCCTGGTCTTCCATAATACCTCAGCAGTGCCACAGGCTGATAGCTTCCATGCCACGCCGCATTGAGGCAGTAATTGCTGCAAAAGGGGCCCAAACCAAGTACTGAGTACATATGCATGCTTATACTTTTCAGAGGTCCGATATTGTTCTATGTACACTCCTTGTTTTATTGATTGCATGTAATATTCTAATTTTCTGAGATTGTGGATTTGGGGTTTTCATGAGCTGTACGCCATAATCATCACAATTATGACAAATCATGGCTTGAACTATCTTGCTTTGCATGTAATGAGTCTATCTCATATATTAGTTTCCCCTTTTAAGTTACATTACTGAAATAAATGAACTTTTGCACGATATTCTAATTTTTCGAGTTTCACCTGTAAATAAGAAATTTATTTTAAAAAATAAATGATTGTTTAAAGAATCTGGGTTTATTTCGTGTGTGATTGTAGCCATAATCTGTGTTTTGTTGCTGTTGCTAGCAGCCTTAAAACCTAATAAAATGGGAAAAGGCACATCAAAAAGTTTATTTTCAACTTTTTCTGGCTGCTGCCAGACAGACTGGGGTTGCAAATCTTATCACCTTTCCCCAACATGCTGATTGTAGTCCAACACACTTGGAAAACGCTTGCTGCTCATAGTTGCATTATCAACACACTATAATCAAGGGCTGTCACTGTTCCCAGTGGTGTGTATCTACAATAAAAAGGGCATTTTTTTAATCACTGCACTAAAAAAATGAAACAGACAGTAACTTCAACAAACTCACCATGGCTAAGGCTGCTCATAACTGAGAAATTAAAAAAGAGAGTTGTCATCAAATGAATTTTCTGCAGAGCCAGGAAAAGAAGGAGAGGACTCATGTTTAAAATCTGCATGCATAATTTCGTTCTTTGAGACTGTCAGTGTGTACACGTAGAATAGGGTGCGCAGAGAAGAACAATAAAGCCATGTGGCCCTGTCATTACAACTAAGACTCCCATGCTGAGAGAAGAATCTTTGCTACTGATCTTCTCAGACACCCCTCCTCATCTAGCAATTGCCCTCCCTTTCATTATGTGGGCATCTAGCCTCACTCACCAGTTTTGTTCTAAGCAGGTGCTAGATTATACCCACTGTGGCATCTGACAGAGAACTCAGCAGGATCACTCTGATTATAGTTCGAAGAATTTGCAGTCTCTTCAAAACATGGGAGGATGTCATTGTCAGAATGAAACTGCGTTGCACTCTTTTTACTGCTGTTTTTCATTTGGCTGAAAGGTCAACAGCCCTATGCCACCCCTTTCTGGATGCACATAGGTATGCATTCCAAATTTTCCTGTTTCTTGGGAGCAAAGAGCTGGGACATAGATATGTTACAGGACATGACTGTTGCACCTGCTGCTAACCTGCATTGATACCATTTTTCTGATACAGACAAAATTACATGAGGTTCTGCTGACTTCATTTTTGCTTGCATCCATGCAATTAATAACAATAACAATAACAACAATTATTGTGTAGCCAGTTCTTTGCAGGCATTGAGCGAGATGGAAGGTTCAAAACAGCAACATACTTTATTGAAGGTGAAACAGAACAGAAGCAACAAGGGAGTTGCTGCGCAGCTATTTATACGGTTGGCCGATAGGCGGCGACGAATAGGTTTGAAGCATAGGTTTCCCACCCAAAGACCTACTTAGCCGGCTGGAGACAACCAGTCTGAGCCGGATAGCAACCATTACAACATACACGTGAACTAGCACTTAGCAATTGAATGCAAGCAATTAGCAAGCAAACACAACATATACTCTCTTTTTTGACTCTCTTTTAAATGCCCTGTAAACCGCCCTGAGTCCTTCAGGAAAGGGCGGTATATAAATTTAAATAAAGAAAGAAAGAAAGAAAAGGCCAATACATTACCCATTCCCCCTGGATGGAACACACAATTATTTGGTTACAAAATCTTGAAAATATTTGGGGGGGTCTTCGGGTGTGAAGTCTTTGCGACTTGTGTCTCGCATTGCCTCATGCTGCTGGCTTCTGTGTAGGCCCTGGGACTGATCCTCAGGGCAGGTGGTCTCCAGCATGGCTTCCTAGGCAGACCAAGGATGGGGGGAATGCTGATCCCTACCAGGGTCTCTGCTGGTCTCACCCCCTAGTGCAGGGATCAGCAACCTGAAACAGTGAAAGAGCCACTCGGAACCGGTTCCCTCACAAAAGGAAAAACTGGGAGCTGCAAAAAATGTGTGCACATCCGTGTACATGTGCGCATGCGCAGAACAGGGTTTGACTGAAGAGGAGCCAAGGTGAGATATGCACCTACCCTGCATATTTGAATTGATTGGTTGAACTTTTTTAGTCCCACTTGTTTTTTTGGACTGCACATGTCAGAGGACTGGGAGACGGCTGAAAGAGCCGCATGCGGCTCCGGAGCCGCAGGTTGCAGACCTGTGCCCTAGTGACTTCACGAAGAAGCAGCACATCCCACCTTCATTGCCAGTGTTGTGTAGTTGGTTCTTTGCAGGCATTGAGCGAAATGGAAGATTCAAAACAGCAACATACTTTATTGACGGCCAAATAGAACAGAAGCAGCAAGGGAGCTGCTGGCGACCAATAGGTTTGAAGCATAGGTTTCCTGCCCAAAGACCTACTTAGGCGGCTGGAGACAACCAGTCTGGGCTGGCTAGCAACCATTACAACATACACGTGAACTAGCACTTAGCAATTGAATGCAAGTAATTAGCAAGCTGTGCAACAAGAGCAAACACTTACAACATATACAAAAGGCCAATACATTACAACAAAAAAGTTGGAAGGGACCTTGGAGGTAAACTAGTCCAACCCGCTGCTCAGGCAGGAAACACTATACCATTTCAGACAAATGGCTATCCAGTCTGTTCTTAAAAACCTCCAGTGTTGGAGCATTCACAACTTCTGGAGACAGGTTGTTCCACTGATTAATTGTTCTAACTGTCAGGAAATTTCTCCTTAGTTCTAGGTTGCTTCTCTCTTTAGTTAGTTTCCTTCCATTGTTCCTTGTCTCTCTGGGCCTAGCATGTTATACAAACAGCAATTGCATTTTTGTTAAGCTGGATTTAAGGTTTATTGTGTGACTCCATCCTCTGTATCTTACAAGTAAGTTTTGTTTTATTGCTGTCTCTTAGCCATTTCTTAAATATCTTTTCCAAGATCTTCCCAGGTATTACGGTCAGGTTGATAGGTCTCTAATTTCCTGGATCCCTTTTTTGAAGATATTGCTACAACCCCCCCCCCCCATCCCTGGCAACATTTATCCAGTTCTTTAAAAGTGGATAAAAGAGAAGAAAGGAGAATGGTTTGGAACTCATAAATCACTACAATTCAAAAGCTGGCAGAAATATTTAATCAAATATAATTGTTTTGATTACAGTAAACATCTTTTTCTATGCTTCACTATGTGTGTCTCCATCTACCCAATGTGCTCACTTCATTAATTGTACTATTGTAGCTAGGCCCCAAAATATTGTTAATCTCAACTATGATGTATTTAAATGTCACTTTACCTCTTTAATTATTCAATGTATATCTTGCTTTTAATTTAGGAGTCAAAGTAGCATATAGAGAACTCATTTTAGTTTTTTTGATAGCCACTCTGGGAGGTCATTAGATTGAGAGACAGTTTGCCTTCATGGCTGAAGAATCTTGAAGCTAAGCTCAAGATTGGTCAGCATTAATCAGTTCCTCTTTATAAATAACATGCTATATGTGAACCATATCAATTGTGACTTATTCAATAAACCAAGGTTAAACCATGGGTTTACATAAAGTACGATCACACCTGATATTTGAATGTGGCTATTGTAGCAACATAACAGAATCAGGAAAAGCAAAGGAAGTGTGTTAAAAGTAAAGGAAATGAAAATAAATCTGGTTTATTTGATAAGGTTAAAATATATATATTATTTTTGGTCACTCTTAATGGACTTTTGCTGATTAGGACTAAATGATGAGGATTTAAAATTTGCTTATAGATAAGAGGTGAGCTATGGCAGAAGGTGGGGGTTTTTTTGTTGTAACATCAGAGAGAGTGATTAGTTACTGAAACTGTACTTGGACTTGTCTGTACTATTTTTTATATATTTATTCTTTTCCTGTTTCCTTTTCCCGCACTTCTTTTTTCCCCTTCCTTTTTATTTTTGTTTGTATTGGTTTTTATCATATTTCAGTAAACTTTAAAAGAAATGTTATAAAAAAAGAAAATATCAGCATGTTACCATTAAAAATACTGTATTTTGGAGAAGGTAGAGAAATTGATAATGGCTGGTTAATTCAACACTGAGCCACAATGTGGTTTAATTTTAGCTGAGATTGTTTATAAAAATTGCTATTATGTTTAGTAAACCATAACTGATGCCTTAGCACAGACATAGCAAACACAATGCCTGGGGACCGGATCCAGCCTGCGAAGAGGTTTCATATGGCCCGTGAACCCATCCTGGAAACAGTGAGGGAACAGCCCCCACTGCCTTGGCCCTGGCCCAGGCCGGCTGGGAGCCAATGTACAATTTTGTGGTGGCAATCTATGCTGAAACGCATTCAGTCTTACCTCCACAAGGCCGTCTGGAAACAGTGAGGGACCAGTCCCTGCCGCGTCAGCCCCACCCACTGGGCCCGTGCTGGTGAGGTATCACCCTTTGAGGAATGAAGAAATGCACTATTGCCTGGAAGTAGCCAGCACCTGGCCCTCCCTACTTCAGGCAGGCTAGGGGCTGGGCAGCATTGCGCAGATAACATCAATTCTCATGCTGCTCGTGGCATACCCTCCCCCAAAGCCCACCAAGCCGGATATGTGAAGTAGGCAAGGGCCATGTGCTGGCCACTTCCAGGCGATGGTGCATTTCTTCATTCTTCATAAAGGATGGACACTTCCCCAGTTGCGTTTCTTGCCTGTTTTTCTCCCTCAACTATTTTCCCACCACTCTAGGAAGGAAGGAAGGAAGGAAGGAAGGAAGGAAGGAAGGAAGGAAGGAAGGAAGGAAGGAAGGAAGGAAGGAAGGAAAGAAAGAAGGAGAGGGAGGGTCTGAGGGAAGTCCTGCCTTAGTCCTTCCCTGCTGCCCTTTCACTATCCCCTTGCCCCCTCCTCCTGGCCTATCCTGGGGGGGTCTCCCATCCTATTGCTAAGGAAGCTTTGGATACAAAGCCAGGTCTTCTCACATGGAGAGAGTGGGCCTCCCTCTTGATTTTGCCCTTGTACCCATCATGAGCAACCTGGCTAAGGAAAGCAAGTACAGCAGCAGCAGCCTTGAGGAGGTAAGTGCAGCTGGGCTCCCCCTTGGGGAAGTGGGGCTGGGCTTAGTGCCACGGGTGCTTGAGGGCTGGGCTGGGCATTTGACCTCTGTCCAGCCCCCTCCACATGGCCTGAGAGGAACAGTGAGGCTTCTCCAGTGGACCATGCCTTGGCACTTGCCCCAGTCCCATCTCCTTCTGCCAGAGACCCTCAGA